>NC_060149.1:15431883-16073686 GCF_021461385.2 Schistocerca piceifrons
TATCTCCCACTCTATATCGTGCTTTTCCCTTGTTCGGTTGTTATTGTTTTGACGATAATCACGATTTCCTCCCCCAGTGATCTTCGTCTTCTACTCTTTCCAGAAATCAATGTTTATGGTTGCTCCCCACATATCGTTTCGAATCCTCTGGGAGTTTTCTCCATGTCTCCCACACTATTTTGTGCTTTTCCCTTGTTCGGTTGTTATTGTTTTGACGATAATCACGATTTCCTCCCCCAGTGATCTTCGTCTCCTACTCTTTCCAGAAATCAATCTTAATGGTTGCTTCCCACATATCGTTTCGAATCCTCTGGGAGTTTTTTCCATATCTCCCACACTATTTCGGACTCTGTTCTCCTAGTTTTTAAATGGGCCAGTTTTTGGTACCATTTCTCGCAAAATTCTTTCATTGAGTTCCTACCTCTATTATACTTTAGTCTTGTCACAATGAATTCTCTCCATAAGTAGTCCTGCTTTTGTTCCTAGCAGTATTCCTCAATAAATTATTGCTTAAAGTCGTCAAAAGACATCTGGTCTGTATCTAGGTTCAACCCCCACCTTTTTGCATAACCTGCTAAGGTCCTGATAACCACATCAATCCTTTCTTGATCCATCAAATAATCAGCAAAATTCCTCTCACAATTTTTCAAAAAATCTAAGGGGTGCCAACCGTTATGTCTTTTCTCCAGGTCGTACCGTTCTTTGCCCTCTAATAATTTGCTATAATTTACTCTATCAGTTACATAATTTGGTTTTTCCCTCATCCTACGTTCAAGACCACTCACATTGCTTTGAATGTGTGAAGCGTTTTGTTCACACTTTTGTTCGCAAGTTGCTATTTGTTTACTCAGTTCTTTTTCGGAATCAGTCACCATTTGTCTCAATTGAGAAATTTCGGAGTTACATTTATCTATTGATTCGGTTTTGAGGCTGAACACCTTTTTGTCAACTTTTGTTATCACGAAAGGTTCTACCTTGTCTTGGATTTTCGTTATTTCAGTGTCAAATCTATCGTTAAAGTCATCAATATGTCCTAGCGTAGTGGCAACATTATTATTAATAGTATTTATCTCAACTTTTAAATTCCTAATTTCGTTGCTCACAACACCTACTTTCGCCTCTACTTTTTCGATTTGTTTGGATTTTTACACCTTGCATTTCAATTTGGTTTCCTTGTGTTTTAAACTGTATATTAATGTGACTACTCTGTGCTGTGCTGTGATTTGCTGACCTTGTGCTGCAATCTGTGAAGACAATAATTTTAATCGTTCATGCTCGGTGGTTTTTCGCTTTATGCTTTTTTCCTATACTGTATTTCAGTGCGGGCTGGCAGCAGCATATGCGCTGCTCTTCAGCCGAAAGACATTAATTATACAATAGAAGACATTTAAAATTACAAAAAAAAAAAATATGGCGTACATAAATATAAAAAGGGGGAACATAATGGAAGAGAACAGACAAAAAGGGGCGACTGTAAAATGGGGACAAAATCCTTAAAAAGTATTGAGCACAAAAAGCCAAACACTGGGACAATTAAAAGAACACAAGACGAAGTATGGCTACAGTATAAAAGTAGCGATGGATGGCGAAGCACATAACGATGACTGACAGTAACACTATGTACAAGACCAGCACACAATTAAAATTACAGCTTTGGACGCACAGGAGAACAGCCCCAAAACACAACACTGATGTAGCACACTGATGACAAACAAACACAGGATCTGCCAGGGTCATTGACGTCACGGCAACATCCGGGAGGGGGATGGTGCTGGAAATTGCCCTGATGAAGGAGATGGAGGGTGTAGAGGTGGAGAGAGGGAGGGATACAGCGATAGAGATGCGGCAATGGGTGGGGGGTGGAGAAAAAGGAGGAAACCAGGGGGTGGGGGAGATCAAGCCTGCGGACAATATAAAGGATGTGGAGATGTTGGAGGAAAAGGAGGAGGTGGGAGGTGGGGGAAGGGGATGAGATCGTACAGGAGCCGTGTGGGGGAAGGAAGACAGATACAGAAGGCAAGGTGGAGCCCATGGCATTTAAGGATTTGGAGGGCCTTGTAAAAGCGGGTGGGTGCGGAGATCCAGGCATTGCTGGCATAATGGAGGATAGGACAGATGAGGGATTTGTAGGTGTGGAGGATGGTGGAAGAATGCAATCCCCATGTCCGACCAGACAGGAGTTCCAGGACGCAGAGGTGGGAGGGCCTTGTAAAAGTGGGTGGGTGTGGAGATCCAGGCGTCGCTGGCATAATGGAAGATAGGACAGATGAGGGATTTGTAGGTGTGGAGGATGGTTGAAGAATGCAATCCCCATGTCCGACCAGACAGGAGTTCCAGAAGGCAGAGGTGGGAACGGGCTTTCTGCTGGAGGATCAGGAGGTGAGGGGACGAGGTGAGGTGACGATGAAGGGTGAGGCCAAGGTATCTGAGGGTGGGGGTGAGATGGATGGGACAACCATAAATTATGAGGTAGAAATCGTGGAGACAGAAGGAGAAGGTGGTGCGGCCTATGATGATTGCCTGGGTTTTTGAGGGGCTGAGACGAAGGAACCATTGGTTACACCAAGTGGTGAACTGGTCAAGGTGGGTTTGGAGGGTGTGTTGGGACAGTTGAAGGGTAGGATAGAGAGCCAGAAAGGCGGTGTCATCAACATATTGGAGAAGGTGGAGAGGTGGGGGTGGCTTGAGCATATTGGCGGTGTATGGGAGATAGAGGCGAGTGCAGAGGACATCTTTCCTGTCTTTTTTTCTTTATTGTTATTTTAATACATTACAAAAGGTAGGCCGGTAGCGGCCTATGTACGCTGTTCTTCGGCCACAAGAAAAACAGACAGTAAACATGCAGACAGAAAAACACACATACATGATTGGTAATAACAGGAGACATGAATAAGAAATGACATGAAGGCATTCGCAGAAGGCACTGGTTGTACAAGTAAGTTCAGCAGTGCACACAAACGTAGACAAACAGTTTCACAGGCGAACGAAGGAGCACACTGAAGAAGAACACTGATGCACTTAGACAGAGAGAGCACTGTAGCACATTGGTGATGATTTTTGGCGCACTGAACACACTGAGGAGATGGGGTAGGGGCCTGCCACTGGGTGTAGGAGATGTGCAGAGGGAAGGATTGGGAAGAAGCCAACGGGAGAAAGGAAAGGTGAGGGGAAGGGAGGGGGCAGGGTCGGGTGTGGAAACCTGGGGAGGGGGTGGTGAAAGTGGGAGAACTGGGAGAGAAGAGGGTGGAGGGAGAAAGGAAGAGGGAGACCTGGAGGAAAAGGAAGGGGAGGATTAGAGCTGATAGGAGGAGTATACGAATGGAATGAGGACACCTTCAGGAAGACGGAGTTGGCAGAAGCCACCTTGGGTGAGGGTGTGGAGAGTGTGAAGATGGAGATCAGGTGGGACACAAGAGTATAGGCGCTCCAGCGGGATGGGGTGGGAGAGGATGGGAGAGACAAACAGGTGGGGAGGATCGAGCTTGCAGGAGGTGTAGACGATCTGTATGTGTTTGAGGAAAACGGGGAGGTGCAGAAAAGGGATCAAGTCATAAAGGATCCACGTGGGGGAGGGGAGACAGATGCGATAGGCAAGGCAGAGCACATGGTGTTCAAGGATTTGAAGAGACTTATAGTAGTTGGGAGGGGTGGATATCCAGGTGGGGTGGGCATAACAAAGGGTGGGGTGGATGAGGGACTTATAAATATGGAGGGTTGTGGAGGGGTCCAGACCCCATTTCGGGCAGAGAGGAGTTTGAGGGAGATGGGTTTGTGCCTTGGCTTGGACTGCCTGGAGGTGGGGGGTCCAGGAAAGGCGGTGGTCGAGAGTGACGCCAAGGTACTTGAGGGTGGGGGTGAGGTTAATGGGGTGGCCATAGATGGTCAGGTAGAAATTCAGGAGATGGAAGGGTGGTTTTACCTATGATGATTGCCTGGGTCTTGGAAGGATTGACGCCGGCCGCGGTGGTCTATCGGTTCTAGGCGCTCAGTCCGGCACCGCGCGACTGCTACGGTCACAGGTTCGAATCCTGCCTCAGGCATGGATGTGTGTGATGTCCTTAGGTTAGTTAGGTTTAAGTAGTTCTAAGTTCTAGGGGACTGATGACCACAGATGTTAAGTCCCATAGTGCTCAGAGCCATTTGAACCATTTTTTTGAAGGATTGACCTTGAGCAGCCACTGGTTGCACCAAGCCGTGAACAGGTCAAGATGGGATTGGAGGAGGTGTTGGGAGCGTTGAAGGGTGGGGGTGAGGGCAAGGAAGGCGTTATCAGCGGCATATTGGAGAAGGTGGAAACGTGGGGGTGGCTTTGGCATATTGGTGGTGTACAGGAGATAGAGGAGAGGGGAGAGGACCGCTTTCCTGTTTTTTTTTTCTTTATTGAATTTCAGTTCTTCATTTGGGGTAAGCTGGCAGCAGCACATGCGCTGCTCTTCAGCCAAAAGACAATAATGATACAATAGAAGACATTTAAAATTACAAAGGAGAAGATATGGTGGACAAAACTATAAAAACGGGGTAACATAATTGATGAGAACAGAAAAAAAGGGGATGACTGTAAAATGGGGACAGAAACCTTAAAAAGTATTGAGCACAAAAAGCCACACACTGGGACAGTTAAAAGAACACAAGGCAAAGTATGGGTGCAGTGTAAAAGTATCGATGGACAGCGTAGCACAGAACGATGACTGACAGTAACACTATGTACATGTCCAGCACACAATTAAAATCGCAGCTCTCGGTGCACAGGAGAACAGGACCAAACACAACACTGATGTAGCAAAATGATGACAATGAGCAAAAAACAGGATCTGCCAGGGGCATGGAGATGAGGGAGAAGGGAACAAGGCCAGGTTACAGTTGGAAGGAAGGGTAGATGTCTAGGCGAAGTTCAACACCAGGGAGGGGAAGGTGCTGGAAATTGCCCTGATGAAGGAGATGGAGCGTGTGGAGGTGGAGAGAGGGAGGGATACAGCAATAGATGCGCGGCAATGGGCGTAGGATGGAGACGAAAGAGGAAACCAGGTGGTGGGGGACATCAACCCTGCGGACAGTGTAAAGGATGTGGAGATGTTGGAGGAAAAGGAGGAAGTGGGGGAAGGGGATGAGGTCGTAAAGGAGCCGTGTGGAGGAAGGAAGGCAGATACAGAAGGCAAGACGGAGCGCATGGCATTCGAGGATTTTGAGGGCCTTGTAGAAGTGGGTGGCTGCGGAGATCCAGGCAATGCTGGCATAATGGAGGACAGGACGGATGAGGGATTTGTAGGTGTGGAGGATGGCGGAAGAATGCAATCCCCATGTCCGACCAGACCGGAGTTTCAGGAGGCAGAGGTGGGAATGGGCTTTCTGCTGGAGGGTCAGGAGGTGAGAGGTCCAGGTGAGGTGACGGTGAAGGGTGAGGCCAAGGTATCTCAGGGTGGGGGTGAGCTCGATGGGATGACCATAAAGGGTGAGGTAGAAATCATGAGGAAGTGGGTGGTGTGGCCTGTGATGATTGCCTGGGTTTTGGAGGGGTCGAGACGAAGGAACTAGTAGTTACACCAAGTGGTGAACTGGTTGAGGTGAGTTTAGGGCGTGCATTGGGACCATTCAAGTGTAGGATAGAAAGCCAGGAAGGCGGTGTCATCAGCATATTGGAGAAGGTGGACAGGTTGGTGTGGTTTGGGCATACCAGCCGTGTACAAGAGATAAAGGAGAGGACAGAGCCCTGAGGGACGCCAGCAGTGGGAAAAAGATACAGGAGATGGTGTTGCGGAGGGTGACATATGAAGGACGGCATGAGAGGAAGGAAGCGACCAGGTGGACAAAACTGATAGGCAGGGCGTAGGTCTGGAGCTTAAAGAGGAGACCGGGATACCTTACATGGTCATAGGCATTTTGGAGATCGAGGGAAACAAAAATGGCAGAGAAATCGGAGCTAAGCTGGAGGAAGAGAAGGTGAACGAGATTAAGTAGTTGGTCTTCGGCAGAGAAGGAGGGTCGGAACCCACACTGCGTAAGGGGGAAGAGGTGGTGCTAATGGATAAGACAGGAGAGGATGGATCCGAAGACCTTACTGAAGACGGAGATGAGGCAGATGGGACGATGGGAAGAGGCGACAGAAAGGGGTTTGTTGGGTTTGAGGAATAAGAGAACGCGGGAAGTCTTCCAAAGGTAGGGGTAGAAGCCGGTAGAGAGGATGACGTTATAGAGATGGGCAAGGACAGTCAGGAAGGAGAACGAGCTTCCTCTTAGGTGACGGTAGGTGACACTCTCGTGACCAGGGGACGTGTTGCATTTGTAATGGAGAATAAGTTTAATGTATTGTGCTGTGATTGAAGTGTTGAGGTCTGATGGGGGCAACTGCCCCAAGTACTGGAGACTAGGAGCAAGTGGAGTGACCGAGGTATCGGCGCATTCCATGACAGTGGGGAAAAGAGAATAATCAAAGTGGGGATCATCAGGGATGGAGAAGACCTAGGAAAGGTGGGAAGCGAAGTGGTTGGCCTTACTGAGGTTGTCAGGAAGGGAGCGGTCGTTATGGAGAAGGGGTAGTGGGATGCAAATGGGAACCAGTAAGGCGATGGAAGGCCGACCAGTACTTGGAGGAGTTGATAGGGTGGGTGGCGTTGAGTCGTGTGCAGGTCTGGTGCCAGTCCCAGCGTTTCTTTGCTCTAATAAGGTTCCGTATGTGTCGGTGTATTTGCCAGTGGCGTTGAAGTGTATTATTGTCACGAGTGCGCAGGAAGGAGCAATAGAGGCAGCAGGATTTGCGGAGGAGGAGGACAGCCCGTGGAGGGAGAGTGGGATGGTGGGGGTGGATATTTTAGTAACAACATGGGCTTCCACGGCATCAGTAATTACCTTCTGAAGGAAGGACAAGGCGTGGATGATGTTGTCAGGATGGTGATAGTGTAAGACGTGTATATTTCTATTTTTTATTGTTAAATCACAATTTATGAAAGATGTTTATATTTTCTTAATAGGATTAAGTGGGAATAATTAATATTTGTCATGTTGGAAATAATTGTGGTAGCAGGGAATGTCTGCACCAAAGTATTGTTGACAAGAGAGACTGCAAATTGATACAATTTTAAAAAGGGCGGGAGAGACCGCGTATGGATACATTTTAAGAAAAGAGCGGGAAAGACCGCGCATTGATACATTTTGTAATGTTAGCAAGGATTGTCTGCACCAGAAAGCATTGTTGGCAGGAGAAACGGCACTTTAGCGTTCGTAGGAAGTCAGTAGTAAGCGAGAAGTGAAGCGAGTCGGTAGCAGGTCTGAAGCGAGAGATTGAGAGGAGCGGTGTGTCGGCCAGCCACTAGCTATGATTTACAAGATGTTATAAACGGATGTACAGAGACATCAGCTAACTGTTATCATACGAGGAACTAATATTATTGAATTAATTTTTGAGAAACTCAACACTACTGAAGGTATGTTTGCGCATTGCTAATTGTAAGATTATTGTAAAAAGTAAGTCTCATTAGAACGTTTGTAAAATAATTTCATTCAGAATATAATTAACTTTTGTCAGCAATATTGCATTTCTAATTATAATCCACCCCAAAAACCATCAACGTAAAACTTTGCAAAATTTTATTGTTGTCAAGAAAAGTTTAATTATGAATTACGTAATTTCAGTCAAATTAATTAAAGAATAACGTCAGCTTTGCTATTAAAGAATAACGTCAGCTTTGGTAATAAATACAGCCACTTATTATGAAAGCCCACCAGCAGCTAATAAGTATAGTAAAACAGAGTAAGTATATTCATGTCGCAGTTCGATGTAGCAGTCAGATGGCGATCCAGTAACAGTAAAAAAGGTAAGGAACAGTTTTGGGTTATTGCAGATAACGACTGAGGGCCACGACGACGACACATTCTATGTTTCGTCGAAATAATCAGAAAATCACTTTTAATAAGCAGCAATTAAATTTGTATGCGAAGATAGAGAAAGAGAATAAATTTCAAAGGGAAGATTTCATTTGTTAGTATTAAGCAAGAGATAGAAATCCTAAGAAAAGGTTACATACTTTGTTGTAAAAGGGAAGGATATCAATAACACAAGAGATATAGAGGAGACGGGAAGGTTTCAATAGGTAAGAGGGTGGCTTTCGACCTGGGTGGCGATGGATTCCCAGTAGGCATCCAAGTTGGCATGACAGTAGTCATGGACGACGTTGGGAGGGGGTTCAGGGTGGGGAGCTGGAGGGGGTGGTGAGCAGACATGTTGGTGAGAAGGAAGGGGAGGTGGTCGCTACCTGTGGGGTCACGGATGTTGACGGCGACACACCCAAGGAGGTTGGCGGAGGCAATAACACTGGGGGTGGTGTTGCTTTCGGGATGACGTGCTGAGGAAGGGGAACAAGGTCACCTTGTATTGTGGAGAGGAACTGATGCCACCTCCAAAGTGCGGCAGGGTAGTGGCAATGGATGTTGATGTCGGCAGCAATCACATAGGTGGAGAAGGTGAAATCAGTGTGAGAGATGAAGTCATAGGGAAGAGGAACAGTGGAGCAGACATAGATGGTGGCGCAGGTAATGGTGAGGGAGGGGAAGAAGACGCTGAGGATAAGGAGTTCGGTGGGGTCATTGAGGAGGGGTTGTGGTTCGGCAGGAGTATGCTTAAGGTGGCCATCTGTGACTCCACCCTGGGCTCAAGGACCAGGAGCGTCAGTGCATTGGAGAATATAGGGAGAGGTGCAGATAGAATGGTCAGGCTGGAGAAAGGTTTCGTTCAAAATGAAGGTGTCGACCTGGTGGTGGGACAGGATGTTCATGAGTAGGTATTTGTTGGTGCGGAAGGAGCAGATGTTCGGAAAGAGGATGCGACACTCATGCTGCGCCATTATGGCAAAAGGGGGAGGGGGAAGAGAGGGAAGGGAAGAGGCTTAAACTAGGGTGTCGAGGTGGGTGAAGATGAAGTGGGCTTGGTTGTGGGAGTAAGTGGCAAAGGTGTTCAGGTGGAAGACGGAGCAGGCGGCAAGGGAGATCTGTTGGAAGGTGCGGGGGCACTGAAAAGGGTGAATGTTTTGGAGGACAATGGTAAGGAACTGGATGATGCATTCAGCTGTAGGGGGTGGATGGAGGGAATTGTTAGGGTGGACGGGGGATCAGTGGGACAGACAGGGACTGTAAGCTCGGGGGTGGAAGGAGGGGGATTAGCTTTACACTTGTGGGAGTAGGTGGGATGGGGGCCATTGCAGGTGTTACAGAAAGGAGGGGCAGCGAGGTTGGGGCAGTTTTTAAGAAAGATGGAGGTCTTGCAGTGGAGACAGGTGGGAGGTTTTTGCAGTTGGTGGGTCAGATGATTGTTGTACATGAGGCATCTATGGCAGCAGTAGGATTGGGGAGGGGATTTGGAGGCTTCAACAGGGTGGCGATGGTGGTAAATCAGGGCACCCAGGGTGAGGAGATGGTCAATGGAGGGGGTGCACTCTGAAAAGACCTGCATGAGGTAGGTGGGACTCGAGGCATTGTGAATACGGTGGAGAGAGCAGATTTCCAGGTCCAGGTGGGAGTTCAGTTCTGACAACACCTCACCCTCCGTCATCACCGGGCTGAGCTTGGTAGGTGGGGGGAGATGGGGAGCCTGGAGCTGATGAGGAGAGGAAGAGGAGAGGAAGGGTGTCAGAGAAGAATGGGGGCCAAACATAACACGTGGGAGTTTACGGAGGAGGTCCGTGTGAAAGGAGAGGATGGGTACTTGATAAGGACTGAGTCTCTGTGGGGAATCTGTTGAGAGATGGGAGCACCAGGTAGATATTTTCATATCTCCATCGTGAGGGTACGGGCATCAAGGAACTTAGGATCTGGGGTTGACAGGACAAAGGTGTGGAGGGTGGGGGCTGGGATATGGGTCGCTCGAGGAGGGGTGGTGTCCATGGAGATGACAGGAGGAGGGGGAGGAGGTGGTGACATTTTGTGGGCTGTGGCGGAAGCAGAGTCGGCAATGACGCGATTTTGGGTTTTTTTGAAAACTGGAGGCTGGGAGGAGGGGAGAGGGATGGGGAGGAGATGGAGGTGGCGAGTGGCAGATCCTGGTGGTGTGGTGGAGGTGTCGGGAGAAGCAACTGGTTCAGTGGTGACGATGGCGTGACGTGTTGCATGCAAGGGATGCAGATACTGAAGTGACTCGGGGGCTGAGAGAGGGGAAGCTGACGACCTGAAGGGTGGCAGTAGAGGCGGCAGCGTTGGTGTATGTGAGGGCGGGGGCAAGAGTGGGTGCTGTTGAGGGTGTGGAGGCTGGAGGAAGGGTGTAGAGGTGGGGGTACACAGCAGGGGAAGAAATGGGGGAATGGGTGAGTGGGGCATGGGGAGGCGGGGTATAAGGAGGGAGGCCAGGGGCGGCACTCCAGAAAGTGACAGTGGAAGAGGGGGATGGGGAGGTGTAGACGACAGTGGAGGTGGGAAGGCTCATGGTGGATGAATGGCGACAGACGGACAGCAGGCTGCGGCGACGACGGACAGTGGTGGACAGACAACAGGCGGTGGCGGCGATGGATGGTGGTGGATGGATGGTGACGGACGGGCAGCAGGCCGTGGCGATGATGGACGGCAGCGGGCGGACAGCGACGGATGGACAACAGGCAGCGGCGGCGATGGATGGTGGTGGACAGACAGTGACAGACAGACAACAAGCGGTGGCGGCAATGGACTGTGGCAGATGGATGGCAACAGATGGACAACAGGAGGCAGCAGTGTTGGACGGTGGCGGACGGACGGCGACCGACGGACAACAGGCGGCAGCGACGATGGAGGGCGGCAGACGGATAGGGGAGGACAGTTGGCGACAGACGGACAACAGGTAATATAATAGACAGACAATTAAAAATCACGGCGACAGTCTGGTTTATGTTCGCAAGAGATATAAAAATCACACCCAGCGACAGCATGATTACTGTTTGCAGCACTTTGGAAAGAAGCAAACACTGAACACACACTTGAACACTGCACTAAAAAGTTGGCACAGGTATGACACACCACAGCTGAGGGCAGACGGGTGGAACCTGGACAGATGATGGGAAAGAATAGGGGGGAAGGAGAGGAAAAACGAAGTGAGGGATGGAGGGAGGAAGGAACCGACAGAGGACAAGGACTCATAAGAGGGAACGGGCTGGGCAGATGCGAGAGGAAGTGGGGAAAGGCAGAGGAGGAGAATGCAAAAGGACTCGAGGGGGGAGAAGGGAGGCACAGAGAGGGTAGGTGGGGAGAAAACAGGATGAAATAGGATGAAGAGGGAGCCCAGGGAAAGGACAGAGGAAAGGAGGGGGAGATGAGGATCAGAGTTGATAGGAGGGATAAATGGAGGGAGAGGCCATCATCCGGGAGGGGGAGTTGATGGAAGCCACCTTGGTAAACGAGATGAAGGGTATAGAGATGGAGGGTAGGGAGGACACAACAGTGAAGGTGCGACAGAGGGTTGGGGTTGGAGAGGAGAGGAGCAACCAGGGGATGAGGGGGATCAAGGCGGTGGGAGGTGTAGAGTATGTGGATATGTTCGAGGAATAGCAGCAGATGAGGGAAAGGAATCAGGTCATAGAGGATCTGTGCGAGTGACGGGAGGCGTATATAGACGACAAGGTGGAGTGCATGGCGCTCGAGGAATCTAGAGGGACTTATAGAATTTGGGGGGGGGGGGGGGGGTGGATATCCAGGCAGGTCTGGTATAACAGAGGATGGGACGGATTAAAGATTTGTAGGTATGGAGGATGGTAGAGGGGTCCAACCCCCATGTCTGGCCAGAGAGGAGTTTGAGGAGTCAGAGGCAGTTGTGGGCTTTGGATTGGGTAGAGCAGAGATGAGGGATCCAGGTGAGGTGAAGGTCAATGGTGAGGCCAAGGTAGGTGAGGGTGGGGGAGAGGCGGACAGGATGGGTGCAGATGGTCAGGGAGAAATCCAGAAGTTGGAAGGAGCGAGTGGTACGACCTACGATGATTGCCTGGGTCGTGGAAGGACTGATTTCAGGAGCCACTGGTTACACCATGTAGCAAAAGGTCAAGGTGATTTTAGAGAAGCCGTCGGGACTGTCAGAGGGTAGGAGCGAGGGAAAGGAATGCAGTGTCATCAGCATACTGCAGGAGGTGTACTGGAGGGGGGGGGGGGGGTTGGGGCATATCTGCCGTGTACAGGTAGAGGAGAGGGGAGAGGACAGAGCCCTGCGGCACACCTGCAGGGGGATAGAAGGTGCGGGAATCAGTGTTATGGATGGTAACGTAGGAGGGGCGGCGGGAGATGAAGGAGGCAATCAGACAGACGTAGTTAACAGGAAAGGCATAGGTATGGAGTTTAAACAGGAGACTGGGATGCCAGACACGGCCGTAAGCAATGTTCCTTTCTTCTTATTGTATCACTGAGAGAACTTCTATGCTTGCTCATCTTTGCACTCCCAACGAGGAAGCTCTGTTAGTTACGAGTTAATTGCAACTGCAACAGTTTATCGATTTTAAATGGAGAAAGGAAGAATTAGTCTATCAGTACATAATTAAATGAATAATTATATTTCTTATTTTAACTTTGGCGCACCCATTGAGATGCCTTCGGTTACAGCTGGGTGGGGGAGGGAGCTACCCTCAGGGGTATGTGTATCTCGGGTTGTGTTGTACACTACTGGCCATTCAAATTGATACACCACCAAGATGACGTGCTACAGACGCGAAATTTAACCGACAGGAAGAAGATACTGTGATATGCAAATGATTAGCTTTTCAGAGCATTTGCACAGGGTTGGCACCGGTGGCGACACCTACAACGTGCTGACATGAGGAAAGTTTCCGACCGATTTCTCATACACAAACAGCAGTTGACCGGCGTTGCCTGGTGAAACGTTGTTGTAATGCCTCGTGCAAGGAGGAGAAATGTATATCATCACGTTTCCGACTTTGATAAAGGTCCGATTGTAGCCTATCGCGATTGCGGTTTCTCGTATCACGACATTGCCGCTCGCGTTGGTTGAGATCCAATGACTGTTAGCAGAATATGGAATCGGTGGGTTCAGGAGGGTAATACGGATCCCAACGGCCTCGTATCACTAGCAGTCTAGATGACAAGCATCTTATCCGCATGGCTGTAACGGATCGTGCAGCCACGTCTCGATCCCTGCGTCAGCAGATGGAGACGTTTGCAAGACAACAACCATCTGCACGAACAGTTCGACGGCGTTTGCAGGAGCATGGACTATCAGCTCGGAGGCCATGGCTGCGGCTACCCTTGACGCTGCATCACAGACAGGAGCGGCTGCGATTGTGTACTCAACGACGAACCTGGATGCACGAATGGCAAAACGTCATTTTTTCGGATGAATCAAGGTTCTATTTACAGCATCATGATGGTCGCATCCGTTTTGGCGACATCGCGGTGAACGCACATTGGAAGCGTGTATTCGTCATCGCCATACTGGCGTATCACCCGGCGTGATGGTATGGGGTGCCATTGGTTACGCGTCTCGGCCACCTCTTGTTCGCATTGACGGCACTTTGAACAGTGGACGTTACATTTCAGATGTGTTACGACCCGTGGCTCTACCCTTCATTCGATCCCTGCGAAAGCCTACATTTCAGCAGGATAATGCACGACTGCATGTTGCAGGTCCTGTACGGGCTTTTCTGGACACAGAAAATGTTCGACTGCTGCCCTGGCCAGTACATTCTCCACATCTCTCACCAATTGAAAACGTCTGGTCAATGGTGGCCCAGCAGCTGGCTCGTCACAATACGCCAGTCACTACTGTTGATGAACTGTGGTATCGTGTTGAATGTGCATGGGCAGCTGTACCTGTACACGCCATCCAAGCTCTGTTTGACTCAATGCCTAGGCGTATCAAGGCCGTTATTACGGCCAGAGGTGGTTGTTCTGGGTACTGATTTCTCAGGATCTATGCACCCAAATGGTGTGAAAATATAATCACATGTCAGTTCTAGTATAATATATTTGTCCAATGAATACCCGTTTATCATCTGCATTTCTTGTTGGTGTAGCAATTTTAATGGCCAGTAGTGTATATCATTACTTTATTTCATTAATGAAAGGACTGCAGAATGGTTTCGCTCAGAACAATAAGTGGATAAACTCAGTCAACTAAACCACTAAACTGTGGTTTCAGTTGAATGAATGAATGAACACAAGCTTCAGCCGACAGTAAACTAAATAAAGACTGGTTTCACTTGAAAGAAAGAATGAATAACTCAGTATGCGTAATATCACTGGAATGTGTCGATTGTTTTCATTCGGTTGCTCCCAGAGTCAAGTTTCACGCGAAAGAATTGAATGAATAATAATGTAACCACGGAAAACCACAACCGACACACTATTTCTTTTTCCATTCGGTTGCTCCCGTAGATCGGTTTCACTCACAAGAATAAATGAATAATTCAAACGATACGTAAGGCTACAACCGAATGAGTCGATTGTTTTCCAGCACTCAACTGAATCGATTGTTTTCATTCCGTTGTTCCCACCACTCAGCATAGGCGTAACCACGATTAGATTTTTTAGGAGGGATTTTCAGTATACGGGCATCATAATAAAATGGACTTGTAATAGTACACAAAAGAGCACCATATATTATTATTTTTTGAGTCGAGACCCTGGAGGGTCACGCAAAGCATTCTTCCTCTTTTGTGCTAGAACGGTTGACAAAATTTCGATATTCGATACTTTCCACAAAGAATGTCGATATATATTGGCGATATTTTTCACCCAACATATCGATATCACAAAGGCAACATTGAGTGCCGATATTTTTATTTTATATAATATTTTTTCACAATTTTCGGTATATATTTGAAGGTGTTCATTTGAAATTGTAGTAGAACATAATTTTACTTTCACTGTATGAAGGAGTCTTAATACTTTTTGAGCTTTCATTACTTCCATTCTTTCGCTTTGACTGTGTGAATCAATTCTACGTGGCAAAAAAGAGGAAAAGAAGTCCGGTTACACTGAGGGGGAGGGGGGGCGTGGCAACCTGAGTGAAATAATAAGATTTCCGATGTGAAGAATTAGCATGCCACTTGCGTTAAAGAACAATTTTTAACGCATCTAGTGTGCTCTTTCTTCCCATGGGCATTCTTCAAAAACAGTTGCTAAAAATAATGAACAAAAATCTGAATGAGAAGACTGGTCTTTGGGATGGGCCGGGACTGACTTAGCATTCCACTTGTATATCTTGTCTCTGTATATGTTTCCGTCTTCAGTTTCTGTTGGATCGATTTGTGATTTTTCTAGGCCAAGTTTGACTTGTGCCAGCCATGGTACAGCTGATTTCACCCCTTGTACGGAGGTCAGAATTCTGTTGGTGAATCTTGTTGGTGGTAGCCTGCTGATGTGTCTGTAGAACTTTTAACCTGCTTTTTCTGACATCTGCCGCTAGATCTCACATCTTCTCTGTAGTTTTCCTAGAGTGTAATCTATATCCCTCTTCTGTCAGCTTTGGGCTGAGCATTTTTATCGTGATTTTGCTTTCTTCTGTCAGTATGCTTTTCATGTTACTTTTCGCATGGAGTGTTAGTATCCCACCTGCAAACAGTATTTCAGACTTGAGTAATGTGTTGCACTGTCTGATCTCTGTTTGAGTGGACATGCATTTATTATTTTATATGTCTGGTGTTCTGCCATAAACTCTCTTCATTTTTTGCAGTGAGTCTTCTGTGAGATCTTTTCTCTTCCTATAGATTCGAGAATTTCAGCTAGATATTAGAAATGTACAGCTCTGTTTATCTTGCCGTATTCTGTGTCTGTTTTATGTTTAATTTTGATTAGAAGAATTCAGACTTCTGGAAAGAGATTTACAGGCCAACTCCAAAAACAAACAAAAAGTATACCTTTTAAAAAAAGCAGATAAAACTGACTTGACGCCTTCCTAAGAGACAGTCTCTTCTCCTTCCAAATTAATAACGTAAGTGTAGACCGTATGTGGCTTGAATTCAAAGAAATACTATCGACAGCAATTCAGAGATTTATACCACACAAATTAACAAACGACGGAGCTGATCCACCTTGGTACACAAAACGGGTCAGAACGCTGTTGCAGAAACAACAAAAAAAAGCATGCCAAATTTAAACGGACGCATAATCTCTAAGATTGCCAATCTTTCATAGAAGCTCGAAATTTAGTGCATACATCAATTCGAGATGGTTATAATAGTTTACACAACGAAACTTTGTCTCGAAACATGGCAGAAAATCCAAAGAGATTCTGGTCGTATGTGAAGTATGCTAGCGGCAA
Source organism: Schistocerca piceifrons (assembly GCF_021461385.2). Taxonomy (NCBI): domain Eukaryota; kingdom Metazoa; phylum Arthropoda; class Insecta; order Orthoptera; family Acrididae; genus Schistocerca; species Schistocerca piceifrons. Next base: position 15,448,094 of record NC_060149.1, read on the forward strand.
GACACAATCAATGCCTTTTCTGCGCGATAGCAATGGAAATACTATCGGCGACAGCGCTGCCAAAGCAGAGTTAGTAAAACACAGCCTTCCGAAATTCCTTCACCAAAGAAGACGAAATAAATATTCCAGAATTTGAATCAAGCACAGTGCTAACATGAGTAATGTAGAAGTAGGTATCCTCGGTGTAGTGAAGCAACTTAAATCACTTAACGAAAGCAAGTCTTCCGGTCCACACTGTATACCAGCTAGCTTCCTTTCAGAGTATGTCGATACAATAATTCCACAATCACATACAACCGTTCGCTCGACGGAAGATCCGTACCCAAAGACTGGAAAGTTGCACAGGTCACACCAATATTCAAGGAAGGTAGTAGAAGTAATCCACTAAATTACAGGCCCATATCGTTAACGTCGATATGCAGCAGGATTTTGGAATATATATTGTGTTCGAACATTATGAATTACCTCGAAGAGGACGGTCTATTGACACACAATCAACGCGGATTTGGAAAACATTGTTCTTGTGAAACACAACTAACTCCTTATACACACAAACTGTTGAGTGCTATTGACATGGGATTCCAAATTGATTCTGTAATTCTAGATTTTCAGAAGGCTTTTTACACTGTACCACACAAGCGGCTTTAAGTGAAATTGCGTGCTTATGGGATATCGTCTCAGTTATGTGACCGGATTTGTGATTTTCTGTCAGAGAGGTCATAGCTTGTAATAATTGAGAGAAAGTCATCGAGTAAAACAGAAGTGATTTCTGGCGTTCCCCAAGGTAGTGTTATAGGCCCTTTGCTGTTCCTTATCTATGTAGACGATTTACGAGACTATCTGAGCAGCCGTGTTAGGTTGTTTGCAGATGATGCCGTTGTTTTTCGACTAGTAATGTCATCAGAAGATCAAAATAAATTGCAAAACGATTTAGTAAAGATATCTGTGCAAAAATTGGCAATTCACCCTAAATAAGTAAGGAGTACTAAAAGGAACTCGTTAAACTTGGGTTACAAGACAAATTAGTAAAATCTAGAAGACATAAATTGAACTAAATATCTAGGAATTATAAATACCAACAACTTAAATTAGAAAGAACACAAAGGAAACGTGGTGGGGTAGGCAAACCAAAGACTGCGTTTTTAGCATGACACTAAGAAAGTGTAACAGATCTACGAAAGAGACTGCCTACACTACGCTTTTCCGTCCTTTTAGAATACTGCAGCACGGTGTGAGACCCTTACCGGATAGGATTGACGGAGTACATCGAGAAAGTTCAAAGAAGGGCAGCACGTTTTGTAGTATCGCGAAACAGGGTAGAGAGTGTCACTGAAATGATACAGGATTTGGGGTGGACATAATTAAAACAAAGGCGTCTTTCGTTGCGGCGGAATCTTCTCATGAAATTTCAATCACCAACTTTCCCCTCTGTATGCGAATATATTTTTCTGGGGCCGACCCACATAGGGAGATGCCATCGTCATAATAAAATAAGGGAAGTCAGAGCTCTCGCGGAAAGATGTAGGTGTTCGTCTTTTCCGCGCGCTGTTCGAAATTGGAATAATAGAGAATTATTGTGAAGGTGGTTTGGTCAGCCCTCTACCAGGCACTTAAATGCGAGTTGCAGAGTACCCATGTTGATGCAGATGTAAATGTAGAACTTTTCCTGTACATATTTAGTATTTCTATTTGTTTGGTTGGTGTTGCTTCGTTATCCGAGAGTATAGCGAGGTCGTCTGTGAGAGTTAGGTTTGAGATTTTGTCCCGGGATCGTCCTAGTCGTCTTGGTTTCCAGTGTCCTTGGATTTTCAGTTCTTTTCCCATTCCTTCTGTAATTCGTCCAGAACTAGGTTGAACAATCCATCGGCTTGACGTACTCCAGTTTTGATCATGAAGGGGGCAGAGATTTAACTTTCGATATTGTACCAGCCAGTGTCTGTCTGATCAGTCGCAGTGTTTTTGGGTCGAGTCCCTGTTCTTCTAAGATGTTGGAAAAGGACTGACGATCAACAGAATCTTATCCTTTCTTAAAATATATGAAAGTGCAAATGATTGGAGTATTCCTGATAGCTTTGTATTTTAAAATTTTTCAGATAGAAAATTTGTTCTGTGCATGAACATCCGGGGCGGAAGCTTGCCTGGTATTCACTAATTTTGTGTACCAACTGTTCTTGGATTCACTGGCGTGAGTACGCTGAGAAAATTTTGTAGGTGACTTGTAACAGGGAGATTCCTCTGTAGTTTTTCAAATTCGCCCTATCTCCTTTCTTATGCAGATGGTGGTTAAGAGAACATTTCCAGTTGTCAAAAGAGTTTTTCTGTTTGACACCTGATTCTGATTATTTGTCTAAGTTCCAGTACAGACTTTGGTCTGAGGTTCTTTAGTAGATCTCCAATGATGTTGTCTTCACCTGATGTCCTGTTGTTTTTTAATTTTAGGTATATGTTTGTGGATCTGTTCACATGTTGGCGGGAGTGCTTCTGGGTGCGAGGAGGTATAGTCTTGTGTTGGGAATCTTGTTTCAGGTTCAGGGCAGTTAGGAAGATCAGAGAAATAACGTGGCAGTCCCTAACAGTTCTCTCGATTACTTAATGCGAGTTTTCCATCTTCTTCTCAGAAGCACCGGGCGAGGTGGCGCAGTGGTTAGCACACTGGACTCGCATTCGGGAGGAATCTCGTGTCCGGCCATCCTGATTTAGGTTTTCTGTGATTTCCCAGAATCGCTTCAGGAAAATTCCGGGATGGTTCCTTTGAAAGGACACGGCCGACTTCCTTTCCCGTCCTCTCCTAATCCGATAAGACCGATGGCCTCGCTGTTTGGTCTCTTCCCCCCATATCAACTCAACCCTTCTCAGAAGCATGAGTGTCGAGGCGCGTAACCGCGGACCTTCCTTGCGGAAGTTATGTAGAATTCTCTCATGTTGTGATTGTGGAAATTTTCCTCTATAGCGTCCAGTTGCTCCTTTGAGTGTTTTCTCTTGGTTTGCCTAAAGAGTTTTGCTGCCTGTTGTCTAGAGCCGTGAAAATGATGTAGCTTTCCTGGGGATTCTTTGTTGTTTTATTCCTCGAAGGCTTGTCTGCGTCTTTCTAGTGTGTTTTCATATTCAGAGTCCAATCCTGAGTGTTTTGGTGTTTTTTTTACGTGGTATCAGTCCTTTTGCTTTTTGTGTGAACTTTCTACGAAATTCATCCCACGTATTTGCTTTTGACTTTCCCATTCCTGTTTTATGTTGGATTCTATGACCTTTTTCGTGTAAAACTTCTCTATGTGTGTCCTTTTCTGATGGATTATCTTCGGTGTGAATTTGATTTTCATTCGAATTAAGTAGTGGTCTGAATCAACATTTCTACATATACTCCTCTACATATACTCCTCTAATCACCAAGCGGTGTGTGGCGGAGGGCACAATTCGCGCGAAAGTCATATTTCCCCCCCTCTGTTCCACTCGCGGATCGCGCGAGGGAAAAACGGTCCGAACGCCTCAGTACGAGCTCTTAGTTCCCTTATCTTTGAATGGTGATCATTGCGCGATTTGAAAGTTGGTGGTAACAATATATGCTCTACATTATCGGTGAAGATCGGATTTCGGTACTTAGTGAGCAGCCCCTTCTGTTTAGCGCGCCGTCTATCTGCAAGAGTGTCCCATTTCAAACTTTCTATGAGATTTGTAACGCTCTCGCGATGGCTAAATGTACCAGTCACGAATCTTGCCGCTCTTCTTTGGACCTTCTCAATCCCTTGAATCAGACCCAACTGGTAAGGGTCCCATACAGACGAACAATACTCCATGACTGGACGAACTAACGTATTGTAAGCTATTACCTTTGTTGAAGGGCTACATCGCTTCAGGATTCTACCAATAAACCGCAATCTAGAGTTCGCCTTGCCCGTTACTTGTGTAATGTGATCATTCCATTTGAGATCATTTCGAATAGTCACACCCAGATACTTGACAGACGTTACCGCTTCCAAAGACTGAGCATTTATTTTGTACTCGTACATTAATGGGGATTTTCGCCTTGTTATACGCAGTAAGTTACGCTTACTAATACTGAGAGATAACTGACAGTCATTACACCACGCATTTATTTTCTGCAAATCCTCATTGATTTGTTCACAACTTTCGTGTGATACTACTTTTCTGTAGACTGCAGTATCATCGGCAAACAATCCAAGGCCGCTGTCTATACCATCAACCAAGATCGTTTATGTAAATCGTAAAAAGCAGAGGACCTATTACGCTGCCCTGTGGTACACCTAAAGTTACGCTTGCTTCTGTTGAAGTAACCCCGTTCAGGACGACATACTGCTTCCTGTCTGTTAGAAAACTTTCTATCCAACCGCATATGTCATCGGATAGACCGTAAGCGCGCAATTTTTGTAGCAAGCGACAGTGCGGAACTGAATCGAACGCCTTTCGAAAGTCGAGAAATATGGCGTCAACCTGCGAGCCGGTATCTAGAGCCTGTTGTATATCATGCGCAAAGAGGGCGAAGGAATTTGGAGGGTTCGTACCGATAGGTGTGAACCGTCAATTACATTGATAATGTTATGAGGCGTAAAGCGGCGAAGGAAATTCGTTTGTATTTGGAGGGTTCGTGCCGATAGGTGTGAACCGCCAATTACATTGATAATGTTATGAGGTTATTTCCTGTTAAGCTTCCTGTTTCGAAATCGAATAATCGGCCGGCGGTTGAATGCCCTGTTGCTTGGCGCTGCCGAAGGAAATTCGTTTGTTTAAATTTTTGGAGGGTTCGTGCTATTGATTGGCTAAACTGTGATTTTCCGATATCAGTGATTTCTGTGAATGCTACTTTTCAGTATCTGTTATTCTTAACTGTGATTTGTCGCAGTTAAGGAACATCGGTCGTGTATCCCTCCGCCACTGCGACTTCTGCTACTTCTGCGATTTCAGTGATTTCTGCGACTTACCACCGTATGAAAAAGTTACATCTGTCAACACAGAAAATTGCATCTCGACAAACTTGTCATTGGAAAGTATGTTTTACGTTTTTTCTGTGTCTCGCATGACCGCTGTTTCCTAAAACCGTGCTGGTTTCTGCAGATGAGCTTCTCAGAGTCTAGAAAGGTCATTATGTATGAACATGAAACATGTTCCATGATTCTACAACAAATCGATGTCAGTGAAATTGGCCGGTAATTATGTGCATCCGATTTTCTACCCTTTTTATAAATTGCTATGACCTGGGTCTTCTTCCAGTCCCGTGGAACTTTCCACTGTATCAGTGATCTCTGATAGATGATGGATAAGAATGGTGCTATATTTGTAGCATAGTCAACCTAAAATCTTACAGGGATACCGTCTGGGCCGGATGCCTTCCTGGCGTCTAAGGATCTTAACTGTTTTACAATTCCAGATACACTAAACACTATGTCAGCCATCCTTTCGTTTGTTCGATAATTGAAAGGGGGAATGGTGCTGCAGCCCTCTACCGTAAACGAGTTTTTGAAGCATAGGTTTAGAATTTCGGCCTACTGTTTTTCATCATCAGTTACATTACCCGTACTGTCAGCAAGAGAAGGTATTTAATTATTTTTAACGTTCATAGATTTTATGTACGACCAAAATTTTTTGGGGTGATGTTTAGAAACTGCAGATAAAACATTGATTTCAAATTTGTTAAAATAAATCTCTCATTTTCCTTCTGACAGCTGCTTTCATTCCGCATAATTTCTGTTTGTCATCGGGGCAGTGACTGCGTTTAAAACCACTGTGCAAAATTCTCTTCTTTCTCAGCAACTTCCTAATATGTTTGTTGTACCAAGGTGGATCCTTTCCCTCCCCTATATATTTGCTAGGCACATACTTCTCTATCACATGGTGGACAATACCTTTAAATTCCGACCAAACATGCTCAATATCTTTGTGCCCCGTGGTGAATGCTTGGAGCTGACTATGAAGATATTTATTAATGACACTTTTATTTTCTTTCCCAAACAAGAAAACTCTACGCTGTTTCTTTGGTTTTTTTTTGCAACTTCGCTGACATAGAAGCCACAACGTCATTCGCACCTCTGCGACACTGATTGTCATGAGTCTCTCTCTGGACTGGGTAGGATATCGCTACAGGGTGTATTTGAAATTCTCCCATCGTTGCATAGGTGACCTCCATATTTTTTGTTTTCGCAGGGGTTTCCTGAGGGATGTTGACATAGTCTTCAGGTTTTTCTGCTGGCACAGTTCGATGAGCCTCATGCCATTTTTGTATATTTGTGTGCTGGAAACTTTCACATAGCTTTTTGGGACATTCTTCTCTGCCAATTTGTGCGTAGAACTCACCTATAAAAAATTTTATATGGTCTTTGCAGATCTTGGCCGTCACTGTCTCTCATGTTGCCCAGAATGTTTCTGCTGATTTGTCGTCTTTTTCGTTTATATATGAAATTTAAGTTATTTTGGGCCGTTTAGTCAGCTAATAAATTAAAAAAAAATCATTATCAAGCAGAAATAAGCCAATGAAATTCTTTTGTCGAAGGTATCTTCGTTAATTTGTGTTTTTATGGCAGTAAACGTTGTTTAGAGGGGGCAGTGAACATTTGCGCGCACATGTCGGCAATCCATGAATTTCCAGTAAGCGGTATCATTTCAAACAATAACGAGCCAGTGAATGGGGAAAGCAGCACAATGATGTCAAGAAGAGAGGAGAAGTAGATAGAAAATAATTTCCATCTTGTTGAGTGCTGACAGCGCACCCACGGTTTCCACTTCGTAGGCCCACAGATCACCTGCTCCAGTAGAAGTAGGGAAATAAGTTTGGTGCTTCTTTGGCTCGTCGACAGCAAAGGTTATTAGAGACGGAGCTTCGCTAGGATTTTTTATTATTGGAGGGGAAGGATGTGGCTGTGACCTTTTAAAGGAACCACCCTAGCATTCGCCTAGCGTGAAGTGGTAAACGACAGGAAACCCAAATGAGGATGGCAGCCTCTAGGGCTCTCGCGAATGTGAGCCTAGTTCGTTAAGCACTACAGCACCCCGCCCAGACGAAAGTTATAAGGTTTCGAGAAATCACAGAATGGGAAAGTTTATGTTCAAATATGGTACTTGTAAATTGTAATGAATGTGAATTGAGCATGTGTACGAATGTTAGATCACTGAGTTTGGCAGTGACCGGCCGTTGCAAGAAGTTTAGCGACAAATCACCACACTACGAAATGACGTACAACAACTTGTAGGCCAAGAAATTAGAGTTCTGCCATCAAAAAATTAGTGGAGTTGTGGGAACTGTTTTAATAACTAAAGTAGGCCTACGATATAAATAATCTGAGTTTTCTCCGATTTCTGAGTGGAACTTCAACCGTGATGCAAAGAAAACTATCGAAATTTCGGACTTTTTCTCGAATTCTTTCAAATCAAGCGTTTAATCGAAAACATCAAATTACCAAATATGCAGAGCTGTAAGCGCTACATCGAATCATGAGTAGTGAGTTTTCACGAGCATTTCGTTACGTATAGTGCTCTAGATTTATTCTATGAGAGACTACCAGCATTTAATCGTGTGTTCACTGTGAGATCGTGCGTGAATCCCTGTGGTAGTCGTTTACTGAAAATAAATAAAAACATTTACTTTAGCATTAAAATTCGGGGTACTTCCTCACTGATTCACGAAAAATAATGTACTTCAAAGAAAACTGGTACACGACGCTAGGACAGAATTATTAGCCATGAAAGAATATACTTCAAACATTAATTTCCAAAGATGTAGATAGCAGGGACCCACAATTTACACAAACAATATTAGCACACTTCTTAAGAAACAGCGCATTCTCCGCAGTAGGCACACGCAAAGCATAGCCCGAGTATTGACAAATGCTGATCGAAACACGGGTAGCAATCAGAAAGGCATTGCGAGAAGCGTTCAATAACTATCGAAGCAAAACCCTAAGAAATTTTGGTCGTACGCTAAAGCAACCAGTGGCAAAAAATAAGTGTTCAGAAATTCGTTGTCGAGACAGGGGCCAAAGCACAAAATAGGAGAACTAAAGCCGAAATGTTAAATTCCGTGTTAAAATATTCGTTTACAAATAAAGATCAAGAAATATTTCCACCGTACTGATACAAATGTGTGTGGCTTAGTAATCAATCCTAGCGATGTTCAAAAACAGCTCAAATCTCTTAAGCACGAAAATGGGCCAGGTCCCAGTGGAGTCCCTGTCAGTTTCTACCCAGCACTTTCGATTGAAATAGCCCCCCTTTAACTATAATGTACTGCGGTTTGTTTCAGCAAATAACTGTTCCCAGTGATTGGAAAAGAGCTCAAGTCACAGCCACCTATACAAATGAAAGTAAAACAAATCCACAAGCTATCACCCTATATGGCTCACGTCGATCTGCAGCAGAATACTAGAACATTCCCTAAGGTGATAAAAGTCATGGGGTACCTCCTAATATCGTACTGGACCTCCTTTTGTCTGTTGTAATGCAGAAACTCGACGTGGCATGAACTCAAAAAGTCGTTGGAAGCTCCCTGCAGAAATATTGGACCATGCTGCCTCTACAGCCATCCACAGTTGCGAAACTGTTGTCGGTGCTGATTTTGTGCAGGCACTGACCTGTCGTTAATGTCCCATAAATCTTCGATGGGATTCATATGGGGAAGATCTAGGTGGTCAAATCATTAGCTCGAATTATCCAGAATGTTGTTCAAACCAATCGCGAACAATTGGGACCTGGTGACATGTCGCATTGTTATCCGCAAAAATTCATCGATGAATGGTCTCTAAGTAATCGAACGTAACTATTTCCAGTCAAGGATCGGTTCATCTGGACCAGAGCACCCAGTCCACTCAATGTTAATGCAGCCCACACCACCAGCTTGCACAATGCCTCGTTGACAACCTGGTTCCCTGCTTTCGAGTGATCTTTGCGACACTCTAACTCTACCATCAGCTTCTACCAACTGAAATCAGGGCTCATCTGACCAGGCCAAGGTTTTCCAGTTGTCTAGGATCCAACAAATACCGCTATGAGCCCAAGAGAGGCGTTGCAGGCGATGTCGTGCTGTTAACAAAGGCACTAGCGCCGGTCGCGTGCTTCCATAGCCCATAAAACCAAATTTCGCCGCACTGTTCTAACGAATATGATCGCCGTACGTCCCTCATTTATTTCTGCGGTTATTTCACAGTGTTGGTTTTCTGTTAGCACTGACAACTCTACGCAAACGCCGCTGCTCTCGGTCGTTAGGCGAAGACCGTCGGCCTCTGCTCTGTCCGTTGGTTGGTTGACCTGGGGGAGGGCAGTAAACAGCGAGGCCATCGGTCTCATCGGATTAGGGAAGGATGGGGAAGGAAGTCGGCCGTGCCCTTTCAAAGCAACCATCCCGGCATTTGCCTGAAGAAATTTAGGGAAATCACGGAAAATCTAAAAAGTTTAAACAGGACGACTGATCGCTGCAATCTATAATTTACAAGTAAATCAGGATGGCCGTCCTGAAAGCGAGTCCAGTGTGGTAACCACTGCGCTACCTCGCGAGTTGCTCTGTCCGTGGTGAGGGTGCAACACCATAACTCTAATGCTGCACGGATTTATTTTGCCTTTTGCTTTGGTTCAATGTTACATCATTGAGTATCTGTAAATGTGTTTGAATCGATAACACAAAATTGTATACTCCTTTCTTCGTTAAAACTTTGATGTCACGGTTTGATTCTATGCAATGTAGTATATCTGTCATTTCAATTCTTTGTCCCATTTGGAGGGAACAAAACTTACTATATATAATTGTAATTTCTGTGTGAATAATTTTTTGTAGAAATGTCAATATGTGCAAATGTTCTGTTTTATTTAATGTGTTTGGTTGCTGTTATGTAAACTGCTGATCCTCACTTAGGGTTCTTAGTTCTTTAGTATATAAAAGGTGTAGTGGTTCCCCTCAGGAACGGAACTGTGTAATGCGCGAAAATTGTGGTTGGCCTAGGTAGGAAATGTGGAACCAGAGTCAGTCGGGGACGAGCTACCAAACTGAGCACTGCCATGTAAAAGTTGTATATTGTGCTGGTTCCGACAGAGGCTTTTTCTGCCACTTTCCAATGCCTCGGATGGATGGATAAATAGCTGGAACGATTCTGGAATTGGTATTCATCATCGCCACCAAGAAAGGCCAGTATTTCTGTCTGCAAATCCGCCTACCAACATGCAGTTGCCACCACATTGCGCAATCACTGTAAAGGAGTGCTATAATAATGTACAGTGAAGGATCAGCTTATTGGGTGATTTAGTGTGCACAAATATAAGATAAATTATAACTGAATTTATGTACCTACCTTGATTTTTTCCCTATCACAACACCTCTCAGGTTCCTCTCCATTTGAACTATGATTACCGATTGTCCTATTTTGTGGAAAAATGAAAGCCTCAAAGTTAGACAGTTAATTACATAATGTTGTTTGATCTTTGATGAGAAGGGAATATTCAGATTTATTGTGGATGTAATGAAATTGTGGGAGGCTAGTAAGTGCAGTTTTGTGAAGTTTCAAAGTCACCTATTTAATCATTTACTTGAAAGTAGAAGACTGTGGTAATAATGACAATTTGCTGTTTTTTTATAAATTAAAATTCTTAAAATTGAGGCTTATAAAGTTTTGCTTAGTTAATGATCATAGTGCTACCTGTAGTAAATTTTAAAAGGTGAGTCAGTTTCTTGCAAATTTGTCAACATTGTGTTTCACTGTAGTAAAAGTGGAAAACCGCAATAGTAGAAAATTATATGTTCATGATTGCTAAGTGTTTATCTGTCTTGTGTATTGGAAGTGCATATTAATAGTATAACAGGATCCACAGTTTGTCTATTGTGCTAATGCTAGGTAACAAGTAACGGGAAGACCACTATTTATGAAAACCATAATTTCTTTATTCAAAAGATAGTGAGAAGCAACCTGTTAGTGGATTCCAATTAACTTTCATTTTAAATAGTAAAGTATTTAACTGAGAGAGACTTAACCTATGTCCAATTTATGATCCTTCAGTGAATGTTAATAGTAATGTTATAAAGACCATTCAGTTTGAACAAGCCCTGAAAGTAATAGTGTGTTTCGGTATCTGTTATATTTTTGCAAATAGTTTGTGCTGCTCTAGCTGTTAGCTTCAATCTTACCGTAAACATATGTATGTGTCAGAGTTCATTGCACTCACGTGTGACAAAGTATAAGTTGTGTTTATCCGTTAAAGTTACTAATAACTATTTTCTTGAACAAGAATGTTAATCATTCTCTTGCCTAATTGGGCTGGCGACCGTTTTCTTTATGCGTTAAACTGTGCAGATAAACAAAAATTTTGTTTGTTACTGTTGAAATATTTACGAAATTCTGACTTTCACTTCCGATAAGCCACCTCCGTTAGGCACAACACGGTCAACACAACAAAATTCCTCTCAGAGGGTAACACTGCTCTGTTGCTTTATACCATAATTGCTTTAACAGAATAGTTCCATTTTTACAAACTGCTTCCAGCTTTGAGGTTATGGTATAGCAGTAGCATACTGTAGCGTTATAAGGGGTGAGGCCTGAAATTTGGAACTGTCGGCACACGCTTGACACTGTGCATCTCGAAATATTGAATTCGCTACCGATTTCCGAAATGGAATGTCCCATGCGTCTCGCTCAGAGTATCATTCTGCGTTCAGAGATTTAATTCCCGTCGTGCGGCCATGATCACGTCGGAAACGTTTTCACATGAATCACCTGACAGATCCACCAATGAATAGCTCTTTTTATACCTAGTGTGCGTAATACTACCGCCATCTGTTTAAGTGGATATTGCTGTCCCATGACTTTTGTCGACTCAGAGAGTTCTGAATACAAATACCTGTACCAAAATAAGCTTCTTCATGGAAGCCAGTACGAAGTTCCGGAAGTATCGATCATGCGCAACCCAACTTGTGCTTTTCACCCACGATATCTCGCGCGACAGAAGCAACCAGATGGATTCTGTGTCTCTACACATGCGGAAGCCGTTTGGTTCGGTGGCACACAAACGTCTGCGACCGAAAACTCTCGTGCGGAATATCTGTCCGGATTTGTGACGGGATCGAGGATTTCTTAACAGGCACTACGCAGCACTTTATCCTGAATGGGAGTGTTCCTCAGATGTAGAAGTAGAGCTAACATCCCGCGTGCCCCAGGGTAATGTAATAGCACCGTTACTGGTCATATTGCACATTAATGGTTTAAAGAATAATTACGAGGAAATTCTATCCGAGAAGAATTGTAGTACTATCCAGTTAGACCTAGACAAAATATCTGAATGGTGCAGGGAGTGCCAACTAACTCTAAACGTAGACAAATGTAAAGTCGTGTACTTCACGGAACATAAAACGTAGTAGCCTTTGATTACGAAATAAATGATTCGCAGCTGGAATCAGTCTTGTCATACAAGTACTTGGGAGTAACTATGTGCGGAGATGTGAAGTGGAACGATCATTTAGGAACAGTTATAGCAAACGGAGACGGTAGGTCTCTGTTCATTGATGGGATACTTGGAAACTGTGACATGTATGCGAAAGAAATTTCTGATAAGATGCTTTTGCGGTCCGCACTGGAACACTGCGCAAGTGTGTGGGACTCATATGACGGCGGACTGGTGGGAGACACAGATCGTGTACAAAGGTGGGCAGCACGAATGATCACATATTTGTTTGACTGGGAAGTGAATGTAACGGTTATGCGTAGAAAAGCTGAACTGGGAACACGCCAAGAAACATGTCGCATATCTCGCGATATCTATTTAAACTACTTCAAACTCTAGTTCTTATGGAAGAAACCAACATCCATTCTTCAGCAACCTATGTATCGATACCGCGACGGTCAGAAGATAAAATTACGGAAATAAAATATCGCACTGAGACGTATAATCGGTCGTTCTTCCCACGCTTCATTCGTTAATGGAAGAGGAGGAAATCATAATGTACGGCACAAATCAGGTAGCCTCTGTCAAGCACATTGCAGAGTTTAGATGTAAATGTACTTGTAGTATTACCCATCAAGTCTGCCATTTTACTTCGTGAACATTTTGGTAGCCAAATTTGGGTCAGTATACAGGGTGTCCCATACAAACACCGACAACGGTTAGTAAACTGTGCAGGAAGGCACAGTGATCGGTCTTTAAGAACGAACCCACATACGGAAAAGCACGGCTTGGGCGCTGGACAGCATCGACGTCTGAGATGGATGTGCGCCCCACATTACGTGAATAAACCCGAGTAGCACATCCCGCTGTCTACATTACAGACGGACTTCGAACTGCGTACCTCCTACGTCAACGCAGAGCCTACATCAGCGGTGCTGAATCTCAGGCACACGAGCCGAGATGTGAGATTGTCTTTCAAGTATGTCAATCGCTCCGTGGACTCGAGCAATAAGATCCTCCGCTGACGTTGAGGGTGTGCCATACACCGTACTCTTCATGCCACCCGACAGAAAATAGTCGAGAGGTGTAAGAGCTGGCGATCGTGCTAGTCACGGAACTGGTCCAGCCCTACCAATCCATCGACTGAGATATGCGACGCTGAAATGATTCCACATCCACACATCGACATAAAAGTGTGCTGGAACTACGTCGTGTTGCAGCCACATGTCCATCCGAACATTTAGTGACATTACATCCGATAGAGTAGGACAAACGTCTGTGATAAATGTGAGGTAGATCGGTCCTGTTAATCTGTTTGGTAGTAGACATGGCCCAATGAAGCGATCACCAATTATCCCAGCCCAGATGTTAATACCCACCCTGATTTGGTGATTTTAAACCATCTGCACACGCGGATTTTCGTCCGCCCAAACATGCATGTTGTGCAAGTTTAATATGCTGTCTCTGGTAAACATGTATTCATCCTCGAATAGTACCAAGCTCGGGATTTATGGCTGGAGTATGCATTCTTGTAAATACCACTGCGCAAACTGTAACTGTCGTGAGTAGTCGTCCTCCGTAACGACTGTGCGGCTTGCAGATGGTATGGAGGGAGCGCCGAGCGGCTCTAGGCGCTTCAGTCGGGAACCGAGCTGCTGCTACGGTCGCGGGTTCGAATCCTGCCCTGGGCATGGATGTGTGTGATGTCCTTAGGTTTAAATAGTTCTAAGTCTAGGGGACTGATGACCTCAGACAGTAAGTCCCATAGTGCTCAGAGCCATTTTTTATGGATGGAGCTGGTGTTAATGGACAACACTCCATACGGCAAGTTTGCCCGAGTACAGCGCCTGTGGCACCAATGATGGTGGCTGAGCCCTCTTCGAACATTATCAGCACGTCCTCCTCCAACTGCAGTATTCGAGCCGAGCATGGACGCCCGCATCACATTTCGGCACCTGCCAACGGACAAACAGTAGACAGTAGACATTCGCAAGTACTTAGCACGAAGTGCTACTACTTAACTGTGCAATGGACACATCTCGGGCAGGAATTACCTACGCGCAGCTTTCCGGCTTCTCTGATGCTTCTCTCGATGGCGGCGAACGTAGAATGATGGAAGGTATGTATGTGAGTAAAACGTTCTGCATGCAATCTTGCAGAAGCCGCTCCCGCCGGAGGTTCGAGTCCTCCCTCGTGCATGGGTGTGTGTGTTGTTCTTATCATAAGTTAGTTTAAGTAGTGTGTAAGTCTAGGGACCGATGACCTCAGCAGTTTGGTCCCTTACGAATTCACACACATTTGAACATTTGCAATCTTGCAGCTCTCGCATTGCAGTCCGCTTTAGCGTATGAAGCATCTTGTCGGTCATTTCCGTAGCTGTGTACTCGTACATGTTGCACTGCTGTCAACAACGTTACTTCACTGGCAGATCACACGAGTCCGCGGTAGGATGGGCGCAAGGGCTGTGTGAAGGAATGTAGCCCGTGTGCAGGAGCGTTATTAGGACCAGTTTGCCTTCCCGCACAATAAACTATACGTTGTCGGCGTTTTGGGGACACCTTGTACACTTCTTTCACGAAGAAGGCTCTATGGTTGAACCCAGGGGCTGTCCTTAGCATAATTCACCCTTTTACTGTCGGTTATCACCGAAAGAGACTGCCGCTGTCACGGTATGTTCGATTTCTCTTTAGCCTTGTGGCTTCAAATTCTGACTGCAACTAGTCTGTAGAATTCAGACGGTTTTCTGCTACCTGCAACTGTTGCCATCCTATGGTCTCTAACAATAGGTGGACCAGTTTACAAGGAAACTGAGGGTAAAAAAGGGGAAAAAAGGGAAGCACCTTCATTACTGCTTCTCACAAACGTACGTTAGCATAAAAAATTAAGAGATTTGTTTTGTGAAGTAATGAACATCATGTCAGAATATGCACCAGTCGCACAGTCAGGACGCATCCGGAATGGACTGCGGTTGAGAAGGAGTGCTGGATTTTGAGTAAAAGAATTTTTAATGTTAGAAATCAAAAGTTGAACGAACAGTAAGAGCACTGAATATGAACAAAGGAGCTCTGAATACAAATAAAGGAAGGATATCTGATATTCCAACAAATATATCGAGTGAGGATCATCATAATGAGATTGGGGAAATCGGGGCAAATACTGGGACATAAAATCAGTCTTTTTTTCGCGTACTTTCCGTGAATGGAACAGTCGGGAGCAACAGGTCTACTACAAAAGAACCATCGTGACTAAGGCTCGAATTAGAGTCTCCGAGTTTTGTGAGCAATATGTAAGCAGCTGAGTCGTCGCAGCTTGTGTACAGGCTGACAGGCTTTCCACCATCCCTCTGTTACTTCGTCAAAGTACACAGGAGCCCCCTGGACAGACACATCAGACCAGCAACGATTGTCAATGAATCATTAGTCACATGCCGAAGGTCGGTTTTGAGTATGTGTGTTTGCAAATTTCAAGCGCTCACCATTCTCATTCAGGAACATGTCATAATCTGATGCGAACTTTCACTCCAGACTCACATAGTTGAGACGATTTATGAATTTGCTGTCTTAGAACTCGTTAACATATGTCAGGTAGGTACGTCAAATACGGAAGAATCAGTCAAGAAATGAGTGAGGTACGAATTCTTCTTTGGTAATGCTGATGAATAGTTCCACAGTTTTCCTAATTCAATCAACACAAATCCCAAAGTAAAATTTTTACATGGCCACGTACGATTTTCTTCTCAGTCTACATCCGATCGATCTGGCTGTCAGTGCCTAATAACCTCTCAAACGAGTTGAATTTAATCTCCAATCTAATTTCTTTTTCTGAAACTGAGAAGAACAGCCGTAGCGCATAAGCCGCCTGTGTATGACCTATGTACAAAAACTGCCGCTGCAGTGATGATCAAAGCTGCACTATGGCGGACTCAAGAACAGAAAAAACACCACATAGGGCGGGCATTAGAGAACGAGATCTCTAATGTCGTCCTGTGTGGTGTATTTACTGTTGCTGAGTCGGCCATAGTGCAGCTTTGATTATCATTGCAGGGGCAGTTTTTACACATAGGCGTGTGTGTGAGGTGTCTGAATTCCTAAGGGACCAAACTGCTTATGTCATCGGTCCGTAGACTTACACAGTACTTAAACTAACTTACGCTAAGAACAACACACACACCCATGCCCGAGGGAGGACTCGAACCTCCGACGGGAGGGGCCGCGTAGTCCGAGACTAAAGGCCTCAAACCGCGCGGCCACTCCGCGCGGCGGTACATAGGCCATCGCATGTATTTATCACACTTCTGATGCGGATGGTTTGCAAATAGGTAAGGTGTTCGAAACTAGTCATCACGAAGAAATAAAAAGAGATACTTCTCAATGCAACTTATGAAGCGTCTACAACCATTTATTTCAGTAATAAGACAAGTTGCGTCCCTATTTTTCACTTGCAGCATGCTGCAAATTCGTAAACTTTATTTTCTATCATCTGCGATTTCGGACAATATTAGTGTTAATCTCAGGCTTTTCGTAGATGGTGCAGTTATCTATAAGGAAGTACTTTCTGAAAGAAGCAGCACGAATATCCAGTCATATCTTCATAAGATTTCAAATGGTGCGAATATTGGCAAATTGATTTAAATTCTCAGGAATGTAAACTTATGCACTTCAAAAAACGAAAAAACGTAATATCCTATGATTATAAATCAATGAATCACATGGTTCATGGTGTGGGTTCCTGTTGTCATGTCCTAGTTCATGAACCACGGGCAACGTATGAGTGGCCAAGTAAGTGGTCCCGACATTCGGGATACCAGTTACCTTGGAATAAGGCTGGGCATCTCGGACATATTCTGAGTCGTGGTCACCTTTGTGCTCATACGGCAAAGGCTACCAAATCCACCGGTTAGTTCCTCAACCGTTAGGGGTAAAACTCAATGGGACTCGGGGCAAGTAAGCCTAGCAACCTGCTTCCCTGGTACTATAAATATGATGCTGGCAACAATCAGAGCAAAATGCCTCGGACCTTTGGAGGTGACGGAGTCCCACCTCTAACTAACAAACCAGGGACTCCTAAGATACGACTTAGCAAACAAATGATAATGAGATGGGGAGTTATTAATATCAATGGGGGCTACTCTGGGAAGAAGGTAGAGCTGGCAGAGGCTGCAAGTAAGATGGGGCTGGACGTTTTAGCTGTTAGTGACATTCGGGTAAGGGGTGAGAAAGAAGAGGAAGTGGGAGAATACAAGGTCTACCCGTCGGGAGTCAAAGCAGGAATAGCACAATGGGGTGTAGGGCTTTACATAAGGAAAGAAATGGAATCCAGCGTAGTTGCGATAAGGTATGTTAACGAACGACTGATGTGGATAGATTTGACAGTGTCTAGCAAGAAAATTAGGATTGTGTCAGTATATTCGCATTGTGAAGGGACAGATCAAGATAAGATGGATAGTTTTTATGATGCACTCAGTGATGTAGTTGTTAGAGTAGAGGACAAGGACAGTGTTCTGGTCATGGGTGATTTTAATGCCAGGATTGGAAATCGAACAGAAGGATATGAAAAGGATATGGGTAAATTTGGAGAGGATATGGAGGCAAACAGGAACGGGCAGCAACTCTTGGATTTCTGTGCCAGTACGGGCTTAGTAATCACAAACTCCTTTTTTAAACATAAGAACATTCACCGGTATACTTGGGAAGGCAGGGGAACCAGATCTGTCATTGACTATATAATAACAGATCAGGAATTCAGGAAGGCTGTGAGGGACACACGTGTATTCAGAGATTCTTTGATGACACTGATCATTATTTAATCTGCAGTGAAATTGGTATTGTGAGGCCGAAAGTGCAGGAGGTCAGGTCCATATGTAGGAGGACAAGAGTGGAGAAACTTCAGGATAAGGAAATCAGGTACAAGTACATAACAGTGATCTCAGAAAGGTACCAGTTAGTTGAATGTAGTCAATTACAGTCATTGGAAAAGGAATGGACAAGGTACAGGGACACAGTACTAGAAGTGGCTAAAGAATGTCTTGGAACAGTAGTGTGTAAAGGTAGGAAGAAGCAAACAGCTTGGTGGAATGACACAGTCAAGGCAGCCTGTAAAAGGAAAAAGAAGGTGTATCAAAAATGGCTACACACTAGAATTCAGGTAGACAGAGAAAGTTATGTTGAAGAAAGAAACAAAGCCAAACAGATAATTGAAGCATCCAAGAAGAAATCTTGGGAAGACTTTGGAAACAGGTTGGAGACTTTGGGTCAAGCTGCTGGAAAACCATTCTGGAGTGTAATTAGCAGTCTTCGAAAGGGAGGTAAGAAGGAAATGACAAGTATTTTGGACAGGTCAGGAAAACTGCTGGTAAATCCTGTGGATTCCTTAGGCAGATGGAGGGAATATTTTGAAGAGTTGTTCAATGTAGGTGAAAATACGATCAGTAATGTTTCAGATTTCGATGTACAATAGGATAGGAATGATGACAGAAATAGGATCACATTTGAGGAAGTGGAGAAAATTGTCAGTAGATTGCAGTGCAATAAAGCAGCTGGGGTGGATGAAATTAAGTCGGAACTCATCAAATACAGTGGAATGTCAGGTCTTAAATGGCTACACAGGATAATTGAAATGGCCTGGGAGTCGGGACAGGTTCCATCAGACTGGACAAAAGCAGTAATCACACCAATCCTTAAACATGGAGACAGAAAAGATTGTAACAACTACAGAGGTATCTCTTTAATCAGCGTTGTGGGTAAAATCTTCTCAGGTATTGTTGAAAGGAAAGTGCGAGTATTAGTTGAGGACCAATTGGATGAAAATCAGTGTGGGTTTAGGCCTCTTAGAGGTTGTCAGGACCAAATCTTTAGCTTACGGCAAATAATGGAGAAGTGTTATGAGTGGAACAGGGAATTGTTTCTATGCTTTATAGATCTAGAAAAGGCATATGACCGGGTTCCTAGGAGGAAGTTATTGTCTGTTCTACGAGATTATGGAATAGGAGGCAAACTTTTGCAAGCAATTAAAGGTCTTTACATGGATAGTCAGGCAGCAGTTAGAGTTGACGGTAAACTGAGTTCATGGTTTAGAGTAGTTTCAGAGGTGAGACAAGGCTGCAACCTGTCTCCACTGTTGTTCATATTATTTATGGATCATATGTTGAAAACAATAGACTGGCTGGGTGAGATTAAGATATGTGAACACAAAATAAGCAGTCTAGCATATTCGGATGACTTAGTTGTGATGGCAGATTCGATTGAAAGTTTGCAAACTAATATTTCAGAGCTAGATCAGAAATGTAAGGACTATGGTATGAAGATTAGCATCTCCAAAACGAAAGTAATGTCAGTGGGAAAGAGATATAAACGGATTGAGTGCCAAATAGGAGGAACAAAGTTAGAACAGGTGGACAGTTTCAAGTACTTAGGATGCATATTCTCACAGGATGGCAACATAGTGAAGGAACTGGAAGCGAGGTGTAGCAAAGCTAATGCAGTGAGTGCTCAGCTACGATCTACTCTCTTCTGCAAGAAGGAAGTCAGTACCAAGACTAAGTTATCTGTGCACCGTTCAATCTTTCGAGCAACTTTGTTGTATGGGAGCGAAAGTTGGGTGGATTCAGGTTACCTTATCAATAAGGTTGAGGTTACGGATATGAAAGTAGCTAGGATGATTGCAGGTACTAGTAGATGGGAACAATGGCAGGAGGGTGTCCACAATGAGGAAATCAAAGAAAAATTGGGAATGAACTCTATAGATGTAGCAGTCAGGGCGAACAGGCTTAGATGGTGGGTTCATGTTACACGCATGGGAGAAGCAAGGTTACCCAAGAGACTCATGGGTTCAGCAGTAGAGGGTAGAAGGAGTCGGGGCAGACCAAGCTGAAGGTACCTGGATTCGGTTAAGAATGATTTTGAAGTAATAGGCTTAACATCAGAAGAGGCACCAATGTTAGCACTGAATAGGGGATCATGGAGGAATTTTATAAGGGGGACTACGCTCCAGACTGAACGCTGAAAGGCATAATCAGCCTTAAATGATGATGATGATGATGATGATGAATCACATTTGGAAACGGTCAGTTCAGACAAATGCGTGGGTGTAACATTTTGTAGGGATGTGAAATGGAATGATCACATAGACTTAGTCAAGGGTAAAGCTGGTGTCAGACTTCAGTTTATTGGTGGAATACTAGGGAAAGAGATCGTTTACAAATCGGTCGTGCTACCCATCATAGAATATTACTCAAGTGTGTGAGATCCGTACCAAATAAAACTAGCAGGGTATTTTGAACGTATACAGACAAGGGTAGCACGAATGAGCACTGGTTTGTTTGACCCGTGGGAGAGTGTCACGGAGATGCTGAAAGAACTGAACTGGGAGACTGATGAAGATGACGTAAACTACCCCGAGAAGGCCTGCTGACAAAGTCTCAAGAACCGGCTTTAAATGATGACTCTAGGAATATACTACAGCCCTCTTTAGGAATCGTGAGGACACGATTCGATTTTATACAGCGTGAACGGAACAATTTACAAACATTCCTCCCGCATCCCATACGAGAATGGAAAGGGACAATGGGAATTACCATCTGCCATTCACCTCACAGTGGTTTGCAGAGTAAGGGGGTAGATGTAGATAAGAACAATAAGAAGATTTATTGACAACTTCAAGCAAGCAAAATACTAACGCCCAATTGGATAGACAACACAAAAAATTACGCTGTGTGTGTAACTTAAATATAACACTTTTTGTTGTGTACCAGCTCACACGGATAGCCACGTGCGTTAACACGGCGGTTACGAGATTCGGGGAGGCGAGCTGGCCCGGTATCGAATCTACCAGGAGTGTTAACGATGGGGGCCGGACTGCCGGCCAGCCTGGATGTCGTTTTTGGAAGGTTTTTTACATCCGACAGGGTAAATACCGACTGTTTCCCATTCACCGCCTCAGTTACCGATCCCCAAGCATTTAGAGAACGTGAAATCTATTCGCAGTTGTTAATACGAGCAACCACCAGCTGTATAAGGGAATGACGAGAGTGAGAAGTTGTGCCGGATCGTGTCTCGAACCCAGACTTCCCGCTTTACGCGAGCAATCATCTTGACTGCTTCGGCTATTGGTGCACGAGTCACAGCCAGACCCAAACACCCACATGTCGTCGTCGTTCCTGTACCCGTACGCACATTATATAATTCCCGTGCACAGGAGGACATTTTAACTGAAAGTCGCCGCCTGGTATTGGTGGATAAATACGATACTGCAATGCCTGTGTTATTGAGAAGAGCGATGCAGTCTTCTTTCGGACATGCTTACATGCAATACAGTCACTGCAATATCGAATTTGAGAAAACGTTCTCACACTCACAAACGTTACCAAACGCAAATTAACATGTCGACGCCGTGAAGACAAGGGATAAGGCCAGAAAAAAAATAGGAGACGTTTCGTTGCGTACCCCTAGAGATAGATCTCAGTTCTCTCCAGCCAGATATTAGGCGAGCTGCTCCTCAGGCAAAGGGAATTCCGGCTGCGAATATTTTGGAGATGATTTCTAGCAATTGTGGGAGTAGCAGGTAAAGGACGTTAAAGAGTAGCAATCTGGCAACACTGTAACCACATGTACGGTAACTACCTCTGCCAGTGCGTGTTAGTCGTGTTGTACAGTTGGCGCAGTGGGTATAGGTTTGGGTTAGCATGCAAGAAGTCCATGGTTCGATCTTGGGTTGGGGCATATGGTTTTTATTTGGTAAATGTTGTCCAGGTGGTACAGTATCTGGCATCTTAATTGTCAGCAGCGATTGCAGTGGGTCCTCTAGAAAACATTTGCACTTACATACAACAATCGTAGAAATAGAATATTGGTCAGCTTTGAAAGAAGTCCTTTCCACGTCGTGAGTGTGAATTTATTCGCACCACTAATATTTCGATTAGTTGTGTTAATTTCTTCTTTTTATTGGTGAGTATGATGTCAGGTTTGTTATGTGGTGTTGTTTTATCTGTTATAATGGTTCTGTTCCAGTATAATTTGTACTCATCATTCTCCAGTACATTTTGTGGTGCATAATTGTATCTGGGAACGTGTTGTTTTATAAGTTTATGTTGTAAGGCAAGCTGTTGATGTACTATTTTTGCTACATTGTCATGTCTTCTGGGGTATTCTGTATTTGCTAGTATTGTACATCCGCTTGTGATGTGATCTACTGTTTCTATTTGTTGTTTGCAAAGTCTGCATTTATCTGTTGTGGTATTGGGATCTTTAATAATATGCTTGCTGTAATATCTGGTATTTATTGTTTGATCCTGTATTGCAATCATGAATCCTTCCGTCTCACTGTATATATTGCCTTTTCTTAGCCATGTGTTGGATGCGTCTTGATCGATGTGTGACTGTTGTAGCGTTGCTCTTGGGGGACGAAAAGAAAAAGAATTGTTATTTTATTTTTTGTTTGAAAAATGTCGAAAAAGTGAATATTTTGGTGGGCCACTTGGCAACAGAATCAGGGATTGATTACACTATTATAAATAACATACGTTGAGCTTTAAATACCTGAATAAGAGCAGCATATTGATATATATATTTGAGATCGTTCGGAAGAAACATTATCATTTCTGTGCATTTTTATAGTCGCGATGTAGTCATACCCGGATCAACACTAAGGGACCAGAAGATTTATAGACTTTAAAAGAAATGCAACACTACACAAAAAAGTTGGTTCAGAAATAATAGGAAAACGATAATGTTCCTTCTGCCTCATGCTGCGTTCGGCCCATCAGCGTGATCGTAATTTCTGGTGATGAAGTAACAAAAAATAATTATCATTCAGGTAAATAAGGAGATCGAAATCATCAAGGTTAATTTACTAAAATAAGCACACTTATCTTCAACACACGTTTTTTTAATGCTACGTACCTTTTCATATTAAATTGCAATAGATGACCATTGTGGTTAAATACTTTATACATAACAGTCAAAATGTCCTCTTGACGCTGTCTGTTACAAGAAACTACATGTTTTCTGATCGGAAAAAATAACAATTAGCATATTCACTCAATATTTTCACATAAAATATAAAATACAGTTGTGGAACGCAGCAAGTCCGAGTCCGCCTTTCATAGAATACAAACAGTAAAAGGTGAGGCGCCAAAAGCCTCATTTCTCTTGAAACAACAGAATTCTTTTTTATACCATTAATCGATACATGTACATAGAGATTTACAGGCGCCGCGCAAGAACGGCAAAGATAAAGAATAATAGATTCTGTCGCTGCTATGCGATGGTTCATTTCTTTTACTTTACAATTGTTCGATAACTTTAGGCCATCAGGCGTTTACTATTGAGCGTATATTAATGTTTGTGAGGCGAAAATAACTAATATTACACTGCCTCCCATGAGGAGGGAAGGAATACCGAAGGTATTACTTTCATCCTCATGCCCATTGGAAAATTTGTAATTTTCGGGTGTAACATAGAGGTTATTAAAAGTTTCATTTCACATTCATTCCATAATAAAAAAATTAACGTTTAATTTGTAATTAGTGATGGTGGATCATTGTGAAATTGTTCTGTTTTTCTATCAGTGTTTGCATGGATTCAGTCTTTCTTAATGATTCTTAAAATTATGGCTATAAGCACACATATTTACAAAATTTATAAGGAAATAGAGTCACACTTCATTTTTCATCGTTGCAAAAGTAATTTGACTATTACAACTGGTACACAACTTTCTGTTTTGACTGTATTCATTATATTGTCATCGTCTTGTCGATTGATTGCACTGTCCGTTGTCGCATTTAATTATACATTTATTTTCGTCGCACATACACTATTTATGATAGACTTGGATTGTAGAGCGGCCACTGGTGATGGCTTCGACAAGGAAGTCCATATCTTTCACTTTCAGGGCTCGAGTGTGGCTCTCCGAATTATTTCACATATGAAACAGATAAACAGAATAGCTTACAAAACTAATTTTATATACATGTGGGTTGGGATATAAGAGGATGGGATCCTTTGACGTATTTTCGTGTGCTTATTTTCATTCGTATCGTGACCTCTCGTTAAAGTTTACATTTCAACAGTGTTCAGAGGTGACCTTGTGACTTGTCTCTGTGTACAATCAGTCATTATAATAATTACGCTAACTTCTCTATCTTAGAGTCTCTCGGAAGGTTTATGATACATACAAAAATGTTTTCAGTACTGGGTGTGAATGTTTTTTCTACAGAATGTAGCGCACAGCAACTGTGTTGGCGGTTGAACGTTTACATTATTTCGTCACGTGGTGGCTGTCCGCCTCCACTGTTGCGAGCAATCTTGAAATTCAGCCTGTGCGCGCGCACATGACCGGAGCTTTCTTGCAGAACGTTGATTTTGCGCTTGAGGTGCCGTGCGTCGCTTTTGTTCGGCGGATCGTGGCTTTGTGCTTTTTAGATTGCTGGAGGGAGCTTCTGCCACCGAAACTGCCTCACATCACTTCCTGTCCACTATCCAGTTATGGATTCACAGGTAAGTGGTAGCTACCGCTGCAACTGCATGTGTGGAATGACACTGATTATTACACACTGCACACATCAATGAATTTTTCACACATATGGTGCAGTAGAATACTGCCACTGAAAATCGTCGAACTTTAAAACTTCACTTGCACTGTGGTGAGCGTCTGCGTGAACGGTGTATTAAAAGAAATTCTCGCTTCATAACATCACACGGTGTTTACAAGTTGATTTACATACTAATATTTACAAGAGTTCATTCAAATCGAGAAACAATCTAATTGACCACTTTGAATCAGATCAATTGTTTCTTAATTAGTCTTTTTTTTATTTATGCTTACGGTCACAGGTAAGCTATTATAAGTCCTTTTTCTTTGACCAAATTCATTCCAATCTCCTTTACAAATTAATTTCATTCAAAGTAATCTTTATCACGCTTGCTTATTCATTTTGTAGGCCCAATACATTTTTTAGTGCTCATCTTATTTAGTGACTTGTGAGGGGAGCTTCATTTATGTCAAAGTTTTTCTCGTATGTGCTTGTCTTTAAAGAAAGTTCGAGGACAGATTTGAAAATAGCAATTCCGCCTCGGGATTTCGTGTAGAAATACAAACAGTCGAAAAAGAAAAGTGGGCAAAGCGGGCCTACTCCTCAACCAGGTCGAAAATTTGATTTACATTACGCATTACAAAAGCATTTTTTTTTCTGACTTTTCGTGTTATCTCTTCATCTATCCCTTTTGCGTTCAGCACATCCCAGAGCTTGTCCCTACAGATACTGTCATACGCCTTCTCAATATCTAAAAAGGCCATGATTAAGTCCTTCCCGTACTCATAGTGCCTTTCCTGCAGTTGCCTTACCGCAAATATGAGGTCCGTTGTTGATCTTCCCGGTCTGAAACCATACTGCTCCTCTTGCAGTTTACTTTCAATACTGCTTCTTATTCTCTTCTCCAGGATCTTTTCATAGATTTTTCCACAGTGGCATAGCAGGGTGATTCCTCTGTAGTTCTCACATCTCCTTTTATCCCCTTTCTTGAAGATCGGGACTATAATTCCTTTCTTCCAATCCTCAGGAATTCTGTTCTCCTTCCACACCACCCTCAGCACTCTGTATAGCCACTGAGTTCCTACTTCTCCTGCTGCTCGTATCATATCCACTGTTACTTCGTCCCAACCTGGTGCCTTGCCCCCTTTCATCCTCTTTATGGCTTCTTCCACTTCATTCCAAGTTAGATCATCAATTTCCCCACTATTATAATCGTCTGCTGCCTTAGTCTCTCCACCGCTGTTAGTTACCCGCTTGGCGGCATTCAACAGATCTTCAAAGTACTCCTTCCAAATCTTTTTGAGCTCATGCATTTCCTCCACAACTCTTCCATTATTATCCATGATCCTCAGGCACTCGCTTCTGTCGTTCCTCTTATTTCTTACCATGGTGTAAAGTACTTTTTTGTTCCTTTCACTGTCCACTTCTAACATTCTTGTCCATTTTTCCATCCACTTCTTCTTCTCCGCCCTTACTATGGTCTGTGCCGCTTTCTTGCTTTCCTTATATTTTACCCTAGCTTCCTCTGTTCGGGTCTGGAACCATTCTCTGAAGGCTTTGTTCTTTCGAAGTACTGCCTCTTTACATATGTTGTTCCACCATGGGGTTTCCCTACTTCTCCTCTTTGTGCTAGTTCTTCCGCACACAGTCTCAGCTGCCTCAACTAGAGCCCTCTTAAAATCTCCCCATTCTTCTTCCACTGTTCTCTGATCTTCCTTTGGCAGCTTCTTCCTGATCAGTGTCTGGTACTGGGTCCTCCGTTCATCCTCTTTCAGCATCCATGTCTTCAACCTTTTCTCCTGTATATCTGTTGCCCTCCTATCTTTTTTCTCTCTCAGGGTGGCTACCAACAGCCGATGGTCACTGTCTAAGGCCTCAGATGGAATGACCTTAACATCTGTGAGGCTGCTCATCATCTGCCTATCCACTAGTACATAGTCTACTACTGAAGTTTGGGACCAGTCTCCACTGTACCTAGTTACTTTGTGGCTACTTCTCTTCTTGTACCAGGAATTTGCGATCGCCAGCCCATTCCTCTTGCAGAATTCCAGCAACAATTTTCCTTCTCTATTTCGGTTCCCCCAGCCCTCTGGTCCCATTATCTCCTCGAATCCTTTCCTGTCTGTGCCAACATGTGCATTGAGGTCCCCTATTATAATCTGATTACCTCCATTTAGCTGCTTTTGCATGTCATCTTCAAATTCCTCCTTCTCCTTTTTTGTACACCCCACCTGTGGGGCATATGCTTGGATGATTTCAATGCTTTTTCCTTTCACTCGTACTCTGGCTTTTATCATTCGATCATTGATACCTTCCACCTCCTCCTGCAGACCCTCTCTGACCACTATTGCCACTCCATTTCTTCCCCTCTCATTCCCTATCCAGTACAGTTTACATCCTTTACTTAGTGGTTTTTCACCAACTCCTCTCCACCTAGTCTCAGCAAGTCCCAAGATGTCCAATTTCCTCCTTTCCATCATTTCTACAATTTCTTCTAACTTCCCAGTTAGAGTCCTTACGTTTAAGGTGCCCAGTCGTAAACCATCTCGTAATCCTTTTCCATTGCTTGATCGGTTTCCTTTAAATCAGTTCCGTGATCCGAGGCATGTTCCCCAGAAAAATGTATGAGGGAAGTGAGAGTTGTGTGAAAGTGGGGAGGGAACGTACTGCATGGCTCAAGCTGGAAAATGGGCTGCGACAGGGAAGTGCACTTTCGCCTTTATTGTTTATTATTGTTATGGATGAAATCCTACAGCAAGTATCAGATGCAATTGGAGATCATGAAATGAAAGCAGTGCTTTTTGCCGATGACCTGATGTTATGGGGAAATTGCGAGGAGGTGCAAGAGCAGTTAGATGCATGGGAGGCAACGGCAGCACAATATGGAATGCATTTCTCTGCAAAGAAAAGTGAAATAATTGTCACAACAAGGAAGAAGAATAGGCCAAATGTGGATATAACTTGTGGAGGGGAAAAACTACAAGTGGTAGAGAACTTCAAGTACCTGGGAAGCATGATTGAAAGTAAGGGAGGAAGCGCAATGGAAATAAATGAAAGGTGCAGAAAAGCAGGGCAGTTCTACAAATGCATTAGGGGGCTTATTTGGAGCAAGGAGGTGCCACAGAAATCCAAGGGAATTATATACCGAACCTACTTTGTCCCCATATTGGCATACGGAAGTGAGACATGGGTAATGCACAAAAGCGACAAAAGTAGAATACAGGCTAGTGAAATGAAGTTCCAGAGGAGCAGGTTGAGTGTAACAAGACGAGACAGATTGCGAAATGTGTATGTGAGGGAAAGACTAAAGGAGGAACCAGTACAGGACAGGATAGAAAAATCAAGACTGCAGTGGTATGGACACATGAAGAGAATGGATGAAGGAAGAATTCCAAAGAGGATGTTTGATCTGCAACTGGAGGGGAAGAGGCCCAGAGGAAGACCAAGAGATAGATGGGTGAAGGGAGTGAAGGAATGTGTGACGAGAAGAGGAGAGAACTGGACGAAGGTGGAAGAGGGGGAATGGTGGAAAGACAGAACACGATGGAGAGGCTTGTGTTCCCGACAGACCCAGCCAGTGGTTGGAAACTGTCCAAGATGATGATGATGATTACAAAAGCAATTTGCGCATCGCGAACCTACTCATTTTTATATGCAGTGCCCCACTTCCTAAGCACACGTGCATCTTTACAAGTTGATCCTGAGGAGTGGATAGAATGAAGGATCTTAAAGGATTTGCACTTAGGAAAGGGATTCAATAATCACACAATCACAGAGAAAACAATAAATATTGCAGTGCGCACTTAAAATAAAATCTATAACTTCAAGCATGTATATCTAATATGTATCTTGCTGCAACTTGCTTACTACTCTTTGCTCATTTCTTAGACTAAGTCAAGTTTATGCATTACGCATTTGGGTATTAATTATCATTTGTATATATAAGCCTCTCACTAGAGTGTTGTTGTTTTCTGCTGTCGCGACCTGTGAAGCTTGGGCGAGATTCTTATTCTGTTTGCTGCTAGCTTGTGAATTTGCAGTATCGCTAATGCTCAATAGTACCGTGAAGTTGGCATAATAAACCATGTTACTCATATGTTCTTTTACTCAGCTAGTTTATAGTCTGGACTCATCTTACTTTGCGTTATATAATAAACTTCCTTTTTATTCCATCACGCTTTTACTTAAGGTTAACGTCAGGCCTTTTTAGAACAATTGCACTGCGTTATCAATCTGTTCATGCTTAATCCTAGGTATCTGTTCACTTCAAAGAGATGTTATTTGATCGCTGGCACAGCACTGTGATGGAACTTACAAGTTAAATCTACCGACTGTTTTGCGCTAACAGGTGGTGCCTTATTTACGTCACATTTGAAAATAGGGAATAACCTCATGGAATCGAATCTTTTCACACAACTTTCCTCTTTTGTCTGGACGTTTAAGTATTTCCTTTTAAAAAAGGTCATTAATTTGTCCTCGATTAAATTTCACTTACTAATACTAAGCACATATAATCATCATTTTCATATTACTATTTAGCGAGAGAAGTGCATTATTCGCTCCTTCCTCTTTCCTCATTTTAGTACCTCGGGGCTAATTAATACCTCTCGAGTACATCATTTTTCTTACATACTAACTTATAACTAAAATTGAAAATCACCTCTAGGACATGTCCTCCTGTTTACATAAAGATTATTAATGTAAATACTTGTCTACAACTTATTCTGTATTTTATTTTCCAGACGCGTTGCTTTAATACATAAGGTTTCCTTTTAGCACCGGTTAACGTCCGTAGTCAGTTCAGTTCAGTTCTTGTTACTCATTGGTTAATCCTGATCTTCAATACCTTAGAATTTTCTTACAGCTTAAATTAACTTAATTCCTGGCGTTATAAAATTTGCTTAAATCATGATGGTGGAACAATCCTTTGATTTTATTCGTGGCAGGGTCAGATAACAAATAGCTATCAATGTGTGGTTTCCTCATTATCACAAATGGACCTTCATAAATGTGTTGCCACTTACGAGTCTTCTTTAACAACAGGGATGGTTTAAAGTGAGTCCTGACTAATACCTTTTCTCCTTCTTTGAAATCTATAACTCTGTTTACCTTTTTATCAAATGCCTTTTTTCGGAGGTTAGCATACGTCGTCAATGATATGAGAGCTTGCCTGATTTTTGCGTCTAGGTCCAATTCGTTGTCTTGTAACTTTGGAAGGGGGTCTATCCATTCATTCCTTTCTTTTGATCTTGACATTAACTCATGTGGTGTGAATCCGGCCGACAGATGAGGAAGGTGGTTTACAATCTGTTCGAAAGGTGTTACGAAGTCTACCCACTTAGATTGCTTATTCGGAATGTGCATCCTTATAAATTTGTTAAATTCTTTGAAGATTCTTTCTGTCGGATTCGATTGCGGTCGAAACAGGGATACCAAAATTTGTTTGATTCCATGGCGAGCAAGAAATGCACGCCACGGGCGTGATGTGAAATTTGAAGCATTATCGGACAAGATTGATTCTGGAACCCCGAATCGTGGGAAATAATCATTTTCAATGCGACGAATTATTGGATTTGCACAAGAAGATTTCACTGCGTACAGTCTTATGTGCTTAGAAAAATTGTCCAGGATTGCTACTAAGTATTTAGCGCCTCCCCTACCGGTGGGTAGTGGACCTGCCAAATCAATACTAAGAAGCTGGTTTGGCCTTTCAGCAATTATTGGATTTAGTGGGATTGAAGTGGAAATGTTTAAGGATTTTGCCTTTTGACAGATGACACAGTTTCTCAATAATTTATGGATTCTCTGATGTAGATTCGGAACATAACAGTAAGTCGAGATTTTCCTTTTACATTTTTCTGGTCCGTAGTGACCCCATGAAATGTGAGTGTACCACAGAAGATGTTCAATGAAATTTCGAGGGATGCAAACACACCACCTCTCAGATGACTCAGACGTCTTATGAAATAGCACTTGGTTATGAACTTTATAAAACTTGGAAAACTTGTGGGCTGGATTTTCGTGAAGAATTTGTCTAACCTTTCTCCATTTTGGATCTGTATTTTGAAGAATCTGAATCTGCCTACATGACTGAAGAAAATACT
Source organism: Schistocerca piceifrons (assembly GCF_021461385.2). Lineage (NCBI taxonomy): Eukaryota > Metazoa > Arthropoda > Insecta > Orthoptera > Acrididae > Schistocerca > Schistocerca piceifrons. Next base: position 15,479,084 of record NC_060149.1, read on the forward strand.
TTCTGTGAATTGGACCTTTCATTAACAAAACTTTATAATTAGACATTTGTTCCACCAGTTCGCTGGTTTCTGGTAAGCCCTCAGGTGAGCGAGAAAGTGCGTCTGCTATAACATTATCTTTACCTTTTATATATACAATGTCAAAGTCGTATTCCTGCAGGAATAAGCACCATCGAGTAAGACGAGGGTGTTGCAACTTGCATGTAAGGAGGAATGATAAGGCTTGATGGTCTGAATAGACTTTAATTTTTCTTCCATAGATATAATAGTTAACTCGCCTAAAAGCCCATATTACGGCATGTGCCTCCAACTCTGTAACCGAATAAGACTTTTCACACTCAGATAACACTCGACTCGCAAAGCTAATCACTTGGATTTGCTCGTGTCCATTTACTAATTGAATCTGGAAAAGACAAGCGCCGATACCCACAAAGGAAGCGTCTGCAGTAATACAAAATTCTTTATCCATCTGAGGATGATGGAGAATGTTACTGTTAACCAGACTGTCTTTAATTTTCTTAAATCCGTCTTGGCATTCCGGCGTCCAATTCCAATGTGAATTCCTTTTTAAAAGGTTGTGAAGAGCGGGATTGTTCAATACCTCATTGGGAACAAAACGGCTGAAAAATGACGTAAGACCGATAAATCCTCTCAGTTGCCTTTTTGTAACAGGGGTTGGAAAGTTTTTTATAGCAGACAATTTTTCCGGGTCAGGTTTAATTCCTTCAGTGGTGATGATGTGTCCTAAAAATTTAATTTCACTTTTTCCAAACTTGGATTTCTTAAGATTTGCTGTAACACCATACTCTCTGAATCGTTGAAATACCTTTTGCAGAAGGGCCACATGATCTTCCCAATTTTTCGATGCTACAAGAACGTCATCCACATAGACTGTTACCTCATCTAAAAGTTCAGGACCAAGGACATAGTCAAGGGCAGAAATAAAAATTCCGGAACTCACATTTGGTCCAAACGGTACAACTTTGAAATAGTAAGATGTACCTGCAAATATAAACGCAGTGTACTTCCTAGATTCCTGCGCAAGTTTTACTTGCCAGTAACTGCTTTTCAAATCAAGGGTGCTCAAATACTTAACTCCATGAAACTTCTGCAGATGCTCTTCAAGAGCCTCTGGTCTCGTTCTTATGGGTACTATAATTTTATTGATTAATCTTGCATCTAGGACTAGCCTTACGCTACTATCTGATTTTAGTACAAACAATAAAGGACTCGAATAAGGTGAATGAGACACTTCTATCACATTCCAGCGTAACATTTTCCTGATCTCGCACTTGACAGCTTCGCGTCTCGCATATGGAATGGAATAGTTTGTTCTACAGTAGGTTGAATGGGGCAGCACATCCATTCCATATTCAAAGCCTTTTATTAGTCCTGGTTTCTTAGAAAATACTCGAACGTAATCTGTTAACAAATTGTAAAGCTCATTCTTCTGTTGTTTGGATAATTCAGTGGACTCACTAGCTTTACCGTATAATTCATTCTGACCGGGAATTAGGTCTTTATACTCATCCTCATTAACACTTTCAGGATCTGTCACGTCTTCTGTCTGACTGTACTGTTGTCTTTTAGTCCATGGCCGTACTGCTATTTGAAGCACCCCAAAGTTTGTCTTCATCTTACTTCTTTACAAATTTACAGTTACTTGTTGCTGGCTCGCTACTAGAGTACAGATTCCATACTCGATGTCAAGTTTAGCTTTCGTCTGCCTCAAGAATTCCATACTCAGGATACATGGCACTGATAGGATTTTGACAGTAAGAAAAATGCACGTTACTGAAATAGACTCTATCTGGATTTGAAGCTGAGTCTGAAGATTTACACGTTGTGTTAGTGGACCAATTGCTCCCGATACGGTGCAACCTTGAATTGGAAGTGATAAAACTTTGCATACAGAGGATATTTGCTTAAATAAACATAAAGATAAGACATTTATATTAGCTCCTGTATCTACAATGGCTGTTACTGGTATGTTGGCAATTGATACTCTTATGGAAGCTTGAACTTGTTCGTCCCATACGTCATCATTGTCTTTCGTCTCAGTGTCTGCTACTAGATCATCCCGTAAGTTTGTCTCTTTGTCATACGTAATTGCTTTAATTTCGTGTGGACTAATGGACAGAGTGCCCCATTCAATCTTGCAGCATCCTCTAGGAGGCTCAAAGGTGCTGCTTTTAATTTTCCGCTAAATACTTTTCAAAATATCTTCTCAAACTATCACGCTTACTGTTAAACACTTCGGCGTTGTAAACCTCTTTTCTCAGGCGCTGCTGCACACCAGAACTTCAGAACTTAGCTAAAAACATCTGTTCAAACTCTTTGTAACTTTTACAAGAGTCGACCATTTCGGTTACCCATAAGGCAGCATCGCCTAAGATAAATCCACTAACGAATTGAATTCGCTGGCGGTCACTCCAGCTACTCGGGAAAATTCCTGAAAAGTTTCGGAGGAACACTATAGGATGAATTTCTCTTTTCTGTGGGTGAAAGGTCGGAAAAACACGATGTTTGATCACGCTTTCCTCCTGCATCAAACTCACAAAAGTGGGTGGGCTGGTACTCTGGTTAAATTGTGCTTCTATAGAACTATGAGTTTGAGCGTTATCAAATGGTGAACGGTAATGTACCTGCTGTTGTTCATTACATCGTGGTGAATTATTCCACTCTCCTGACACGGGAGGTGGGGAATTTTCAACTTGACATTTTAGTGTACGAACTTCATCAACTATCTGTTGACGCCATTCAGGTAAATCTTGAGCTAACGTTCGTCTTATCTGGCCTAATTCTGACATGACCGTGTCTCCTGTTTTTCCAGGGGCTGCCAATATTTCAAAGGTCACGTTTTTGACAGTTTCCCTGAGTTCGTTCGTGACCTTGTTTTCTATGACTCCGTCTTTGATTTTAATCCACTGTTGGTAGTGGTCGGACAATGCTTCAGCATGTGCCTTAACAGTATTCTTTATTTGATCCTCTACATTAAGAGTCTCAATCTGTTTGGAAAGATCATCAACAACATTCTCGATCGTGTCTACTGCGGTTTTAACTCCTCTGACCTCATCAGAGATTGCAGTATAATCTTCTTTTACGGTCGCAGCTTGTTTTTGATATTCCATCACTTTTGAATTTATCTCTCCCTTGGCTGCTTCGATTTTTTCATCTAACCGTTTTGAAATATCCTCTATTTTTGACTCTACTTGTGTGTCAATTTCTAGCCTCATGGTCGTGAGCTGACTACTGATTTGGCTTTGGACATTACCCAACAGGGTATTTAAATCAGCTGTTATGTCTGCCTTTAGTTCGGCCTTTACCGAATTTAACCGTGTATTTAGGTCATTTATCTCCGTTTGCAGATCTGTTTTTACTGAATTTATGTCTGCTTTTACTGAATTTATTTCTGTTTTTACTGAATTGCACAGATTTTTAAGGACCTGATTTTTATTGTGCCGCCGTTCGGCCTTCTCTTTTTCTTCGCGGGCCTTTTCATCTAATTTTTCCTGTTTTCGGATTTCGAACTTACGTTCCATTATTGCTTCGATCATTGCAGCCAAGTCATTTTTTTCAAAAGCGGGAATAGTTTGCACACTAGGACCAGCTTCTACAACTTCGGTCGAGGCTGCTTCTGCCTCCGCTCGTGTACCTATCGCGCGTGATCGTAATGGATAGTGAGGTCCATTCGCATCACCGCTGTCGTCTGCTTTTGTTTGTGTCCGCTGTTTACCGTCAGCCATGTTCATGAATTATTTGTCAAAGGTCAAAATGCTACAGATATTTTTTGTCACTGCCGTCAGTCGTTTGTTTGTGAGCAGTGCTATGGCTTTCTGGGACCTATGACTTCGAACTAGTATCTGTGGTCGAAGACCTAAGATGAAATTTCAATTCTGAGTAACAACTGACGTTCATGTACGCCAAGAAGACAAGATGGTTCCTACTAATTACAAACAAATGAAATATCACACGTTTTACCAGTTTTGAGCGTCGTTATCCGCCATATCGTAATTTTTTTTATGCACTGACAACAATGGTACACTTTCACTGAATTTAACTACATAAGAATGGACTATGGACAAATTGAAATAAAGCTGTTTTAAGGCAAGGAAAGACAGGTTTCGTTCTGATCAACTCGAAAGACGCTACGTCACTGCAAAAGCTTTGCTACTGCGTATAAAAATTTCACTTACTATGGCTGTCTTGATGGTGATACGGATGAATACTTGCGTTTTTTGGTAATTTCATCAATCGTTCTTCTGAATTAATTAAAAGGTTTTCCCACTTCTCTTTCTCGGTTGAATTGCATCCACATGAACAAATGAAACACTTATTAGAACAAGCACTGAAAATTTTTTAAACACATACATGAAATGATTTTTTGATCACGTCCCTGTTCGAGCGCCAAGTGTAGCGTTGCTCTTGGGGGACGAAAAGAAAAAGAATTGTTATTTTATTTTTTGTTTGAAAAATGTCGAAAAGTGAATATTTTGGTGGGCCACTTGGCAACAGAATCAGGGATTGATTACACCATTATAATAACATACGTTGAGTATTAAATACCTGAATAAGAGCAGCATATTGATATATGTATTTGAGATCGTTCGGAAGAAACATTATCATTTCTGTGCATTTTTATAGTCGCGATGTAGTCATACCCGGATCAACACTAAGGGACCAGAAGATTTATAGACTTTAAAAGAAATGCAACACTACACAAAAAAGTTGGTTCAGAAATAATAGGAAAACGATAATGTTCCTTCTGCCTCATGCTGCGTTCGGCCCATCAGCGTGATCGTAATTTCTGGTGATGAAGTAACAAAAAATAATCATCATTCAGGTAAATAAGGAGATGGAAATCATCAAGGTTAATTTACTAAAATAAGCACACTTATCTTCAACACACGTTTTTTTAATGCTACGTACCTTTTCATATTAAATTACAATAGATGACCATTGTGGTTAAATACTTTATACATAACAGTCAAAATGTTCTCTTGACGCTGTCTGTTCGATATCAGTTACAAGAAACTACACGTTTTCTGATCGGAAAAAATAACAATTAGCATATTCACTCAATATTTTCACATAAAATATAAAATACAGTTGTGGAACGCAGCAAGTCCGAGTCCGCCTTTCATAGAATACAAACAGTAAAAGGTGAGGCGCCAGAAGCCTCATTTGTCTTGAAACAACAGAATTCTTTTTTATACCATTAATCGATACATGTACATAGAGATTTACAGGCACCGCGCAAGAACGGCAAAGATAAAGAATAGTAGATTCTGTCGCTGCTATGCGATGGTTCATTTCTTTTACTTTACAATTGTTCGATAACTTTAGGCCATCGGCGTTTACTATTGAGCGTATATTAATGTTTGTGAGGCGAAAATTACTAATATTACACTGTGTTAGATGATACGGGTGCTTACCATGTAGTGTTTTCTTTTTCCAATTTACTTTCTTAGTATCTGTTGATGTTATGTGATCTAAAGGGTTGTAGAAGTGGTTATGAAAATGCAGTGGTGTAGCCGATGTATTTATATGAGTGATTGCTTTGTGTATTTTGCTAGTTTCTGCTCGTTTTAGAAAGAATTTTCTTAAATTGTCTACCTGTCCATAATGTAGGTTTTTTATATCAGTAAATCCCCTACCTCCTTCCTTTCTGCTTAATGTGAATCTTTCTGTTGCTCAATGTATGTGATGTATTCTATATTTGTGGCATTGTGATCGTGTAAGTGTATTGAGTGCTTCTAGGTCTGTGTTACTCCATTTCACTACTCCAAATGAGTAGGTCAATATTGGTATAGCATAAGTATTTATAGCTTTTGTCTTGTTTCTTGCTGTCAATTCTGTTTTCAGTATTTTTGTTAGTCTTTGTCTATATTTTTCTTTTAGTTCTTCTTTAATATTTGTATTATCTATTCCTATTTTTTGTCTGTATCCTAGATATTTATAGCCATCTGTTTTTTCCATCGCTTCTATGCAGTCGCTGTGGTTATCCAATATGTAATCTTCTTGTTTAGTGTGTTTTCCCTTGACAATGCTATTTTTCTTACATTTGTCTGTTCCAAAAGCCATATTTATATCATTGCTGAATACTTCTGTTATCTTTAGTAATTGGTTCATTTGTTGATTTGTTGATGCCAGTAGTTTTAGATCATCCATGTATAGCAAATGTGTGATTTTGTGTGGGTATGTTCCAGTAATATTGTATCCATAATTTGTATTATTTAGCATGTTGGATAGTGGGTTCAGAGCAAGGCAGAGCCAGAAAGGCCTTAATGAGTCTCCTTGGTATATTCCACGCTTAATCTGTATTGGCTGTGATGTGATATTACTTGAATTTGTTTGGATATTAAGTGTGGTTTTCCAATTTTTCATTGCTATGTTTAGGAACTGTATCAATTTAGGATCTACTTTGTATATTTCCAATATTTGTAGTAACCATGAGTGGGGTACACTATCAAAAGCTTTTTGGTAATCAATGTATGCGTAGTGTAGCGACCTTAGTTTAGTTTTAGCTTGATATGTCACCTCTGCATCTATTATCAGTTGCTCTTTACATCCTCGTGCTCCTTTCAACAGCCTTTTTGTACTTCATTTATAATTTTGTTCTGTGTTGTATGTGTCATTAATTTCTGTGTAATGACTGAAGCTAATATTTTGTATATTGTTGGTAGGCATGTTATGGGGCGCAATTTAGCTGGATTTGCTGTGTCTGCTTGATCTTTAGGTTTCAGATAAGTTATTCCATGTGTAAGCGTATCAGGGAATGTGTATGGGTCTGCAATGTAACAGTTAAATAATTTAGTTAGATGTGAATGTGTTGAGGTGAACTTCTTTAGCCAGAAATTTGCTATTTTATCTTTTCCAGGGGCTTTCCAATTGTGAGTAGAATTAATTGCTTGGGTGACTTCATGTTGCAAAATTATCACTGCAGGCATTTGTGGTATCATCTTGTATGTGTCTGTTTCTGCTTGTATCCACCGTGCATGCCTGTTATGTTGTACTGGGTTTGACCATATGTTGCTCCAGAAGTGTTCCATGTCTGTTATGTTAGGTGGATTGTCTATTTTAATGTGTGTGTTATCTATTGTCTGGTAAAATTTCTTTTGGTTTGTGTTGAATGTTTGGTTTTGTTTCCTTCTATTTTCACTTTTTTTGTATCTTGTAAGTCGTTTGGCCAATGCTTGTAATTTCTGCTTCTTTTCATCTAATTGCTCTATCGCTTCTTGTTGTGAGATTTTACCTAACCTTTTTCGTTTTTTTCTGACATTTCATTTCTTATAAATTGTGTTAGCTGTCCGATGTCTTTTCTCAGTTTTTCTATTCTGATCTGTAGCCTGTGTTGCCATGCTGGTTTTGTGGGTTTCTTCTGTGTGTGGGTTGGTTCTGATCTCTGCCTAGTGTGTATATTTAGTGTAGTGAGTGCTCCTATATAAACCAGTAGTTGTAACTCTTCCATAGTTGTGTTTTCATTTATTTTGTTGTGTACGATTGTGTTGATAGTTTTTATTGTTGTTTCGACTTGTGGGTTATTTGGCGGTCTATGCAAGAATGGTCTAATGTCTGTATTTGTGTCTTTGTATTCTATATATGTCCGCTGAAATTTTTCTTCTATATCTAACATGTGTGTCACTTGGTGTTCTATTTGTGCTTGTTCTGGTTAAGATTTCGTTTTCCTCTGATTGTTTAATTGATGCGTGTTGTCCTTTGTTTGTTTGTTCTGGGATGTTTGAGTCCATTACTGTATTTTCTTCTTCTTCTGATTGCACATTATTTTGTTCCAGTATTTGTTGTACTTGTCGTTTGATGTTTTCTAATTCTGACTGGGGTATCCTGTTATTTTTGATTATTACACGGATCTGATCAGCTAGTCGTTGTTCTGTTAAAAATTTTAATTCTGGGTATCTGGTAATAAATGTTGTGTATACCTGTATACTGTCCATTTGTGTTCGTTCCTAGGTTTGTGGCTTGGTAATAACAGAACATGAGGTGTCGATTAACTTCATCTGACCATCTCATCCTCTGTCTTTGTTTTCCTTCTAGGGTGGTTGCAGGAAGCATATCCTGCAAAACACCTCTATTTGGATTTAAATCATTTTCCAGTTGGCTAGCAGTGTCGTTACCATTGTGGGCGGGCATAGGGTTCAAGCGTCGTCCCCGACTATGACGGCGCTTGTCCGAGGCTTCATTAATTCTGTCCTGAACCAACTAATCACACTAGAAGGGGGGTTAGCCCTATTAGTGGTTTGTTCTTTTCGTCGCCTTTTACGACTGGTAGAACATACCGGAGGCCTATTCTTTTCCCGGGCCTCCACAGGTTATTATTATTATTATTATTATTATTACTATTATTATTCTGTCGATGAGATTGTGGAAACATCAAAAACAATGTAATTCGAAACCGAACATTTCAAAATTAGCGGTGTTGGGATGAATCATGCAGAACGATATTTGTCAGAGGGATAATGCGCGTTAGGTGGAACAGCACGCTGGACTGACGCCGTGCTTATATTGTATGCACTGTCCACCAGACAGGGGCTGAACACTGTAATATAGTCAGATGAAGCAGCCTTCACTCGTAAGGGTGTCTTCAATATGCACAATGCCCATCATTGGTATGGGGTTAACCCACACGTCACCTGCGACCGTGAATATCAAGTTCGCTTGAGTATCAACGTCTGGGCCAGAACATTGGGCGACAGGTGTTTGGGCCTTTACATGTTACCTGACCGGTTGACTGCACCAAGGTATCGTGCATTCCTCTCAAACTATCTGCCTGACGTGCGGGAAGACGTTCCACTATATGTTCGGCAGAGGAAATGGTTCCAACATGATAGTAGAAAGGAAAAATGCAAATGAAATTGGTGGAAATTAATTTTGAGAAAAGGGTAAAATTAATAAAGAAAGTAAATGTGCGGTCGTTACGTTAACAATTAACTGGCGTTAATTAGATATTTGAGATTTGGAGAAAATTACGGTCGCCAGTCCTATGGACAACTACTATAATAACTGAAAATGAAAGATTAATGCACATATAATTAGCATTAAAAGCGTGGCAACTGAAGGTTGACACGTGTTGTGTGAAAACTGAATGTTTGTCAGAAGTAATAAATTTCGCTACACTCTGATTTAATTTAGCAAAAGAATTAATAAAACGGGAAAACTGAAAGTTAACTGAAAATGAAAGATTAATGCACATATAATTAGCATTAAAAGCGTGGCAACTGAAGGTTGATATGTGTTGTGGGAAAACTGAATGTTTGTCAGAAGTAATAAATTTCGCTACACTCTGATTTAATTTAGCAAAAGAACTAATAAATCGGGAAAATTGAAAGTTAATTTAGTGACTGAAATTAATAGTGAACTTTGTTTCTGAAGCACTACGAAATTCAATAAAATAAGGTTAGTCTTGGGCTACATCAACAATCATTTTAAAAGCTACTTGAATCTACGCAATTTAGAAATAAGAGATTTAACTTTGAACTTGAATTAAATGATTCTGAACAATTAACAATAGTAAAATTTAGTACATACCAAGCTGAGCTGCAGTCACAGGTAAGCTAAAATATGGTAACAAAACTCGCACTCTTAATTTCTGCTTGTGTAATCTAAATATTGTGAAAACTTTAACTGAACTTAAAAATTAAAGCAGTGAAATGGAATGATATTGTCCCCAGCTCGTGGTCGTGTGGTAGCGTTCTAGCTTCCCGCACCCGGGTTCCCGGGTTCGATTCCCGGCGGGGTCAGGGATTTTCTCTGCCTCGTGATGACTGGGTGTTGTGTGTTGTCCTTAGATTAGTTAGGTTTAAGTAGTTCTAAGTTCTAGGGGACTGATGACCATAGATGTTAAGTCCCATAGTGCTCAGAGCCATTTGAACCATTTTGGAATGATATTGCTTTAATGCTGGCGTATGAATTTTAACGACACTCGGGTTCATTCCAGAAAAGGAAGGGACCCTGCTGGGTAATGCAATTGGGACAATGAGCAACAAAGGTTCATGCTAAGTTGCTGTATTTTTGTGATGCAACAGCTTGAAAACCTGAGGTCTGCCATACAGTTCTAAAATTTTACGTGCTTTTAGTCTTCCTTGTTGGTTGATTGAAGGTTTACAGTCGTCGATCGGGGAGGTGGCGACAGTCACTCATTGTCGGCCGGCGCTGTTGCAGAAGCTGGATGTTGGCGCGCCTTCTTCTCGACACGGTCACCAGGCGAAACGGGCTCTTGATGTGCGCCAGCTAATGCTTCCCGTCCGCGACACCGTGTCAGAAACTATCATAGCAAGTCGAGCGCAATTACATGCTGCCAAACCCCGAAAGCGCGGCAACTCGCGGGAGCGTCACTCAATACACCCGCTCCACCGGCCTATTCCAGCCAGACTCCCTCTGCCCGCGCTCCATGCGGCAGAGTTAACACTACCAAAGATCCTAAACACTTTGGTTCTCCACACGACCTATCGATGTAATAGTTCGATAGCATAGTTTTCCCTAGGCCAGACTCAGCGTAAAAATACAAATAATATTTACAAAAGAAACCAATTATACATCGACAGAAATGTATATATATATATATATATATATATATATATATATATATATATATATATATATTAGTTCCTGTGGGGACACCTGAAGAAGCACGTGTTCTCTACTCCGCCGTCGAATGTGGACGAATTGTGAGTGCGTGTTGGTGCTGCTCTTGTTACTGAGGGCGCAGCTTTGCTGTGGAGGGTCCAGAGCTCTACGATCCGGCGGTTTACGCAATGTTGGGACATGCAGGGAGCATCTGTTGTTCTGAGGACAACATATTCTCTTGTGAAGGTCATGCGCTCATTAATATGGACGTTATTATTGTCATTGGTTGCTAATATGCGACATCTGAGTGCTCATATTACATGTAGTATAAATGACAAGTAGATGTTGTGTTACTGTACTGTGCTATCATCTTTAGCATCTCGAAATTGATATTGTTTTTGTAGTTATTCTGTCCTATGACAGGTCATTTGCTTCGACTGTCTATTTCTTATTTGTCTAACCACCGATTTGTTGTGTTCAGCATTACAAAATGTAGTAAATTTAGGATACATGTGACCTAAAAAACGGTGTATATTACAGTATGAAAGGTCAGAACGAAATTAGCAAATAAAAAAAAAAATACGCCCCAACCTAGGATCGAATCCTCGACCTCCTACATGTTAACCTAAAACTGTATCCACTGCACCAACTGTACAGCACGACAAACAGCTCCAACAAAGGTAATTAACTCACATGTGGTTTGAGTATTGGCAGATTGCCACTCTTTAACGTCCTTTTTCTGCTGGATGTACACGCTGGACGAAATTTTGTGAGAGACATTTTTTTATCGCTGGCATGTGAGGAGTTGCGCCGTGAAGCCCGAGTTCGTGGGAAAATTTTTGCGGTTGCCTACGGAAGCACGATTGTGCACAGGCGTACACTTCGTCCGAAGTAAATCGGCGGCCACGAATGTCTTTCTTCAGGGCTCCAGAAATATGGAAATCGCATGGACTGTATGGAGGATGTGTGGGGGTTTCCCGTGCGAGACGTCTGCGGCGTCGCCGAAAAACCGTGGCACAATGTAGGCAGGCTCACTTGTCGTCTTGACGACGATGCGGAAGTTTCGCTGGGAAGCCCCAACACATCCTCCATCATCCGATCCCTGGCCATGCGATTTCCATCTTTCAGGAGCTCTGAAGGAAGACATTCGAGTCCGTCGATTTGTTTCGGACGAAGAGGTGCACGCTTGGGTACAAACATAGCACAGGCAACCGCAAACATTTTTCCACGAAGGCATTTGCCGAACTGTCTCACAGTGGGACACATGTGTTAACAGATATGGCAATTACTTTAGAAAATAAAAAAAAACAAAGCAGTTTACTTACTTTTTCCGTATATCTCTTCTTCATTTGCGTGCCCATTATAGAAAAGTGATTGTACAATCATACCTGATCGAAAAGTAATGCTTACGAGATACTTACTCCATAATTGATTATCTAATCGCAAATGAAATGCAATGATGTGTTTATTTTAAATTTAAACACAGCCTAAGGTGATTTCCTTCAATTTATAACGTTCTGTGCCAGCACGTTTTGCCGATAAACTGTTTTACGAAACGGTGCAGGACGTAAGTCCTACGACACTCACAAGGGGAGGCCCCGACGTTTGGAACGCGGATTTACTGCATACTTCGTACACTCGTAATACTCCATGAGGGCAACAAAATGTGTAAACAGTAGCCCGTACTTCTCAAGCGTTACTGAGAAAATCGCAAGATAATTTCGGTCGTCAAATATATATCTGTGCGTGGCCATTTTAACCACGAAGCGGCGGCAGTCGAGTGCTGGTAGTACGGTAGCTCAGCGTGTTCGGTTAGAGCGTTAGCTTTGCTTTCTAATAAAAGAACTGAGCGACCGGACCCTCGAACAAACTGAACGGGTATCATCGGACGTCCGTCCTGAACAAAGTCAACGGAGAATATAGAACAGAATTTAAAAAAAAAAGTGGTTGGCGTTCAAGCAGCTGGATCGAGTTCCGTTCGTCGGTTTTTTTTATTTTCACCACAGTCATTTTCTTTATTATTTATATTACAATTGATATAATGTGGAAAATACGTGTAATCGGATGAACTTTTATTAAATTTACGATGTTATTTGGCAGTCTACTAATTTTTATTATCACAAATAATGTAATATTCATAACTATCGACTAGTAAACGGCCAAACGCATAAAGTGATACTGAAAATGTATGCTTGTCCGTGATTTGAGAACTCCGTTATACCTGGAAGGAACCCGAAACGACTTGTTACCTCCAAGTTTTGACCGGCACAGACGGCTTTCGAAAGATGTACTATTAATCGTCGCTTTCGACTTTACGGGTACAAGTTGGAGGATGGTATTTTTCGTAAAAACATGGAAAACGTGAAGTAAAACGGCACCAGCTGATTTGAATAAATGTATGTTTCCTCATGCGCAAGGTCCTCCGTGGAAAAACAAACCTCGTTAACATTTTCAAAAACCTCTCTTTCTGACGATAGTTTGAAAGTAAACCATGCATAACGCGGTATTTCCTTAAAAATCGGCGCTGATAATTGGTTATGCAGTATCGAGTGTATTTTAATAGCGTCTTCCAAGAAGCAATTTCTCGTTCTCTTTCGATTAAATACAAACAGTTTTGAAGACACGGACAGGCATACATTTTCAGTATCACTTTATGCGTTTGGTCGTTTACTAGTCGACAGTTACGAACATTATATTATTTGTGATAATAAAAATTAGCAGACTGCCAAATAACATTGTAAATTTAATAAAAGTCCATCCGATTACACGTATTTTTCCCATTATATCAATTGTAATATAAGTAGTAAAGAAAATGACTATGTTGAAAATTAAAAAAAAACTGACGACGGAACTCGATCCAGCGATCTAGCGGCTTCAGCGCCAACCACTTAAAAAAAAAAGAACATTTTGTTCTATATTGTGCGCTGAATTTTTTTCAGGGCGGACGTCCAGTGACACCCGTTCAGTTTCTTCGTTCATCCGTTCGCTCAGTTTTTTATTAGAAAGGAAAGCTAACGCTCTGACCGAACATGCTTTTTTTTTTGTTCGATATAGTTCGTTGCGTTTGGTCTGGGCGGACGTCACAAGACATCCGTTCAAGTTGATCGTTGATTCCTTGACTCAGTTTTTTTTTTGTTGTTGTTACAGAGAGCACGCAGCCCTCTAACCGAACACGCTGTGCTATCGTGCCGGCACCACTCGGCTGCAGCCGCTTTATGGTTAAAATGGCCACGCACAGATATATATTTGTCGATCGAAATTATCTTGCGATTTTCTCAGTAACGCTTGAGAAGTACGGGCTACTGCTCACACATTTTGTTGTCCTCATGGATTACTGCGAGTGTACGAAGTGTACAGTAAATCCGCGTTCCAAACGTCGTAGCCTCCCCTTGTCAGTATTGCCTCTTAGACACTCGGGCTTCCGAGAGCTTATCGACTAATTTCTGACAGCTTTGGCCTGCAGAGCTTACTGAAAGCGAAATAAAGCCGTTTACGAAGCGCTCCTCCGGAGGTGGAGCTTCTGCTTGTCAGCGCTCATTTCTGCTTCGCAGCGAGAGCCGAGCTGCGCGATTTAATAAAGAATGCCGCGACACAGAGAAGACTCGGCCGTGTAATCGGCTAACACTGCACGGAGATACCGAAATACAAAATTAATGTAACTGCGTCATTGCGGCAATATGGTAGAGCGCCGGCTAATAAAGAGTGCTCCTCGTCGATTTCCATAATCGCCATATAATAGGCAGGCGGGAGCGGCGCACGTGCGCGCGTGATATATAAGCTAATATCGCCGCCAGCTGCGCGCGCCCCCCCCTTCCGCGCCGCCCCGCTCTGCAGAAACAGTAACAGCGCGCAGCAGCAGCGCGCCATTCAACTTCCCTCTCGCCTCTGCTTTCCTTTTCAGAAATTACTAGCGACCCGACCCGGCTTCCCAGACCTCGGGATCACGGATTTACTTCAAACTTTGTACACGTTTAGTAGGCCATTAAAATAACATAATGTGCGAGTAGCAAGGCGCGCTACTGTGGAAATTCCGAGAAAATCCCAAGAGGAGTTTTACGTGTCTATTATGTGACTGATATATCTGTGCGTACGAAGTAAATGTGGTGAAACTGCGCAGGGCGGGGTCTCGGGCGCTATGTCACGGATCGCGTGGCCCCTCCCGCCGGAGGCTCGAGTCCTCCCTCGGGCGTGGGTGTGTATGTTGTTAATGGCTCTGAGCACTATGGGACTTAACTGCTGAGGTCATCAGTCCCTTAGAACTTAAACCTAACTAACCTAAGGACAACACACACATCCATGCCCGAGGCAGGATTCGAACCTGCGACCGTAGCGGTCGCGCGGTTCCAGACTGTAGCGCCTATAACCGCTCGGTCACCCCGGCCGGCTGTATGTTGTTCTTAGCATTAGTAAGTTTAAGTAGTGTGTAAGTCTAGGGACCGATGACCTTAGCAGTTTGGTCCCTTAGGAATCACACACATTTGAACAAAAAACAAGGTTCGAGTCCCGCAACCAATTATTCTTTAATCAATATTTTTTTCATCACTGGTCACATTATACAATTTATATGACATTTGAGAGGTAACATAATAAAAAAAAAGCCGGCCGCGGTGGTCTAGCGGTTCTAGGCGCTCAGTCAGGAATCGCGCGACTGCTACGGTCGCAGGTTCGAGTCTTGCCTCGGGCATGGATGTGCGTGATGTCCTTAGGTTAGTTAGGTTTAAGTAGTTCTAAGTTCTATGGGACTGATGACCGCAGATGTTAAGTCCCATAGTGCTCAGAGCCATTTGAACCATAATAAAAAAACAACGTGCAGTTTCATGAAGTTGTAGTGAATTTCATTTGTTATTTGACTACTTACTATTTATAATTAAATTTTGCTGGCCGGAGTGGCCGAGAGGTTCTAGGCGCTACAGTCTGGAACCGCACGACCGGTACGGTCGCAGGTTCGAATCCTGCCTCGGGCATGGATGTGTGTGATGTTCTTTGGTTAGTTAGGTTTAAGTAGTTCTAAGTTCTAGGGGACTGATGACCACAGATGTTAAGCCCCATAGTGCTCAGAGCCATTTGAACCATAATAAAAAAACAACGTGCAGTTTCATGAAGTTGTAGTGAATTTCATTTGTTATTTGACTACTTACTATTTATAATTAAATTTTGCTGGCCGGAGTGGCCGAGAGGTTCTAGGCGCTACAGTCTGGAACCGCACGACCGGTACGGTCGCAGGTTCGAATCCTGCCTCGGGCATGGATGTGTGTGATGTTCTTTGGTTAGTTAGGTTTAAGTAGTTTTAAGTTCTAGGGGACTGATGACCTTAGAAGTTGAGTCCCATAGTGCTCAGAGCAATTTGAACCATTTTTTCAAGGACGAGAGACAGGCTTGGAAAGCCCAACTCAAATCTCCATAAATAATGATGCGAATGACGTTATTCACAATCAGTAATGTAGTAAGTGACAATGTGCCAAAACCACAGCAGTAATGTGCAGCCTTAGACATAAAAACTGACCGCCGGCCGGCCGCCACAGAGACTGTCCGAGTAGTTCACTTAGGGTGGCCAATAAAACCGACCGCCCCTGACAGCGCTAAGTCCGGCCATCTGCACAATCTGGCAACACGGTAAGATGTGGAAGTGTCAGGAGGAAGTGTCAGTTACTTCCGAGATGTTGCGTCGTGTGAGCCCGTGGTCCGCTACGACACGCTCACCCTTCCCCCGCGACTCCGAGCGGCGTTCTTGTACATGTCCACCGTGCACAAGCAGTGGCACGGGGGCACCTCCCTCACGCGCAGCTTGCTGGAAATTCTTGTGCCAGCGATCGTAACACCACCAGTACCAGTCGGACACATCAAACACCATCTGACGCACATTTCTGATTTCGTCGTCGACTTCAGTTATGCTCACACACACTTACCGACCACGCGTTCTCCTCGACCTAAGGATTTTTACACCCCACTGCTTCGTTCCATATCCAGCAACAATATCGAACTCAGATATCCGTCCAGGTCGTGGGTTTGGCGTTATACCTACCAGCCTTTTCTTCCCCCCAACGTCCGGGCAAAACGGTACCACGTCGCAAGCGGAAAACTCGCCACAAATCAACCTCTTCACGCAATCGGACTAACAGACTCTCCACTTGGTTCCATTTGCCACCTCGTGGATGACGATGTCTACAAACTGACTTGTGCTGCCACCAGTGACGTGTGGAAACTTGGCCGACAGTTCGTTGCCTGTTACCTCCGCGTTCCGCCGGACTCGGTTGACCCGTGGACTTTTATCCATCAGGAGGATACTTATTTCCCCGCCACCAAAAATCGTGCGATTGTATGGGTCAAGGGATGGACGATGACCTACATGTATAATGATGGTGACAGATCACGCCTTGATTTCTGGCAGTACTTACAAACCGCCCACAGTGAAGTCGAACACCGACCGCGCTACCGCGCCTTCTTCGCCAATTACCTACTGGCGATCTTTACGTCACCCCCGCTCAGTTGGATGGTGCCACACCCCGACAACACTCCCGCACCCCCTGCTGACATCTGAGACTCTCCCCTCTACTTTCAATATTGTAACCCACAGTGGACTAGGCGCATTCTTTTATGCACTATACCAAAACACGCTGGTTTTTCCCCCACTCCACTGCCTAGTGCTTCACATCTCTTAACTTACATAAGTATTATTATTCTTTTTTTCCTACACCTTGTTAATAAAAAAAATATTGCTCGTCTTGTACGAGTGTAATGTCTCGTGGTATTTCCGCCGAAAGGATGGCATTTCTGTTATATTTAAGCTTGTACCAATAAAGATATTTTGTTCATTTACCCTGTTCCTGGTAAAAAAAAAGTGGTAATCGTCGTGCATTCTAAGCTTATAGTCGCGTGGTCGCGTCGGACTGTATCTCCCATTTTCTTTTTAACCACATTTCGGCCCTCGTCTAAAGTTACGAGTACGATAGAACATCTAACATAATTCGCTTCACCTTCTACCCACCAGTAATAACAAAGACTTCCAGAAACAATTCCGCAGGACAGCTCGTGGCTGCGTCGCGATCAGAACAGCTTACGCTCGAGCGTTTCCTCGCGCTGCAGCGGCTACCGGCCACCGGCCAGACGCCACCCACCGCCTGAAATCCGGCGCCGCCCATGTGAACGCGGCGCGACGCTGTCAGCGTATGTATCAACTGTCATTTTCGAATTTGAAGTTCTAGTTATCATTTTGCAGTTAAAGATTGTAGATTACATACTTGAAAATCATTAACTACGGTTAAGCGTTGTAAAATTGGGTCACAAGTTAGGAAAGGTGTAACACCTGCAACAAAATATTTACTTTTAGTATAATAGAGGGGTGAATGCAGAGGAGCCAGCTCGAAACATTTGAACTGTGTGTAGCACGAGTGCTTTTGGGAAAAATACGCCAAGAAAAGATGTTCTTGATTTAACAAAGATCGTTCTGGCATGAATGATTTTCTACATGAAGGAAGTCTCAGCTACTGATATAAGTGATGGATTGTCATTTAACTACCATGCGACATTTGCATTCAACAAGCAAGGTTCAGAAGTTTTGCTTGAACGTCATCAGTTCGCTCATTGAGCATTTCTATACAATACTTTTGCTGGTGACGAGTTATGATGCCTTTACAGTTAATTTCCTTAGAAGAAATGAAGGGCAGAGTCCTACGAAAAGACCTAAACTCGAGCAAAGAGTAGTGTGAACATAATATTTTCCATCTAATAGCTCCAAAATTGTGTTTTACACTATGAATTCTTCCCCAAGGATGTGTCCATCACAGCTGGAATTTGATGCTAACAACTGAGACACGTTTCGGTCGCAGTGTAAGAAAATCGAGCGAAAAAACTACATCACATGCGCTACTGCATGATAACGCACTCTGTTGATTTGAGAAACAAAACTATCCAGGAGATCGATAGGGAAGTCATCTCTCAGGCATTTGTTCCTCTGATCGCATACTCATAAAATTTTACCTTACCGGCTCCTCATCGATCAACCACAAAGGCAACTCATTCCTAGACGAAAATGCTCTTCAAACTACAGTGGTTTAATGACATCGTTAGAACCAGTAGGTTTCTACAGGCGTAGAATTTGTAAACTACTTTAGCATTGTCAGATTGTTATAGATATTGTGAAAGAATATACTGTTGCTGATTAATTTCTTTCTGATGATTATTATTGTATTCAATGTACTAATGGAAAATGCAAATCAAATATTCACTGTACTAATACAAATTAAATTCAGTTTACTATAGAAACATTACGACGGCAGTCTGTCTTAATAAAGAATTAAGTGTCTGTAAGACGAAGGTGCCTATTTTAACACGAATTAGTAGGATATTACCGACTTCTGACTTCGAGGAGGTCTGTATTTACTTCATGTCCTGTATCATACTCAAGTTAAATGAAAATACGGCAGTTCATAGATAAAATTATCTATTCACAACAACGAAAAATATGTCAGCAGAAAACAAAAGTGGCATTATGAATTTAGCAGTACCATAAAGTTTTCGCTCTGACACTATGGAGTACTGAAGGTGGCAAGGCGAATTTTGCTCGAGCGTTGTCGTGATTTCCCTAAATCGCTCCAGGCAAATGCCGGGATGGTTCCTTTCAAAGGGCACGGCCGACTTCCTTCCCCGTCCTTCCCTAATCCGATGAGACCGATGACCTCGCTGTCTGGTCTCCTTCCCCAAAACAACCCAACCCAACCCTCGAGCGTTGTCTTACGATTCGGTTATTGAGTTTCTGTCTGCCTGCTTGTAGCTGTGCTACAAAAGAATTAAAAACCTGGCGTTCAGGGAGTTTCGAAAGGCGAACTAAAGCTGCTTGCAGCTGGTAGGCTGGCTCATCGATATAGTTCGTTGCGTTTGGTCTGGTCGGACGTCACAAGACATCCATTCAAGTTGATCGTTGATGCCTTGACTCGTTTTTTTTTTTTTTTTTTAATTACAAGAGAGCACTCAACCCCCTGACCAAACACGCTGAGCTACCGTGCCGGCCCCTCTGAGCTAGCGAAGAGGTGCAGGAGACAGGGGCTTACTTATTGGCCCAGTAGCCGCTATGGCAGATAAATCGCAACATAGGAGACGAGAGAAGTTGTATTTCTCGTGTGGGACGACTTTCGTGGACTCAAAGGCATTAGTTGATATAAGAGAAAATCCTCACATTGTTCAATTGAAATGACACAATAATATCAAGTGAATTTAATAGCATAGTTCTGTGCCATCAAGGAAGTAACTCGTCGTTCACAGAGTTGCCAAACATATTCTGCGTTGCTGCTAAGTTTTATTTATACTACCGCGAAGGATACTAGCTGGTGTGTTGTGTGAGTGACCTCGGAAGTGACTATAACTTCGTCTGAAAGTTTTGGGTGACAAGGGCTGGAATATCCTCATTATATGTCAATGAGTCTTATCCGGATTTCTGTAACTAGGTTAAAGGGCTACAGTGTAATTACTTGTAATACATCGATGCACTGAGTGCAAAGCGAAACGTGTTAAATTAATAACTGTTACAATTATTTGTGTTTTACTGTCTTAATCGGACCGAAACCTTGAATGTGTATTCACCAGACGCGATTCACAATTTTGAGCTTCTCCAATGGCTGATTTGGCAACTTATGTTTGCTATACAATATTCTTATTGAGATCACTATCATTGTCACATCCACAAGAAGACGGGCATGACCTGGCTTCTTGTTGTCAGTTTTTCTGACGGATATTCTGCCGTTGCTCGAAACGTGAAGACTTAAGGTGAATTCGAATATTCCATATCGGGAAAATCCGATGTTTCTATTGTTACAGCTCTAACATTGGAAAAAAGCTACAATAAATGTCATAAAAGCTCATGTAAAGCAACAATTAATAACGCAGTCATAATTAGTAGAATTTGACAATCTCCCTCTCTCGTCTGATAATTGTGAAAAACTACGTTTTTCATCTTCACAGCACCGCAGTATTTTCAGTGTGGATTTCAGGTAGAAAATTTGTTCGGTGCCAAATCTGTGTAGTCTGAATTCGGCTTGGTATTCACCAAGTAGGGGTTTGACTTGTTCTTGGGCACGTTGTAAGAGACACGTGGAGATGATTTTACGAAGGACTGAGAGGAGGGAAATTGCTCTGTAGTTATTCACATCAGATTTTTCTCCTTTTTTGTAGAGTGGTTGGATCAGTGCACATTTCCTGTCGTGTGGGAGGTTTTCATTTCGCCGGATTTCCTGAATGGTCTGTGTGATTTCAGGTAGTGTTTGTGATCCATGTTTTTTTCAGTATTCCTGCGATGATTCCTTCTTCTCCTCTCGACTTCCCGTTCTTGAGTTTTTTGATGTGGAGCTGGATTTCTTCTTGTGTCGGTGGATCGGCGTCCAGGTTTTTGTATATTGGAGATGTGTGTGGGAATCGTTCAGGTGCTTCGGGACAGTTAAGGAGATCGGAAAAGTAGTATGCCAATTCTTCAGTTTTCTTGGTTGGCGAGGGTGAGTTTTCCATTTTTTTCTTGAACGTCAAATTTTGTCGTGAGTAACCTTAAGCTTTGTTCCGGAAGTTCTATTGAAATTTCTGCTGTTGTAGTTTCCGAAGTTATCCTCAACTGATTTCAGCTTTTTAGTGATGTAATTGCGTTTGGTTTTTCTGATGGTTCTGTTTGTCTTTTTGCGGATGTCGAGGAAGTGTTATATGGTTCCTGTCGATTTGTTGCTGTTGTATTTTTTGAAGGCGAGTCGGCGATTGATGATGGCTTGATCGTAGTTTGATTCCGATCATGAGTGTTTTGCCTTTTTCTTAAGTGGGATTAATTCTATGGCTTTTTTTTATAATTTTACTGCAGAAGTCAGTCCAGTTGTTCGTCAGGCCTTTTACCAACTCTTCTTCAATGTTGGATGCTGAAATTTTTGAGGCGTACTCTCTTCAGAGAGAATTTCACTTGAACTCGTGTGAGGTAGCGGTCTCAGTCAATGTTCTCGCCTTGTCGGACTTCAGTATTGTGGATGACTCTGTAGTGGGCGTAGCAGATGGCAACGTGGTCGATCTGGTATTCTCCAAGATGCTGGATCCGGGATCGCCATGTTTTCTGTTTTTTTTTCCTAAAGTGGGTAGACATTATTTTGAGGTTGAATTGTTGGCAAAAGTCTATCAGACGTGTGCCGTTGGTGTTGGTGTTTTGGTGTGCTGAACTTTTTACCGACGATTTTCCTACACTTTTTTTTGTCCCAAATTGAGCGTTGAAGTCTCCCATTAGGATTTTCACCTCGATTTGGTGAATTTTGCTCATGGTTCTTTCGAGTGTGTTGCAGAATTTTAATACATTTTCGGGGTTTTTCTTATTTTCGATGTTGGTGGGGGCATGTGCATTGATATTTTTTATTGGCGCTCTGAATGGTCATAGTTATAAGTCGATTGTTGATGGGTGTGATTTCTTTGACAGAGCTCATGATGGATCTGCACGAGAAATGTCATGCTAAAGATTGGTGCGCCTTTCGCTTCCTTTTGTTGTGTTTTGCTCTTTACGATGCGATAGTTTTTGCAATGCAAGGATGCATTGTCAGTCATGTTTCTTGAAGAGCAAGGATAAGAATTTTTTGTCGGTCGATTTCCGATGTGAGATTATGTAGTTTTCCTGTTTGGATCAATGTATTGATATTTAGTATTCCAATTAATGTTTTCTGCTTGTAGGAGAGTTTACCAGAGATCTCCGATATTCTCTGCTGTGCTAGCCTGGACTCCCCAGAATGTGAAAGTCTAGTTGCCGTTTTCGTGTTCACGCACAATCTGAATCAATACTATTAACATGAGAGAAACAAGCAACAATAAATATTGCATCAAATATACTGCAAAGTATTTTAATGCAATGGACAGTTACTACAAACTGAATATTTACCCAACCCATGTCCTGCATATTACGTTAAGTAAGATGTATTAACTCCATAATATCGTTAGGAGATACAGTGCGCTCTTGTCGCGGCTTGCGACAAGTGCAGCGATTAGCGGTGACTATTGCCTTCGCGGTTTGTTTATGGTGGCTGAGCGTGGACACTGCAGCAGACGCTTCACCATAAATGGAAAGAAATCACCTTGGCTCTGATTGCAGTGAGAAGACATCATTGCCTGCACGTTCTTATAGTAACCAACGTGAGGCTCTACTCACAGGTGCCATGGACGAACTGGAACGGGTATCAGAATATTAACCAGTGATGAAATGTCCACTCTATTTGAATCCCAAGAAAATAGGAACCTTCTCACAAAGTAATGTGACGTGATATCAAAATTTATCCAACACACAAAAACTAACTGCAGAGCTTTCATGCTCGCAGTAGTAGCATATACGAAAATATGTCTTGGAAGCGTGTACTTCATTTCCTCCTCTCATATCAACGTCTTGGTTTTAGTATGAAGTGAGAAAATAAGCACAAAAAACTAAAGTTTCTGAGAAGCATGTAAGTCATTTCCTCTTCTCATATCATAGCTTATGTTTTAGTATGAAGTGAAAAAATAAACAGTTTAGAGTTATGACGCATAATATACACCATGTTCTTACAGTAGGACCTGGCGGAAACGCAAAAAGCAGGGCGCTCTCCGTTCTTTTGTCCAACAGTCTGTTTCCTTTCATGCATTATTACTGCTCGCAGATTCTTATTTAAGGTCTTGCGGGCGTGAAGTTCTTCAGCAGAATGAGCCTTATGTTATTGTGCTAAATACGGTATGGAAAAAATGCAACAAAGACTAGTTTCCCTAGAGTAGTGAAGATATTTGCACATGTCTGTATTCAGCAATTGCTTCTCTTTATTTGGCATCAGCTTGCCTAATCTGATTTAATGAACATAGTATTCCATTCACGAGCTGCTAATGATTCAGAATGACTACAGAAATCTTCGTGCGGGTATTACATTAATTCTGCAGTGAATTGCTTGACAAATATTATCGTCGGCTATGCAGCTCAAATGACTCACTACACAGGTACTCTACGTTGCACTTGGTTAAGTGATCAGCTCGCTGCAATTCTGCTTCTACTGTTCGCAAATACTTGTATACTGATCATTCGTTGTTTGACTAAATATGCTCTACAATCTGATTCGCATGCATATGACATGGGTTAGCGCCATCACAAAGGAATGACTAAGGAACGGATGCCGTTGAAGTCCCGTTCCGTTGATGGCAAGACAAATGATCGCATATCACCTGTATTGCCTCAAAAGACAATTGTATCTTAAATATCGAAGGACCGACGTTCACACTGTCACAGGGTGTTGAAACACAGCAACGACAGCAGATGAAAATTTGTGCCCAACCACGGTTCGAACCTGGACCTTCTGGTTACTAGGAAGACGCACTGAGTATTGGGCTACCAGGACACAAGGGCCAACTTGCCTGCACGACCTCTCTACACAGGCTACTCGTCAGACGCAAATTCCCATGTTTGCCGCGTACCACATACGCTGTACCCCTCCGTCCATTATTTCACTCGCTCGCAACCACACTGTATTCCCACGAGGGTTTGGACGATGAAGTGCGTCTAGCACTGCTAAAAATGGGATGTAAAATGTGTACCTTAACAGCTATGAGCACTTATTCGTCGTCGCTACAATGGCGCATATCTCTTCTACTGAACGAATGCTCATGGCCCGTCGTGACCTGAATAATTACAAAGGATTTTTCAGGAGGAATAGTAAATGTTGTAGGAGGTGGTAGTATAGACAAACTGCAGAAAAAATGCCATATAACATGTGTCCAATTTTTATTGAGTACATACAGCTGGTTTCAATGCATTTTCGTTTCGTTTCTTGGTCCTTACAAGACCCCGTTGTCTACACTTCCTTGAAAATTAGCTTCCAGCATTATCGGATGAGGTTCAGAAATGGCTCTGAGCACTATGGAACTTAACATCTGAGGTCATCAGTCCCCTAGAAATTAGAACTACTTAAACCTAACTAACCTAAGGACATCACACACATCCATGCCCTTGGATGAGGTTCCTTTGGCTACAAGAATGCGTATGTTCCTCCAGCATGACGGGGCTCCTGCACATTCTAGCTGTCAGGTGAAACATCATCCAAACCTAGCATATCCCAGAAGATGGATCAGTAGATATGGTCACTTTTCTTGGCTACCAAGGTCCCCGGACCTTATCCCTTTGGCTTTTTTGCATGTGGGGATGGTTGAAAGGCAAAGTCTACAAAGAAAAAGTAAACCCAAGAGCCGATGTGATCGTATTACGAATAGTGCAGCACTCATAAAAGAATACAAAGACAACCTTAGAAGAGCTACACTTGGTGTTATCAAGAGAAGTCAAAAATGGTTCAAATGGCCCTGCTCACTATGGGACGTGACTTCTAAGGTCATCAGTCCCCTAGAACTTAGAACTACTTAAACCTAACTAACCTAAGGACATCACACACATCCATGCCCGAGGCAGGATTCGAACCTGCGAACGTAGCGGTCACGCGGTTCCAGACTGTAGCGCCTAGAACCGCTTGGCTATCCCGGCCGGCCAAGAGAAGTCAAAAGTGCATTGAAGTTGGTGGAGGAATTTTTGAAAATCAACTTTGAACGTCCTCATTTGCCTTAGCTTCGAGTTTGGTAGGGTTACATACTGACAGCTGTGTCTCTGTGCTCAATAAAAAGTAGACACGTTTATATGGAATTTTTTATGTAATTCGTCTGTACTACCACCTGCTAAACTATCTACTGTTCCTCCTGAAACACCCTGTATATGCATATAAGTGTGGTGTCTGTTCTTTCGTTCATGTCCGAAAGAAAAGACACAACAAATCCGAGTTCGAACGTGGTCAGGCACAAAGCTCCATCCGCCGCCGTAGCTGTATTTTAACGCCCTGTGACGGCCACGACATCCGTCCTTTGATATTTGATTGATTAACAAGCCTGTCTCTTTCGAATCGTAGTGTCTGTTCTTTTCGACATGGCCGAAAGAACAGACACAACACACACACACACACACACACACACACACACACACACACACACACGTGAGCTGAATAACCTACTCATTTCACTATATGTAGTTGAAATTTGCTGAACAATTCATGCTTTATTAGTGACAGCGACTTGAAAAATTTACATTTGTGAGATAGTTACTTTAGACATTAATTACAGTGTCTCTCATCGTTTACTTTGTGGGAAACCTGCTTCTCTGTGTCCTAGCCTATAGTACAGCAGTGAGTGAATCATCTCAGTGTTGATACTTCACTGGATGTGCCACTGCAACTATAGCGAAAGTCTCAAACCCAGCTGGAAAAGTAAATTTCAAGTCAGATAGCTTTGTTCCTCACCTACTACCATTGAAAAGGAACACAAGGAAATTAAGTATAGGAGTCCTACGAAACCCTTGAGTTCCTCATACTGCGGTGCTGTGCAGACGAAAAATGTAGTTTTTCACAATGATCAGATGACAGCTGGAGTTTAACAGATTCCACTAATTACGACAGCATTATTAATTGTTGGTTCACAGGCGGTTTTCTGCCGCTTATTGTAACTGTTTTCGAATGTTAGAGCTGGAACAATAGAAACATCGGATTTTCGCCATATGGAATATTCGAACTCACCTTAAGTCTTCACGTTTCGAGCAACGCCATAATATCCGTCAGAAAAGCTGACAACAAGAAGTCAGGTCATGCCGGTCTTCTTGCAGGTGTGACAATGGCAGTGATCTCAATAAGAATATTGTATAGCAAAGATAAGCTGCCAAATCAGCCTCTGAAGAAACTACAAAACTGTGAATTGCGTCTGGCGAATAAATATTAAGGGTTTCGGTCTGATTAAGACAGTAAAACACAAATAATTGTCGCACATATTAATTTTTGACGTTTCGTTTGCACTCAGTGCATCGATGTTTTACAAATAATTACACTCACTTCAATTGAATAATGTGAGGATTTTCTCTTGAGATGTGATATAAGGATATCAGTTAATGCTTTTGAGTCCACGAAAGTCGTCCCACACGAGAAATACAACTTCTCTCGTCTCCTATGTTGCGATTTATCTGCCATAGCGGCTACTGGGCCAATAAGACAGATTGAATAACATTGGGGAGAGGCTACAACCCTGTCTCACTCCCTTCCCAACCACTGCTTCCCTTTCATGCCCCTCGTCTCTTATAACTGCCATCTGGTTTCTGTACTAATTGTAAACAGCCTTTCGCTCCATGTATTTTACCCCTGCCACCTTTAGAATTTGAAAGAGAGTCTTCCAGTCAACATTGTCAAAAGCTTTCTCTAAGTCTACAAATGCTAGAAACGTAGGTTTGCCTTTCCTTAATCTAGCTTCTAAGATAAGTCGTAGGGTCAGTATTGCCTCACGTGTTCCAATATTTCTACGGAATCCAAACTGATCTTCCTCAGAGTCGGCTTCTACTACTTTTTCCATTCGTCTGTAAAGAATTCGCGTTAGTATTTTGCAGCTGTGGCTTATTAAACTGATTGTTCGGTAATTTTCACATCTGTCAGCCCCTGCTTTCTTTGGGATCGGAATTATTATATTCTTCTTGAAGTCTGAGGGTATTTCGCCTGTCTCATACGTCTTGCTCACCAGATGGTAGAGTTTTGTCAGGACTGGCTCTCCCAAGGCTGTCAGTAGTTCTAATGGAATGTTGTCTACTCCCGGAGCTTTGTTTCGACTCAGGTCTTTCAGTGCTCTTGACTAGAAGAAGGGATCGGTTGGTAGGACATGTTCTGAAGCATCAAGGGATCACCAGTTTAATATTGGAGGGCAGCGTGGAGGGTAAAAATCGTAGAGGGAGACCAAGAGATGACTACACTAAGCAGATTCAGAAGGATGTTGGTTGCAGTAGGTACTGGGAGGTGAAGAAGCTTGCACAGGATAGAGTAGTGTGGAGAGCTGTATCAAACCAGTCTCAGGACTGAAGACCACAACAACAACAACAACAACATTAGTGTCCAATGAGAAGTTCAGGCAGGCAGGTGTTAAAGAGGTCCAAAACTCACAAGATTCTCACAACAGGAAAGTAAATGATAATGTTACCATATTTAACCAAAATATTGGTGGATTAAAGGAAAAAGTAGATTCTCACAAAAGTAAAGTAAAAAATAATGTTACCATTTTTCACCAAAATATTCCGAGACTGAAGAATAAAGTAGATGAGCTCCTGGTTTGTTTAGATGACAATTAATCTGATAATGTAATAGATATACTACACCTGTCTGAGCATCACATTGTGCCTGATATGGAAGAGCACCAGCAGCAGCGAGTACTGTTTGTATAAAGCGTTTATTTTGCATTTTATTTACGACCTTCCACTAAGGAAGGGATTCTATTTGTGTTTATCTGCTCTGCATAGTAACTAACAGTTCTTGATAAAACTTTACGTAGTTTTCGTGTTAGATTTCTTAGTGTTTTCTCGCGGTTAAGGCGCTCAGTCCGGAACCGCGCGACTGCTACGGTCGCAGGTTCGAATCCTGCCTCGGGCATGGATGTATGTGATGTTCTTAGGTTAGTTAGGTTTAAGTAGTTCTAAGTTCTAGGGGACTGATGACCACAGAAGTTAAGTCCCATAGTGCTCAGAGCCATTTCTTAGTGTTTTCTTGATCGTTTAGAACAGAAAGCGCCCTAAAACCGTCTTTTGTTTGTTTCGCGGCCGTTAGCCACTAGTCACTTGAATCAGCAGTTGTCTTGTGACAGCCAGAGCGAGAGCACCAGCAGCAGCGAGTGCTGTTTGTATAAAGCGTTTTTGTACTTATTTGCTGCGCTTAGCTTTTAAATAGTTTTTCTGGGAAAACCTAGTGTAGTTTTCGCGCCTCGTATTTCAGTGAGTGTTTCTTGATTATCAGAGTAGCTCATCAGAAGATTATCTTGGGAATTTGTCACCGTATAGAGTAGGGTAAACATAGTCATGTGTAGGGACTGTGGTTGTTGTGAGCGGACGCAAGGAGAATTGGCCACTCTTCGGGGGCAGGTGGAGGCTTTGTCTGTTAGGCTCATCGAGCTCGAGGCGCAGGCGTCGGCTCGTAGTGGCGTTGGGGCAACTGTGGTGAGACCTATGCCTACTTCGGTGGCCTTGGAATCACATGGAACCCCTGATGTCGCTGCGTCTTCCGGCAGTGAGCATCTTACCGGTCAGCCATCACTCCAGGGTGAATGGCGGACAGTGGTGGGCTCGCGCGTGCCTGGCCGAAAGGCGAAGGTGGGATCTGGCCGCGTGGCAGCTGCCTTACCCCTTTCCAACAGGTACGGGGTGCTTCCTAGTGGTGATGACATCGTTTCCGAGCCGCCACAGGATGCCTCGCCTGTTGGGCCAGTGGCCGATTCTCCGGCAAGGTCCCGACAGTCACAGAGGGCGGGCCTATTAGTTATAGGGAGCTCCAACGTTAGGCGGGTTATGGAGCCCCTCAGGAAAATAGCGGGTAGGTCGGGGAAGAATGCCAGTGTGCACTCGGTGTGCTTGCCGGGGGGTCTCGTCCGTAATGTGGAGGAGGCCCTTCCGGCAGCTATTGAACGCACTGGGTGTGACCGGCTGCAGATAGTAGCACATGTCGGAACGAATGACGCCTGCCGCTTGGGTTCTGAGGCCATCCTTGGTTCCTTCCGGCGGCTGGCTGATTTGGTGAAGACAACCAGCATCGCACGCGGAGTGCAAGCTGAGCTTAATATCTGCAGCATAGTGCCCACAGTCGATCGCGGTCCTCTGGTTTGGAGCCGTGTGGAGGGTCTAAACCAGAGGCTCAGACGACTCTGCGACTATAATGGTTGCAAATTCATCGACCTCCGTTATTGGGTGGAGAACTGTAGGGCCCCCCTAGACAGGTCAGGCGTGCACTACACACCGGAAGCAGCTACTAGGGTAGCAGAGTACGTGTGGCGTGCACACGGGGGTTTTTTAGGTTAGAGGGACCACCCCTTGGGCGAAACGATAAAATACCTGACGGCTTACCAGAGAGGACATTATCATCGTTGATAAAGAACGTCCGTCCTCAGAGACCAAAAACAGGAAAAGTTAACGTAATATTGGTAAACTGCAGGAGTATCCAGGGCAAGGTTCCTGAATTAGTATCTCTTATTGAAGGA
Organism: Schistocerca piceifrons; assembly: GCF_021461385.2. NCBI lineage: Eukaryota > Metazoa > Arthropoda > Insecta > Orthoptera > Acrididae > Schistocerca > Schistocerca piceifrons. The sequence goes on from NC_060149.1 coordinate 15,508,703, forward strand.
AATAGTGCACATATAGTATTAGGAACGGAAAGCTGGTTAAAACCGGAAGTGAACAGTAACGAAATCCTAGACACAGAATGGAATATATACCGCAAGGATAGGATAAACGCCAATGGTGGAGGAGTATTTATAGCAGTAAAGAATTCAATAATATCCAGTGAAGTTATTAGCGAATGCGAATGTGAAATAATCTGGGTTAAGTTAAGTATCAAAGGTGGGTCAGATATGATAGTCGGATGCTTCTATAGACCACCTGCATCAGCAACCGTAGTAGTTGAGCGCCTCAGAGAGAACCTGCAGAACGTCGTGAAGAAGTTTCGTGATCATACTATTGTAATAGGGGGAGACTTCAATCTACCAGGTATAGAATGGGATAGTCACACAATCAGAACTGGAGCCAGGGACAGAGACTCTTGTGACATTATCCTGACTGCCTTGTCCGAGAATTACTTCGAGCAGATAGTTAGAGAACCAACTCGTGAAGCTAACGTTTTAGACCTCATAGCAACAAATAGACCGGAACTTTTCGACTCCGTGAATGTAGAAGAGGGTATCAGTGATCATAAGTCAGTGGTTGCATCAATGACTACAAGTGTAATAAGAAATGCCAAGAAAGGAAGGAAAATATATTTGCTTAACAAGAGTGATAGGGCGCAAATCGCAGAATATCTGAGTGACCACCATCAAACGTTCATTTCTGAGGAAGAGGATGTGGAACAAAAATGGAAAAAATTCAGAAACATCGTCCAGTACGCCTTAGATAAGTTCGTACCGACTAAGGTCCAAAGCGAGGGGAAAGATCCACCGTGGTATAACAATCATGTACGAAAGGTACTATGGAAACAAAGAAAGCTTCATCATAGGTTTAAGAGTAGTCGAATCATAGCTGATAAGGAAAAGCTGAACGAAGCGAAAAAGAGCGTAAAGAGAGCAATGAGAGAAGCATTCAACGAATTCGAACATAAAACATTGGCAAACAATCTAAACAAGAACCCTAAAAAGTTTTGGTCATATGTAAAATCGGTAAGCGGATCTAAATCCCCTATTCAGTCACTCGTTGACCACGATGGCACCGAAACAGAGGACGACCGAAGAAAGGCAGAAATACTGAATTCAGTGTTCCGAAACTGTTTCACTGCGGAAAATCGTAACACGGTCCCTGACTTCAGCCGTCGCACGGACGCCAAAATGGAAAATATTGAAATAAACGATATCGGAATTGAAAAACAACTGCTATCACTTAGTAGCGGAAAAGCATCCGGACCAGACGAGAAACCCTTAAGATTCTACAGTGATTATGCTAAAGAACTTGCCCCCTTTCTATCAGCAATTTATCGTAGATCGCTGGAAGAACGTAAAGTACCTAGCGACTGGAAGAAAGCGCAGGTCGTTCCCATTTTCAAGAAGGGTCATAAATCAGATGCGAATAATTATAGGCCTATTTTGCTTACGTCAATCTGTTGTAGAATAATGGAACATGTTTTGTGTTCTCGTATTATGACGTTCTTAGATAATACAAATCTCCTTCATCATAACCAACATGGATTCCGCAAACAGAGATCATGTGAAACTCAGCTCGCCCTATTTGCCCAAGAAATTCACAGTGCCGTAGACACTGGCGAGCAGATTGATGCCGTATTCCTGGACTTCAGGAAGGCATTTGATACGGTTCCGCACTTACGTTTAGTGAAAAAAATACGAGCTTACGGAATATCGGACCAGGTTTGTGATTGGATTCAGGATTTCCTAGAAGAAAGAACACAACATGTCATTCTTAACGGTTCAAAATCTGCAGATGTAGAGGTAATTTCGGGAGTACCGCAGGGAAGCGTGATAGGACCTTTATTGTTTACAATATACATAAATGACTTAGTTGACAACATCGGTAGCTCCGTGAGGCTATTTGCACATGACACGGTTGTCTACAAGAAAGTAGCAACATCAGAAGACTCGTACGTACTCCAGGAGGACCTGCAGAGGATTAATGCATGGTGCGACAGCTGGCAGCTTTCCCTAAACGTAGATAAATGTAATATAATGCGCATACATAGGGGCAGAAATCCATTCCAGTACGATTATGCCATAGGTGGTAAATCATTGGAAGCGGTAACGACCGTAAAATACTTAGGAGTTACTATCCGGAGCGATCTGAAGTGGAATGATCACATAAAACAAATAGTGGGAAAAGCAGGCGCCAGGTTGAGATTCATAGGAAGAATTCTAAGAAAATGTGACTCATCGACGAAAGAAGTAGCTTACAAAACGCTTGTTCGTCCGATTCTTGAGTATTGCTCATCAGTATGGGACCCTTACCAGGTTGGATTAATAGAAGAGATAGACATGATCCAGCGAAAAGCAGCGCGATTCGTCATGGGGACATTTAGTCAGCGCGAGAGCGTTACGGAGATGCTGAACAAGCTCCAGTGGCGGACACTTCAAGAAAGGCGTTACGCAATACGGAGAGGTTTATTATCGAAATTACGAGAGAGCACATTCCGGGAAGAGATGGGCAACATATTACTACCGCCCACATATATCTCGCGTAATGATCGCAACGAAAAGATCCGAGAAATTAGAGCAAATACGGAGACTTACAAGCAGTCGTTCTTCCCACGCACAATTCGTGAATGGAACAGGGAAGGGGGGATCAGATAGTGGTACAATAAGTACCCACCGCCACACACCGTAAGGTGGCTCGCGGAGTATAGATGTAGATGTAGATATCAGTGGTTATAAACTAGCTCCACATATGAGTAGAGAGAATAACGTGAGAGGAGGAGTTGCCATACAGAGGGTGAGTCACCTAACATTACCGCTGGATATATTTCGTAAACCACATCAAATACTGACGAATCGATTCCACAGACCGAACGTGAGGAGAGGGGCTATTGTAATTGGTTAATACAAACCATAAAAAAATGCACGGAAGTATGTTTTTTAACACAAACCTAAGTTTTTTTAAATGGAATCCCGTTAGTTTTGTTAGCACATCTGAACATATAAACAAATACGTAATCAGTGCCGTTTGTTGCATTGTAACCTAAAGTTGACGCTTGAGTACCACTCCTCCGCTGTTCGATCGTGTGTACCGAATTACGTAGGAATGGACCTTAGGGACAGAAGAGACTGCAACAGCACATTACGTCCACATGCTAACACCTTTTTATTGGTCTTTTTCACTGACGCACATGTACATTACCATGAGGGGTGAGGCACACGTACACACGTGGTTTCCGTTTTCATTTACGGAGTGGAATAGAGTGTGTCCCGACATGTCAGGCGAATAGATGTTCAATGTTGTGGCCATCATTTGGTGCACACAATTGCAATCTCTGGCGTAATGAATGTCGTACACGGCGCAGTACAACTGGTGTAATGTCGCCGCAGGCTGCCACAATACGTTCTTTCATATCCTCTGGGGTTGTAGGCACATCACGGTACACATTCTCCTTTAACGTACCCCACAGAAAGAAGTCCAGAGGTGTAAGATCAGGAGAACGGGCTGGGCAATTTATGCGTCCTCCACGTCCTATGAAACGCCCGTCGAACATCCTGTCAAGGGTCAGCCTAGTGTTAATTGCGGAATGTGCAGGTGCACCATCATGCTGATACCACATACGTCGACGCGTTTCCAGCGGGACATTTTCGAGCAACGTTGGCAGATCATTCTGTAGAAACGCGATGTATGATGCAGCTGTTTGGGCCCCTGCAATGAGGTGAGGACCAATGAGGTGGTCGCCAGTGATTCCGCACCATACATTTACAGTCCACGGTCGCTGTCGGTCTACTTGTCTGAGCCAGCGAGGATTGTCCACGGACCAGTAATGCATGTTCCGTTGATTCACTGCCCCGTGGTTTGTGAAACCCGCTCCATCGGTAAACAGGTAGAACTGTAACGCATTCTCTGTTAATGCCCATTGACAGAATTGCACTCGATGATTAAAGTCATCACCATGTAATTGCTGATGTAGCGACACATGAAACGGGTGAAAGCGGTGACGATACAGTATGCGCATGACACTACTTTGACTCAGTCCACCGGCTCTTGCAATGTCCCGTGTACTCATGTGTGGGTTCATGGCAACAGCAGCTAACACACCAACTGCACCCGCTTCTCCTGTGACGGGCCTGTTACGGACCCGTTTGCGTGCTACGACCATACCTGCTGCATACAGTTGGCTGCAGATGTTTTGCAATGTGCGGCACGTTGGATGCTCTCTGTCCGGGTACCGTTCTGCATACACCCTGCAGGCTTCAGCTGCATTTCGTCGACACTCGCCATAGATGAGTATCATCTCCGCCTTTTCAGAGTTCGAATACACCATGGTCACAGTTCCTACAACACTACACTATCACAGACGTCTGGTAACACGGTGTACTACAGTTGGTCTGGGTGCGGAGACGGATGCAGAATAACAATAGCAGCAAGCGTTACATGCGGACACTGCGACAGCTAGACCAAACCACAACAGTGCACTACAGCCACACTCGTAAACACCGTCGTCATCGTAAACATGTCCCTGCAGATGCTGCTCGCCGACCGTGGCCCGTGTTTGTTACAACACGCAACTGAACGTCGGAGGTTTCAAGGGTCAACTTTAGGTTACAATATCTCCGGATGTAATTAACATTTTACAATGCAACAAACGGCACTGATTACGTATTTGTTTACATGTTCAGATGTGCTCACAAAACTAACGTGGTTCCATTTAAAAAAACGTAGGTTTGTGTTAAAAACATACCTCCGTGCATTTTTGTATGGTTTGTATTAAACAATTACACTAGCCCCTCTCCTCACGTTCGGTCTGTGGAATCGGTTCGTCAGTATTTGATGTGGTTTACGAAATATATCCAGCGGTAACGTCAGGTGACTCACCCTGTATATGTCAAAAGTTATCACTGAGTAAAAAGCTTAGATACAAAAAAGTTTTCTCTAGAGCATCATATAGTAGCATTTGTCTGTCAACTTAAGCTGAAGGACGGCTCTTTTATAATTGTAATAGTATATAGGTCCCATTCAGGAAACTTTCATTTATTCCTGGAAAACATGGATGCCTTTTTGTGCTATATGTCAGATAGGGGAAAACAAATTATTATTTGTGGGGACTTCAGTGTTGATGCACTGAAAGAGTGTAATAGAAAGAATGACCTGGAAGTCTTGCTCGGTTCTTTCAATTTGACATCTGTCATTAATTTTCCTATTCGGATAGTAAAGGACAGTGGCACATTGACAGATAACACTTTTATAAACCAAGATAAGTTTAAAAACATAAATTCTTGCCCTGTTGAGAATGGCCTTTCTGATTGTGGTGCTCAGCTAGTTACAGTATATGACGTAGCTTCATTCAGTAATTCAAAACTACCCTCGAAGGTTGTGCGTTCAGTTAATGACTCAACAATTAGAAATTTCAGAGAAAATCTTAACCAGTTAGACTAGGATGATGTGTACAAGGAACCCAATGCTAATTTAAAATATAAATTATTTCATGATACACTTGTAAGAGAATTTGAAAACTGTTTCCCCAAGACAGTAGTTAAATCTAATTATAAGAAACCAAGCAAAAAACCTTGGCTTGCTAAAGGAATAAAAATATCTTGTAACCACAAAAGGGAACTGTATCTAACAACAAGAAAGAGTAATGACCCAGAAACAGCCAAATATTAAAAAAACTACTGTGCTACATTAAGAAAGGTTATTAAAACGTCCAGAAGCATCTGCATCATGTCTGAGATTAATACCTCTGATGAAAAAATCAAAACAATTTGGAATAGTATTACAAGGGAGACAGGGCAACCAAGAGTACAGGATGACGGAATAACCATCAAAGCGAATGGAAACTTGACAAACAACTAGCCGGAAGTCGAAAACATTTTCAATAATTATTTTTTAAATGTTGTAGAGAAAATAGGATCGAAATGTTCATTAGAAGAAGCAAGGAAGTTAATGGAAGAGGCCTTACCCACACAGTTTGATACAATTGAAATTCCACCCACCTCTCCTTCTGAAATTAGAAAGATAATAAACTCTCTCAAGAATAAAAGCTCACATGGAATTGATGGCATTTCCAGCAGGATAATAAAAGCTTGTTCCAGAGAGATAAGTGGGAATCTTAGCCAAATATGTAATAGCTCTCTGAAGCAGGGTATTTTCCCAGATAGACTGAAGTATGCCATTGTTAAACCACCCCATAAAATGGAGATACATCTGCTGTCAACAACTACTGCCCAATCTCTCTTCTGACTGCCTTATCCAAAGTCTTGAAAAAGTAATGTATTGTAGAGTAGCTTCACGCCTTTGTGAAAATAAAGTTTTAACAAAATGTCAGTTTGGTTTCCAGAAAGGTTTTTCAACGGAAAATGCTATATATACTTTCACTAATGAAATATTAAATGCCCTGAGTAACCGGAAATCACCTGTTGGGATTTTTTGTGATCTCTCAAAAGCTTTTGATTGTGTAAATCATGGAATACTTCTAGATAAGCTCAAGTACTGTGGTATGAATGGGACAGCGCTCAAATTGTTTAAATCATACCTAACTGGAAGGCTGCAGAAAGTTGAAATAAGCAGTTCACATAATATGCAAAAAACTGGTGACCTCTCAAACTAGGGAACAATCAAGGATGGGGTGCCGCAAGGTTCGGTCTTGGGTCCTCTGCTATTCTTAGTACATATTAATGACTTGTCATTCTATATCCACGAAGATGCAAAGCTGGTACTTTTTGCCGATGATACAAGTATAGCTATCACACCCAACAGACAAGAATTAACTGGTGAAATTGTAAACGATGTTTTTCAGAAAATCATTAAGTAGTTCTCTGCAAATGGGCTGTCATTAAACTTTGACAAAACACAGTACATACAGTTCCACACAGTAAATGGAATGACACCATTAATAAATATAGACTTCGATCAGAAATCGGTAGCTAAGGTAGAATATTCAAAATTTCTAGGTGTATGCTCTGATGAGGGGTTGAACTGGAAAAAACACACTGAAGATCTGCTGAAATGTTTGAGTTCAGCTACTTATGCTATTAGGGTCATTGCAAATTTTGGCGAGATACAGCTCAGTAAATTAGCGTACCACCCCTATTTTCATTCTCTACTTTCGTATGGAATCATATTCTGGGGTGGCTCATCACTGAGTAAAAGAGTGTTCATTGGACAAAAGCGTGTAATCATCCAAGATCATTCTGCAGACACTTATTTAAAGAGTTAGAATCTTAACTGTAGCCATACAATACATATATTCACTTATGAAATTTGATATTAACAATCCGAACGAATTCAAAAGTAATAGCAGTGTACATGGCTACAACACTAGGAGAAAGGATGATCTTCACTACTCAAGGTTAAATCTAACTTTGGCTCAGAAGAGGGTAAATTATGCTGCCACAAAAGTCTTTGGTCACTTACCTAATAGCATCGAAAGTCTGACAGATAGCCATATAGCATTTAAAAGGAAATTAAAAGAATTTCTTAATGGCAACTCCTTTTACTCATTAGATGAATTTTTGGATATAGTAAGTGGGTAATTTCCCCAACCACTACAAAAAAAAAAATGTTGTCATGTAATATATTGTGTAATGTAATATCTTGTATAGGCACCTTTTATTAACCTGACACATTACACATAATTACGAAGTGTCGTATTCATGATCTATGGAACAAGTACTAATCTAATATAGGAATGCTCAGTGAGCGACCTGCAACAATAGTCACTCTGTTGATTTTTGTTGTTTCGAATTACATCGTGCAGTACTCCTACACCAGACTTCTGAACCTTGCCTGTTGAATGTAAATGTTGCATGATAGTTAAATGATAATCCATCACTTATATCAGTAGTTGAGACTTCCTCGATGCAGAAAATCATTCATGCCAGAACGATCTTTGTTAAATCAAGAATATCTTTTCTTGGCGTATTTTTCCCAAAAGCACTCGCGCTACACACAGTTCAAATGTTTCGAGCTGCTTCCTCTGCATTCACACCTCTATTATACTAAAAGTAAATATTTTGTTGCAGATGTTACACCTTTCTTCACTTGCGACCCAATTTTACAACGCTTAACCGTAGTTAATGATTTTCAAGTATGTAATCTACAATCTTTAACTGCAAGACGATAACTAGAACTTCAAATTAGAAAATGACAGTTGATACACACACCGACAGCGTCGCGCCGCGTTCACATGGGCGACGCCCGATTTGAGGCAGGAAACGCTGTTCGATCGCGACGCAGCCACGAGCTGTCCTGCGGAATTGTTTCTGGAAGTCTTTGTTATTACTGGTGGGTAGAAGGTGAAGCGAATTATGTTATTTTCTCTGCCTCGTGATGACTGGGTGTTGTGTGATGTCCTTAGGTTAGTTAGGTTTAAGTAGTTCTAAGTTCTAGGGGACTGATGACCATAGCTGTTAAGTCCCATAGTGCTCAGAGCCATTTTTGAATTATGTTAGATGTTCTATCGGACTAGTAACTTTAGACGAGGGCCGAAATATGGTTAAAAAGGAAATGGGAGATACAGTCCGACGCGACCACGCGACTTTAAGTTTAGAACGCACGACGATTACCACTAAACCACGGACTCACACAACGCGACAAAATCTCGGAAATAGCTAACACTTCGTGCTGACACTTCCACATCTCACTGTGTTGCCAGATTGTGCAGATGGCCGGACTTAGCGTTGTCAGGGGAAGTCGGTTTTATTGGCGACCTTAAGTGAACGACTCGGACTTACTCTCTGTGGCGGCCGGCCGGCGGTCAGTTTTTATGTCTCACACTGTACAATTACTCGTCGGATGTGATCTCGACATCACGCGTTGCAAGATGGTATTTGTCGTGTAAACACGAAAAATGTACATTGTAAATTGATGCAAATACTTCGTAGAAATGCACGTTGTTTTTTATTATATTACGGTTCAAATGTCATATAAATGAAGTATTATTGTCACGTAGGAAAAGGTGTAATTATATGAATGACGAATACTAACTTCACTTAACGAAGGTTTATTCAGCACTTGCACATACAAGAGCGCGGAGCGGACTGCCACCGGCCAGAACACATACAGTATGTATACAGCTACAGAACATTCCAGTACAATGACTCTTGACATTTATGGATACTTCTGGAATGTACTCGAACCGAATATAGAAATTAAAATTGTACAGTGGAAGTGAGTTTAGAATTCTCGACCCTTTATGCAACAGTTCAGTATCACAACCACTACACCACGGTGCTACTCAGCTTCTAGCGCAACAGTGCCCCTTCCTTAAGAGAACAGCGTCTCGGTATTACGTCCTGCTAGTCCAGGAACGAGTCATCCGACTCCCGATGATTGATGCTTGCCCTGGCGGTGATCTTCTTAGAAATTCTTTTGCCGCTAAGCTCTTCGTCACCTTTCCGCTTGTTGCCTGTCGCTAGAGCTTCGAATTAACCCTGGGCGGCAGGATCCCCGTTGGGCTTCATTCGAGGGACGTGGACCGTATCTGATCTTTCGTGGTCTTGCGTCCGGGTCGAAATCTTCAACTTCATAAGTAACATCAGACAACTGTCTCACAACCTTATAAGGTCCAAAGTAGCGCCTGAAGAGCTTCTCAGAGAAACGAACCTTCCGAACAGGAGTGAAGATCCAGACGAGGTCACCATGGCGGTGGCTCGCGTCATACCTTCGGCAATCGTTTTCTCGAGCCTGCAGCGTGCGGAGTCGAGTTAACTGCCGAGCTTCCTCAGCTCTGGTTAACACCTGGCCGATGTAGTCGTCGTCCACCTCATCAGGATGTAACCGAGATTTTAATTTGCCGGATATAGACTGGGAGACTCAAACGTCTATAACGGGTGGCAGGAACAAAGAATCCAGTGAAATCTTTTTAAGTGCATTATCTGAAAACTACCTTGAGCAGTTAAACAGAGAAGCGACTCGTGGCGATAACATATTAGACCTTCTGGTGACAAACAGACCCGAACTATTTGAAACAGTTAACGCAGAACAGGGAACCAGCCATCATAAAGCGGTTACTGCATCGATGATTTCAGCCGTAAATAGAAATATTAAAGAAGGCAGGAAGATTTTTCTGTTTAGGAAAAGTGACAAAAAGCAGATTTCAGAGTACTTGACGTCTCAACACAAACGTTTTGTCTTAAGTACAGGCAGTGTTGAGGATCAGTGGACAAAGTTCAAGCCGGCCGGTGTGACCGAGCGGTTCTAGGTGCTACACTCTGAAACCGCGCGACCGCTACGGTCGCAGGTTCGAATCCTGCCTCGGGCATGGATGTGTGTGATGTCCTTAGGTTGGTTATGTTTAAGTAGTTCTAAGTTCTAGGGGACTGATGACCTGAGAAGTTAAGTCCCATAGTGCTCAGAGCCATTTTTGACAAAGATCAAAACCATCGTATAATACGCATTAGATGAGTATGTGCCAAGCAAGATCGTAAGAGATGGAAAAGAGCCACCGTGGTACAACAACCGAGTTAGAAAACTGCTGCGGAAGCAAAGGGAACATCACAGCAAACATAAACATAGCCAAAGCCTTCCAGACAAACAAAAATTACGCGAAGCGAAATGTAATGTGAGGAGGGTTATGCGAGAGGCGTTCAATGAATTCGAAAGTTAAGTTCTATGTACTGACTTGGCAGAAAATCCTAAGAAATTCTGGTTTTATATCAAAGCGGTAGGTGGTTCAAAACAAAATGTCCAGACACTGTGTGACCAAAATGGTACTGAAACAGAGGATGATAGACTAAAGGCCGAAATACTAAATGTCTTTTTCCAAAGCTGTTTCACAGAGAAAGACTGCACTGCAGTTCCTTCTCTAGAATGTCGTACAGATGACAAAATGGTAGATATCGAAATAGACGACAGAGGAATAGAAAAACAATTAAAATCGCTCAAAAGAGGAAAGGCCGCTGGACCTGATGGGATACCAGTTCGATTTTACACAGAGTACGCGAAGAAACTTGCCCCCCTTCTTGCTGCGGTGTACCGTAGGTCTCCAGAAGAGCGTAGTGTTCCAAAAGATTGCAAAAGGGCACAGGTCATCCCTGTTTTCAAGAAGGGACGTCGAACAGATGTGCAGAACTATAGCCGTCGATCATTTGTAGAATTTTGGAACACGTATTATGTTCGAGTATAATGACTTCTCTGGGGACTAGAAATCTACTCTGTAGGAACCAGCATGGGTTTCGAAAAAGATGATCGTGTGAATCCTAGCTCGCGCTATTCGTCCACGAGACTTGGAGGGCAATAGACATGGGTTCCCAGGTAGATGCCGTGTTTCTTGACTTCCGCAAGGCGTTCGATACAGTTCCCCACAGTCGTTTAATGAACAAAGTAAGAGCATATGGACTGTCACACCAATTGTGTGATTGGATTGAAGAGTTCCTAGATAACAGAACGCAGCATGTCATTCTCAATGGAGAGAAGTCTTCCGAAGTAAGAGTGATTTCAGGTATGCCGCAGGGGAGTGTCATAGGACTGTTGCTATTCACAATATACATAAATGACCTTGTGGATAACATCGGAAGTTCACTGAGGCTTTTTGAGGATGATGCTGTGGTATATCGAGAGGTTGTAACAATGGAAAATTGTACTAAAATGCAGGAGGATCGGCATCGAATTGACGCATGGTGCAGGGAATGGCAATTGAATCTCAAAGTAGAGAAGTGTTATGTGCTGCGAATACATAGAAAGAAAGATCCTTTATCATTTAGTTACAATACAGCAGGTCAGCAACTGGAAGCAGTTAATTCCATAAATTATCTGGGAGTAGGCATTAGGAGTGCTTTATATGGAATGATCATATAAAGTTGGTCGTTGGTAAAGCAGATGCCAGACTGAGATTCATTGGAAGAATCCTAAGGAACTGCAATCCGAAAACAAAGGATGTTGTTCGCCCACTGCTTGAATATTGTTCACCAGTTTGGGATCCGTACCAGATAGGGTTGATAGAAGAGATAGAGAGGATCCAACGGAGAGCAGCGTGCTTCGTTACAGGATCATTTAGTAATCGCGAAAGCGTTACGGAGATGATAGATAAACTCCAGTGGAATACTTTGCAGGAGAGACGCTCAGTAGCTCGGTACGGGCTTTTGTTTAAGTTTCGAGAACATACCTTCACCGAGGAGTCAAGCAGTATATTGCTCCCTCCTATGTACATCTCGCGAAGAGACCATGAGGATAAAATCAGAGAGATTGCAGCCCATACAGAGGCATACCGACGATCTTTCTTTCCACGAACAATACGAGATTGGAATAGAAGGGAGAACCGATAGAGGTACTCAAAGTACCCTCCGCCACACACCGTCTGGTGACTTGCGGAGTATGGATGTAGATGTCCATGGTAGTAGACGCCTCACGCTCATGCACCAGGAAAAATGGCGTAAATCCTGTGGTGTCTTGTTTGGCGGTTTGTAGGCGAACGTCACGAAAGGTAGCACCTCATCCCAGTTGTTCTGCTCAACATTGACGAAGATTGATAGCATGTCGGCCAAGGTCTTATTAAGGCGTTCAGTAAGCCCTTTAGTTTGCGGGTGGTAGGCAGTCGTCATGTGATGAGAAATGTTGCACCGACGGTTTATCTCTGTCACAAGATTCGACTGAAAAACTTTCCCTCGATCCGTAATTAACGATCTTGCGGCACCGTGTTTTAATACAATGTCTTCCACGATGAATTTGGCTGCCTCGGATGCTTCGGCTGATTTCACGGCTTTTGTAATGACAGCGTGTCAGATAATCAGTGCAAACAATAATCCATCTATTGCCACTAGCAGACGTTGGAAATCGTCCGAGGAGGTCAATCCCAGCACGCTGGAAAGGCGTTTCGGCTGGTGTAATTGGTATGAGCCGGCCAGGTGGTTTATGAAGAACTGGCTTCCTCTGCTGGCACTCTCGACAATGCGACACATAGTGACGGACACTCCTAAATAAACCTGCCAGAAAAATCTCTTGCAGATTCTATCGTATGTCTTAATAAATCCTAAATGTCTGGCCTCAAGTGTGTCATGGAATTTCCGTAGAAAAGCTAAACCCATATGTTTAGGAATCACTGGTAGCCACCTCCTTCCAAACGGATCACAGTTTTTCTCGCAAAGTAATCCATTAACTACCTTAAATTGTCCTTACACATCCTGTGACCAATTTAAGGAAAGCATAATTTGAGATATCTTGGCGTCCTTCTGCTGCTCAACAGAGAGATGCTGGAGTGCAGCGAGACAGTCACTATCATCATCAAAGTCTTGATGGCCTTGCACAGGGTTTCTTGGGAGACAGTCGGCATCTTGGTGTTTTCTCCCGCTTTTGTACACTATGGTAATGTCATACTCTTGAAGACGTAGTGCCCACCTGGCGAGTCGTCCTGTTGGATCCTTAAGACCCGTCAGCCAACGAAGTGAATGATGGTCTGTAACAACTGTAAATGGCCTTCCAGAGAGAAACTGTCGAAATATGCACATGGCCCAGATCACAGCAAGACATTCTCTTTCTGTAGTTGAGTAGTTTCTCTCGGCTTTTGTAAGTGTCCTAGAAGCATAAGCCACAACTTTCTCTTACCCATCTGAAATTTGCACCAGAACAGCACCGATCCCAGACCCACTGGCATGTGTGTGTAGTTCTGTAGGTGCTCTCTCATCATACAGACCAAGTACAGGGTCAGACGTCAGAACTTTTTGCAGCACATCAAAATAATCTTGTTGAGCACCACCCCCGGTAAATTTGGCATCAACTTTTGACAACTCTTGGAGTGGCCTGGATTTGATACGAAAGTCTCTGATAAAACGACGGTAATGAGAACATAATCCGAGGAAGCTTCTCACATCTCTAATACTTTTAGGACTAGGGAATTCCGTTACAGATCTCACCTTTTCTGAGTCTGGCCGCACACCTTCGTTTGACAAAAAGTGTCCAAGTATTTTCATCTCTTTTGCTCCAGAGACACTTACTTGAATTAAGGTTCAATCCGCCTTGTTGGAGACACTGAAGAGCGGCCCTGAGTCTTTTTATATGCTCATCACATGTCTCTGAGAACACTATAATGTCATCTAAATAACAAAGACAAATCGTCCACTTCAGGTGACGTAGAAGATTATCCATCATCCGTTGAAAAGTTGCTAGTATAAACTCCTTTTCAAAATCTAGAAACACAAGAACCGGACTTGATGTTAACACTTCTTTCAGTTTGTCAAACGCTTTGTGACACTCTCCTCATGTCCGCGGCTCGTGGTCGTGCGGTAGTGTTCTCGCTTCCCACGCCCGGGTTCCCGGGTTCGATTCCCGGCGGGGTCAGGGATTTTCTCTAGCTCGTGATGACTGGGTGTTGTGTGATGTCCTTAGGTTAGTTAGGTTTAAGTAGTTCTAAGTTCTAGGGGACTGATGACCATAGATGTTAAGTCCCATAGTGCTCAGAGCCATTTGAACACGGCGCAGCACAGGGCGTAATGGCGACGCGCGCGTTGCCGCACTGAATTCCTTTGTTACAGGGACGAAGCCAACGCCGCGCCTGCGACCGCGGCAGCAGCGCTCTGCCGACTTGTGTCCGGTGTGGCGGCCCGCACGTCGCCAGTTGGCGCGGTTGCGCGGCTTTCTCTAGCCGCAACCGTGCCGGGGGCGGCGAAGCGGCCGCGGCCGCACCGACGCAGCAGCAGAAGAGAAGACGACGTCGGAAACGGCGTAGGGCGGAGATCAGCCCGGTGCAGCTGAGGGACGGCGCAGCAGCAGATCCACCTGCCAGGCGCGGGGACGGCCGCTCGGAAACGGGCAGCCAGGACGCAGCTCGCCCTCCCGCTAAGAGATGTGACCTCGAGCTCGGCATCGCCGGCCACAGCAGCCCTCAAAGCCGTCATGGCGGCGGAGAGGGCTGCCTTCGCAGCTGCCGTGGCTGCAGAGAAGGAAGAGGCCTTGAGGCAACTGCGAGCAGTCTTCGCCCAAGGCCTCAGTGCAGTCGTACCTGCGAACACTCCTGCGACCTCGCAGAAGGATGTTCGCGCGCCTGTCCCAGCGGTTGCCCCAGCAGCACCGCAGGTGAAAGGTGCAAAGAAGAAAACCGCCAGGGCAGTCTTCATCGCGCAAGCGTCGCCGCGCTGCCGCGCCGAACTTTTGTGTTACAGGGAGTAAGCCACTGCGGCCGGCCCAGGAGACAACGAGGGAGCCCAGCCGCGGCACCGGACTGACCCAGCGAACGACCACGCAGTACATAGGTAACGTTGCACGATACCTCACGCTAACCCCCCTCACCTTGCATGCTCTGTCGCAGCTAGCAAACCGCTACTGCTCTTACTACCCGTCCTACTGTCGCAGAGGTTTTTTTCCCTTGGCGCTGGCCTTGGCACTTTTTTTCCTCTGCTCTTACAACCGCTACCCTTCGATCGCTTTCGACCACTTCTATCTCCTGATGGACCATGTTAATGAGTAGTCTTACCCAGACGCATGGATAACATCACAGCCTGCATCCTGTGACGCCTTGATTCAAAACTAACATGCATACGGAGGTGACAGTAGAACTTTTGTGTTGGTCACCACGTTGGTGCGGGCGTGGAGGGGCCCCATCCTTTTCCCAACCGCAGCAGGCGCAGGAGAATCCACACGAACCCAGCACAGGCTATAGCACACCGAGCTGCAGCACGTTCTAGAACTGATCTCTTATGACGAAACTCGGCACGACACGGTGTCTGATTGCATGATACCTGCTTCTAACATAGCCTACCCTTGCACGACCTATCGCAGTCAGCAAGACATCCGTTGCTGCTCTTACTACCCGACCTAACTATCGCAGAGGTTTTTTTCCCTTGGCGCTCGCCTTGGAACTTTTTTCCCGCTGCCCTTAAAACTGCTACCCTTCGT
Organism: Schistocerca piceifrons; assembly: GCF_021461385.2. NCBI lineage: Eukaryota > Metazoa > Arthropoda > Insecta > Orthoptera > Acrididae > Schistocerca > Schistocerca piceifrons. Next base: position 15,524,529 of record NC_060149.1, read on the forward strand.
TCGACTTTTGGCCTAATCTATCTCCAGATGAGCGCGTGTAAATGACTAACCTTAGCCAGACGTACGCAAACATCGCAGTACCCACATCCTGTGACACCTCACTTTAGTAAACACTGACCCTTTATGCTGAGATGGCAGTAGACCTTTTGAGTTGGCCATCGTGCCGGTGTGGGCGTGTAGTGGCTCCACCTCTTCAAAAAAAAAAAAAAAAAAAATCGTATGCCTTGCCAGAAAATGGAATAATCAAACTTGCGGCAGCTGGATCAATCTCCTGCACCCTAGGCAACAACGACTGATCAGGTGCGGGTTCCCGCTCACTTCGAGATGTTAATTCATTTCTCAACTGCATATTGTCTGCTGTCAATTGCGTTACTTTTTCCAACAAAATCCGTACCGCTTCCGGTTCCGACACACCTCGCGTCCCTGGCTCTGCCATTGTGTTGCTTTCGTTCCCAGTTAGTCCCAAAACAAAACATTGAAGTACAAGAATAACCCGACTCCCTACACCTCAGTATCATCATACTCGGTAACATCATACTCAAACCGATACTAAAGTAATTAAATACCACTAGAAAATAAATAATAAATCTTTACTGCCCAAAATACACTAACACTTATTCCGACCAAAAAAATTATATGCCTACGCAAAACATCTAAAATGGCCTGCCATGAGCCATACTCAAAAACACAAAAGGCAAGAAAACGTCAAATACTCAAAAGAAAATTGGTTAAACCTCACCACATCTTGTGAATGTAATGTGGTCGGTGGGCCCGAACGTCGTACTGAACAGACGATGTCCGCTACTCTGACGCCAAATGTAGTTGCAACTTCTGCTACCGAATGTAACAGCAATACCAAATGTAGCGGGAAGAGGTAGAAGGCACCTACTAAGACTCGTCCGAGCTTTCCAAGTGATTTATTGTTTGCAACTCCAGTGCCTCCGTTCGTGGTCTAGTGGCTAGCGTTGCTACCTCTGGATCACGGGGTACCGGGTTCGATTCCCGGCCGGGGTGGGGATTTTCTCTGCCTAGGGACTGGGTGTTTGTGTTGTCATCATTTCATCGTCATTCATGGAAGTGGCTAAACTGGACCGTGTACAGATTTGGAATGTGTACGGGCGCTGATGACTGCGCAGTTGAGCGCCCCACAAACCAAACAACATCATCGTTTATCTCGTCTACTCATGAAATCTTGAGCATTCTGCGGGTAGCACTATATCTCGAAGGCTGTTATTTTATATTTTTCTGCTTCTCCCAGTGTCCGTGTTTCTCTTCTGTACAGCAGCTCACTCCAAACAAACGTCTTTAACAGGTTTTTCCTGAGATGTTTTTCTATGCTGCTGGACGTGAAAAGATTCTTCTCTTTTTAAAAGCAGCTTCTGCCTAGTGGATTCGGCTTGCTATATCCTTCATTGACCTTCCGACTGATGCAATTTTACTCCCTAGATAGGCAAAGGGTTCGACAGTCGCCAGTCGCTCATTGTTATGTGAGCTTTGTTAAACGGTGTTGTTCTGCTCACCACTACGATTTTTGTTTTATCTTTATCAATTTTCATGTTTTAGGAAGAGCTAGGGATGGTTTTCATCTGGGCCTACCGCTTCTAATTGCTATGCATCTTCACTTAACACTGCGATATCATCAGCAAATCTCAGCATATCTACTTTATTACCATGAATTTTAATTCCTCCTATAGCTCTTAGTTTCTCCATAATTTCATCTATTACTCTTTGAAATTATCCATTAAACAAGAGAGAAGAGAATGAGCAGCCCTGTTGTACACCCTACTAAACAGTAGCTTCTTCCAGATGGTCTTCACACCTTATCACAGGCACTTCATCTCTATACAGTCTCTACATTACTCTTCTGTGCTTGTACCTTATGCCAACCTGTCTCAGCATCTTAAAAGGCTGACACCAGTTTACCCTATCAAATACTTTTTCCAACTCGATGACGACAATATGTGTGTCCTTGACGCTTGTTTAGTCTTTTGTCAACAATCTGTTTGCACATGCATTCTTTGGACATTGGCACTGTGATACATGTTTAAAGTGTGTTGGGAGCTCCCCGGTTTCGGTGGAACAGTACTTCATGTAGCTGTTCTCCAGCAGCCTTGACGAGTTGTGCTGGTATGTCATCAATGCCAGTGGCTTTCCCGGGTTTTAGCTGCCTGACTGCGAGGTTCAGCTCATCGCACAACATATAGCCTCCTCCTTCTTCCGGATTTCCTTGGCGTTATCCATTTCCAGATCCTCTATTTCCTGCGTACAGTTTTCCAAGATATTGTTTCCACCTTTCTACTGTGTCTTTCTGCTCGTACAACACTATTCAATCTTCATAATACTACTCCATCTTCATTTTGGACTCCACTGTATTTTATTTGTTTGTTTCAAAAAAAAAAAAAAAAAAGTGGTTCAAATGGCTCTGAGCACTATGGGACTTAACATCCATGGTCATCAGTCCCCTAGAACTTAGAACTACTTAAACCTAACTAACCTAAGGACAGCACAGAACACCGAGTCATTACGAGGCAGAGAAAATCCCTGACCCCGCCGGGAATAGAACCCGGGAACCCGGGCGTGGGAAGCGAGAACGCTACCACACGACCACGAGCTGCGGACATTTGTTTGTTTCCAAAAAACTGTTTAACTTATGTTGATTGCAGCGTTCCTTCCTTGATCATCCCATTCACCTCTTTGCATTGGTCCCCCAAGAATTATTGTTTAGTCTTTTTTGACCCTCGGTTGATTTTAGTCCTCAATGCGCTAGATTGCCTTTGTCTTTCCTCAATGTTGTCTTGTTTCAGTGTACGTCTTAAATTTATTTTAGCTATTATGCTTTCTGTAATCCATTCTTTTCTATGCTTTGCCTTCTGTCCTTCAACTATTTAGTTTGCTGCCCGTAGCATATTGCTTTTCAAGTACTCTCATCTTTCTTCAACATTTCTGGTGTTGTTCATAACGGTAAACATGTTTGTTTTTTCCTTGAATGTGGACCTAACGATGTCATTCTTTAGTCTATCCGGACCACATTTCTCACAAGTTCTTAAGTTTTTAAAATTTCAGATCATGTTCTCCTATCACTATGCTATGGTCACGATAAATGTCTGGCTGGGTAGCTCCTACATTCTCTTATTTGATTCAGAAATTACCTTACTAGAATGAAGTCGACTAATATCTCTTCGTATCTTGAGGAGCTTTCCCTGTATACTTTCTCCGTGCCAGTAGATTAAAGTGATGCGTTTCTGGCAAGTAAATGGTGTAATTGACTGACTGTGAGCTTTATCTTTCCGAACTCGTGTGTAATGAATCGGAAAATGTAGTAGAACGCTGATGGCGGTGTCTTAGAATTCGCTGAGGTGGCTGTATCTACAGAGAAGATTTGTGAGCCAGGGGCGTCGGTTTTCTGCAACGAAAGGCACAGCAACACGTTTGCGTCTACCCGAAAACATAATGGGTAATCATTTCCTTCTTCAGTCTACGAGCATATGTGTGTTGTAACGTGCAGCGTCGGTGCTACGGCGCGTCAAGCAGGAAAACAAATATTCAACCTGCCGGTACCTATCGTTCAGCTTTTACTCGTGACATAAAAATGACTGACATAAACAACTTATTGAAATCAAATGTGCGTAAAATACACGACACTACGATAATGATAGTTAATGTCATCACACCACATTCTTTCGTTTCACCAGCTCGTCTTTCATCATAATCTAAGTCTCGAATTATGCTACAGATTAGTATACCACTATAACTAAGGTTTCGTACTCACATTCGTTGGCTTCGCCAACACACAACCAAACTGTTACTTTCCATGGCCTACGCTACGGATTACACTGCCGTCACAATCCCCGTTCCAAAAATTAGTATAGAAGAACCAAATACTTTCAACGTAGTGTTTTATATATATTTGGTATGTATGACGTCACGCCACAACGTCTTAAGTCGACGTCCTATATCGGTAAGTTCAACACAGCCTTTACGGGAAAGAGTTCATGAGCGCCGGAGCCCAACACGAATCTGAATTGCCCAAGGCCTCTTCTCAGGATAGCAAATCCTGCCCCGAGCACCCGCTAGGCGTAACGGCAACGTGTCACGACCAATCACTAGCTGGCCAAAAAGTGGGCTTAACTATGGAGAATTTACTTACAGCACGTCTGGGCGTACAAAGGCTCTTATTACTTCGAGTGCCCATTTTTACGCCGGAAAATTTGTATTATTTGTCCTAAACTAAACTCCTTTACCTGTGACAGAATGAAACACAAGTAAGATAAATTTCGCACTTATTTAGTGATTAGCACATTGTGGTGCAGTTTTCATTAACATAAATGAGAATTGGAAAATACAACAGAAATCATCGTTCTCGGTGATTTTTAGGGTTCCGTTCCTCAATCTGTAAAAACGGAACCCTTTTAGGATCGCTTTTTTGTCCGTCAGTCTCTCTGTGTGTTGTCCAAGTGTTAAGACCCCTATTTCTCTGGAACAGGTTTGCATATCAAATTCAGATTTATATCACATGGCTGGCTGGTTGGCTCTGAGCACTATGGGACTTAACATCTGTGGTCATCAGTCCCCTAGAACTTAGAACTACTTAAACCTAACTAACCTAAGGACATCACACACATCCATGCCCGAGGCAGGATTCGAACCTGCGACCGTAGCAGTCGCGCGGTTCCTTATATCACATACTAAGGTCTATGGACCCTTGGCGATGTTAAAGTTTTAACCTTCTAAATCAATGCATTCAAAAGATAAGACCATTTATGTCACATTTTGAAACTCGAGCCGGCCGAAGTGGCCGAGCGGTTCTAGGCGCCACAGTCTGGAACCGCGCGACCGCTACGGTCGCAGGTTCGAATCCTGCTTCGGGCATGGATGTGTGTGACGTCCTTAGGTTAGTTAGGTTTAAGTAGTTCTAAGTTCTCGGGGACTGATGACCGCAGCAGTTAAGTCCCATAGTGCTCAGAGCCTTTTTTTTAACTCGAAAACTCATTCATAAAAACCTTAGGGTACTTCCCATTGACCTAGAATCATGCAATTTGCCAAGACTCACAGTTTCACACTACAAGTAAAGGAAAAAATCCGAAAATTGTTAATTTGTAGTTATATAACACGAAATAATATTTTTTGTCATTTTTCATCCGCCTGTTACGATCCGTTTTTCTGTTGAAAAGATTGGCGTAGCAAGTCAAAATTTATGGGAATACTAATGCCTATGGTCCCTTCGCGGTATAAAAGTTTTAAGCTTCTAAGTCAATGTAATCAAAAGATATGGCAATTTATGTCGTATTTTGAACCTCGCAAACCCACTCATCAAAAACTACCGGGTACTTCTCGTTGACCTGGAATCGTGAAATTCGGCAAGAAGCAAGGTTTCAAAGTACAGGTAAAGGAAAAAATCTGAAAATTGTTAACTATTAACTATATAACACGAACAAATATCTGTCATTTTTTATCCCTCTGTCTCTTTGTCGGTCTGTTAAGATTCCTTTTTCTCGTGAACAGGTTGGCGTACCAAATTCAAATTTATGTCATTTACTAAGGTCTGTAGTCCCTTGGCGGCGTAGAAAATGTGAGCTTCTAAGTCAATGTAATCGAAAGATTTGGCCTTTTATGTCACCTATTTTGATACTCGCAAACTCACTCATCAAAACCCATAGGGCAGACTATTCCCACTGACGTAGAGTCATGACATTTGGAAAGAAGCAGTTAGAACATATACTGCATTCATCATCCGTCAAAAGCGTAATGGTCGAACGTCACAGCATGCAAACATAACACGTAAGCTGTAGCCATGTTTTAGTAAGTAAACAATAAATATTTTATTAAATCATCTGTATCTACCTATATAAACTGAAGTCACCTGCTAGCTTCTTTTGTTTGTCCTGACTAGTCTGAGGAACTGCTGTAGAGATTTTGATACAGTCTTCTAATTCCGGCACCAATATCTTGCCGGTATCTGTATCAGAAAACAGCCAAAAGTCATTGAGATTTTCGATTTCTTCAGTGGATGAATGATGTAAATTATTAAGTCTGCACAGAATCCTCAGTGCGCAAGTCCTATTAGCACTTGCCCAATTTTTGTCTTATGGGCATCAGGCACTGGTCCAATGCATATTTCTCTGTCTAACGTTTCGTCTCTCAGTGACGGACACATCAGAGGCTACAAAGACTCTCAGACAACAGTTCAAAAAAAGAAGCTGCAAAAAACGTACGCCTGCCCTTTGCCACAATAGAAATAAATGAAAACACTTGCATATGCGGTTAAGTATACAGAAGAATTACATCTACATATATACTCCGCTAGCCACCAAGCGGTGTGTGGCGGAGGGCACAATTCGAGCCAAAGTCATATTCCCCCCCCCCTCCCCCTCGTCTGTTCCACTCGCGGATCCCGCGAGGGAAAGAAGACTGCTCTTATTTCCCTTATCTTTGAATGATGATCATTACGCGATTTGAAAGTTGGTGGTAATAATATATGCTCTACATCCTCGCTGAAGATTGGATTTCGGAGTTTAGTGAGCAGCCCCTTCCGTTTAGCGCGTCGTCTATCTGCAAGTGTGTCCCACTTCAAACTTTCTATGAGATTTGTAACGCTCTTGCGATGGCTAAATGTACCGGTCACGAATCTTGCCGCTCTTCTTTGGACCTTCTCAATTTCTTGAATCAGACCAAACTGATAAGGGTCCCATACAGACGAACAATACTCTAAGAGTGGACGAACTAACGTATTGTAAGCTATTTCCTTTGTTGAAGGACTGCATCACTTCAGGATTCTACCAATAAACCGCAATCTACAGTTCGCCTTACCCGTACTTGTGTAATCTGATCATTCCATTTGAGATCATTTCGAATAGTCACACCCAGATACTTCACTGATGTTACCACTTTCAAAGACTGATCATTTATTTTGTACTCATACATTAATGGGGATTTTCGCCTTGTTATACGCAGTAGGCTACACTTACTAATATCGAGAGATAACAAAATAATTACAAAAAGAACCCTTAACACCTGACTTAAGGACTGTAGTCTGGAAAACACAAATAAGTCGACAGTAGCAGATCACGTACTGGGATCAGGGAACCACCAAATTCGTTTCTCCGATTGTATGGTTTTATCAAGATCGAATCATTACTATGCTAGGATGTACAGAGAGGTAATTGAAATTTAAAAGCACAAGAACAACTTTAACAGAAAATAAGGATTTAAATTAGACAGGTTGTGAGCCTTAGCTCTAAATAAAGCAAAGAGCGCCAACTCTTCCCTATTACAAGCTCTATAACACGTCTGCGCGGCTCTGCGATCTTAGGCAGCGGCCTAAATGAAATGATCGTGTGGCACTATCGGCCGGCAGGCCCCATTGAGGGAAGTTCGGCCGCCGTATTGCAAGTTCTTTTAGTTGACGCCACATCGGTGACTTGCGCGTCAATGATAATAAAAATGATGATGGACGTGACGAATCGACAGTTGTTTGTTTACATATAAACAGTTCGGCTTGCTGAGCGTCTTTAAGTTTTAAACTACTATCTGAGACTTTTTAGTCCCTGATTATGTCTCCAGTATTAGGAGACAGACGTTAGCAGAGGAATACGACTCGGACCACGATCTAATACACATAAAACAAAACTCACGAAGAACGCAAATACTGGCCGTGAAAATCTGCATTTCAAGAATAATAACTGTGCTGGCGAGAAAACACTGCTAGAGATATTCGAGGGTTATCCTAAATTAGCCATCACTAGCCTGTAAATAAAATACTTAAATAGTTAAAGTGAATTTAATACAATTATCTTAAAACTACACCTTTTTATCTCTAACCTACATAATCACCCTCAGAATTTAGCTTTTATCTCTTAAGGAGTTGCAAATTCCCCCTGCATAAAATTCTATTGACAGATTGCAGTCAGCCCTTGGCAGCATCTTGAAGTTGTTTGTCAGAATGAAAGTGTTGAGAGTCAGGCCATTTTCCATGAGCGTAAACAGGAGTGAATAATTCATAACCTAGATTGCGTTGTAGAGCGGATGTTCAGAAACGTCACATGCGATGTGAAGAAATAGTTCTAGTGTTTGCTGAACAGAGTGTGGGAGAAAATGGTTCACATGGCTCTAAGCACTATGGACTTAACATCTGAGATCATCAGTCCCCTAGACTTAGAACTACTTAAACCTAACTAACCTAAGGACGTCACGCACAGCCACGCCCGAGACAGGATTCGAACCTGCGACCGTACAGCAACGCGGTTCCGGACTTAAGCGCCTAGAACCGCTCGGCCACAACGGCCGGCAGTGTGGGCGAGCACCGTCGTGCAAAAACACACCACCAGTAGCCATGAGACAATGCTGTTTGGTTTAAATGGCTCCTCTCAGTTTTCCTAATGGCACACAGTAGGCTTCAGAAATTATTGTGCTTCCATGATGAAAAACAAAAAAAATCTCACTATCAAGATTCCGTTAGAGTAGCAACAAACTAGCTATAACCTTTCTGGCTGTCAATGTGTGGCATGTTTATGCCTGTCTGCTTGAGTCTATAGTACTGACTGCTGTCATGTCTTCGCTTTACAGTAGGAAACCCATGTTCCCCCTCGGCCACAATTCTGTTCAGCAGGCCTTCTTCCACATCGTAACGGAAAAGGAAGTCCAAAGGGGCAGTCATCCATTCATCGCTGCCTCCTTGGACTTCCTTTTTCGTTACGATGTGGAAGAAGGCCTGCCGAACAGAATCGTGACCGAGGACGAAACATGGGTTCCCTATGTTCAGATATTTGAGATATCGTGAGACGCCGGTTTCCACAGTTTTTTCACGAGTTTTCTACACCAGATCTATGTTGACTACAGTATCATCTTCAACATTCTAGCTTCTACTCAACCAAACGACACCATTGGCGCACAATATCTTCACTCATAACATTCGGCCCATACACAGCACAAATTTCGCAGTGAATGTTAAAATCTGCCATTTGTTTCTCATTAACTACCGTGTTAAAGAATGGTTTCCACTTTTGGCGATATTATCAACAGGAACACTTATTTTGAACAGCTACTGTAAGCGGTCGAAACGCAATATGCTTTCTCGCTAACACAACTTGAAGCACACAGATCAGTGCAGCGAGTGTTCCGTTGTCCCCGCTACCTATTACATGAAAATGATGGTTATTTTCGCGATATCCAGGCACAGATCTAAAGGAAGAGAGGGGGGGCGGGGAGGATGTGAGGGTCATGATCCTCCCAAGGAAAACGTTTTAGAAAGGGCACAAACGAAAGGGGCGAATGGAGGACAATAAAACAAGCAAATAATTCTAACAAACGTAGGTCCGATACTACGCATTACGACTGATTACTTGAACACCTTATTACAGAGTCCTCGAGGGTCCTGACTGCAGATATACACTTGACGGCAAACACATTACAACAAGTGGCCACCGTTCATGTGAAGGCAGGCTTTAGTACGTCTCATCATCGATGCCCGTATACGTTAAGAAATCCCAAGTGTGATCCAAATCCATGCGTTCCCGGTGTTCATTCACCCTATCAACCGGGCTGAAATACACCAAAACTTTTAAATACACGCCCCCCCCCCCCCCCTACCCAGAAAAAAATTCCAACGAGTTCAAGTCTGAGAACTTGGAACGTCACGGTACTGACGAGTTACGACAAAATTGTTGTCGAAATGTTGTTTGTCAGTACTTAGGTATATGCAAACCGAGCGAAAATCTGGGACCAAGCGTGTAACTGCATGCAGAAATAACGTCGGCGATCGTAAAGCTTCGTAAAAATCGATAAAATCGGACGATAAAAGTGGGCACACTTCCTATAGCTTACGCGGCCAGAGTGTGTTGCCAACTGACGCGAAGTCCACACCGCCCGCATCACACAACACCCGATGGCCAACGCTGGTGCGTTCATATCGATCTTGATGTCCGATTCCAGCGAGGTTACTAAACGTGGTGGCACGTATTTATTTATCTCATGGTATTCAAAAAATTGTACAACGTGAGTTCGCAAGCTTATTGTTTACTCCTGAGTTACAGCGCCGATCACTGTCAAACACTTCGTCACTAGAGCTAACAAACATTGGTTTAGACTTAATCAAAATTTTTACGTGCAGGCGGAAATATTGGTGGCTAGTAGCAGAGCGTGCGAAAACAAAGCTGATTGGTGACTGATTTTGTCACTGTAATGTGGTTACCTTATTCTTCTGTTTGAAAACGTCTCTAGATTCAAAATCAGCTTTTGTTATAACACGATTTCTGGTGAAAACAACAGTCTTGTTTGCAGAATTGATTTTATTGCTTTATTTATTCACGACGCTTTTCTTCTAATACGAGGCATCTTCAGATAGACCAAAATAGCGTTGGTAATGGGTTTTGGGTGGCACGATTGGGGCGTCGGCAAAAACAGACTGCTCTCGTCAAATGCAGTAAAATAAATCTAAGGATGTGGGCAGGTCATATGTTAAAAGCGTAACACCGATAACCTTGCAGGTCTGTCTAGCATAGACCAGTGGATACAAGGCAGGATCAGACCTGTACATAGTTCGTCACATGGTAAATACGCTGAGGACACCGTTCTTCATTCCCGGTCTGATAGCGTATCATACTGAGATTTTAACCACCTGACGCGACTGGAAGCCCGAGAAAATTTTATTACTTCATATCGCCGCGAAACCATGCATTCATACATGTATCAGTCCCTGATAGTGTATTTGGCCGGAGTAGGAAGAACGGTGTCTCCATGTGACGAACTATGTACAGTCCTTATCCTGCCTTGTACCCACTGGTCTATGCTGCACAGACCTGCAAGGTTATCGCGTGTTATGCTTTTAACATATGACGTGAGCATTACTTATTTCGATTTATTTTGCTACATATGACGAGACCAGTCTGTTTTTGCCGAAGCCCCAATCGTGCCGCCCAAAACCCACTAACCAACGCTATACTGGTAATTCTGAAGATGCCCTGCATTGGGCGAAACGCGCATCGTGAATAAGTAAAACGATGAAATCAGTTCTGCAATCACATTCTGCATAATAGTTGCTGTACCAACAGACCATGAAATGGAACTCATTTTATAGCGCGAATTGTCTCTCTCATCCTATCATTTATCCATTTGTATGTCATATGCTGTACTTCATGAAATGGGAAATTAATTTATTTTATTTTAACTTTTGGGCGGATGCCCTTCCTGTCGCCACTGTCTTAAGTTACCCCGAGGACGGCAAGTCGTGTGTGCGATCTTCTAACATCTATGACTTTAGCAGCTGTAATATTCAAGCCCAGTTTCACTTCGTATGTTAGCTGAGACTGACAGTGTGTCATGTAAGAAGTGGAATGGGTACACATTACGCCAATTTATTAGTCAGATAATCTGAACAGCTGCCACAACATGAGATGTTGGGATTACCCTTGGGTCAGCCCGCCAGTCTCTGAGATGTAGGGATTACCTTTGGGCCAGCGCGCTAGACTCTGTGATGTACGGATTACCCTTGTGCCAGCCCACCAGTCTCCGAGATGTAGGGATTACCTTTGGGCCAGCCCGCCAGTCTCTGAGATGTAGGGATTACCTTTGGGCCAGCCTGCCAGTCTCTGAGATGTAGGAATTACCATTGGGCCAGCCCGCCAGACTCTCAGATGTAGGGATTTCCCTTGGGCCAGCCCGCCAGTCTCTGAGATGTAGGGATTACCCTTGGGCCAGCCCGCCAGTCTCTGAGATGTAGGGATTACCCTTGGGCCAGCCCGCCAGTCTCTGAGATGTAGGGATTACCCTTGGGCCAGCCCGCCAGTCTCTGAGATGTAGGGATTACCCTTGGGCCAGCCCGCCAGTCTCTGAGATGTAGGGATTACCTTTGGGCCAGCCAGCCAGTCTCTGAGATGTAGGGATTACCCTTGGGCCAGCCCGCCAGTCTCTGAGATGTAGGGATTACCCTTGGGCCATCCCGCCAGTCTCTGAGATGTAGGGATTACCCTTGGGCCAGTCCGCCAGTCTCTAATTTTCATTTGTAAATATATATTTTAAGTGTGTACTGACAGAAAAAGATCTAAACACCAAGAAGGAGTCGAACGACATAAACGAAAGTTGGTAGGCGCGTTTCTACATCTGAAAGATAATGTCTATTCGAATTTCACAAGAGTGGCGGTGGTAGCGCCACTATGAGGATAGAGGCTGGGTTTGCTTTAAATACGCACTGTAACGGTCGTGAACGTTAGTTACAGTTGAGACTGGACGTAGTGCGTAGGTGTTAGTCATGAATACCTTTAAGGTGACACAGACCCTATTATCAACATCTCACTGAGTTTGACCGAGGTTTTGTAACAGGGCTACGAGAAACTAGATATTTCTTCTGCGATATTGCAGAAAGACTTTTGCGACTGGCGTGAAATTCGAATAGACATCTTTCAGATGTAGAAACACGCCTACCAACTTTCATTTATGTCGTTAAACTCCTTCTTAGTGTTCTGATTTTTTTTCCGTCAGTGTATACTTAAAAAATATGTAGCACTGTACAGGACCGCTGGCAGCGGTGGTCACGAGAATGTACGGTTGCAAGAACACCGGGCTCCAGACGTCAACTTGGGACTACCGAGAGGGAAGACCATTATCTTCTGCGTATGGCTCTGGCGCATCATACTGCAGCAATATGAGCAGCAGCTGTCACCACAGTGACGCACTTAATTGTTGCAAAACGGTTACTTAAAGGACATTTCACTGACTCCAAACCACCACCATTTGCGACTTTAGTGGTGTCAAGGGAGAGCTCATTGGAGGACTGGCCGGAGATCTGTTGTGTTTTCTGATGGAAGCTGGTTGTGCCGTGATGCCAGTGATGGCCGTGTGTTGGTCAGAAGGAGGCCAGTTGAGGACCTGCTACCAATCTGTCTGCTTGCTGGACACACTGGACCGGCACCTGGAGTTATGGTCTGGGGTGTGATTTCGTATGACAGCAGGAGAACTCTCACAGTTATCCCACGCACCCTTACTGCAAATGTGTACACCAGTCTGATGATTCGACGCATTGTACCGCCTTTCATCAACAGCGTTCCAGGAGGTGTTTTCCATCAGGATAACGCTCGTCCATACACCGCTGTTGTAACTCAACGTGCTCTACAGAGTCTCGACATATTGCCTTGGCCCGCCCGACCACCGGAACTGTCTCCAATCGACCACACGTGGGACGTCATCGAACGATACCTGCAACGTTAGCCACAAACAGCTTTAACCGTCCCTGAATTGAGCGACCAAGTGTAACAGGCATTGATCTGTATCCCACAAACCGACACACGGCACCAGCACAACACAATGTATGTACGTTTGCATGCTTGCATTCAGCACTCTGACAGTTATACCGGTTATTAATGTACCAGCATTTCACATTTTCAATGGCTAATCTCACGGTTATGTTAACTTGTGATCTTACAGTGTTAATCACTTATATATGGTACCTAGAAAAATTTATTCCTGAAATATCATTACTGTACATTAATTATTTTTTGATGTTACGAATTTTTCCGTTAGTGTTACTCAAATTTAACCGTCAATCATACAAGTTATCCTCTCAATAGTAAGCTATCATCCACTCACTTCAGATTTCGTTTTAACAACCACTTTTAGTAACATTAGAATAACGATAAGCAGACGAAGCACTTCTTGCAAGATCGGCTCCCGTCAAAAATGGGCAACGAGCGAAATGATTCGTACGGAACAGTGCAGTCGATAAGCGAGGGTCACACGGTAAAGTTCGGTCTAAGGACAGCAAGATTGAGATCTGTGTTGCTCGTCGGGTATAATGATCTTAAGAAATCGTGACTGCGCGAAATGCAGAGAAGAACAGACTACAGAATTTTTTAAAGGACATCACATTCGCCGTTGACTGTAGAAATTATTTATTTCACAATTGCAGTTTCGGCCTTTGGACCATTTTCAAATGGTACTGCAAAAATTTTTGCTTCAGCGCGTGTCAGACTATAAAACGCTCGGTCATGTGTACATGTCAACATCAAAAGTAGGACTTTTTACTGTAGAAATACAGTAACATCAGACGAGTGCGAAGCTCTGTATACTCGTCTGATGTTACTGTATTCCTATAGTGAAAAGTCCTACTCTTGACGATGACGTGTACACGGAAGGAGCATTTTAAGTCTGACACGTGCTGAAGCATAATCTTTTGCAGTACCACTCGAAAATGGCCCAAACTGCATTCATGAAATAAATAATTTCTACAGTCAACGGCGGATATGATGTCCTTTAAAAAAAAATCTACATGACTGTGAACCCCAACCATGAGAAGTTGATCAGAGTATAGAGTATGTAAATTGATCTGTGACTAAGTTCTGCAATGTATTTAATGTATTAGGATCGTTAGTGTTACATACAGGTCGACAGTTATTGAACTATAGGAAATGAAATCGTCATAAGTTCTGAGCGTTTCGCGTTAGGACGTTCCAACTGCATGGTTGGCCGCACGGCGTGATGGGAATTAATCTGCGCTGTATGGTTTGGTTTAGCGACGAAGCCCACTTTTATTTGGATGGGTTTATCAATAAGCAAAATTGGCGCATTTGCGGGACTGAAAATCCGCGTTTCGAGATCGAGAAGTCTCTTCACCCTCAACGGGTGACTGTAGTGTGTAATGTCCAGTCACGGAATAATCGGCGCGACATTCCTTTATGGCACGGTGACTATCGAATGGCACGTGAAGGTTTTGGAAGGTAATTTCATCCACATTATCCAAAGTGACCCTGATTTCGACAATATACGGTTCATGCAAGACAGAGATCGACCCTTCGAAGCAGGAGAGTGTTTGATGTCCTGGAGGAGCACTTTGGGGACCGCATTCTGGCTCTGATACCCAGAGATCACTGGCGTGGGCCTCGATTGGCCGCCATATTCTCCGGGCCTGAACACATTCTACTCCTTTTTTGGGGCTATATTAAATACAAGGTGTGGAGCAATAACCCCAAAAGCATTGATGAGCTATAATCAGCCATTCAGGAGGTCATCGACAGCATCGATGTTCCGATACTTCAGTGGGTCATGTTATTTGTCTGCGCCACATCATCGCCATGTCATAACCTAAATCCGAGTATCTGTAGCGGTGTTTACATGTTGAATAAAGTGTGTGCACGCCGTAGTTTGTAACTAATTTACGTTTCTTTTTCACACAGTTCAATAACTGTCACCCTGTGCTTGAAATGTATTACGTGTGACACTGTAGTGTAAGGTTGTTAAATAACTTTTTAGCAGTTTATGGCTTTAGCTGCTCCATGTGCTATGAACAAACAAAAAGCCATTGACATCTCAGTTAACTTTGGATACCGATTTAGTAGCCTAATGAACCTTAGCCAACTTACTAGTAAATTTCATAGCCTCACATAAGGACAACGGATTCGTGACCTAAATGCTACTTCTGCGTAGGGACAACGACATTTTTAGAATCTCAGTGTTCTGCTTTGATACGGCAGAGTACAAATAGGTCCCTCACAAGTCCTTCATTCCCATTACGCACAGGAACAGTTACATGCTGTTTGTAGTATCAGAGAGGAGCACATGTTTCACAGAACACTGACTGTCGCCACGCTCAGTTGCAAAGCTTTATGTCATTTTTATCATCGTAATATGACTGTGAATAGTGTAATTTTAGTTCTGTCTTATCCTGCATCAACCCTCGGTGTAACTCTTTTCTCCGAGGTGGCAAGTGGGGACCAGACTAGCAATTTCTCTGATTTAAAGGAGAAAAGTACTCAATTTTCTTTTGCTCCAGAGGCATCTAATTTTCCTACCGCGAAGCGACGGAGAATTAATTAAAATGGGCTGTCTATATTTCAGTACAATCAGTTTCTTCTCATTTGAATTTGAATTAACCTACAGAGAGTATTGTTTATACTGCTTTGATATATTACAATAAAACGATTAATTACACTTAAAAGACACGGCATTCTTTTCTGATGCAAACGTTATCAAACGCCTTAAATTATGCACTATAAACAAGCTCTGTTTCTCAACTCATCCCTGCGGAGCAATTTGGTTGTCATCGCACGATAGCTTATTTCCCGTGTGTGTATAAAATTTGAGGGTTTTATCTAACATGACGTCCCAGGAGGAATGGTCAATATTTAGGGATATGACAAGAACGATCACTTGAAGGAAAATGTCCAGTAAACATGGGTTCTAAAACGTATACATTAAGAGCATTTTGGGAGGTGGTAGTATGGACCATAATAAGAAAAAAGAGTCTAGTGAACATGGGTGAGGCGCACACCTTAAGAGCTATGAAAACTACTTCATTTTCTTTACTGTGAAACACATTTCTGCTGTGATTTTTCAGTTTCTCCAGACGTATTTTATGACGAAATGAATCTCGAGTGGACAGCCTGGTATGAGTGTGCATTGGACACAATATTTGGGCAATCGATCACGCTGCCATCATCAGGTGCGCTGGTGTACTGACCGGCGGTGGGCCGGCGCCAGGTTGTGTCCTATGCACACTCATACCAGGCTGTTCACCCGAGATTTATTTCGACATTTCTGCTAATGAAAAAGTGCTAATACAGTAGCTCTTAAGGTATGCATTTTAGAACCGATGTTTATCAGACTGTTTTTGCTTCGCGTAATCTTTCCTGTCATATCCCTGAATATTCACCATTCCTTCTGGGACACATTGCAGATATGGTTAGACAAGCTCTTCTCTAACTTCCTTCGAGATCAGCGTTACAGTAGAAAGAACCAGGAACCATCTCGTAGCATTATTCTTTGACTGCGAGCTGGATAGTCGATGTACATTTGCAAGGAACGAAGGAATATTAGGATTTAACGTCTCCTTCAAGGACGAATCAATAAGGATGGAGCACAAGCTGGAATTGGAGAAGCATGGAGAAGGAAATCAACGGCGTCTGTTACAAAGGAACCATACCGTCATTTGCGATTTAATAAAACTACGGAAAACTTAAATATGGATGGTTGCACAGGAACTGAATCGAGGTTTTTACTTACGCGAGCCTATGCATTAATCGCTGTGCCAACCTACTCGGTGTATGATTTTAGGGTGCATCCTGGATTTTCGTGCAAGCATTTTACACTGGTGTCTATATTCCGCAATTTATGCTCGCTGTTAAAACGAACTGCGGGTAACAGTGTGTATTATTCTCACAAGGTAAGGCCGCACCCTGTGTCCCACCAATTTCGATGAGCTTCGCGTGCTATTGTAAAGTAATTCCGATGAATCAGTCTAGGTCACTACGTTTCTCTTTTCGAAAAAAATCGGCCAAAGACGATGAAGTGGGATCTATTTCGGTCAACGTAAAATCGTTAGAACACTCAAAGGTAAGCAAATTTTATTAACATATATCGGTCCCGAAACCTAGCAGTTAACGATAAATCGAAGAATTAGTTTGCGGGCCTGATGTGCATTAATGAAGTTTTCTTATTTTCGAGTGTTCTAACGATTGTACCTGATCCGAAATGGATCTAGCGCCATGACTTTTGACCTAGACGGTTTTCGAAAACAAGCGTAGTGACCTAGACTCTTCCAGAGTAGTACTTTCGAATGACTAACAAGCTCTTCGAAATCGTTAGGTTGCATGGCTTGTGTTCTTTGTGTTAATGTCAACCTACGGAGGAATCTGACTGACTACTGCAACACTTGTGTTTCTTTTTCCTACATTTTTTTACGGAAATCTTGACAGCTTTATGAGGAATTCAATCAGGCTGATTAACATATCGAAAAAATCTAAAATTTACAACAAAGATGTGTAATGTTTTCTTGTGAATTAATCGTATTAAAATTGAAAAGTAGCTGTTATAAAAGAATTTATACTTAATACAATTCTAAAACTGAAGGACGTATTTCTTCAAAGGGTCGAAAAAATGAGTCAGAGGGGAGACAATAGACATCAGTATAATACGTGAACCCAGATGCTAAAAATTCTGTTTAAGTACGCACCAATTAGATAAACGAAACACATTTTCATATAGTTTTCACTGGCATATTTACTGGACTTCCGGTAAGTCTTTCTTTCATAGTGAAAGATTCACAGGAGGACTCTTTATTCACATTTAAAATTGGTACGGGAGAAATAGGGGAATGAATTTACTTTTACAAACAACAAATGACACATTACCTTTTATTTATGTACGCTATTTAATGCTTCAGCTAAAATTATTTACCATACATTTCGCTTTTCATGCACGTACAACTGGCTAAAATGGGTTACTGACAAATGAAATGTGGAAAATTTTTGAAATTTTCCCCGAGATACTGGTATGAAATCAGAAAAGTGACATTTGAGTATTTTGTAGCACACGCTTCCGCCTGATGAAGCAGATGGCTCTTGCAACGACTGAGCAAGACGTCACAAGGAGGCCATCGCTGGCTACCTCTGTAACTAGGTGCCATGTCGCAAGAACATGCATTCAGTATGGAAGAACCAGTATTCAGAAAGCTGAAAGTGCCGAAGTCGCAGAACGGGGCTTACGAAAGGGGAAGTTGAGAAAACTTTACAGTACCGCGAGGGCTGTGAAATTGCTGGTACGATGGAAGAACTGGAGCACGATGCTCAACGGCTGCGCCTCGCGCCTTGGCTGGAGACCAGAACCGCTAGTGTTTCAGAAACGAAAGCAGTTCTGGCTAACACTAATGCTGCCAAATTTAGGAACTCATCCTCGGTCATCACCAGCTGCTAGCCGAGGGGAGGTCCACGCCAGTCTGTGCACCAAGATTCATCAGCCAGCTACTGTCATCACACCCTGCCGTCAACAGCTGCACGACACTGCCTGAGACGAGTCCAAATGCTGTCGACTTGGCGTCTTTCCAAAGATGGCTCACCTGCTGGGTGATTGTAATCTGCCCCCGATCACCGATGAACCTCTGGCGAACGGGGTTTGAGCCTCGGTCATCTAGTCATCATTGTCACCAGCCATGCAGAGGATCAAGTTTGATCCCACCTGCCTGTCGCCGAGATGGAGCAGCAGACTAGCAACCGCCCACTACTGTGCTGGCCCCAGCACCTCCACATTACTCTGGGGAGCACTGGACACATTAGGTTCATCGCAGTGATACCTCTCCGTGATGTCGCTATGACGTGTATGTTGCACAGTTTCGACCGTTGGGGTTGTCTATCGACTTTCGTGGTCGTATCGAGCCTGAGCTCACTAAGCCTTCCGTGAAACGAAAGTCAAAAAAATGGCTCTGAGCACTATGGGACTTAACATCTGAGGTCATCAGTCCCCTAGACTTAGAACTACTTAAACATAACTAACCTAAGGACATCACACACATCTATGTCCGAGGCAGGATTCGAACCTGCGACCGTAGCGGTCGTGAGGTTCCAGACTGTAGCGCCTAGAACCGCTCGGCCACTTCGGCCGGCGAAACGAAAGTCACATCTGGTGTACGGTAGTTAGTGAAGATTTAAGAACCAGGAAAGTAAAAAACTTTTCTTTTATTCGTCATTTCATACTATCGAGAGTCTTGTGTTATTTTCTTAAAGCAGATTTTTCTCTCTGTTATTCGTTGCATCTAAAAACTGTAATTCTGATATACTGGGAGTTCATTGGTGTCCTGAATCTTCACTTCAGTTGTCACCTCTTACCTATCCAGGTTTGTCTACCCCCGTTAGCTGAGTGGTCAGCGCCACAGAATGTCATTCCTAAGCGCCCGGATTCGATTCCCGGCTGGGCCGGATATTTTCTCCGCTCAGGGATTGGGTGTTGTGTTGTCCTAATCATCATCATTTCATCCCCATCGACGCGCAAGTCGCCGAAGTGGCGTCAAATCGAAAGACTTGCAACAGGCGAACGGTCTACCCGACGGGAGGCCCTAGTCACACGACATAACATTTCTGTCATGTAACATTCTGTATTTGTAAATATCTGCACATAATTGAGAGTCCTCTTAGCGCATAGATTCAAAATATTGCTGTGCAAGGCTAATGCTTCGACTCGTAGACACGTGAAATTTAAGCCTTAGGATAAAATCTTCGAGAAAATAATGTACTCAAGAGTGGTTAGCCATCTCAACAGTAATGGGACACTTAGTAAATCACAGTTCGGATTTCAAAAATGCTGTTCCACTGAGACAGCAATATAGAATTTCACTCTCCAAATAATAGAGTCTTTAACTAATAAAATGTCACTTATAAGAATTTTCTGTGACTTGTCCATAGCATTTGATTGTGTGAACCATGACATTATGTTACAGAAATTACAGTTCTATGGTATAAATGGAATTGCATATGAGCGATTTAAGTCATACCTACAGAACAGGAAACAAAAAGTTTCTTTATATGGGTCAACTGATTTAAATAATTGGGGGTTGAATAACACTTAGGCGATTTTTTGTTCTACTGATTTTTATTTGTATGAACTAGTTTTCGGCTTATTAGGCCATCTTCAGATAACTACTGGCTGTTGTTTACAAGGAGCTTGAGTTCTTACGAACCAAACATTCCGGAATAGGATACAACGCACTTACATACGATCTTTAGTTGTGGTACTGTCTTTGGAATTGTCAAACGGGTCGTTTGACTTTTTGTTCTGTAAAACTGTTCTTTAACATAATAAATCACATTTTACGGTTTATCAGTACCATGTATGATAACAATTAGAATTATTTAGAATACACATAATTCCAAAATTACAATTTTTTGGTATTTGTTGTGAACAGTTGCATTCGGCACTAATTGTTGGTTGTACAACAGCGATGTTGTCCGCCTCCGGTAGCTGAGTGGTCAGCGCGACAGAATGTCAATCCTAAGGGCCCGAGTTCGATTCCCGGCTGGGTCGGAGATTTTCTCCGCTCAGGGACTAGGTGTTGTGTTGTCCTAATCATCATCATTTCATCCCATCGACGCGCAAGTCGCCGAAGTGGCGTCAAACCGAAAGACTTGCACCCGGCGAAAGGTCTATCCGACGGGAGGCCCCAGTCACACGACATTTATTTTATTTTAACAGCGATGTTTTCTGTGGGGGTTACATTTTGTTATTAGAATTTTTTAACATTAGTGCATTAATAAATACCAAATATTACGTTGTTGCAGTTGAGTTACAGTTAGGAATTCAAACACATAAGAGATATTACATTATAGTGGGGTGTGAATTTGTTTGCCGTTGGGACACTTTGTGGTTAGTAGCAGGTTTACTGTATTGTGTAAAGTTTAAGAGTGGTGATGTGCTCAGTTGCAGTTGGTCATTTAGAACTTGCTAAGCTTTGGGCTAAGTGTTTGTTAATTTGAAGTGCTTCTAATAGGCTGAGTTTTCTGCCTTTGTTGGCTATATGTAGCACTTCTATGTCTGTTAGATATTTGTGTCCTTCTTTGAGCATATTTTCAGCAAAGGTGGAGTCTGATTTTTTTAATCTGCAGTTGTGTTCATGTTCAGTCAGTCTTGTTGCTATGGCCCGGCCTGTTTGACCAATATACTGTTTATTGCAGTCAGTGCAGGTTATTTTGTAGACCCCACTGTTGCTTAGTTTATCTGTTTTGTCCTTGCTGTTGAATAGGAGATTAGCTGTAGTGCCTCTTACATAAAATGCTGTTTTATAGTTTTGAGATTTCAGTGTTTTGACTAGTTTGATAGCTTACCTAGATAGGGAATAGTACACCAGTTGGTTTTAGGTGTGATTGTTATTGTAGGAGGGGCATAAATGTAGGGCACGATTTTCCTTCTTTGTTTCTTGTGTAGGATTTTGTCAACTAATTCGGTCTTATAGCCATTGTTATATGCAATATATTTAATGGTGTCTACTTCTGTTTGGAAATTCTGTTTTGACATTGGTATGGCTGTGACGCGATGTACCATACAATAGAAGGCTGCACGTTTGTGTGCTATTGGGTGTTGTGAACATGAGGGTATTACTGTGTCTGTTGTTGTGGGTTTTCTGTAAATTTTGAAAGTATGTGTATTTGTGGTGATATCTATGTTAAGGTCTAGAAAGATAATGGATTTTTCACCTAGCTCCATGGTGAATTGTATGTATTTGTGTTGTGAATTTAGATGTTCTAGTAACGTGTTCAGTTGTCTGTTGGTGCTCATCCACATACACAGTACATCATCTACATACCTGTACGAGTATTTAATATTATTACTGAGGGGTTAATTTTCTATGAACTGTTTTTGTAAATTTTCCATGAATATTTCAGCTAAGAGGGGACTGAGAGGGGACCCCATTGCCAATTCTTCTAGCTGTTTGTATAGGGTACCTTCAAATTGCAAATAATTTTGTTTCAGACATGTTTGTGTGGCAAAATTTATGTCTTCTACTTGTACTGGGTTGACACCTGCTCTGTATAATAGTTCTGTCAGAATATCAAGGCATTCTTGTGTTGGTATGTTTGTAAATAAGCTACTGACGTCAAAGGATACTAGTTTTGCTCTACTTCGTGTTGGAAGGTCTTTAATTTTGTTGACAACGTCCACTGGGCTTACAGTTCAAATGATCATTCGTGTTTTTGTGTTAACAGAAGAGCCAACTCCGTGCTACGAGTGCAAAGCCGAAATGCACGCACTTTAGCTCACGCAGGCTGGCGTGAGGAGGGAAGAACCATACTGACGTGAGGTCTGGAACATGTCAAGGAATGAGAATTCAGAAAGCGGACGTAATTAGTTCCATACTTAACTTTAATCCATTAATGATGAACGTCGCTCTTGACGGTACATGAGTCACAATATTATCTGTTCAGAATACCTTCTTGAAGATAGTACTTATAGTAACTGAATATGGCGCCTTGCTAGGTCGTAGCAAATGACGTAGCTGAAGGCTATGCTAAACTGTCGTCTCTGCAAATGAGAGCGTATGTAGACAGTGAACCATCGCTAGCAAAGTCGGCTGTACAACTGGGGCGAGTGCTAGGGAGTCTCTAGACTAGACCTGCCGTGTGGCGGCGCTGGGTCTGCAATCACTGATAGTGGCGACACGCGGGTCCGACGTATACTAACGGACCGCGGCCGATTTAAAGGCTACCACCTAGCAAGTGTGGTGTCTGGCGGTGACACCACATTCCTCCACCGCAAATCGGCGGACGAGTGTGGTATAAAGCCTCCGCCCTCCGTGGGGAGGACCCCAAGTTTACGTATGCGACGAGGTGGGAAGCCTAACAACAGGCGAGGCTGTGCCACCCGCACCCTGCCATTCGGACCGCGGGGAGCTAGGGAACGCCTGAAAACCTACTCCAGGGTGCATGCCAACATGCGGTGTATGCGCCCGTAGAGAGACAGGAGGGGCCGAAGGGTCGACCTCCATCAGGCTGGGGCACCCGACGGGTGAAGACGACATATGGTCCGGAGCGGGCAAGAGTTCCATGTCGGAGGACAACTGGTCACGGGAAGCGATCGGCGGCGCGTGACCCAGGGAGACGCCCGGCGGTTGCAGCGACGCGTCCACTGCGGGCGTCGCCGGCGGGAGAGCAGGCGTCGGCGGCGGTGGCGGCGGCGCGTCGCCATGGGGCAAAATGGAAGGCAGCGTCAGTAACACCTGGGGCTGAGGCGAGCCAGTAGATGGGTCCCGGGGCGCTGACCGGACGGCACCGTCGCTGAAAGCAGACGAGGAGCGGCAGATCCCGTGCGACGACAGAGGCGCAGCTGATTGAGATGCCGGCGCACCTCACCAGAGGCCCACAAAACCAGATACATAGCGCGTCCGAGGCAGCGAAGAATGCGCCCTTCGAGCCAACACCGTGAACCTCGGTAGTGACGATAGTAGACAATGTCGCCTGGGGCAAAAGCAGGTGGCTGTCGCTGTATAGGAACCGGATGCGGCTGATGTAGCAAAGACATCAAGGTTCGATGATGGCGACCGTGGAGCAACTCAGCCGGCGAGCGACCATCCCGGGGCTGAGAGTGATACGAGAACAAAAAGAGCAATAACGCGTCCTACCCAGAATGCGACTCTTTCAACTTCAACATCTGTGACTTGAAAGTAATGACCAATCGTTCAGCGGCACCGTTTGACTGTGGCGAAAACGGCGCAGACGTCAGATTTTTAATACCATTGGCCTTGCAGAATGACTGAAATTCTATGGACATGAATTGTGGGCCATTGTCGGAAACAATAGTCTGTGGAAGACCTTCAATGCAAAAGATAGCAGATAACTCTTGGATGGTGGCAGATGATGTAGCGGAAGACATCCGGACAACAAAAGGAAAATCACTGAATGAATCTATCACAACCAACCATCGAGCGTTCCAGAATGGACCAGCAAAATCGATGTGTAAGCGTTGCCAAGGGAAAGGGGCTTTTGGCCATGCAAAGAATTTCCGCAGTGGTGCTGATTGTTGTTCGGCACACACCATGCAAGAAGAGCACATATTCGTAATCGCGGCATCGATTCTGAACCAAGTACAGTGCTGACGAGCAAGTTGTTTCGTTCTCACTATACCCCAATGTCCTTGGTGGAGAAGCTGTAAGACAGAGGACTGTAACGAACGTGGGACCACGACCCAGGACTGATCATTATCAGAACGCAACAGCAAAACACCACGTCGAACAAAAAGTCTCTCCTTGCGAACAAAAAATCGGCAAACCAAAGGGTCCCCGATCCGTGACTTTGACAAGGCCCATTGCGTAGCAACAAAACGCAGAATGGTAGCAAGGACAGAGTCGGCAGCTGTGGCTGTAGCTACACGACGAAAATAAATCGGAAACGATTCGACCACGGCATCGGTTTCCGCATCAATGAACATGCAAGCAAGTTCGGAGGAATCGAATGCCCTATCCTCAGTAACAGGCAAGCGGGACAACGCATCAGCGTTTCCGTGCTTAGTAGTGGACCGATACAAGATATCGGAGCGGTACTGCGAGAGGAAAATAGACCAGCGAATGAATTTCTGCGCTGTACGTGGAGGTACAGGCTTGTTCGGATGAAAAAGCGATGTCAAAGGTTTGTGGTATGTGAGTATGGTAAAGTGACGACCATACAAGAAATCATGAAACTTTGTAACACCAAATACGAGAGCCAATGCTTCTTTCTCGATCTGTGAATAGTTTCTTTGCGCCAACGAGAGCAATTTGGAAGCAAAGGCAATAGGGGGATCGCGAGATCCATCTTTGTGCGCAAGCACAGAACCGATTCCGAAATCAGATGCATGAACCATCAACAAAAGGGGCTTCTGGGGATCGAATGGAGTAAGGCAAGTATTGGAAAGCAACGCCGATTTCAACAGGCGAAAGGCGCGTTCGCATTCAGTCGTCCAGACGAACAGAACACCTTTACGATGTAAGCGATGAACCGGAGCTGAAATGGAAGAGGCATGCAGCACATATTTATGATAATAGTTGATTTTTCCCAGCACACTTTGTAGCTGCTTCAAATTCTGCGGCGAAGGCAAGTCTTGTATGGCACGGAGGTGCTCAGGACTGGGATGTATGCCTTGGGCATTGAGTACATGTCCCAGGTATGGCAAGTCACGAGCAAAAAAGACACATTTGTCCTTCCGCGAGCGAAGACCATTTTGTCGCAAGACCTGAAATAATGTTCTGAGATTGGCTAAATGTTCTTCTTCCGTCTTTCTGGAGATCACAATATCGTCCAGATAGTTTGCTGCAGTAGGGACCGACACACAAATAGTTTGTAGATATTGCTGAAACAATATAGGGGCAGATGCACACCCGAATGGCAGTCGTTTGAATTGATACAAACCAAGAAGCGTGTTAACTACCAAAACGCGCTGGGATTCTTCGTCCACCGATATTTGCAAGTATGGATCTGCTAGGTCCGACTTCATTGCACACTCTGAAAAATTTCGGTTGCGCGTTTACTTTCAGTTCCAAATGTGCTTTATAGCTCTTAGCGCAACCGAGGTCCGGTGCAAAAATGTCTGCAAATTCTTCACATAGACGAGAAACACTGTCTGAAGGCACAGTCTGGTTCACTGATAGGACCTGATTTACTACAGACAAGTTAAACAACTGAAATTAATCGCAACCAAACAAGTTCACTGCAGAAGAAGAACGAAGTACGTAAAATGACACAAGTTTTGTTTGTCCTTTTTATGTTCCAAGAAGGCTGCATTGTCCTAACACAGGGATCTCTTGACCTGAATAACTAGTTAACTTAACATTCCCGGCACGCAACAGAGGTGTGCCCAGCAGTTTGCAAGTGTCTTGATTGATCAGTGAAACTGCAGCTCCAGTATTGAGCTGGAATGGTATCACTTTGCCATCAATGTCCAAGTCTACAAAAAGTTTATTGTCCTGCTGACGACAAGAGCGACTGTCTCGTGCAATGTGACCTGACACTGGTACAAAATCACGTGTGACTTGACGGGAGTTCCGGCAATGTCGACGCACACTATTTGTGGGACGAACACAGTCACTGTTAGAGAGAGTGGCACTGGGCGGAGTGGAATGAACGACATGAATTTCCATGGGTGAAGTTTCACGAGCCTGAGTATCCTTGGTTCGATTCAGATTCTGGCGCGAAGCAAAGGGCCTGGAATGGTTTTGAGTTTCTGATCCGAGCTCTTTCTGGCAAACACTCTGAACATGCCCTTTTTTATTACAGTAAAAGCAAATAGCTTGGCGTGACGGGCAATTCTCACGTGAATGTTTAGTAGCGTACTGCGGGCATAATTTCACTGCACTTGCTTGCCAGCGCGGCACACGTGGCTGCGAGCCTGGCGGCAGCGGCGCAGCCGGGCGCGAGGGCTGTTTACTGCTCCGTGCAGCTCGCCCGGCGCGCCGGCTAACCTGACACACGGCTGGCGAAGTTTCAAATGATTTCTGAGCAAAGTCAAGTGTGTCCTGCCGATCCAATATGTCCATCATCTGTTGAAGGGAGGGATTGACTAGTTTCAAAATCTGTTCCCTTATAGGAACATCAGAAACGTTCTGTGCAATTGCATCACATACCATAGTATCTGAATACGGGAATCCACGTTGACACTCAAAAGCACAATCCCTAGTAAGGCCTTGCAAGGTGGCAACCCACTCCCGGATAGTCTAACCTGCCGTACGTTTCGTACGAAAGAAGGTATACCGTTTCGCAACTACATTGACTGATTGTTGCAGACAAAATTTCTTCGTAGGACAGAGTTGCTACGTCACGTCAGGGAAATAATTTGACTATCACATGGTAGGTTTGCACACCGACGGACGACAAAAGAAAAGGCTGCTGCTCGTTACCTTGAATTCTGTAGGCAGCGAGATGGAATCCAAATTGGCATGATCACTACATCCTGCTTTCCAGTGCAGCATCAGAAGGTCTGAAGGTCAGTGCAACTGCATGTTGTGGCTGCATTAGCGGTGGAGTGGCGGCTGCCGCATCGTTTTGCATTGCACGTTGACCCTGGACGAGCTGTCCAAGGACATCCAGTAATGCCTGCGTCTGCTGATTCTGTAAGCGATAAAATTCCGACAGTACATCTGGAAATTGTGGCGAAGCCATTACACAATTACATCTGGGCAGTCTCAACGAATATGTCAGTATAGGTAAGAACACCGTTTTTACTCCTCGTCGCCAATTTTGTGTTAGCAGAAGAGCCAACACCGTGTTATGAGTGGAGGACGAAATGCACGCATTTTAGCTCACGCAGGGCTGGCGTGAGGAGGGAAGAACCATACTGACGTGAGGTCTGGAACATGTCAAGGAATGAGAATTCAGAAAGCGGACGTAATTAGTTCCATACTTAACTTTAATCCATTAATGATGAACGTCGCTCTTGACGGTACATGAGTCACAATATTATCTGTTCAGAATACCTTCTTGAAGATAGTACTTATAGTAACTGAATATGGCGCCTTGCTAGGTCGTAGCAAATGACGTAGCTGAAGGCTATGCTAAACTGTCGTCTCTGCAAATGAGAGCGTATGTAGACAGTGAACCATCGCTAGCAAAGTCGGCTGTACAACTGGGGCGAGTGCTAGGGAGTCTCTAGACTAGACCTGCCGTGTGGCGGCGCTGGGTCTGCTATCACTGATAGTGGCGACACGCGGGTCCGACGTATACTAACGGACCGCGGCCGATTTAAAGGCTGCCACCTAGCAAGTGTGGTGTCTGGCCGTGACACCACACGTGTCATATCCCTGAATGTTGACCATCACTTCTGAAACACCTTTATAATGTAATAAGAGACTTTTTAAACAATCTGTTACTGTTATACAATTATGGTGTTTTAATTGTGAATACATTCCAGTACATCAAAGTCGAAATTACTTTACACGAACAGAATATTAAATAAATACCTGAAGAAGGCAGAAATCACAATATATAAAAATAGTGGGGCTGTTCCGCACAGTCAAGAGGCTATTCGGTCCAGCATACTGCATTGACAAAATCACAAGCACTCACCACAAGTAAACATTTTCGTATTTTTGCACGCACACACACTTCGTGAAATCATATAGCATGTTGCTGGTACTTTATCCAGAGGAGCTGCCCGTAACACTTATTACTGCTTGCTTCGTATGTTTCATGGATCATAAAGCAATTGGCTTTTTCCTTTTGTACGCATGGACCATCTTAAAAGAAACAAAGAGGATGTGTTCTCTAGAATTTCGCAGTAAAACTTCAACTAAACTAATAATTTGACTGAGTGAAATTAGCCCCACGTGTATGGGGCGAAATAGCCCCATATGCAGACGTTTCGAAAGACACAGGAAATCGGACCTTTGTGGACAAAAGCCAGCAATATTTGTTGATATAGACGCTGCATAACCTGTGTTCTTGTACAAGTAACAGTAAGGGTTTAAAATTTCACATTTGCGTGGTACACCTTAATTTGATAGGTTGATGATGCAATCATCCATCACAATTTGCTTATCTCTGAGTTTGTTCTTCTGTCCTGCTAGTAATGTAACAGAAAACACCCTTACTACAAATACATGTCGCGTCACGGAGATAGTGGAACACACTGAAGGCGAAAAGACTTTGACTCTGTGAGGAGCAAGATCACTGTTGCAACATTTCTTATTTCAGGCGGAATAGCACCATTGTACAACATTCTTCACAGTTTATAACTTGTCATTTCCTCGGGAAATAAAGTACCTCTATTTTCATTCTGCTTTGGTCTGTGTCATATGAAAGAACAAATTATTTATTAAAAAAGCACGCAAAGAGATTGAAATAGGTGTCGTGTCATTCATTCTTTTCCTTATTTACAATATCATTTTCATTTTGTACAATACAAATGCACTTTACTTCTTACAGCTTTCTTTAGTTACATATAGCTACATATCTGCCCATCAGGTTCTCACAAATGATTCAGCACGTTTCGGGAATCACGTACAAGAACGTTTTTACTGTAAAATCTTGAAGTGATGCTAGATCTTCGAGGTTCCGTCCTGTAGCTAAATAAGCTAAGTGTAGCGAATAACCATTTCGGTGGAATCCTCTAACGTATTAATGTGTCTTATTTCTGTAAACTAGCGCCCATCATTCACAAAAACAGAAGGATGATGTGAAAGTGCAATTTGTCATGTCAGACAAACTACTGAGTGCTAAGAAAAATGGAATGTATTTACTCAGAAGCGCATCAAAGTTATTCTTCCTCATTCTTAGCGGTTCTTATAGATGTTTGATATGCAGATGTGATTTCCGGTCACTCTAAGGCTGTAAATTAGACTCGCGTCACTAAACTGTTGCCTTTTGCCAACCCGTTTTTCCCCCGTATGACCACCATTTCTTTGGAGTAGTACACAAGCACGTAGCTTACAAATCACCAGCGACTAAATCAGATTTCCTCCTCCTGTAGTCTGCATTAGCTTTACCTTGTCGAGAGTAAAGAGCTCCAAAAATGTGCTAGTATTAAACGACCACTAAAAAAATCGTTCATCACAATATATTTTCAGCGGTACACAGTGAATAGTAGCAATGCATTCACTCGCCTGTCACCTGTTGCCCTTGATCTGTCGACCATACACGGCAGTGCTGAGCTTGCACACAAATCACGCAACATCGATTAGTTTACACTACACACGAAAGGATAGAAAATGCAGACACATTTGACAGAGTATATCCGACGGGAAGGACCTGAACGTTAGTGGAAAACGCGAGTCGGAGTTCGCAGAGCCAGAACCGTAAAAATATCCACGGGTGTGACTCGCGGATCTAAATAAGGAAGAAAAGAATATTAGCTTCTGACTTCCCGTCGAAATTGAGGTTATTAGAGACAGAGCATAAGCTCCTACTGATTCAAGGATGGGGAAGGAAATAGATCGCGCCCTTTCAAAGGAACCATCCCAGCATTTACCTGGAGCGATTTAGGGAAATCGCGGGAAACCTAAAGCAGGGTGATCGGACGCGGGGTTGAACTGTCATCCTCGCAAGTGTGAGTGCAGTACGCAAACTACTGCCCCAGGCGGCTCGGTTGGCGGACCTCGCTCGCCGGAAAGTTGCTCATGTACGCCTAACTATAATTGTACTTTATAATTTTTTTGGATTATCCTCTAGTTTGGTTCCATTACACGTAAAAATTACTTTTGTGAAATTTGGGCTCAGTAGTATAGTACGGCGAATGGGTGCTCTCGACCCTCAAAGTCTGAAAACTAAAAAAAGATAAATAAGCCAACTTCTGCATGAGAAAGTCATTCATTACGTAATGTGAACATGTTATTTACATCGGTATCCTTCACTGAAAACGTTCTCACTTCCCAGATCGTATTGGTCTCGTGACGTGGTGGTTTAGTGATCGAAAGACAGTGGGCAAAGCCAACTGAGTCGTTTATTTTTACGATCCAACCAGGACCACCACTCTCGTCTCCGAGTGAAGGTAGCAGTCATAGCAAGTACAACATACTTGTCTTTAGTTCTTTTACCCGAGATAATTTATTTGCTCGAGTGTCACTCTGGTGATATAACTGGAACCGAACTGCCATCTGTCAAACAAATAATTTTCTTTTACAATTTGTGAGTGTATAAATTATCCTACGAATCAAAGTGCCGCACTAACTGTGCGTGTCTGGCACAACGACACTGAAGAGAGTGCTTTTAGAGTTGGATGTGTTTTGATTTAAATTTTTTTTGGAAAAAGACCGCTGATATTTATGTTGCAGGTGTCAGATATATGAAGTCATTCTCAGAAGCGTTTTTTGGGTAAAAGATGAGCTGCAGAAACACGTACCCGACCACACAAATCTTTTTTTAAATGTATTGTATTGGCTTGTTGTTGGAAATAATACAGTCATTTACAAGCGCTTATTATGGTTAGCGAAGAGAATTCAATTTTACGCGTAGTTATATGAGTACGTCTGATGTTTATGTCCGTTTCTTGCAGGTACCGTGCTATTAAACAGTTACTTTCGAGGTTATTATGAGGCATTAGTGTTTTAATATTATTAAGATACGTTGGCAAGTGAATCCTCACTTATTTGAGAGGTTTTCCCACAGTTTGTTTTAGTGTAGGACAACTGTAATACATTCCAAGACGTAGTTTGGATATTCGTCGTCTTCCGGGTGTTCACTACATTTGGGACAGTCTTTCATTCTGATCCTATAGACATGCACCGAGAAACATGCGTGGTCTAACCCTATCTGAATAATTAATTAGGTGTTCCATGGATTTGCTGGTTAGGTACGCCGGACCGAAGCTGCTGCTTCTTCCTTGCTGGTATGCCCTTTCCTTGAAACGTGGGGAAGATTGGAATACGAAAATGTATACACGGCGAATTCCATCCTTTGATGCTGTCTTTTGCAAGGATGTCTACTAACACCTTGTGTCGAACACCTGAGTGCCCCTTTAACCACATTTTATTTTCTTTGTAAGATTTCATTATTAATTTCACCACGTCATAAATACAACTGTTGTCAGATTTTCACTTCCAATGTTCTAATTTCTCCAAAACATTTCTAGAGTCACTGTTGTTGAAAAGCTTTCAAAACGTCTGGGCTTCGATGATCTTGATTAATTCTGAACTGAAATTCAGCACGGGAAGGTCAATGAACATGTAATCCAAGCCGATGTGCCTCAAACTCTCGATTTTGTTATAGGTACTTTGAGAGGGCATCAACGTAGTGAAAATTATACTGAATTTTTAAAAATATCTATCATCTTTTTCGTCGAAGATCCGCCCTGATAGCCAAGCGTCTTAAAGCGGGATTAGGTGTTGCACTGACAGCCGGATGAGTGTCGAGAATCGGTGTGTCGACCTGTCTGGGTGTGGTTTTTAGCCCGCTATGCTGGGCTGGTACCCAAGTCTCTCCTCATTTACAGTATTCGCAAACATCTCGAAAACTCTTACTCACTTTCACATGAGGCAGTTGGGGTACACATATTCCATCCCGGGGTTAACGGGGTGGCAAGGAGCATCTGACCATCCCTTAAATGAACCATGCAAAATCCGCTTGAAATCATGCCGTCTCTGAGCTGATGCGGGACAGAGGAGCAACAAAAAGAGGAAGAATCTCTTTTGCTGATGCATCATCTCACGCACTATGTTTTCGTGATCCAAAGCAACATATCGTGCACTACGTATTCGTGTTCCAGTGACTATCCGTCATGCAAGGTGGACGGCGAAAGTTTTTAATGCTTGAAATTGTTCAAGTTACGTGATAAATTTGAATTATCCTCACCAAAAGATAACGCATTTAGTGATAATTGTATCTTTCTTATCACAGTCCATGTCGAAGCATGATATGTGCCCCGTCTGAAGCCAACACACCGTATCTGGATTTCATTATTGTTTCAAAATTGTATATCAGGTTGTCGCACTGATATCTCTCCTGTTACTTTACAAAAAATGTCACCTTGGCTATGTTTGATCCCTATTTTTCATCTAACTCAAAAATGAAAACTGTCATTACATTGAATTCTGACTGAGATGAAAATATTAAAAAGTTTCAAGAACTACTCGATTATATCACGGAAGTCCCAATAACTGTAGTAATCAGTTTATTTCTAATAAAATAATAGTAATTTTTATCGTCGACTTGTGTGAAGAGTACCTTAATGCAGATCCTTCACGATGAAATAAAGATGCAGATTTCGTCAGTCCTCTACATCTAATTGTTAAAATATAAATTTCAAATAACCTGCTTGAGAGAGGCGTCAAGCTCATAAAGATCGGTAATAAGTAATTTATAAAAAAAATTTAAAAAAAAAACGTGAAACAGAAGCAGTATGTGCTTCTGGCTGTATGTGGCACCATAGGTTTCAAGTGCATTAAAAAAGAAGATTTACCAAAGGATACCAATTTTAAAAGAAAATGTGATGTTCTCGTCATATTTGTCTTCCAAACGGTATATATATATATATATATATATATATATATATATATATATATATATATATATAAAAATCAGACTAAGAACAGCCGACCAATTGCAATTGGTCGGCTGTTCTTAGTCTGATTTACGTGGAACCATTGCTGTAGCGCAGCTATGTTTAAAATACTATATATATATATATATATATATATATATATATATATATATATATATATATGTGTGTGTGTGTGTGTGTGCATAGTACCTTTATAGATTGTTTTATTAAAGTTAGTACAACAATATTAACAGTTAAGACGAAAGTAATGGAGCTAGTGTTTAATCAGCTAATTACGACATGTTTTTAAGATAAATAAATTTTTAATACAGTTTTCTTTTGTTTCAAACGTCGGGGCCACAGAGTACTACTTCGTCTTTTCCTATTGAGCCCAAATTACACACAACTAATTTTTCCGTGTAATGGGACCATACTAGATTTGCCAAAAAGAAATAAAACTTGATAAATAAGAATTACCCCTGTGTCCACCTAGCAAATTTATGCGAGGAGAGATGCGACAAACTCGGGTATAAACAGCGTCGATACAATTCCAACTCGCTTACCAAAGAAATAGCAGGAACCGTCTTCGTGAATTGGGAGGTGAATTACAATTCTTGTTTAAATAAATGCTTACCTTCTTCTTTCTTTAACTTAATAACACTCCACATGGGATTAAATTTGCAGTTATGCTTTCCCATAAAACCAATATGTATAAAAACAACTGACTCAAAAAAAGGTTTACGTCCTCTGCATATCTGTTAATGAATGTGGTCATACTTTCAATGGGAGCAGGGAATGAAAGAATAAGACGTATGGAACTAAAAAAAAATTTACCATGAAACTAACACAAACCAATAATCATAATAAAGGCAGCGTGCTCGAAATTACGAGGCTACTTCAAAAAATAAGTAACATATGCAAAGTAACTTTTATTAAATGTTGCATTACACTTCAAAGTGCAGCTGATATCCGTACCGCAAAATAACTGTGTCTGCAGGAAATCTTTTAACAATGCTTCAATGTTGTTGCGCGATGGTCTTGGAATGGGACGACACGTGAAACTTACTTTTTGAAGTCCCCTAGTGCACATCAGCAACACAAAAATCTGATGCTGGGTAAAATTCTAAACCTTGTTGACACATCCTGTGCAGTGTAACATGCTTGGACGCTCGTTGACACGTTGTGCAAAAGGCGGTCGTGGCGTCTCACTAACCGCCGGAGGTCCACTTGAGATGTTCCAGTGTGTGGGTAGGATACCTGTGGCAGCGTACTGATCCCAAACATGCTCAACTGACTTCACGTCTGCATTTACCACAGACCATTCCATTCGACTGATTCCTGGCTTCTGGAAGAAGATGTTTGGTAGGTGGGCGCGCTATGTTCTTGCACTATGTCTTGAAGGAAGAACTTATCGCCATCATGTGGACTGCAGGACTGGATAGTTGACTGGAAGATCCTGTCTGGCTACTGCATAGCCTCGATAGTGATAAGAAAGGTTCGATATCGGCACGTGAAACCGGAAAGTGAACATAAAAACCTCCAAAGCAAAAATTATGAGGTCTCATAGTTCCTGACTGAAAATGGCAATTCATACTAACAGGTATGAAATTCACCAAAGTAAAAAAGAATCAGATACTTAGGCAACATTATGTCATCTATTGCAAAATACACGTTTATTAAATCTTGACCATTGTGTCGCCGTTTTTAAAACCGTCTTCTCCAGAAGATATAGGACGTAAAATCACATTATCTATAGTTGACTGTTTAGTACATGTTATTTACTTAATCACGTTTTAATTCATGATATAAAACTAGTAGCCATCCACTTTGTCTTCAAACTTAAAAAAAAATCATATGACATACGTGACGCCGGATACAGCAACATATAGTATGTCGCTTAAGAGTTTTGCATAAAACTGGCATTTAAATATGAAACGTGGCATCAGATTCTATTGAGCGTCAATATGTCACGTGACGTCGCCGCCTCGGTGCATCTCACTAGCTCTGAACGTGATATAATGATGCTCTGTGGGATCTGATGCCACGTTTTACATTTAAGTTTCAATTTTATACAAATCTTTCAAGTGGCATACTATATGTTGCTGTATCTTGCGTCATATATATGATATTTAAAAATATTTTAAGTTTTGAGACAAAGCGGTACAGTAGACAGCTACTACTGTATACACCGAAGCGCCAAAGAAACTGGTATAGGCATGAGTATTCAAATACCGAGATATGTAAACAGGCAGAATACGGCCCTGTGGTCGGCAACAGCCGGCCAGGGTGGCCGAACAGTTCTAGGCACTTCTATCTGGAACCGCGCGACCGCTACGGTCGTAGGTTCGAATCCTGCCTCGGGCATAGGTGTGTGTGATGTCCTTAGGATAGTTAGGTTTAAGTAGTTCTAAGTTCTAGGGGACTAATGACCTCAGATGTTAAGTCCGATAGTGCTCAGAGCCATTTGAACCATTTGGTCGGCAACACCTACGTAACCCAAGTGTCTGGCGCAGTTCTTAGAGCGTTACTGCTGCTACAATGCAGGTTATCAAGATTTAAGTGAGTTTGAACGTGATGTTATAGTCGGCGCACAAGCAATGGGGCACACAGCATCTCCGAGGTGGTGATTTTCTCGTACGACAATTTTACGAGAGTTGCTTGAATATCAGGAATCCGATAAAACATCAAATCTTCGACATCGCTGCGGCCGGAAAAAGATCCTGCAAGAACGAGACCAGCAACGACAGAAGAGTATCATTGTAACACGCCCGGGAGTACAAATGGGGGTGGGGTACTTTTTGAACTGACGTTTCAGACCGTTGCTTGACCGTGCGCCCTGTCCACACCACGTACCTGATAATCCCGCGGCGGTCGTATTGTCCTGCTCCACACTGCCGTTGGCTTGCCTGAAATTATCTGTCTAAATGTGCAAACGAGTAAGGGGAGCCACTCAACGTTAAGCACGACACTGTTCTACGTGTGGTATGAATATCGACAGGGTGAAAAGTATTTAAACTCACAAACTCTGGGAGGTTGTAGGGGACATCAAAACAAATATTTTACCCGAATGTCAGTTTTTCCTATGAGGATTATTTAAACCGGTAGAGGAGCTGTGCTCTGGGTGGACAATCAACTGGTTCCAGGTTGTGGACACACTGTAAACGAAATGGACGTAACAATTGCTCTCGAAGGACTGTTCTTACATTCGTCTGATTCGTCCCCATGTTACGTGCAATTGCACGAGTGCTGAATGAAAGATCCCACTCCACATGCTGCAAGACAGCTTCCTCAAATTGCAGCGTTCTTACCGTGCGACGGTGTCCCTGTCCAGGTAATCTGCTAAATGACCCAGTCTCAAGCAGACGTTGCACAGCAGCAAAGGTCGTATGATGCGGGATACGGCGATTAGGATATTGTTGCTGATAAACCAGCTCTGCAGCTCGACTGTTGTGGTGCGCTACGCAGTACGCACCAACCATATCAGTGTACTCACTCCATGTGTATCGCTCCGTTAGTAAACAGAGACAATGCACTACTACATTGGTGGACAGCAGTTGCCTACAACTGAAGAGCGTAATACGCCCTCCACCGGTTTAAATAATCCTCATAGGAAAAAATGACATTAGAGAAAAATATTTGTTTTGATGTCCCCTGCAACCTCCCAGAGTTTGTCGGTTTAAATGCTTTTCACCCAGTATATTCTGAGACGACATGGAAATCACAGGTTGCATTGTTTACACTCTAAGTCGTAAATGTTTATCCCAATTGACAGTATTGATGACTATGTGTCCACGATATCATTCTGACGAGCGTACGCGTAACCGACACGACGCGGGTGATTGTTTATGATGCGAAAGCGGAAAGATCGAACGAAAATGGTTCAAATGGCTCTGAGCACTATGCGACTTAACTTCTGAGGTCATCAGCTGCCTAGAACGTAGAACTACTTAAACCTAACTAACCTAAGGACATCACACACATCCATGCCCGAGGCAGGATTCGAACCTGCTACCGGAGCGGTCGCTCGGCTCCAGACTGAAGCGCCCAGAACCGCACGGTGATCGAACGAAAGTTCTTACACTAATCACACATACAGATATCTGGTAATAGTCCTCCTTGACACTAGTAATGATATAACACTGTTCGTAAAGTTAATTTTTCAGTTCTCAGTTCTCACTTGTGCTAGCGTGCGCCTAATCGTCGCGGCGCGGCTGATTGTTGAAAATGCGGAAACGCGATGATCGAACGCACGTCCTCACGCTCGCTACAAGACACTGGCACTTAAATAGTCTCTTTTGTGGTAAATAGTATTACTGATTCACATTAGTTCATTCTTGGATACCGAACACGGCGCGGATGATTGATATTGTACGGTACGACACGCAACGAGAGGATACACAAAAACTTTATCAGCAGCACTGCTCACTTTTTTAAATTACTTATTGACGCACTTTCCTCTGAATCATTTGCTTATTATATCACTTTACTGTAATAGCACTTGTAGCATCACTTCAACTTCCGTACTAACAATGGCTCTGACATGCAGAGCTACATAACCGTTCCGTGCCCGGTGCTCGGCTCGTCAGACGTGAAAGATACTCCACAACTAAGCCAGCGATATGACAATACGCTTACATCATTCAACGTGACAGAAGTGAAACCCTTCCGCAAATTGCTGCAGATTTCAATGCTGGGCCATCAACGAGTGTCAGCGTGCGAACCGTTCAACAAAGCATCACCGATACGGCCTTGCGGAGCCGAAGGCCCATTCGTGTACCCTTGATGACTGCACGACACGAAAATTTACGCCTTGCCTGGGCCTATCGACACCGACATTGGACTGTTGATGACTGGAAACATGTTCAAATGGTTCAAATGGCTCTGAGCACTATGGGACTTAACATCTATGGTCATCAGTCCCCTAGAACTTAGAACTACTTAAACCTAACTAACCTAAGGACATCACACAACACCCAGCCATCACGAGGCAGAGAAAATCCCTGACCCCGCCGGGAATCGAACCCGGGAACCCGGGCGTGGGAAGCGAGAACGCTACCACACGACCACGAGATGCGGGCGGAAACATGTTGCCCGATCGGACGAGTCTCATAATAAATTGTATCGAGCGGATGGATGTGTATGAGTATGGAGACAACTTCATGAACCCATGGACCCAGCATGTTAGCAGGGGACTGTTCAAGCTGGTGTCGGGCATGTGTAGTTGGAGCGATATGGGACCCTTGACACGTCCAAATACGGTTCTGACAAGTGACACGAGCGTAAGCATCATGTCTGATCACCTGCATCTATTCATGTCCATTGTGCATTCCGACGGACTTGGGAAATTCCAGCATGACTATACGACACCCCACACGTCAATAATTACTACAGAGTGACTCCAGGAACACTCTTCTGAATTTAAACACTTCGACTTGCCACCAAACTCCTCAGACATGATCATTACTGAGGCCTCGTAACGTGCTGTTCAGAAGAGATCTCCACCCCTTGTACTCACGGATTTATGGACAGCCGTGCAGTATTCATTTCCCTCCAGCACTACTTCAGACATAAGTCGAGTCCATGCAATGTTGTGTCGCAGGGCTCTTCACGATATTAGGCAGTTACTTTGGCTCTTCAGCGTATAATGTATTTAAATGCTGATTAAGTGGATGACATGTACTAGACAAAGTCAACGACTCCTACACTGACTATAGATAATGTGATTTTGCGTCCTATATCTTCTGAAGAAGAAGGTTTTAAAAACTTCGAAACCATGGTCAAGGTTTAATAAACCTGTATTTTACAACTGTTTGGTTGTTGTTTCTAATGCATTGAAGCTCTTGCATGGACAGCTGCTGAAGCTCAGCCATTTTCAAGAAGTTCTTCAAGATATAAGCTAAAGATAACTTAAAGAATTGCCAAGTGCAAACGGGCATTTAATAAAAAAAAAGTGACTTTATGGATATCCAAATCGACAACTGCGGAAGAAGAAGTCAATAAAAGCCTTTCCATGGAGTGTATCATGCTTGTGGAAGATGATGTTCGGGAGGTGGGCGCGAAAAATGAAATAACTGAACTGGAAGCTTTTGAAATGTGGAGATGGTTTCTAGCACTACCAATACCACGGGGCAGTTGGATGATAAATGAAACGTTTTTGGAAAAAATGAAAAAAATTAAGCTTAAAGAAAAGAAAACAGATCTTCATTGCCTATCTTCAGTGCCACTCCAGCTGATGTACGAATATTTTTGAGAGGAAAGTTGAAGCTAAAAGAGCAACGAGGAAGAAAGGAAGGATGAATGGTTCAAATGGCTCTGAGCACTATGGGACTTAACTTCTGAGGTCATCAGTCGCCTAGAACGTAGAACTACTTAAACCTTACTAACCTAAGGACATCACACACATCCATGCCCGAGGCAGGATGCGAACCTGCGACCGGAGCGGTGACGCGATTGCTGACTGAAGCGCCTACAACCGCTCGGCCACACCGGCCGGCCTAGGAAGGACGATTAGGGTTTAACGTCCCGTTGACGACGACTTCATGAGAGACGGAAAACTAGCCCGGAGTAGTGAAGAATAGGAAAGGAAACCACCCACGCGCTTTCAAAGATTTCATCCTGGCATTCGTGCACTTTCAAAGGTATCATCCTGGCATTCGCCTTAAGGAATGTAGGGGAATCACAGGAAACCTAAATCTGGATGAGCAGACGGAGAAAGACCTGGAAGGAAATCCCAAGACTCGTTCATGAATGCTATACAACCAAATCAAGAAGTCAGAATTACAGAGGAAGCGCCTGTGAGCCCATATACTGCCCACCAAAATTAGTGTTAAGGAGAAGAAAAAGAAGCGAATCAATACGTTGTGCGATCAAACATTAGGCAAAAATAAACAGCATTTGTAGGAAAATTGAGATAGTCAATTTCAAATTTAGGTGTTCTTCGAAAGCTGCTCATTTGTAATGTGAAACAGAGGGATGTTGTAGTAAAAATGAAAAGAAGGTACAGATTTATCCTATAGCGCTACAAAACACAGTTTCCTCAAAAAAAGGTAAAATTAGAGAAAAACATTTCAAACTGAATAGAAACATCTCAACATCACTTCAATAGTTGGACGAAACTATTGCCTTTGATCATCGTGAAGCATGTTGTAGGGAGTACAGAATAACAACAGTAATTACATAGATTTTTTAAAATATTTGTGGACTTAATTGTTTTTGGTTACGTAAAGGTGCAGAAATTACGCGATCAACTAATTTTCGTTACTTATAAAATGTCATTTGTATTTGTATGGAGATAAAATACACAATGGTTTAACACGGAATGATGTGCGGTTCTCATTTTGTGCAAAACGAACAAACAAACAACAAAGAGAAGTCGTCGGCTCATAGCTTCTCTCTCACACATTTCTTTCCCTACCAATCCTACCAGTACTACCGATAATCCTATCATTTACTGCGTCAATTACGTAAAATGTTAAAACTAATGAACGCAGTTTTGATAAAGCACGACTCTAGTTTCAGGTGAATATTTCACAGAGGGCTCAGTCCTTTTTTAAATGTGGAATCTCGGTGAGCTCATTTAATCGACCCGGATAGCCACGCGTGTTAAAACGCCACTTCCGTGACGGTCGGCGGATTAACGAGGTGGGTCGGCCAGTGTGCATGTGGTTTTTAGACGGTGACTGCCGGACTGGTACTCAGGACCTACCTCAGGTACACGATCCGCAAACATTTAGAAACATTTTCGCCCTCTTTCAC
Organism: Schistocerca piceifrons; assembly: GCF_021461385.2. Classification (NCBI taxonomy): domain Eukaryota; kingdom Metazoa; phylum Arthropoda; class Insecta; order Orthoptera; family Acrididae; genus Schistocerca; species Schistocerca piceifrons. The sequence continues at coordinate 15,565,461 of NC_060149.1, forward strand.
ATAAATTACGCAACACGCAGGCAGTTGGGGTACACATGTTCCGTTCCGGGAGGTAACATCCGACCGCCGCTTAAATGAACCGCGACAGATTCGTTCATAACCGTGGCGACCCCGCGCCGATCGGGACGAAGGCACAAGAACCAGAAGAAGAAGAGTCTTGTCGAGTTAATTTACGCACGAATATCGGCATGAGCGAGCTGTTTCTCTTTTCCTGGTGGAAGCGAACGAGTGGTAAAGATACCTAGCTTGTTCAGTTCGAGCGCGACTTCACTGAAAGTATTTCACAAGAGGTCCGCGCTTAGTCGTCATCACCGATTTCGTCCAGATTTATGGTGTGTGGAGGGCTCAGCCAAAAATGAAAGTGACAGAAGGGAGAGGGCCAGACGGGCGAGCGTTTAGAAAAGACAGCATAGCTGGTCGCGTGAAGCTCGAGCCTTCTGTGTTAGCGAATTTTCCACGCAGCTATTAGCGCAGCGGGAAGACTACAGCTTGATAATGTGAGATTCGTGAGGTCGAGTCCCTGCACGGAATATTTTTTTCAGTTAGTACGATACAAATAAACGAAAAGAATGCTCAGTATACAATATTTATTAATATTTTCGTAAACGACATGAAAATGAAGGGCAAAGGAGAATTTGGCAGAAATACGTGGCAAAATACAGGATGTCGGCACTCACCAAAATCTCGCAAACTTACAAGAATCTTATAATTTGTTTAAAACTTATATGAAGAAGCCTTACATACAGCAGAACAAATTTCTTCTGTTAACTTGGAGAGCACAAACAAAGCCACAATAATGCGACGAGATTTTTGAAGACGAAGAAGGATTGCCATCATGCAGTATTAATGTGATTACCCCCAAATGCAATCGTAAGTACAACCGTGCGATGTCTATTTTTTATAGGCAGGTGAAGAATTTAGTCAAAAAGCTTCAAAACTGCTCGTGTCTCATCGAGAGAGAAAAAGAAATCACATACGGAGAAGACTGCATCAGAATACTTCCCATTGACAATATTTGGAGAAATGATTCGCTACTTGAGGTTTGCTGCCACGCTGTGCGATCAGAGAGAACCCTCTATGAATGTAAACCACGTTTGTTTGTAGAAACTTTAAAGCAACCGTGTAATTGTAAAAATACGCCGTTTATAACGTGTACAATACGCCAAGAAAATTACTGCTTCCCCTGTTTCTAGGATGAATATTACCCCAACACGTGTAAATCTAATTTTACACACGAAGTTCTCGTGTACACCTTACAATGTCATCCTGGAAATTAGTTTGCAATCCCAAGTTTTCGTTGACCTTTCCTTTTCATGCCTTTTACGAAAATATTAATAAATACAACATATTGAACATCATTTCTGTTTATTTTCAGCGTACGTAACATAAAAATTGAAGAAAAAAAGTGTTTCCGCACAGGGACTCGGCCCCACCACCCCGGGACTACCGTTCTGTATGCTTTTCTCCATCTATGTGGCCATGTCGTCTGTAGTCCCTTTACAATTGCTGAGGGCACTTTTGTTCCGTCGTTACAACTACAAGAAAATGCGTGTTTTTCTCACCAGACGCGTTTGGCTTTATTGAAGTAAAGCGTCATCAATAGTTTGTACTTAAAGATATTTACAGTTTGATTTGTTTCTGAGATCGAAAAGCAGTTCGTTAACGATTTGTTGGTTTTTACTTGCGGTAATTTCTTCTTGGTTTCTCGCCTACATCAGGAAATCCCGTCTGCTATCACGTCTGAAGAAAGAAACCAAAGACGTGCTCCTGATGTAGGCGAAAAAATAAGCAGAAACTACCGTAAGTAAAAACCAAAAAATTATTAACGAACTGCTTTTCGATCTTAAAAACAAATCAAATTGTAAATATCTTTAATTACGGACCGCTGACGATGCTTTATCTCAATAAAACGAAACGCGTTTGATGAGAAAAGCACGCATTTTTTTTGTAGTTGTAACGACGGAACAAAAATACCCTTAGGAATTGTACTCTTTTAGCTGTCTGGAAACTGCCGTCGCATAAATGGCTCTCGCCACGTCTGACCCGCTCCAAAAATTTTATTTTTTCAACGCTTGGCCATCTGGCGTCCCTTTCGATTCGGAAAAAAGTGTCGACGACCTTCATATGCCATAAATTTGGACGAAATCGGCGACGACGAATAGGCGCCGTCCCCTTGCCAGTACGTAATATTGCTGCCGTCAAATGGAGGGCGCGTGGCACTGAAAAAGTGAGATCCTACTGCGATCGATACTGGACCATCTGCAGCAAGCGCCTGCTACGCAGGACCCATTAGTCTCCCGGGAAACCATAGCATTTACGTCTACGTCTATATCTGTACTTCGCAAGCCACCTTACGAAAGGTTCTTTGCGTGCCACTGTCAGTGCTCTTATTTTCTGTTCCAGTCGTGAATGGTGCACGGGAAGAGCCACTGTTGGTATGTTACAGTGTGAGCTCAAATCTCTCAAACGTTATCTGCAGGTCTTTTCACGATGTATGTGTAGGAGGAAGCAAAATATTGGTTAACTCATATAGGAAATACACTCTCGCGATTTACACAGCAAACCACACGGAGATCCACAACGCTTCTCGTGTAGCGTCTGCCAATGGAGTTGGATGAGGATCTCTGTAACGTTTCCGCATTCCATAAACAGATTAGTAACTAATAACGAAACGCATTGCAACAAAAAGTCGAGCGGATCAACAAAAAACGTAGCTGGTTATGTTTCTCAGCTACATATAGTCGTGATAATAGAGAATATAGTAGGAGCGGAACATTAATAAAATATTAAATGCAGCACAAAAATGTCCATATCCCGGCGGAGGTTCGAGTCGTCCCTCGGGCATGGGTGTGTGTGTTTGTCCTTAGGACAATTTAGGGACTGATGGCTAAAAAATGGTTCAAATGGCTCTGAGCACTATGGGACTTAACATCTGTGGTCATCAGTCCCCTAGAACTTAGAACTACTTAAACCTAACTAACCTAAGAACATCACACACATCCATGCCCGAGGCAGGATTCGAACCTGCGACCGTAGCAGTCACGCGGTTCCGGACTGCGCGCCTAGAACCGCTAGACCACCGCGGCCGGCGGACTGATGGCCTTAGCAGTTAAGTCCCATAAGATTTCACACACATTTTGAACAAGAATGTCCATAATACCAACACCCACGGATCGAACAGTAAAGGGACCACTGTACTGCAGTGAATTGCCGGGAGTTGTAATGCCTTGATATCTATGATGGCCGCCTTGTATGTCACGAGACGCGGTTAACGGACAACGTGGATTTAAGGGACGATCTTTACAAAATTTATCGAACAGACAAGATTAACGGCCGCGTTGGAGTCACCGTTAGGAAAGAAAAGAAAACATAATCTACGTTCCCGGTAATCAACGGCTTAATAAGGTATGCATTGATAATTTGTCATTTGATATTATGAATTTTCATGGTGTCACGATTATTAAAATCGTGTATTGTCCTCCTCACATTCCTCTTTCCGGAGTTATTTGAATTTAACTGTTCAGTTACCGAATACACGTTTCTTCAAAGACGATATAGCTAACTGACAGTGCGGTTATTGTATAAACAGTTTTGGTGTGACGGAGCTAATACGTTCCATTGGTCATTCACATTTAGTTATGCTGGACACAAAAAGCCAGACAGACTAAGTACTCCATTTCAGGTGTCCTGATATCGAGTTATCATTTTCTCCTTTCTCTCTAAAATTATGTCGTTAAAATTTCTATGAGTATTTCTGCCCAACATCAGCACGCTGGTACATATGACGATATGCTTAACCACCAGTGTAGGAATTGCAAGGTTCCAGACAAAAATACCCGAGCTCTTCGCACCATGAATATCTTGCGTCGACTTTCAAAGCAGTTCTGAGAGCAGAATATGACATCACTTTCCAAAGTGCGTCAGGTAGTCTTAGATATGACTGCCGCAAGCCATGGTTGACTCCTGGAGACGGCTTGTGATGCACACGTTAGTTTAGATCCTCTTTATCAAAGCTTCACAGTTGCGAGACAAAAGACGACACAAACCTGGAGGATAACACGAGAAGCAAAGAGGGAAAGCTAGATCAAGTTTTCTCGACAACTTGGTCGACTATTTCCTCACAGGCGTTGAAGAGAAAAGTAATTTTTAAGAACCTACACAAGATAATAACGCGAAGCAAGCCAGTGGAAAACACATTCATGCATTTAATAGCGCCAGGTTCCGTTCTTTGCAGTATCAAAGAATTCAAAGAATTACCAGATTTCAATGTATGTTCCCAGCTCTGCTTCACAGACAAAACCTTTAGTTTTAATGACTCCTACACAGCCTATAACAGTGAGATACAGCCCCCAGATCTGATATGAATAAGTATTTCAACATGCCTTGTGCAGTGAAAGGCATACTTCTAGAAATGCCTACCGATTTGTTCCAAGACGGTTCAAATGGCTCTGAGCACTGTAGGACTTAACATCTGGGATCATCAGTCCCCTAGAACTACTTAGACCTAACTAACCTAAGGACATCACACACATCCATGCCCGATGCCGGATTCGAACCTGCGACCGTAGCGGTCGTGCGGTTCCAGACTGAAGCGCCTAGAACCGCTCGGCCACACCGGCCGGCCTGTTACAAGATGCCCTTGCACCTGAATATTGGTCACTAATCTATATCGTATCCGTGTACGTGTCCAAATCAGGTAGGTGCTCAGTTTTCCTTTAATATCTAATTTCTTGACTCTGCAACGTGATCAAGAACAGACGGAAATGGTTCGTTGAACATAATAAAACTCTTCATAATTAAATACTGGATTTCTGTAAAAATTTCAGTGCGTTTGCTTCTCTATGCACAAATATAACTAACGTGCAGCTGAATTGTCCTGACAGTATCTACACATTCGTAACTTTCTTAGCTATAAAATATGCCTATTTAAAGGTCGTTACAGAATAACACTACAAGTTTAAGAAATGTTCGTCAGCGTCAAATAGATACTTGCTTTTATCAGGTTACCCTCTATTCAGTGGTTGTTGCACCCAGTGACTGTTATTTTGACTTGTAAATAATAGATTTCAGCTATCAGTCGTCCTTAGGAATTTTTATTGGCAGATCTAGATTTCAGCTAGAAACTAGCCATTCTCAATGCACTATCATTTTTGGTCAATGCATGTAATACTATTCAATGAACTGTGGACAAAGCCCGATCGACAGGCATTACATGCATTGAGCAAAGATGATAGTGCATTGAGAATGGCTGGTTTCTAGCTGAAATCTAGATCTGCCAATAAAAATACCTGCATTTAGTTGTAGCATCTGATATACCTAGAGGAGCGTGTTGTACATGGAGGATAGCGTACCTAGGAAGTCAGGATGTTTCCTAGTCTATATTTCAATCTAGCGACCGATTTTAGAATCACACGAAGGAACGCGCACTAGAGACCGCTATAACACTTTGCAGTATTTTCTGCTGTTTCTGTTGTTGTGAAACATGAGGTAGTGTTTTGAACACCTTTCGTAAATATTTGGAGTTCTTCACACTTAAGCGGTCTACACTATATTAAAACTGTTTTGAAAATATTGTTAATTCTTCTGTTACAATATTTTATAGTGATTAAAATTCTATATATTTTTGAAAATAGTTTTATAACGTGTGGACTATTATGACATACTTCGTTGGTTGTGCACCATCTTGTATCATTAAACGGAATGAGGCCTTTTATCACGGAACATGTGGTATTTGCTATTTAACTTAGTTTCTTTAATGTCTTGACAATTTTATCTGTCTTGAAAATGGAAACTTTTGTTGGTTTCCAATTGCTTGTTTTTCAAAATGTCCGCCTCGATAGCTGAATGGTCAGCGCGACGGAGTGCCGTGCCAAGGGGGTCGGATTCGATTCCCAGCTGGGTCGGAGATTTTCTCCGCTCAGGGACTGGGTGTTGTGTTGTCTTCATCATCATCTCATCCCCATCGACGTACAAGTCGCCGAAGTGGCGTCCACTCAAAAGACTTGCACCAGGCGAACGGTCTACCCGAGGGGAGGCCCTAGCCACGCGACTTTTCATTTCATTTTTCAAAGTGAATTTAACTTGTATCTGGTTTTTTATAATACTTTATTTTGATTTCAATTACTGATTATCGGTGCGTAGTAGAGTAATAATGTAACATATAGACATATAGACAATTAAGGGGGTGTGGGGGGGTACGATGTCAAATTCGCTGACTTGGAGCAGGAGAGGCACCACAGAACATTTCCAGTGTCTATACTTTTACAAATAAATTCATAAAGCTTTTTCAGCATGACCGGGAAAGATTCAGGATTCACACTCATAGAAATGGAAGTTCAAAAATATAACAAAAAAAAGTTTTTACTTGTGAAATTTCATCATTTTTTCACTTACTATAGGCTGCATTTGTTGCTATAGGTACACTTTTCTTCATAAGTAAGAGAGATTCTTAGATGAATTTTGCACAGCATACAAACCATACTTACAGGTGTACAAAACTCTAGAATTTATTTAATCTTTGAAAAAAATGAATGAGCTGTTACACTTTAGACTTCATGTTTAGAAAAAATTCAACCTCAAATTTTATGGTTAATTATATCACTTTTTATCAGTTTTTTACAGATTTGTAAAATTCTCGAGTTTCATACACCTGTAAGTATGGTTTGTATGTTGTGCAAAATTCGTCGAAGAATCTCTTACTTATGAAGAAAAGTGTAACTATAGCAACAAATGCAATCAATAGTAAGTGGAAGAATGGTGAAATTTGACATGTAAAAAAAAATATTTTGTTATGTTTTTGAACTTCCACTGCTATTAATGTCAATTCTGAATCCTTATGAATTCATTTGTAAAAGTATAGACAGTGGAAATTAAAATGTCCTGTGGTGCATCGCCTGCTCCAAGTCGGACAGTCTGACGTCCTACCCTCCTTAAATTCAGTATTTGCAAGGCTTTCTCGATTGAAATACTTTTAAATTTGAATAGAATATTTGTTCCTGTTCGCCTCCGTTGCTGAGTGGTCAGTGCGGCTTATTGGCATTTTAAGGACACAGGTTTGATTCCCGATATTTCCAGGGATTTTTCCTTGGTGGGAGGACTGGAATGCGGTGCAGTCAGTCTGGTGATGTTAACGGAGGAGCTACTTGGCAGAGGAGTCACGAAAACACAACGGCAGGGAGAGCTCACCCTACTCCCTTCCATACATCACCCAATGATGCCACTGCAAGAAGACGAGACGGCTGTCGGTCGGTACCGATGGACCTGCCAGGGCCTTTGTGAGGAGTTCACGTTTACGTTTGCATTTGTTCCTAGGTACATGACCGTGTTATATCTTGGAACATTTTTTTCGTATTTGGATAAAGCTTACTTTTCCGGAGTTATTTTTGTAATTGCAGAAAAAAAGCTTAAGGGCGCAAAAAGTGAATGCTATCATGTACAAATGAGACTAAAACGATAATTAAACTTCTGTTACAGGTTGAAAGTCTGAAAAGTGTTCCAAGGTACAATATTCTCCGCAATTAGATAGTAGACACAAGTGTATGTCGCATGTCAAGGAACCTTCCATAAATTTGATGTGGTGTTGATCCGTGGTCTGATTATGGTCGCCTGATCAAATGTAATTGTCAGGGAATAAATATTTATTAACAACTTCTGTGGTTTCATTATTCTGGTCTTTAATTAAATTGAAGCTATACAGGACCGTCTACAGGAAAAAATTTGCTTTTGGTTGTTACTCCACATAGCTTGTGTAATATGGATGTACCATCCAAATTGGTCAACTGTTGCTATCGCTGCTTCCCACATTGGACTAGAAGAACAAATTCCACTGATGGTCAAATGATTAACAGAACTTTGTTCAGGAGTATATCACAAGATAAGCCTTTAAAACGATACTTCCCAACCTATACACTAGAAAATGACAAAGGAGTACGGTATCCTCTCCCATTCCTACAATTTGCAAACTACTTCGTAATATATTTCAAAAACAAGTTCATTGTCTGCAAAAAGGTGTCAGAGTGGTAATATGCACACCGCACGATAAATAAACGTAATTGGCATCTGGGAAATGTCAACTCGCCGTTTTCACCAGGCATAAGTTACCCCAGATGTAATTTCCTTACTAATCATCATCCATAATATCCCTGCGTTCCTATGCGTGACTCTATACCTTCATGAGGAGACATGCTAGAACTCAAGCCTAAAATCCTGAAGAGGATTAACGTCATAAAATCTCTAGCCTATACTACTTAGGGAGCCGATCCTGTGACGCAGTCGCACATATAAGAGTTTTAATCCGAGTCAAGAGGGTATATGGTTGCATGTTGCATGACTGTCTCTTCTTATGCGCTGAAAGTTTCATATCACCTACAATCTCAGTCATGCACACTGAACTGGTGACATCTCCATTTGCTCTGAGACGGTAGCTTTCGAGTTTAAGATGCGTGTTAACAATAATATTGTCATGAAACTGAAAGGATCATATGTCCTCCCATATCGATATACACTGACAGAAAAAGTCACAATACCAAAAAATAATTAATGTACAGTAATGAAATTTCGGGAATACGTATGCATAGATAACGTGTATTTAAGGGATTAACATTGCAAGATCACAGGTTAATGTAAACGCGAGATAGGCCATTGTAAATGTGAAATGCGGGTACATTAATAACCGCTAGAATGTTTAATGAAAGCATTAAAATGTGAATGCATAATGTTGTACATGGTATCAGTGTGTGGGATGGGGTTCCACGCTTGTTAGACTTTGTCGGTCACTACAGAGACATCTAATGGTCGTTGTGGACTACGTTGTAGTTGTCCGATGATGTCCCGCATGTGCTCCATTGGAGACGGATCTGGTGATCGAGCAGGTCAAGGCAATGCCTCTGGCACGGATGTGTGTGTTGTCCTTAGGTTATTTAGGTTTAAGTAGTTCTAAGTCTAGTGGACTGATGACCTCAGATGTTAAGTGCCATAGTGCTTAGAGCCATTTGAACAACACGTCGAATACCAGCTTGACGTACAAATTTGCAGCCGGGGGCGTGGGGTAACCACGTGAGTACCCCTGCTGTCAAATCGCACCGCAGAACATAACTCCAGTGTGTGTAATAGCAAACAGCTCGGTTCCAGGCCCTCCCCCTAGCCGATACACGGCACCGGAGCAGAGCCAGCTGTCGTCAGACCTCCAGTCTGCCCTCGGGTAAGCTCTCGCTTGACTCCACTGAAGTCGCAAATGTCGGTGGTTTGGAGTCTGTGCAATGCTCGCTACAGGTCGTCTGGCTCGTAGGTGTCCTTTAAGTAACAAATTTGTAACACTTCATTGCGTCACTGTGGTGGCAACTGCTGCTGAAATTGCTGCTGCAGTCGCAGCGTGTTGCGCCAGAGCCTTATGCCGAACACGATGGCCTTCCCTCTCGTGGTCGTCCAGACCCCGGCGTTCTCTTCACAACCGCAGCCTGTAGCCATGTGCCGTGGCTGCATTGCTGTCCAGTCTTCCTGCAGTATCACAGAAGGAACATCTAGCTTCTCGTAGCCCTTCTCGCTCAAACTCAGTCAGGTGCTGATAGTGGCATCTTCGTCGTCTGAAAGGCATTCCTGACTGACGTCAACTCACCACGTCCAATTTCAAAGGTAACTAGCGTTCAAGACCTTTACAGTATGTATTTGAAATAAACCTGATTTGCATCCTCATAGTCGCGCTACTAAAGCTGCTCTTTTGCGACTGGTGCGAAATTTGAGAAGACGTTATCTTTCAGATCTAGAAACACATCTTGGTTTTGCGTTGTTTTTTTTCCATCAGTGTATTTGTCATTCTTCGTGGCATTTGGTCGTAAACTTATCGATCTCCTCCGTCGCCGACTGTATGTTACGTCAATGCAACTACCGCTGCTTTAACCGATACCAGTATTTCAGAGAAATCACTACCCGCTGTCAGTGCTTTAAGTGTAAGTGATTATTGTTGCTTGGCATGAGCGCTTAGCGTGGCACTAGACGGGTAATGGAGTTCAGGCGATCTGCGTGCCGACATTGCTCGGACGTACTTGCTAATTTGCATTCGATGGAATTATTTACGACGCATGCTGTTTTATTTAAGGTTTCATTGTGAAATGATCAGTGTCGTACGTTGTCATGAGGAATGTTGATAAAATGGAGTGTATTTAAAAGTGTTTGAAATGAGTAATGATTTTGGTAATTAACAGTATACGCTAACAGTCACTGTTCTTAATCGATCAGTTACGATCCGCTTCCTCGAATTATCAGTAAATGAAATAAATATACCGTTAACTTCTTGCAGTGGGGAGATGCAACATCATTGTAAAACAGGCTACCTAGTGGTCGTGTTACACAGGAAGACCGGTGACAAGGATGTCGCATCCTCAGATCCCGAGCTTGACTTCGAGCCTCAACGTATGATGAGTGAATTGGAAATGTTCAGCAGCTCCTCGATTCTTCAAGCAACGTTTGACAGGACGAAGGACAGAGACAGTGAAGTGTTAGTTAATTCGAACTCTAGATGCTCAGAAAATTTAAATTTAAATTTGGACGTAAGCACTGTATCGCGTGAGGCAGGAATAGACAACATTCGTATTGAGAATGAATGAAGGTGTGATACGATATTGAAATGGTTACGAGAACTGAAGACCGATAGTCAAAAATTAAGTGTATGTAATAAAAAAAAGAGCGTATAGTTGAACAGAAGATTTGAAAACTAAAACGAAAAACTAGTTCAATGGAGCAAGATAATAGAGAAACTGGACAAAATGGTAGACGATTATTATCAAGAGCTGAGAACAAGTTTGGAAAGTTTTATTATAGGATCAACGAAAACCGAACATTCTGATGACAATCAGGATAGTAAACAATACGATGCAGAGAAAGAAGATGAGGTGGTGGAAGTTCATTCTCAGTCTGACAGCAACAAGAAGTTCAGCAGAATACGGTGATTCATGATGCAACTGTTGACATGCACAGGACACGAGATGAAAGTGATGCAGACACCAACTAGATTTCTTATGTACGACGACGTCCTTCTGATTTTGAACTTAACATTAAAAAATGGCCGGCCGGGGTGGCCGAGCGGTTCTAGGCGCTTCAATCTGGAACCGCACGACCGCTACGGTCGCAGGTTCGAATCCTGCCTCGGGCTTGGATGTATGTGATCTCCTTAGATTAGTTAGGTTTAAATAGTCCTAAGTTCTAGGGGACCGATGACCTCAGATGTTGAGTCCCATAGTGCTCAGAGCCATTTGAACCATTAAAAAATGGATAAATTTGTCGAAACCAAACAAAACTGCATTGTCGACAGTGATCGAAATTCGACATAAGAGGATTTTGAGTTGTTGATGCAAGGAAGCTACAATGAGGACTTATTTTAGCGTGATGAACGGCGATTTTTCATATAAACGGACAGTTTAAAGTTTAGCGTTCACGAAAGTCGAATGAGGCAGATAAGATCGGTTTTTGTGGACAGAAAACGTATGTTACTAACTACATAGTGAGAAATTTCGGTTTGGAAAAATTCACATCTACAATATTTAAACCAACATTCTCAAGTGGCTATATGATCACGGTTCAACGAAACAAGGTAAGCAGTTTATTAAGCCACGACGATCATGCCAAAAACCGCAATCAGAACTTCATAACCATTTTTGAGAAGAAATTTAAGTGGAACAGTAGCTCGAAGAACAGAGCGAGAAGAAGAAAAAAAAAGGCTCGTGCACTGAATTCGGAAAGAAGAAGAGAAAAAGCGACTGTAAAAGGAAGACGAAGATATTTCGTGTTTAATTTCGAATGATAACAACAAGTGATGACCTTCAGTACTTTGAATTGTGTAGAGATTTATTAGTGTCTCCATAAATGAGTGTGTATTAAACATCGTTGCACTGTTTCAAACTCACTAGTGCGTGACTTTTATTTATGTGTTCTATGATGTGGCGGCGCGGGTTTTGTTTTGGCGTGATACTGCCGATTATTCTCTCCCTGTGTCTGTGGGGTAACCGGGTGCGACGCTACGTCACCGGACGTCATGAGTGCAGACAACTGGTTCGTGGGAGCAGAACGCTACTGCCATCATGCAATGGCCAACACCGAAGTACGGAGGAGGTGACGTTACGGAATAGGGGTGTTTCTTGTAGTTAGAGTTTGGTCCCTTTATTTTTCTTACTAAAGACATGCAGACGTTTTACAGCATTGTATAGAGGAACAGTTCGAATACAACGAGTGTCTATCAGCATGAAAATGCAGCCTGTCATAAAACAGCGTCTGTGAGGCCATGGTTTGTGGACAGTAACATTCCTGAAATGGAACAGCCTGTCCAGATTCCCGCCGTCAACGCAGTGAAGCACCTTTGAGGTAAGTTAGAGTGTCGACTTCACTCCCTTACTCAACGTCCAACATGACTAGCTTATCTGGTTTCAGCTCTTGAGAAAGAATTGGCTGCAATCCCTTAGTAGGCATTCAGACGCCTCAATGAAAGTGTCCCAAGAAGAGTTCAGGCTTCATAAAGGTGAAGAGTAGACGTATCCCATGTTAATGTCCACTAATATGTGTTCAGATCCTTTGGATCAGACAGTGTATAACAGTAGAATTAGACAGCATCCAAAAGTAACTTCAGCGTCTCAGGTGTGTCTACATTATATTCCTCTCGGGAAAGCTGGCACTAAGTGTTTCCAGCTTCTTTACGTGAGCTGTAATCTCCGATGAGGTAGCTAGCTTCTTGCTACCCATAGGAAAGTCCTTGCTAACAACAGAATTATTTACTGTTTTATAAGAGAGTTAAAAGCCGACAAAGTAGTGTTATATACCGACTCTGTGAGCACTGTGCTGTCTCTCACGATTGTTGTTTCGAGGAAATCTGTAAACCGCCTAGCGCAGGATGTCGTTTGGAATATGCTTGGTGACTTTGGTTTTGACCTCATTAGCATAGTGCTTAGAAGACGCGTTTCTGACTACGTGCCCGAATAGACAAAAAAGGTGCATGAATATTTGAATACTGCGAAGGACGTACGTCCACCGCTTGCCACAGCAACAATTTACAAAATCCCTTGCACATGAGGTCAAATGTTCATAGGAACTGCTAAACGAAGCATCAACACTGTGCTCGAAGAACAAAAGAGAACTTGTCGTTCGGGATACACTGATAAATCGGCAGTAGCAGTGAAACGTCCCCTTTGAACAATTTTTTACAAATGACTGTGCTTATACTGACACACAATATTTTTATTAGCGCAACGCAATCTGACTTTCAAAAATCCCTACAAAAGAATGGCCCTGACTAACATTAACCTATAACTTTCACAAATCACTTACCTCACAAAAATCTTCGTTACTCAAGCTACTGCAATACAGCGAGCGCCACTACTGCCAGCTAAATAAAAGATTCAAACTACGGAAGGCACTAACTACTGATAGGCATAGTTAGCAAATGAAAGATTTTAATAGAGAACAAACAATGTATTTACCTTAATATCATCAAAAGTCATAATATATATAGGAGTTCATGACAGTCTTACAAATTCAAAACTCCGCCATCTCTCTCCCCACATCCACCACTGCTGGCGGCTCACCTCCAACTGCGCAACGCTACGCGCTGTTCACAGCCAACTGCCTAACACTACAATGGCAGACAACAATGCAAACTAGCCACAGACTGCACACAGCACAGCCAGTGATTTTCACACAGAGCGCTACGTGGCGTTACCAATAAGAAAACATAAACAGCCTACTTACATAGCACAGCCAGTGATTTTTCATATAGAGCGCTACGTGGCGTTACCAATAAGAAAACATAAACAGCCTACTTACAGCAGATATTATACCGGGACAAGGGATTCCCCGATATTAATTTTTGTCAAGGTTAACTGGCAGTTGATCTTTATGTAGATAAATATAAAATATTGCGTATATATATAGGCGAAAATATCCGTTACATTTCAGTTAAACTATTGGCGACAAATGACTGAAAGTAGCAACCACTGTGAAATACCTAGGAATAATAATTTAGAGCAACCTAATGTGGAAAGACCGCATAAAACAATTTTTAGGAAAGACAGATGACAGGCTGAGATTCGTTGGGCAAATCTTAATGAAATATAATTCATCAATGAAAGAACTGGCTTGCGAAACACTTTTTCGAACGACTGCTGAATAGTGTTCATCAGTTAGGGATCCATATAAGGTTGAATTAATGGAAGATGTAGGGAAGATCCAATGAAGAGCGACGCGTATTGTGACGGGATCATTTAGAGCGTTACGGGGATGTTCAACAAACTCCAGTTGCTGACGCTGCAAGACAACTTTTGTACATCGCGGAGAGATTTACTATTGAAATTCAAAGAGAGTAAGCTGCTCCTCCGTACGTCTCACGAAATGACTACAATGAAAAAACTCATACGGACCTTTACCGACAATCATCATTCTGCCCACGCGCCATTCGTGACTGGAAAAGGAAAAAGAGGGGTAGAGGGCGGGGGAGGGGGGGGGGAGGGAGATAGCAGCACCAGTAGTGTCCTCCGCTGTATACCGTAAGATGGCTTGCAGGGTATAGATGTAGGTGCTGACATAGGTTACTAGGCTAGGACGTACAGAGAGGTTATAGAAATTCCAAAATACAAAAACAACTCTACCTGAAAAGAAGAAGCACTGAAATTAGACAAGTTCGGAACAGTAGTGGTACAGTAAATAGACAGCGCCAACTCTTCTACTGTACAAGCAGCGTAAAATGCGGCAGCGCAACCTTAGGCAGGTGGTCACGTGTCATCATTGGCATCAATAAGTTCAGCAAGTAGTCAAATCTCTGACATCATCGGTTTTAAGGCCATTTTGCCGCGTTCTGCGACATGTTTCTGTGCCTATCGTTTCACGTCCCATTGCGGGAGACTCCTCAGGGTATATAAAGACCTGGTCACTTCATTTTCAAACGTACACGTGATTGACGTGAAAACTTGCATTGTACCATCGTACGGAATGTGACAAGAGCGGAAGATATCCATAGACTGCTCTGTTTACGTTGGATCCCGCGACAAACTGGAATAAGGGCAACGAACGTCCTGATCTGCTTGACAAAAATATGTTACAACTGTCACATTTCACAAGCCATATTTATCCTTGCAGCGGAGTATGTACTATTTTGTAACTTCGGGCAGATTAAAGCTGTGTCAGAGACTACGACTCTAAGCCAGGAACAAGATATACAGGAGAGGGTCTATGAAGTTTGGAAGATAGGAGGGGAATACACATAGAAATGGAGCTGTGAAGGGGCGTCTTAGAATTATGTTCTCGAAAGGTAAGGTTCTGGGATCGAATATCTATCTAGCACACACTTTCAATATGTCAAGAAGTTTGAATCTTAACCACATTTATTTTCCCCTCTTTATAGTGACTTCTATCCTTCGCATGCAGCTAATGCAAAGACAGAACTGACAACTTACATAACAAGAACATTAACTTCGAAGGACCTTGACTCTGGGCCATGTAACAATGTGTAACATGTTACCAACGCTTCCTCAATTTTGGTCTCAAGGCAAAGGAGGTCGTTCCCATATATATATGTTCTGGGAAATATATACAGGGTGGTCCATTGATTGTGACCGGGCCAAATATCTCACGAAATAGGCATCAAACGAAAAAACTACAAAGTACGAGACTTGTCTAGCTTGAAGGGGGAAACCAGATGGCGCTATGGTTGGCCAGCTAAATGGCGCTGCCATAGGCCAAACGGATATCAACTGCATTTTTTAAAATAGGAACCCCCATGTTTTATTACATATTCGTGTAGTACGTGAAATAAATATTAATGTTTTAGTTGGATCACTTTTTTCGCTTTGTGATAGATGGCGCTGTAATAGTCACAAACCTATGGCTCACAATTTTAGACGAACAGTTGGTAACAGGTAGATTTTTTTAATTGAAATAAAGAACGTAGGTACGTTTGAACATTTTATTTTGGTTGTTCCAATGTGATACATGTACCTTTGTGAAATTATCATTTCTGAGAACGCATGCTGTTACAGAGTGATTGCCTGTAAATACCACATTAATGCAATAAATGCTCAAAATGATGTCCGTAAACCTCAATGCATTTGGCAACACGTGTAATGACATTCCGCTCAGCAGCGAATAGTTCGCCTTCCATAATGTACACACATGCATTGACAATGCACTGACGCATGTTGTCAGGCATTGTCGGTGGATCACGGTAGCAAATATCCTTCAATTTTCCGTACAGAAAGAAATCCGGGGACGTCAGATCCGGCGAACGTGAGGGCCATGGTATGGTGCTTCGACGACCAGTCCACCTGTCATGAAATATGCTGTTCAATAGCGCTTCAACCGCACGCGAGCTATGTGCCGGGCATCCATCATGTTGGAAGTACATCGCCATTCTGTCATGCTGTGAAACATCTTGTAGTGACATGGGTAGAACATTACATAGGAAATCAGCATACACTGCGCCATTTAGATTGCCATCGATAAAATGGGGGCCAATTATCCTTCCTCCCATAATGCCGCACCATACATTAACCCGCCTAGTTCGCTGATGTACCACATGTCGCAGGCATCGTGGATTTTCCGTTGCCCAATAGTGCATATTATACCGGTTTACGTTACCGCTGTTGGTGAATGACGCTTCGTCGCTAAATAGAACGCGTGCAAAAAATCTGTCATCGTCCCGTAATTTCTCTTGTGCGCAGTGGCAGAGCTGTACACGACGTTCAAAGTCGTCGCCATGCAATTCCTAGTGCATATAAATATGGTATGGGTGAATCGATGTAGATGTGGCATTCTCAAATGGACGTTTTTGACATTCCCGATTCTTGCGCAATTTGTCTGCTACTAATGTGCGGATTAGCCGCGACAGCAGCTAAAACATCTACATGGGGTTCATCATTTGTTGCAGGTCGTGGTTCACGTTTCGCATGTGGCTGAACACTTCCTGTTTCCTTATATAACGTAACTATCCGGTGAGCGGTCCGGACACTTGGATGATGTCGTCCAGGATACCGAGCAGCATACATAGCACACGCCCGTTGGGCATTTTGATCACAATAGCCATACATCAGCACTATATCGACCTTTTCCGCAGTTGGTAAAAGGTCCATTTTAACACGGGTAAGCCGGCCGGAGTGGCCGTGCGGTTCTAGGCGCTACAGTTTGGAACCGCGAGACCGCTACGATCGCAGGTTCGAATCCTGCCACGGGCATGGATGTGTGTGATGTCCTTAGGTTATTTAGGTTTAAGTAGTTCTAAGTTCAGGGGGACTGATGGCCTCAGAATTTGAGTCCTATAGTGCTCAGAGCCATTTGAACCATTTTTAACACGGGTAATGTATCACGAAGCAAATACCGTCCGCACTGTCGGAATGTTACGTTATACCACGTACTTATACGTTTGTGACTATGTTGTGTACATACACTCCTGGAAATGGAAAAAAGAACACATTGACACCGGTGTGTCAGACCCACCATACTTGCTCCGGACACTGCGAGAGGGCTGTACAAGCAATGATCACACGCACGGCACAGCGGACACACCAGGAACCGCGGTGTCGGCCGTCGAATGGCGCTAGCTGCGCAGCATTTGTGCACCGCCGCCGTCAGTGTCAGCCAGTTTGCCGTGGCATACGGAGCTCCATCGCAGTCTGTAACACTGGTAGCATGCCGCGACAGCGTGGACGTGAACCGTATGTGCAGTTGACGGACTTTGAGCGAGGGCGTATAGTGGGCATGCGGGAGGCCGGGTGGACGTACCGCCGAATTGCTCAACACGTGGAGCGTGAGGTCTCCACAGTACATCGATGTTGTCGCCAGTGGTCGGCGGAAGGTGCACGTGCCCGTCGACCTGGGACCGGACCGCAGCGACGCACGGATGCACGCCAAGACCGTAGGATCCTACGCAGTGCCGTAGGGGACCACACCGCCACTTCCCAGCAAATTAGGGACACTGTTGCTCCTGGGGTATCGGCGAGGACCATTCGCAACCGTCTCCATGAAGCTGGGCTACGGTCCCGCCCACCGTTAGGCCGTCTTCCGCTCACGCCCCAACATCGTGCAGCCCGCCTCCAGTGGTGTCGCGACAGGCGTGAATGGAGGGACGAATAGAGACGTGTCGTCTTCAGCGATGAGAGTCGCTTCTGCCTTGGTGCCAATGATGGTCGTATGCGTGTTTGGCGCCGTGCAGGTGAGCGCCACAATCAGGACTGCATACGACCGAGGCACACAGGGCCAACACCCGGCATCATGGTGTGGGGAGCGATCTCCTACACTGGCCGTACACCACTGGTGATCGTCGAGGGGACACTGAATAGTGCACGGTACATCCAAACCGTCATCGAACCCATCGTTCTACCATTCCTAGACCGGCAAGGGAACTTGCTGTTCCAACAGGACAATGCACGTCCGCATGTATCCCGTGCCACCCAACGTGCTCTAGAAGGTGTAAGTCAACTACCCTGGCCAGCAAGATCTCCGGATCTGTCCCCCATTGAGCATGTTTGGGACTGGATGAAGCATCGTCTCACGCGGTCTGCACGTCCAGCACGAACGCTGGTCTAACTGAGGCGCCAGGTGGAAATGGCATGGCAAGCCGTTCCACAGGACTACATCTAGCATCTCTACGATCGTCTCCATTGGAGAATAGCAGCCTGCATTGCTGCGAAAGGTGGATATACACTGTACTAGTGCCGACATTGTGCATGCTCTGTTGCCTGTGTCTATGTGCCTGTGGTTCTGTCAGTGTGATCATGTGATGTATCTGACCCCAGGAATGTGTCAATAAAGTTTCCCCTTCCTGGGACAATGAATTCACGGTGTTCTTATTTCAATTTCCAGGAGTGTAGTTTCGCGTAGTCAGCGCGTACATAACTTTCCTACTAGAGCGCGCCCCGCTAAGCAGAACAGCACAGGCGCAGCGCTCGTCCATCTCCGCACTACGAGATGGCGGTGCCATTGAGACGGACCAAATTCTGCTTCCGCCGATCCGCGTATTAATATGTAACGCAGCCAATGAGATTGCTGCTAACGTAGAACCTTTTGTCCTCGCTGATCACACTCGCGCAGTGATACATGAACGCGCGAGGTATTATAACGAGTGTACAGACCTCCGATTAGTCAGTCTGCATTTATCTGCACCAGTCTGTACCAGTCTGCATTACTCTGTAACAGTCTGTACGAGTTCTATGTACATTTGTCTGTACCAGTCTATAGTCAAGTTTCGGTCTGCGCCTAATAAGATTACCATATTCCTGTACATAGCCATGAAGAGAAATGTATAGACACTTTTACCAAGTATCAGAGATATATGTGAGAATAACATTAACGTATCAATACCAAAGGAACTTCAGATTGTCAATTGTAAATAGCATCCAGAACCAAGTTAAGTCATTTTTATGCTTGTTATTATTTTAATAAATGTGTGTGAAAATTAATCAAGTTCTGTTTAAAGTTGATCACCGTCAATCTGCTACTCTAAGCGTGCAAGTGGCATTTCTATGTTCTGACCTAACGGCAGAAGATAAACATGCCACGATAAGACCACGAGACATATTGCTGACACTCGCCTACATCGTTAGAGCGACAAGTCAAATAATCTGATGGTGTGTGTACCGAAGGTCTTACAGCACGGACACCACAGACTATTACAGCGCCATCTATCACAATGCGAAAAAAGTGGTCCAACTAAAACATTCATATTTCTTTTAAGTACTACTGGAATATGTAATAAACAATGGGGGTTCGTATATCCGTTTGATCTATGGCAGCGCCATCTAGCGCTCCAACCATAGCGCCATCTGGTTTCCCCCCTCAAGCTAGGCGAGTTTCGTTCTTTGTAGTTTTTTCGTTTTGATGCTTATTTCGTGAGATATTTGGCCCGGACACTATCAATGAACCACCCTGTATATCGAAGCGAAGCATTTAACATAAAATTAAATGTTTACTTCTTAACTGCTTTCTTCTTTCGCTCGATCAGAACACTATTTAAGGCTTCATTTTGAATGACACCGTGTTCAGTTACATCCTAAGAAACTTTTCAACAACTGAGATTAAAGATTTCACTGAGTTATACACCGATGTGCCACAAGTCACAGGATACGGTGCCCCGTAATATCGTGTCGGCCCTCCATTTGCAAGACGTAGTACAGCAACTCGACGTGGCATGGACTCAACAAGTCCTTAGATGTCTCTTGCAGAAATACTGAGCGATGTTGCCTCTATAAGCGTTCATAATTTGCGCACGTGTTGCCGGTGCACGAACTCACATCTCGATTATGTCCCGTAAATGCTCGCTGGGATTCATGTCGGGCGATCTGGGTGGCCGAATCATTCGCTCGAACTGTCCACAATGTCCTTCAAACCAATCTCGAACAGCTGTGGCCCAGTGACACGGCGCATTGACATCCATAAAACGGCCAACGTTTTCTGGGAACATGAAGTCCCTGATAGTGGTCTCCAAGTAGCCGAACACAACCATTTCCAGCCAATGAACCGTTCAGTTGGACCAGAGGAGCCAGTCCATTCCATGAAGCCACGGTCAGCTTACACAGTGCTTTGTTGACAATTGGGTCCATGGCTTCGTGGGGTCTGCGCCACACTCGAACCCTGCCATCAGCTCTTATAAACGGGCATCAGGACACTCTGACCAGACCACGGTTTTCCCGTCGTCTAGGATCCAACCGCTATGGTCAGGAGCCCAGGAGAGGCGCGGCAGGCGCTGTCGTTCTGTTTGCAAGAGCACTCGCGTCGGTCGTCTGCTGCCACAGCCCATTAACGCCAAATTTCGCCGCATTTTCCTAGCGGATACGTTCGTCATTCGTCCCGCATCCATTTCTGTGGTTATTTCGAACACTGTTGCTTGTCTGTTAGCACTGACAACGCTCCGCAAACGCCTCTGTTCTCTGTCGTTAAGTGAAGCCCGTCGGCCATTGTATTGTCCGTGTTGAGAGGTAATGCTTGAAATTTGGTATTCTCAGCACACTCTCGACGCTGTGGATCCCAGAATATTGAATCCTCTACGAGCTACGAAATGAAATGTCCCATGCGTCTAGCTCCAACCACCCATTCCCCGTTCAAAGTCTGTTAATTCACGTTTTGTGACAGTAAGCACTTCCGAAACCTTTTCACACGAATCGCGTGAGTACAAGTGACAAATCTACGAATCCACTGCCCTTTTATACCTTCCGTACGCGATACTACCGACATCTGTAGTTTTGCATATCGCTATCCCATGACTTGTCACCTCAGTGTGCCCACGTCGACGACAACTAAAAGGTAGACATATTTTAAAACGGCATAACGCTGAGGACGTTGCAAGCTATTTATTTAGTTGTAGATTAGTATAATTATTTACAGCGATGTATCGCTCGAAGCAGTCGTATTGTCGGCCATCAGCGATCCCGAATTATTTGGATTACACACTTGAATTACGGCTTGATGAAGAGCGAAATCGGCACCACTTTCCAAAAAATGATTTGAAACTTCACACGCAGCAAATTTTATTGCTGCGTTTTCTTTCTGTAGTTGCTCACCTACAAATTCCATTGAAAAAAAGTATTCTGTCCATATATAACAGTGGACCGGAGTATTATCAAATTATTTTTGTTTTCGACACAGCCACATAATATGACAACAATCATAAGCAGTTTCATTCATACGATGGCCATCTTTGGATTCTATACGTCATAGGTGGTATTTGAAAACACTTTGTTCGCCGTATTCCACCTGTAACGTATAAACTATATGGTGGCCAACGTATAGCCATAACTGGTTATGATTTTTATCGCATGTTGTGATTGTGTCAAAAATAAAAAGAGTGTACAATTTCTCCTTCTGTTTCTGTTGTCACCTAACAACGTACTATACACATTTGCAGAAGTTTATGTATATTCTCAATTTCTTTTACATCACAGCATTGCTCGGAACTGAACTTCGTACACAAATAAATTCACAAAAGAGAGAGCCCGCATCTCGTGGTCGTGCGGTAGCGTCCTCGCTTCCCACGCCCGGGTTCCCGGGTTCGATTCCCGGCGGGGTCAGGGATTTTCTCTGCCTCGTGATGGCTGGGTGTTGTGTGCTGTCCTTAGGTTAGTTAGGTTTAAGTAGTTCTAAGTTCTAGGGGACTGATGACCATAGATGTTAAGTCCCATAGTGCTCAGAGCCATTTGAACCATTTGAACCACAAAAGAGAGAAATTCATACGATTTAATAGGCGTCAGGTACCATTTAGCTTAGGTTTAGAGAACAACCTCTGCCCTATTGTTCACTCTTATTCACTGAAAGAAAAAAATGCTATCATTCGCGTATGTCAAATTGGTATTCGCATTCTGAAAAATCCTTGACATTATACAATATTTTACATTCAGTCACTTCCGTGTCATTTCGAAATTACTCACTTCATGTATTTTAATTCAGATTTTTGTTACAAAAGGCCATCACACATGATTCGAAGTGAGATCTCTGAAGACGTAGCTCTGAGGAGCAATACTTTATTTACATTGCAGCTGCTCGTATGCCTACGCCAATGGAGTGCTGGCGCCTGTCTGAGATCAATACTCCCGGCTGGAAACAATGCGGCGTACGCTTCCACATCAAAACCATATCGTTACAGTGCCAACGGTGGCAAATAATTATCAAGCTGTACTGATAATTGACAAGAGTTAGAAACTCGTCCATAAGGTAACCATCGTGCAGTCAGGAACAGAGGTATCTTTCGGCGACAAGTAGTTTAAACCTCGACTGCGCAGCCCTTATTGCTCGGATTCGTTAAAAAACGCGTTCTCTTGGTTCTCAGTACTTCCAGCATTGTATGGAGAGACTTCCTCAAGTATTACGTGTGTGATGAGTCGACAGCTATACATGCTGTAGAAAAAATCGCGCATTCTGACTTCAAAGCGTGATCCCTAGCACACTAGCAAAACAAAATTGCTTTTTCCAAATTTCAAACTGTGTAAATTTCCAGTAGAAAATAGACGCCAAAATAGCAGTTTGACAACACCGAAAGCAAATGTACAGCAAGTATCTTCATTTAAGACGTATCGGACGCTGGAATCCTATGTATCAGATGAATTAGTGTGAAAAAGAACGCTTAAAATCTCGTGACTGTGTGATAATTGTAATTTAAAGTGACCTACCTAAGAAAATATGATTTCAATAGTAGGGAGCAAGAGAATCAGCGCAAGGTGAAGAATAATATTAGTAGGGTTGGTGTTTTTTACTTTAGGAAAACCCATAAGCAACGCCGACAGTGGACAGGAGAGCCTACACAATTGTAGCATTAGGTAACAAAAAAGATGGACGCTTCAAGGCAAAATACACATCGAAAAGTGGAATAATTGAAAACAACTGTACACTAGTTTCTGTGTTAGTGTCCATTACTTGCACGTAGTTTCTAAAAAGATGTGCTGTAATTGCTGCATAATAATTAAGAAGCCATACACGTTACCACCCAGTATAAAATTACCAAATAATAACTAACGTGACTTTAACTGGGAAGTAGTCTTTGCCTTAATTATTCTGACCCACACTGACCCCCAGTCTATTAACAAGGTGTTTCATTTTTAATGTCATGAGTGAGGATACTTGCCATACATGTGATTTCACTGTTATCAAACTGCCACTCTTCCAAGTCCATTTTCGTCACAGATAATGTTGCATTGTTACCGTGCAAGAAATCGAACTGCGAAGTCCGACAGTACGAATTGTGTTTCACCCTGTATGAAGACGAGGACTGATTAACGGAAACTAATTCTCTTCGATCCGTGCCACACTTAACTGAGGTGACTGGGAATCGCATTGTCGGAATGCGAGAGTACGGTATCACTATCACTACTATTACGATATCAACCGGCGAAGATGTTGATAAGAAAAGGAGGGCAAAGAAGGTCTTTGCTCGTGCAAAACATCAGGAAGGGCAAAGCAACTCCTAGCTACCATCATCGAGCCACTGTAGATATCTGCATCGCGAAGAGCGCATAAATCTCGATCTGGGAGGGAGTGCGATTATAGCTGGTTTCAGTTACCGCAAGACTGCAAGAAAACAGCCTTTACATGTCGTCATCGAGAAACACGAGTAGTGTTCTGCTCCTAGTAATGGTAGGATAAGCTTGACTGTTTCGCGTTGGATGATTTCAGCTGGAGTGGGAGACCTGGTTGAAGTTTGATTCAGTATTGACTCGGAGGGCTACACTATCGCTTTAGCAGAATATATGCTGCCAATCGATCGATCCCTTTTTCCTACAGAAAATTAAAATCATCCCATTCGTGAACGACAACAGCAGCATGTCACACCAACAACAACCAAAAATTGTACTATTTTCAGTGTCGTAATGGCCCATGAAGTCTTCACACGTATATCTAACTGGGAATGTTTTGGCACTGATGGTTCGAAACTGAAGGCTGTGTCAGGAGCGTACTTCAGAGACTTCGGAATCATGTTTTCGCAGTATAGGAGAGCATTATGAGAAGTCCCCACCTTCTCCGTCCTTCGAAGGCTCAACAAGTTGTTGGACAGTGAGGGATGGAAACATTTACTGCTTTAAATTACATATAGATTTCCTGACAAAAAAGTTCAGCACCCAGAAGAAATGGTCGGATGTCACTGTAAATTCGTACACGTCCACACAATCTGTAAATGATAAGCGTTGCAGTTCACTATGACAAGTAGAACGGCCACCCAAGAGCATTAGTGTTGTTCGTGTTCAGAGCTTATACCAGGCCTAGTAGGAAATATAAGGACGTGAACAGCGTCATATGTGGAGTGATCAATGTGAAGGATACAGAGACGCCGAGAACTCGTGTGAGCCTGACATTTTGAATGGGGTGTCATTGTGTGTTTCCATTTGACAGAATTGACAAATGCTGCAATATGCAGGTTCGTGGGGCATTTGGATGTGAGAGTGGCCCGATGTTGGACTGTGAGGGTAGCTATACTCATCGTCAAGTGTCGGGTTCACCACCAGTAGGGGAGATCGCCCTACTGTGCACCGAGCGCATCTCTGCCCGCCATCCGATAACAGGCGATGGATTCCCTGCAACATTCTGTGTCATAAACTAGCACCAATCTGAATAGGGCCATATGTAGGCTGCCGTTAACACTACAACATAAACAGAAATGTTTGGAGTGCTGCTGCGACCGGGAAGCATGGATTGCTGATGTATGGAGACGCATTATGTTCAGCTATGAATCACGATTCTGCAGTATTCCGGATATCATTGTCAGCGAGTACGGTGGCGACATTGGGAGAGATCTCATTCTTCCAGTGTTTTGGAGAGGCAAAGCGCTGTTTCTCCCGGCTTCAAAGGGTGAGGAGCCATCGGTATGACTTCAGGTCACGGCTGCTAGTGATTGGGGGAACTATCACGGCACAACTTTACGTCACTGACAGTCTGCGTCGTCATGTGTTACCTCTTATGCGATAGTATTGTGGTGTCATTTTTCAACAGATCAATGTACGTCCACACAAACAGTAAGATTGACAGGTCTGTATCGGACGAAACAGGTGTGGGACCACCCCGAACATCAACTACTACATCCCCCTGCAAGTATCTGGGATATCACGGACTAGCTTGCCTACGGAGAGGATACAACTTTGTGGCACCCTTCCCTGTCGAATCAGTGCACGCATCCAGGACAATGGGGATACAATGACCTACTGCTAAGTGGACTGATACTGTTAAGTTCTTTATAACTTTGACTCGATTTTGTAATCACTGCAGTAGCATCACACGCACTCTCAAGCCGTGAAATTTTATTTAATTCGCTCCACCCCTTCTGGATGTTACAAGGATGTCACAGCGTGACTCCTTGCACACTAGCAATAAAAAAAAGTGTAACAAAATTTCAGCCCATATACAAAGAAACTTCAGTAAGTAACGCAAAACATTTTTCCTAATTGCAGGTTGGTTTTATTCGGGATTCTAGTACACTACATTATTCCGCACTCTTTAGGCTACAAAACAATATTTTTCAATTATACTCTCCATTCGATGCGACGACCTTACGCCACCTTACTGGGAGGGTACGATTCTACTGGCCGAGGTCGGAGCCAACGCCTTGCTGCTTCAATAACCTACCCGTCATCCACCAACTGCTTCCCGCGGAGTGCCTCCTTCATGGGGCCAAGCAGTTGGAAGTCGGCAGGAGAGACACCAGAGCTGTAGGGTGGATGTGAAAGAACAGTTCAATCAAGTTTTGTGAGCTCCTCTCGGGTGCACAGACTTGTGTAAGGCCTTGTGTTGTCATGGAGAAGGAGAAGTTCGTTTGCATTTTTGTGGCAAAGAATACGCCGAAGTCATTTCTTCAGTTTCCTGAGGATAGCGCACTACACTTCCTGGTTGCTCGTTCCGCCGTGAGGGAGAACATCCTTTCAGAGTCCCAGGAGATCGTCGCCATGACCTCACTGGCTGTGGCTGGAGAGGTGGTGTGGCGCCACTCAGTCGATTGCCGTTTTGTTTCCGGTTCGAAGTGATGGACCCAGGTTCCATCGTCTGTGACGATGTTCTACAAAAAATTGTCACATTCAGCCTCGTAACGCGCAAGCAGTTCCGCACAGATTGTGCTTCGTTGTTCTTTATGGTCCTCTGTTACCCGCCGAGGAACGCAGAGGGTGCACACATTTGAGTACCCCAACTGGTGGACAAGTGTGTCAGTAATACCAACAGAAATGTCCATTGAGCAGTGAGGTGGCTGACTGTGATCCATTGATCACCTCGAATGAGAGTGTCCGCGCGTTCCAACATTGCACGAGTCAGCCGTGTGCGGCCGGCCGGCACGTGGGTCAGACAGGGTGTCGCGATCTTATAGCGATGATGACAGACGCCTCGTCCAACGACTCACCGTGCTTTTGTTCACTGTCAGGTCTCCGTAGACATTCTGCAAGCGCCTATGAATATCGGCGATGGGCTTGTTTTCCGCCACAAGAAACTCAATGACAGCTCTGTCTGGAACACACCTTCCTTACAGGCGCCATTTTCAAGGCTACATATAGCGCCGCCATCTATCGGAACTTCATGAAACTACAGATGCTGAAGCGGAAATATTCCACGATGTCTTACAACAAATTCCGCATTTTTGCAATCGAAATTGGCCGAGAAAAAGAAATGTGTTGCAATATTTTTCGAACGCTCCTCGCATATTATCGGCATGAAAATGACGTCAAAGAAACACAATTTTCCAACACTGTAATCACATGCACGATGAATATCTTGATTCAATGCTGTGTAATTGTCGTGCCCAGTTGATGCAGTGTGTACCATTTTTCGTTAGACTACTTGAGTTGGAGCAAGGGTAGGGCTTTTTTCAACTATGATGTGCGCAATAATGCTGTAGTATACACTTTTTCTTAAACGATACATATGATGGCACAACAGATTTTTTAACACGGAACATAACAGTTATTGTTCAGACATGTGAGCAATGTTCATGAAGAAAAATAATGAGTTAAAAATTCACGCGGAAGTGTCGCAACACGACGTGGCACGGACTTGACTAATGTCTGAAGTAGCGCTCGAGGGAATCCTGCAAGGCTGTCCATAAATCCATAAGAGGGTGTGTAGATCTCTTCTGAACAGCACGTTGCAACGCATCCCAGGTATGCCGAATCATGTTCATGTCTGGGGAGTTTGGTGGCCAGCGAAAGAATTTAAACGCAGAAGAGCCACTCTGTAGCAATCCTGAACGTCTGGGGTGTCCCTTTGTCCTGCCGGATTTGTCAAAGTCCGTCGGAATGCACAATGGACACGAATGGATGCAGGTGATCAGACAGGATGCTTACGCACATATCACCTGTCAGAGTCGTATGTAGACGTATCAGGGGTCCTACATCACTCCAACTGCACACGCCATACACCATTGCAGAACCTCCACCAGCTTGAAGAGTCCCCTGCTGGCATGCAGGGTCCATGGACTCATGAGGTTGTCTCGATACAATTTGTAACGAGACTCGTCCGACCAGGCAACATGTTTCCAGTCATCGTCTGTCCATTGTCTGTGTTGACGGGGCCAGGCGAGACGTAAAGCTCTGTCGTGCAGTCATCAAGGGTACAGGAGCGGGCTTTCGGCGCCGACAGCCCATATTGACGATGTTTCGTTGAATGATTCGCACAGTGACACTTGATGGTCCAGCACTGAAATCTGCAGCGATTTGCGGAAGGGTTGCACTTCTGTCACGTTGAATGATCCTCTTCAGGCGTCGTTGGTCCCGTTCTTGCAGGATGTTTTTCCGTCCGCAGCGATGTCGGAGATTTGATGTTTCACCGGATTCCTGATATTCACGGTACGCTCGTGAAATGGTCGTGAGGTAAAATCCCTATTTCAACGCTACCTCGGAGATGCTGTGTCCCATCGCCCGTGCGCCGACTATAACACCACATTCAGACTCATTTAAATCTTGATGATTTGCCATTGTAGCAGCACTAACCGGTCTAACAACTGCGCTAGACACTTGTCGTCTTATATAGGCGTTGCCGACCGGAGCGCCGTATTCTGACTATACCTCTGTATTTGAATACGCACGCCTATGCGAGTTTCTTTGGCGCTACAGCGTAAATTAAGTGTCATACGACAGCAACAATTATATAAATTATCCCTGTGGGCATGATACACGTACTGCATTCTGTAAGAGTGGCCGGCTGTAATATTTTGAATACACTATCAATGACAGCAAGTCCTTCAGAAACCATACACAGTCCTCAGAGCAGATGCTCAAAGAGACCTCCCTACATCTCCTAACTCGATGTTTCGTGCTTCTCTAACTCTTCGCGTAACTGAATGCACAGTTACAAGAGGAGCATGGAAGTGCGCTACCGGTACTTCTCCATTCCTCGGCGGAGTACAATAAATGTGACAATGTTTGGCAATTACCTTTGAAGCGGATTGCTAGACCTTCTGGTTTACGTTCTGTTGAAGAAGTGTAACGGACATGAAAGTGGAAGCGTGATAGTTGGTACTAATGAATAGTACCAATGGCAGGGTGACATACCGGAAAATGGGTTGGAGTGTAGTCAATGAAGTAGCGTGAAACCATACACTTAGACAACGTGGCTATGTAATTTTTATGGTTAGAGGAACCACCAAGGATAAAAGAACCAGGGGTGGACCAAAGAGCCGTGGTGTCACTTTTTTTTTCATTGCTAATAATGGTCTGAAAAATATGTAGGAGGGGTGTAGTGTGTGGAAGAAACAGATCAAACGTTTAAAGGAAAAATACGCCTCTAAGAATAGCGTAAAAGAAACGATTGTGCTCTAATTTCTGTGTTAGTATTATGTAATTGTGTGTGTTTTATATTAGTCTTGCTATATAACGATGACGAAGCCAGATCCAATATCAAGGAGCCTAAAATTATGAAGTAAAAAATTGCACCAGTATCAGTCCCTCGAAAGCCAGTATTCTAATGCAAAACTATACCCACTGCACTAAGTGGGCAGGATAACTGCAGAGTATAGAATAAAGATACTCGTAGTGTATGTAATTACAGTCTTGCAACTTGCCTTTTTTTTTTTTGACGTCCATTTTCCACGGAAAAAATTTTTGTTGGAGGCGTTTCTGTACCGTTAGTATGCAAGGTATCGTGCTGTGGCGAATTTCGGTTCAACCAGTATACATATATGACAGGTGATTAAATCACATTAGAGATTATTCTTTTGTGTTGTTTTCACATTCTCATTTTCATATATCTTTCGACGATATAAAATTTTACTTTATAAATACGCATTTGATCACGTTATAACCAAGTCAACAATTGCAAAGTTTCTTAAACCCACGTAGTGTAAGCGTATCAAATCCGTAAACCATGCATATTATTTCTAGAGCAATATCGAACCATCTTTCAGGTTTAAGAAATATTTGTTGTAAAACGTATACGAGTCTGCATCCAACAAGCATGTTATGTGCATATTTAAAGTCTGACGGGTAATCTTCTGATATACATCTACGAATGTAAAAGAATTGCATGTTAAGCCCTGCATGTTGTTATTTACATACTATATGAAAATTATAGTTTACAAGGCGATACATTCTGATACCAGTATTCGATGAGGTTTTGTGGAGCAGTCATTCGTCATTTTCATCTGGGCACCTGCCACACATCTCCGGGTGAGCCACAGAAGACTTTTGTTATTGTGGTCTTCAGTCATCAGACTGGTTTTAAGAAGCTCTCGACACTAGTCCACCCTGTAGAAGCCTCTTCAACTCTGCATAACTATTTCAACCTACATCCATTTGAACCTGCTTAACGTATACGAGTGTTGACTCTCTCATAACTTTTAGCCCCCCTTCCCCCCTCCCACATACAAATTTCTGTCCATTACTAAAGTAACATTCCATGACGCTTCAAGATGTGCCCTACTAACGTATCCTTTTAGTGAAGTGGAGCCATAAATTTCTTTTTTCCCCAGTCCGACTTGGTATCTCCTCATCTGTTATTTAATCTACTCACGTAATCTTCGGCATTTTTCTGTAACAACGTATTTCAAAAGCTCCTGATCTCTTCTTTTCCCAACCGTTTATCGACCATGTTTCACTTCCGTATGGGGATACACTCCAAACAAAGACTCATACCTTCAGAAAAGATTCCCTAACACTTGACTCGATAAACGATGTTAGAAATATCTTTTTTCAGTAATACTTTTCCTGCTAATACCAGTCTGCATTTTATATCGTCTCAACTTCTAACATCAGCTATCTTGCTGCTGAAATAGCAAAACTCATCGACAGTATTAATGTCTAATTTCCTAATCTAATTCCTTCTGCAACGTCTGATTTAATGCGACTACATTGCATTACCATTGTTTTACTTTTGTTGCCGTTCATCTTAAACATCTTTACTAGTCACTATCCATTCCGTTCGACTTCCGCTCCCAACGCTTTGCAGTCTTTGACCAAATGCAGTGCTATCAGCCATTCTTGCAGTTTTTATTTCTTCTACACGAAATTTTATTTCGTTTCCAAATTTCTCTTTCGTTTCTTTTACTGCTTGCTCAATGTGCAGACTGAATAACATCGGGGATAGGCAACAACCCTCTCTCGACAGCTACAGATTTCCTCTCATGTCCTTCGACTCTGCTGGCTGCAGCCTGATATACGCACAAGCTGTGAATAACCTGTATTTTGTCCGTCCTTGCCGCTTCAGTCTCGTGGATTGTAGTCCACCCAACATTGTCAGAAGTTTTTTCTAAATCTATAAATGATATAAAAGTAGAATTGCCTTTCGTCAACGTGTCTTCTAAGATAAGCCATAGGATCAGAAACGTCGCGTGTGTACGTGCATTTCTCCCGAATCCAAAACGATCTTCCTAATGTCAGCTTCTACCAGTATTTCTATTCTTCTGTAAATAATTCGCGTCAGTATTTTGCAGCCATGAATTACCGAATTGAAGGTTAGGTAATATTCACTCCTGTCAGCACTTGCCTTTTTTGAAAGTGGAAATACTACATCGCTCTTTAAGTCTGCGACTGTTTTGGATTTCTTACATATCTTGCACCCCAGTTGGAGCAGTTTGGCTGACTCTCCGAAGGACCTCTAAGCTCTGAGCGAATGTCGTTTACTCCAAGTCCCTTTTTTCGACTTACATCTTTCAGTGCTCTGTCAAATTGTCCTTGCAGTATTATGTCTCCTGTCTCATCTTAATATATTTCCTCTTCCATTTCTCTAATATTGTCTTCAAGTTCGTTTCCCCTGTAAAGCCATTCTATATATTCATTCCACCTTTCAGCTTTCGCTTCTTTGCTTACAAGGAGAACGTTCAATCGCACCTCCCTAGATTTATTGGTAAAATGGCCCAATGGATAGCCCGTCGAAAAGTGAACACAGATCACGCATGAAAAGTGGAAGGAGGCGTAGAACTGTGAAAAATCATAATAGAAACAGTGAACGGTCCCAGCTCAAGACGTGCAACGTCGAGCGAATTGCAAGAATCCCGGTGCCGTGTTTGTGTGGTCACGGTGCTGTACTACAAAGCGTGAGATCTCTCTCTCTCTCTCGTGCCCGATTTTTTTTTTATAATTATGAACTTTCCACCCGGTCATTGACGTGTCTGTTCTCCTTGTTTAGTCTTGGCAATTGTCATCCTATTCATTGGTTATAGATTATGAGTCATGAGGTAAGAATATATTACCGTCGCAAGTAAATGTGACGAATAGTGAGTGCAGGCGAGATGCCGCATAGACCTCTCACAGAAATGAAAACAACAAATAAAATAATGTGAACTATGTTGCAACAAAGGAATTCAAGGATCAAAACTTCCAAAACGGAAAGCAAAAGTCATAATATGTGGTACTTGTATAGAACGTACGTTTGGAGGTCCCTTCCCTACACCTCGCTGTTGCAAACAGACGTCACACTACGACTCACACACAGATTTGAATACAGCGAACAGACACTTCGATGACCGGACGGACAGTTCATAATTTTGTGAAAAAATGGGGCACAAAGGAGATATGAGCACGGATCTCCTCCTTCGCAGTTCAAAGCCTTGCCCACATATCACGACGCCGTGGGTATTTGATTTCGCCTCGATGTTGCACGTATTGAGCTCGGACCGTTCACTGTTTGGATTTTGCTTCTTTTCTCAGAGTTCGGCATACCTTCTTCCTGTTTTCATGCTTAATCTGTGTTCAGTTTTAGACGGGCCATCCACTGCGCCATCTTACCACGAAATCTGAAGTGATGCGATGGGGAGCTTCCCTTGTTAACAAAGAATTATTATTTGACCTGTTGATATTCATACATCTGCTTCTCTTTTGGCCAAAGGTCTCTTATTTTCCTATAGGTGGATGTATCTTTCCGTTAGTTATGTACGCTTTTACAGTCTCGAATTTATCCTAGAGCCATTTCTACTTAGCCATTTTTCACTTTCTGTCTACCTCATTATTTAGACGTCTGGCTTCCCTCACACCAGCTTCGTCTACTGAATTTTCATATTTTCTCCTTTCATCAGTTAAATTCAATACCATATGTGACATCCAAGGATTTCTACGAGGCCTTGTCTGGTCTTCTACTGTCTTCAACATTTAATCTCTCAAAGCTACCCATTCAGCTTGTATTCCTTTAGTCTATTCTAGTCAATCGTTGCCTAATGCTCCTTGTGACTCCCAACAACCTCTCGTTTATCCAGCGTATCCAGATCCCATCTCCTTAGTTTCCAACCTTTTTACAATTTCTTCAGTTTTAAGCTGCAGTTCATAACCAATAAATTGTAGTCGGAGTCCGCATCTGCCACTAAAAATGTCTAAAAAAATTAAAAGTTGATTCCGAAATCTCTAACCATCTTATAATCTATCTAGTGTTCCCACGTCTATTTCACGCATACAACCTTTTTTCTTGGTTCTTAAACCAATTGTTAGAGATAATTAAATTACGCTCTGTGAAAAATTCTACCAGGCGACTTCCTCCTTCATCCCTTTTCCCCAGTCGATACTCTCCTTGTTTTCCTTCTCTGCCTTTCCCCTCACCATTATTACAATTTGCCGGCCGCGGTGGCCGTGCGGTTCTAGGCGCTGCAGTCCGGAACCGCGGGACTGCTACGGTCGCAGGTTCGAATCCTGCCTCGGGCATGGATGTGTGTGATGTCCTTAGGATAGTTAGGTTTAAGTAGTTCTAAGTTCTAGGGGACTGATGACCTAAGATGTTAAGTCCCATAGTGCTCAGAGCCATTTGAACCATTATTACAATTTCGTCTCCCTCAACATTCTGAATAACTTACTTTACCTCATCGGGCATTATTTTAGTGTCTTCATCATCTACGAAGTTAATAGGTATATAAACTTGTTCTTGTGTTATAGGTGTTGCTCATGGAATTGTAGGAATTTGAGGAGCGTGCAGCTTTTTTTGATATCATCTAGACCTAAAGACTGTACATTTGCGCGCTCCACACCAAATGTGTGGGGAAGATTCTTTTCAACATTTCGTGGCCCTCTTTGATTACACACCATGGCGTTTAGGGTTTTGATGCAGCGCAAAGGAAATGTGTGTGAAATCTTATGGGACTTAACTGCTAAGGTCATCAGTTCCTAAGCTTACACACTACTTAACCTAAATTATGCTAAGGACAAACACACACACCCATGCCCGAGGGAGGACTCGAACCTCCGCCGGGACCAGCCGCACAGTCCGTGACTGCAGCGCCTTAGACGGCTCGGCTAATCCCACGCGGCTTGATGCAGCGCGTGGTCTTTTCACACATACTGACTTCTCTGAATCAAAGATACGTTCGGTCTTGTAATATCAATCATTTAGGTACTACGGACTATTATTTTATGCATGGCTGTAATTTTCAGCAACTGAAGTATTAATTTTTCAGGATAGATTTCAGTCATCAGTTTCCTGAAAAAAATATTACCGACTACTTTTCCCGTCATTTTAACTCCGTTCCTTCTTGCAGAATTACTCAAATACTTAGTAAGCCTATAGAGTGATAGAAGTTATCGTTTGAAACAAATGTAGATGAAACAGAGGTAACAAAATCACTGACATGAGGTAGTGAGACGGAAAGCTGATTTTCTGGAAGTCGTTATTGCAACAGCTAAGCGAATTTTACTCTAAATTTCCCGGTTAGAAATATCCAGAACTATGACCTCCTTAAAATTGCGTTAACTCCATTAATAATCAGTAAGTAATAAATCATGGAGTCCAGGGTGACCGACCGCTACGGTGGAAGGTGAAACTAGCTGTGATAGGTCAGGACGTATAGTAGTTCATGTCCCCAGGCGCGGCTGCAGTGGAATGGTGGCATGTGTGGGGTGGCGATCCTCAATGAAAACAATGCTTAGTCCTTTCTTTATTCGACAACAACAGTGGAGACCGAGCTGGAGAGACGATCAGTGCCCTCCGCGACGCAAGCGACCTAGGCCGGAGCCACTAGTAGCCCGTCATAAGGACGGTTCATTGCGTGGGCGTCGGGAAACATTATGCCGTCGGTACTCGGACCGTGCATTCGAATGTCAACGTTGAGCGTGCCGAGTTTCTGACGTCATAGCGTGAAAAAAAAACCGTTGGCGAGTCTTTCGGAACGTGTAGAGCACTGGTTCCCAACCTGGACGTAATTACTCCCTGAGGGGTGAAATGAAATTTCCTAAGGGGTAAAAAGAAGGGTTCAATAGTGTTTGTGTCTCGAAACTGTTTTCAAGAGATGACTATTATTATTATGACTCTTCTTTTTCTTGTGTCTTTGTCCAACAGTTTTCGCAGGGTTCGGCACGGTTAGGGTAGGATTTGGCTCGGTTAATTTAAGGGGCGGCCGGATGCCCTTCCTGTCGCCACCCCGTGACGCGAATGATGATGAGGATGGAATGATGACGACAACGCAAACACCCAGTCACCGAGCAGAGAAAAATCCCCAGTCCGGCCGGGAATCGAACCCGGGACCTTATGATCCAGATGCAGCAATGCTAACCACTAGACCACGAGCTGCGGACGTCATTATTATCATCACTATTTCGTAAAAAGATAATACTCATTACATAAGTTACAGATAATTACATTTTTTATTCCAAATACAAGTATTAACGCGTGAGATAATGCGATGGAGGTTACAACTTATGAAACGAATGTATGAACATCTTCCTTGTTCCTCACATAGTCCACCTACTGCAAATATACATTGTGACAGTAAAATTGAGAGATATATGCTTAAATATCTCATAAAAATGCCTTCACGAGTTGTGTGTAGTTCCCACGATGGACTTTAAATTGCTTCATTATCCACTTCACTACAATTCAGATCACAACACAGCTGTAAGTGTGTAATGGTACTGCATTGATGCGCGGGAGCAGTCAGACGCAAAGCACGGGCAGCCTAAAGTCTTCCAATCTGTACCGTTTGAGGGATAAGGAACTCAGGAATCTAGAAGGTAGATTGTACACCCTTTGACTCTGGTGTGAGTGAAGCAGACGTCGTTAGCGAAAGGAGTGGCGCAGAGGGTATCTACCATCAATGTGGATAACTAGCTTTCTTTTCAGAGGAGAAGTTGTAGGTATCACTAGCGATGCACCGAGAATTATTATATCTTTCTATAAGACACCTACGAAAACCAAATAACATTAATCTTCCATCATTTAAAAAATTAAAATGGTCCAAATGGTTCTGACAAGGAAACCTCCCCATCACCCCCCCCCCCCCTCACATTTAGTTATAAGATGGCACAGTGGATAGGCCTTGAAAAACTGAACACAGAGCAATCGAGAAAACAGGAAGAAGTTGAGTGGAACTATGAAAAAATAAGCAAAATATACAAACTCAATAGCCCATGCTCAAGATAGGCAACATCAAGGAAAGTGTGAGCTCAGGAGCGCCGTGGTCCCGTGGGTAGCGTGAGCAGCTGCGAAATGGAAGGTACTGGGTTCAAGTCTTCCCTCGAGTGAAACTTTTACTTTCTTTATTTTCGCAAAGTTATGATCTGTCCGTTCGTTCATTGACGTCTCTGTTCACTGTAATAAGTTTAGTGTCTGTGTTTTGCGACCGCACCGCAGTACTGTGCGATTAGTAGACGAAAGGACGTGCCTCTCCAATGGGAACCGAAAACCTTTGATCGCAAGGTCATAGGTCAACCGATTCCTCCACAGGAAAACACGTCTGATATATTCTATACGACACTGGCGACGGCATGTGCGTCACATGACAGGAATATGTTGTCGACCCACCTAACTTATACACTTCACGAATAGGTAAAAAGATTCTTCTACCTTGCCCGATTTAGGTTTTGTTGTGGATGTGGTAGTCACTCCCAAAAAAGTGATGAAAACATAAGAGTTTGTCATGTAAGCCGGAAATAAAAAATTAAAATTTTCACTCGAGGGAAGGCTTGAATGAAGGACCTCGCGCTCCGCAGCCGCTCACGCAAACCACGGAACCACGGCGCTCCTCTCTTCACATTTGCCTTGATATTGCTTATCTTGCGCCTGGGCTACTCAGTTTGTATATTTTGCTTATTTTTTCATAGTTCCACACAACTTCTTCCTGTTTTCTCGATCGAACTGTGTTCAGTTTTTCAAGGCCTATCCACTGTGCCAAATTATAACTAAATCTGAGGGGGGTGCGATGGGGAGGTTCCCTTGTGAGCACTAAAGGACTTAACATCTTTGGTCATCAGTCCCCTAGAACTTAGAACTACTTAAACCTAACTAACCTAATGACACCATACACATCCATGCCCGAGGCAGGATTCGAACTTGCGACCGTAGCGGTCACGCGGTTCCAGACTGAAGCGGCTAGAACCGCACGGCCACACCGGCCGGCTAAAAAATAAAAGCGTTCAAAGAAAATTCTTTTTCATTCTAAAGTTTAGTTAGGCGCTAATGTTGGAGGGGAGGGGGTTGGGTATTAGCCAATATCTGATTGCACTCAGGGGTAATAGTCTCAGAAAGGTTGAGAAAACTGGTGTAGAGCAATATCAAGTATGACAGAGAGGCCTATTCTGAAAATGCCTCTGAATGTAGACCAATGAGATGGAAAAACGTCACCTACGTCACATGCATGCAACCTCTTTTTCAGTGAAGAGCATGGAGAGATCATATTAGCTTTCAGCTGAAGCCCGTATTTGGGATGTTTATATTACAACATACCTCCAATGGGTATAAGCCTTTTTAAAGCATCAGCAAATTATGTCTTGAAAAGGCGTCGTTTATTTGAGAAATCGTTGTGAGAAAATGACGGGAAACGTCATATTGATGATTAAATAATTTTCGAATTGTAACTTGTATGCTACGTAAGTATGACGTTTCAAAACAAACCATAAAAACACATTTTTGATGGTACGATTTCTTATAACTAAACGTCAGTTAATGGCGTATCTGCGATCAAAGCCTTCAGGACATAGTAACAAAGAAGACAAGACCGCATGTTACGGTATTTCAGTGTAATTTAATGAATAGAGACGCAGAGTTAAACATGATGCTTGATGTGTTGTAGGGTCACGTCCCACTACATCCACATGTCTTTTATTCGCCTTCGCACTTCCTAATACATTCTAAGACTTTCGTATTAATTTAATTCAAACATATTCTATAATATTTGATGTTTTGTAAATGTAAGTGCACTCACTCTCAGGAGTGTGCGTGTTCGATTGGCTTTATCTACCAGAGAGCTTGCACTCCTTGCAGTAAGATATTTTGTACTTGTTTAGTCTTGTATTTCACTTGATCTAAAGATTCTGCTAGTGAATAGACACAGCTATAAAATAAGAATGACCTTAGGATTTTACTAAAAAGAGAGAATGGTGGAATAATTTTTATCATATGTGGAGAATTATCGTACATTTCTATCGCACTATTTGTAACGGAATTCTTGTAGGCCGATGTCCTTACTCGCTGAACATGGAGCTTTCATTTTTGCCTTGTAATATGTTTACGCATATTGACGTTTTTATTTATCTACACTACAGACAGAACAACATGATTAGCAAAGGGAGGAAATATGCGTCTTAATAGAGCTGACAGAAATTTTACACCCCTCCATTTAGTAAACTGTTTGGTTTGCGAGCCAGATACAGCAAATATTTGCCGCTGGAGCGCGCGGCGATCGCGTATACCATTGAGAAACACGTACCATATGCACAAGCCGCATCGTTTCTAAGCGTTCAGCAGCACGTTTGATCTCGGCACGCTCAACGTTGACGTCCGAATGCACGGAGCGTGCGCCGACGGCTTATGGATCTCCGCTGTGATACCTCTCTTGACGTTACTACGACTTGTACAGGGCCAGTTTCGACCGCTTGGGACGTTTATCGACTTTCGTGGTCATATCGAGTTATGAGGAGACGACATATTGGATTTCGCCGTCTCAGATGAACCTCATATTTGATTAGTTTTATACTATAACTTGTTTTCTATGAATGTATTATGAAGGGCTTATTTCAATAGTGGTACAAGTCCATCACCTCCACTTTTCTGCCCATAATGCTTCTGAAATTAATGATCCAAACAAACAGAAAGAAAGGCTCATCTCCAGCAAGAAGCCATACGGTTGAATATTTCTGGTATCTCAACTGCAGATTTCTCAGCGCTCATTTAACTTTAAGACTCTGTATCTCAAAAGGAACAAATATGGACTTGTACCACTATTGAAATAAGCCCTTCATACGTTGTTTCAATATCGATAATCTCTAAAACGGGTTCGTGTTGGTGCAATTTGTCGTAATTAAGTGTAAAGTAACGACAGATCGGGGTTAAAGCCTTCAGGAGGAGTAAGTTAAAATACAGTGTCACAAATTATGTGTGTTTACGTTAGTGTGGTGGACAGAGGTGTCGAGTTATAAAGTGAGATGTAGCTGGTATGCCTGGTAATGTCTGGGTATTGAAAAAAGCAATCAGTCACATTATTTCTGAGAATCGTTAAGTCACGGCAACAAGTACATGGTGGTTGTAATTAAACGTTCGCTACTTGAGCCGGTGTACAAGGAAAACTGTTTATCGTAATGTTATAGGAAAGATGTTCAGACTGTACGCTGGAGGATTTGCGTTGTTAGTAGAGTTTGTGTCTTGACTTGCCGTTAGACGCCGGTAATGGTACGGTGAAATACCTACAAAAACTTTTGTGCTTTACTGTGGTACGTAGGTGTTTGTGAACATAATGGTTCAAATGGCTCTGAGCTCTATGGAACTTAACATCTGAGGTCATCAGTCGCCTAGAACTTAGAACTAATTAAACCTAAATAACCTAAGGACATCACACACATCCATGCCCGAGGCAGGATTCGAACCTGTGACCGTAGCGGTCGCGCGGTTCCGGACTGAAGTGCCTAGAACCGCTCTTTCAGAGCGGCCGGCTTGTGAACATAATGAACTGCATTTCTGTAACAAGTGGTATCTGATGAAGTAATCACGCACTAGTCAAGTTTTCTGCTTGCTTTTGTTTGCTATTTCTTTCATTTTCTCTGTCTTATGTGCAAAACATCTAGGAGTGTGTCATCAATGGCGAGTTTTGAGTAGCATCTGCACTTCTGTTCTTGTTATGTTGAAATTTGCGTCTTTTAGCAAAGCTCAGAACAGTTTACAAAGAATAATCTCGCTAATACACTCCTGGAAATTGAAAGGGGAAACTTTATTGACACATTCCTGGGGTCAGATACATCACATGATCACACTGACAGAACCACAGGCACATAGACACAGGCAACAGAGCATGCACAATGTCGGCACTAGTACAGTGTATATCCACCTTTCGCAGCAATGCAGGCTGCTATTCTCCCATGGAGATGATCGTAGAGATGCTGGATGTAGTCCTGTGGAACGGCTTGCCATGCCATTTCCACCTGGCGCCTCAGTTGGACCAGCGTTCGTGCTGGACGTGCAGACCGCGTGAGACGACGCTTCATCCAGTCCCAAACATGCTCAATGGGGGACAGATCCGGAGATCTTGCTGGCCAGGGTAGTTGACTTACACCTTCTAGAGCACGTTGGGTGGCACGGGATACATGCGGACGTGCATTGTCCTGTTGGAACAGCAAGTTCCCTTGCCGGTCTAGGAATGGTAGAACG
The DNA here is from genome assembly GCF_021461385.2 of Schistocerca piceifrons. Taxonomy (NCBI): domain Eukaryota; kingdom Metazoa; phylum Arthropoda; class Insecta; order Orthoptera; family Acrididae; genus Schistocerca; species Schistocerca piceifrons. The sequence continues at coordinate 15,605,922 of NC_060149.1, forward strand.
ATGGGTTCGATGACGGTTTGGATGTACCGTGCACTATTCAGTGTCCCCTCGACGATCACCAGTGGTGTACGGCCAGTGTAGGAGATCGCTCCCCACACCATGATGCCGGGTGTTGGCACTGTGTGCCTCGGTCGTATGCAGTCCTGATTGTGGCGCTCACCTGCACGGCGCCAAACACGCATACGACCATCATTGGCACCAAGGCAGAAGCGACTCTCATCGCTGAAGACGACACGTCTCCATTCGTCCCTCCATTCACGCCTGTCGCGACACCACTGGAGGCGGGCTGCACGATGTTGGGGCGTGAGCGGAAGACGGCCTAACGGTGGGCGGGACCGTAGCCCAGCTTCATGGAGACGGTTGCGAATGGTCCTCGCCGATACCCCAGGAGCAACAGTGTCCCTAATTTGCTGGGAAGTGGTGGTGCGGTCCCCTACGGCACTGCGTAGGATCCTACGGTCTTGGCGTGCATCCGTGCGTCGCTGCGGTCCGGTGCCAGGTCGACGGGCACGTGCACCTTCCGCCGACCACTGGCGACAACATCGATGTACTGTGGAGACCTCACGCCCCACGTGTTGAGCAATTCGGCGGTACGTCCACCCGGCCTCCCGCATGCCCACTATACGCCCTCGCTCAAAGTCCGTCAACTGCACATACGGTTCACGTCCACGCTGTCGCGGCATGCTACCAGTGTTAAAGACTGCGATGGAGCTCCGTATGCCACGGCAAACTGGCTGACACTGACGGCGGCGGTGCACAAATGCTGCGCAGCTAGCGCCATTCGACGGCCAACACCGCGGTTCCTGGTGTGTCCGCTGTGCCGTGCGTGTGATCATTGCTTGTACAGCCCTCTCGCAGTGTCCGGAGCAAGTATGGTGGGTCTGACACACCGGTGTCAATGTGTTCTTTTTTCCATTTCCAGGAGTGTATGTTAATGCAGTTGTAATTGTGACGTAATCATGAAACTGTTTTATTAAACAAGCAGCAGAGGAAACAACGGGAGAATAGATTATGAAAAAGCTCATGCTCTGTAAAAAGTAAACGCCTAATATCGTCACTTCTGTTTTTGCAAACCCACACCGCTTCCTATTTAATCAACTATCGATTGCCCTTAAAAATTACATTCTTCAGCTAAAAGAAATATTTATTTACTTGTATACTGCGGCAGATATTGAAGTTGCGAATATCAACCCACGCAGCTGGGAATTGCCTTATTAGCAGCTTCTGTGGTTACGCAAGGTAGAATACTATGCACAGTAGTAATGGAACGAGATTGCTAATGTACATTAGCAAGTCAAGTGCGTAAGTTTTTGTATTCTTATTGTCATGATAACTTGCGTTTATAGGCTAATAGCGTATCATAAATTTCTGTAATTTTTCAAAGACTGCTGTAAATTTGTTTTAATCTTTAACCGCTATTCAGCAAATACACCTCATCTTCGTGTCCTGTCTTCTTGTACTGTCGTCACAGACTCTGTTTGTGTCAACATAATTGTAAGGCTTTCTCTAAATAGAGCGCGTATATCAAAATAAATTTGCAACAGTCTTCGAAAAAGTTTTACTGAAGTGCTCTCTCTCTCTCGCTCTCTCTCTCTCACTCTCACACACACGCACGCACGCACGCACGCACGCACACACACACACACACACACACACACACACACACACACACACACACACACACACACATTATACAGGTTGGTCCATTGAACGTGACCGGGCCAAATATTCACGAAATAAGCGTCAAACGAAAAAACTACAAAGAACGAAACCTTGTCTAGCTTGAAGGGGGAAACCAGATGGCGCTATGGTTGGCCCGCTACATGGCGCTACCATAGGTCAAACGGATATCAACTGCTTTTTTTTTAATGGGAACCCCCATTTTTTATTACATATTAATGTAGTACGTAACGAAATATGAATATTTTAGTTGGATCACTTTTTTCGCTTTGTGGTAGATGGCACTGTAATAGTCACAAACATATGGCTCACAATTTTAGACGAACAGTTGGTAACAGGTAGGTTTTTTTAAATTAAAATACAGAACGTAGGTACGTTTGAACATTTTATTTCGGTTGTTCCAATGTGACACATGTACCTTTGTGAACTTATCATTTCTGATAACGCATGCTGTTACAGAGTCGTTACCTGTAAATACCACATTAATGCAATAAATGCTCAAAATGATGTCCGTCAACCTCAATGCATTTGACAACACGTGTAATGACATTCCTCTCAACAGCGAGTAGTTCGCCTTCCGTAATGTTCGCACATGCATTGACAATGCGCTGACGCTTGTTGTCAAGTGTTGTCGGTGGATCACGATAGCAAATATCCTTCAACTTTCCCCACAGAAAGAAATCCGGGGACGTCAGATCGCGTGAACGTGCGGGCCATGGTATGGTGTTTCGACGACCGATCCACCTGTCATGAAATACGCTATTCAATACCGCTTCAACCGCATGAGAGCTATGTGCCGGACATCCATATTGTTGGAAGTACATCGCCATTCTGTCATGCTGTGAAACATCTTGTAGTAACATGGGTAGAACATTACGTAGGAAATCAGCATACATTGCACAATTGAGACTGCCATCGATAAAATGGGGGCCAATTATCCTTCCTTCCATAATTCCGCACCATACATTAACCCACCAAGGTCGTTGATGTTCCACTTGTCGCAGCCATCGCAGATTTTCCGTTGCCCAATAGTGCATATTATGCCGGTTTACGTTACCGCTGTTGGTGAATGACCCCTCGTCGCCAAATAGAACACGTGCAAAAAAATCTGTCATCGTCCCGTAATTTCTCTTTTGCGCAGTGGCAGAACTGTACACGACCTTCAAAGTCGTCGCCATGCAATTCCTGGTGCATAGAAATATAGTACGGGTGCAATCAATGTAGATGTAACATTCTCAAACGGACGTTTTTGAGATTCCCGATTCTCGTGCAATTTGTCTACTACTGATTTGAGGATTAGCCGCGACAGCAGCTAAAACATCTACTTGGGCATCATCATTTGTTGCAGGTCGTGGTTGACGTTTCACTTGTGGCTGAACACTTCCTGTTTCCTTAAATAACGTAACTATCTGGCGAACGTTCCGGGCACTTGGATGATGTCGTCCAGGATACCGAGCAGCATACGTAGCACACGCCCGATGGGCATTTTGCGCACAATAGCTATACATCAACACTATATCGACCTTTTCCGCAATTGGTAAACCGTCCATTTTTACACGGGTAATGCATCACGATGCAAATACCGTCCGCACTGGCGGAATGTTACGTGATACCACGTTTGTGACTATTACAGCGCCATCTATCACAAAGCGAAAAAAGTGGTCCAACTAAAACATTCATATTTCTTTACGTACTACACGAATATGTAATAAAAAACGCAGCGCCATCTAGAGGGCGAACTTTAACGCCATCTGGTTTCCCCCTTCAAGCTAGACGATTTTCGTTCTTTGTAGTTTTTTCGTTTGATGCTTATTTCGTGTCAAAATTACTACAATAGTTCCTGAGGTTAGCCTTCATACACAGACGAAATACTGCGGGAACTTCAAAATATCTATAGGTAATCGTGGTGCCCAAACGTCCTGTGTGTAGCTCCAGTGCCGCAAGTCCTCGGATAGATTTGTGAACTCGCGTACTCGCTCTCCTTTCCACGTTGGTATAGTCCACTTGTAACCGACAACAGGTTAAAGCGACGAGTTTTCGGTTAAAGCGGCACCCGCGGAGAGCGGCGAGTCTGGTCTCCGAGCATACAGAAACAGCGACAGCGTCATAGGATCCGCTGGCAAGTTTACGGAGCTCATATCTGATCTCTAGTGCACGCAACGTGGAACTACAGAATATTGGCCCTAATAGCATAGGCACATAGGTAACACACACGACACATATCTATTAAGTCCACAGTATTGGTGGTAAGTTGAGAAAACCGTCCCGAAACGCATGTGCCATAAAACGCGACTTTTTCCTGCGCATGTACCCCGACATCAATATGGGATGTGATCACCATACACACTTACACAGGCCGCATAACGGGTTGGCATACTCTGGATCAGGTGGTCGAGCAGCTGCTGGGTATAGCCTCCCATTCTTGCACCATTGCCTGTCGGAGCTCCTGAAGTGTCGTAGTGGTTTGAAGATGTGCAGCGATGGGGTTTAGGTCTGGAGAACAGGCAGGCCACTCCATTCGCCTGATATCTTCTGTTTCAAGGTACTCCTCCACGATGGCAGCTCGGTGGGGCCTTACGTTATCATCTATCAGGAGGAAGGTGGGACCCACTGCACCCCTGAAAAGGCGGACATACTGGTGCAAAATGACGTCCCGATACACCTGACCAGTTACAGTTCCTCTGTCAAAGACATACAGGGGTGTAGGTGCACCAATCACAATCCCACCCCACACCATCAAACCATGACCTCCATACAGGTCCCTTTCAAGGACATTAAGGGGTTGGTATCTGGTTCCTGGTTCACGCCAGATGAAAACCCGGCGAGAATCACTGTTCAGACTATACCTGGAGTCGTCCGTGAACATAACCTGGGACCACTGTTCCAATGACCGTGTACTGTGTTTTTGACACCAGGCCGTCCGGGCTCTCGGCCGGAGTGGCCGAGCGGTTCTAGGCGCTTCAGTCTGGAACCGCGCGACCGCTGCGGTCGCAGGTTCGAGTCGTGCCTCGAGCATGGATGTGTGTGGAGCCATTTGAACCATTTTTTGAATGAATGGCTTGGACATGGATCTGTTCTCTATGTCTGGTGGGGACTGGTTTCACCTGAGTGATGTCAACTCGCGGATAATCCGCATAACTTCCACGAAACACCATTGCATGACCAGAAAATTGGTGTTTGGTGCGCAGTGTCTCCACGCCCATTATTGGTCCCATCTTCTTTCATCTGACGCTGACTTCGGCGCGTTACATTGCCAACATCTTGAAACCATCTGTGGCAGCATTAACGAAGGAGGAAAAGACCTACACTTACTTGCAAGAGTATGGAGCAACTGCTCGTACAGCCGGCCGAAGTTTGGATCACATTTACACAATCTTCATGCCTGACGGAGTTGTTAGCAAAGGCCAGTCTGGTCGCGGCCCTAGTTGGCCACCCAGGTCACGTGATCTGTCAGTGTGCGATTACTTTGCGTGGGGAGCCCTCATGTCTAAGGTATATTGTAACAACCCTCATAGTCTTCAAGAACTGCGGTAGAACATTTCGAATGAGATTACAGCAATTCCAGCGGTCCAGCTTCTATCCGCCTTCAGCAACTTGATGACCAGGGCCCCAAAGTGCCAAGAGATGAATGGTGGTCAATTTCAACATCTGCGACAATCGGGCTAGTATTTTATTCCCTTTTCTGTGCTGTGTTTCTTTGTACCCTGGAACTCTGTTCTCCTGGCCGCTTTTATTTCCCCCACCCTGTACGTTCCTGTAGAAAACGAGCAAATCGAGCGTCTCTATGTACACGCATCAACTCTCGACCTGAAGTGAAGTAACATTCTTTCACGTGAGTTGGCACTTCAGCGCTGTCAACGTAGACAAAGAGGAAGCAAGGCTGAGAGTGAGAGGAAAGCGTATGCAGACAAGGACTGACAAAAATATAGCCCGGCCATCCGAAATATTCTCCGTCCTCGGTTGGACAATACCGATAACTCCTCGACAATATGTCGGTAATTACCAGCAACAGCCCGTAACATCATAAATATTACCCTACCATATCACAATATTGCCACGTATTGCATCCACACTGATGGTACCACTATTTCAGCCATACACTGCAGTAGAATATGGTCCTTGTAAAAGCATCTTAAGCCACAAAGCTCTGGGAAGGAAGATGCGAGGCAGCATCGCATCACATCGAGGAACAATTCACATGACCTCACTCCCCTACTTTATTTTGCAGTGAAGTGACGAAAGTCGTGGTATGCACTAGGCACAAATACGGATGGCATTAGTATCGCGTACACAAGGTATAAAAAGGCAGTGTATTGGCGGAACTGTCATTTGTATTCAAGTGATTCACGAGAAAAGGTTTCCGAAGTGATTGTGGCCGTACGAAGAGAAATAACAGACTTTGAAAGCGGAATGGTAGTTGGAGCTTTCCATTTCGAAAATCGTTAGGAATTCGATATTCCGCGATCCACAATGTCAATAGCGTGCCGAGAATACCAAATTTCAGTCATTACCTCTAACCACGGATAATGCACTGGCCGACGGCCTTCACTTAACGACCGAGAGTAGCTGCGTTTGCGTAGAGTTGTCAGTGCTAACAGACAAGCACTGGGTGAAATAACTGCAGAAATCAATGTGAGATGTACGACGAACGTATCCGTCGCGACAGTGCGGCGAAATATGGCGTTAATGCGCTATGGCAGCAGATGACCTACACGAGTGCCTTTGCTAACATCACGTCATCGCCTGCTACGCCTCTCTTGGGCTCGTGACAGTATCGGCTGTATCTAGACGACTGGAAAACCGTGGCCTGATCAGACGAGTCCCGATTTCAGTTGGTAAGAGCTGATGGTAGGGTACGACTGTGGCGCAGACCCCCCGAAGCTACGGACCCGAGTTGTCAACAAACCACTGTGCAAGCTGGTAACGGCTCCAGAACACTGAGGCCTGGACTGCACTGGATCCTCTGGATGTTCGGCTACTCGGAGACCGCTGGCAGCCATTCGAGGACTTCCAGTTCTCAAACAATTGTGGAATTTTTATGGATGTCAAAGCTCCGTATCATGGGACCATAATTGTTCGCGATTGCTTTGTAGAACATTCTGTCCAATTCGAACGAATGGTTTGGCCATCCAGATTGCCCGACACGAATCCTACCGAACATTTATGGGACACAGTCGAGAGATCAGTTCGTGCACGAAATTATGATCCGGGAACATTTAACGCAATTACGAACGGCTATAGATGCAGCACGGCTCAATATTTCTGCAAGGGACGTCCGACGACCTATTGAGTGCGTGCCACGTCGAGTGCTGCACTACGCCTTGCAAAAGCAAGTCCTACACAATACTAGGAAGTATCCCATGACTTTTGTCACCTCATTGTATTTAGGATGTTTACATGAAACAGAGTATGTGAGGAGACGACAAACGATGCAGAAGCTGAAAGTCAATGTTTGTGCAGAAATGCGGGTACTTGGACCGGAAGTGTTGACCCCTGCCACGAATCACGTACTACACAGGACCAGTAGAGTAGAGTGGGGTAAGATTGCGCGGCGGGTAAGACTGCGCAAGGCTTGTATCTCAGTTTTAGTAATGCAGCAGTTGGCTACTCTGCAGGGCACGAAATAGCCTCTGTGGCTGACCCTTTATTTCCGTAGTTCGATTGTTGTCCTGGTGTTAACGGCTGCGCAATGCGGTAAGAACTGTTTTACGTTATTTTCATATAATATTTCATGTTCCGGAAATAGGCTATAACTCAGGCAATAATGGGATTATCAATGTTAACTTTATTCCATTGTGTACTACGATGCATTGTCAGCCCTGTGGTATATTAACACATCTATATTCATACAAAGGGTTTCCATGTGCAGTCAAAAGCTGCAGTGTCGTAGTGCGGGGCAAGTTTACGCGTTGCAGGTGGGGCAAAACTGCGCAGTGCGTATTCTTATCCCATGCGTTATAATTATCAGCTTTTTCATAGACCTAGAAATATTTATGAACGTTGACGTGGATATTATACATCGACAGTAGTCCCTTAAAAATCCTTTTTTATATTTTAGCGTCTACAAAAGGAAAATCGAACGGAAACCATGCACTCCAGAAATACTGGAAGCTGCAAAAGAGGGCTTGAAAAATGGCAAGTCTAAACGACAAATAGCGAGGGAGCTTGGAATAAGTGAAGCTGCCCTCAGAAATAGCCTTAAAGAGGTACGAGGCCCTTGCAAGTATACTTTTATCTCTATATTTTTTATTTTGGAAACTTTTGGCTACGTAGGGATAAGCTTAAAATTAATACTCGCACCCCCACTTTGGACAAATGTTATTACGATATGACTCTGAAAGATTTCAGAAGATTAGATCATGACTGCTCTGAGAGGAATAACATAAAAATAAAATTTGACAAAAACACTAATATGGCCGGAAAGGACTACGCTTATGATTTCCTGCACAGACGAAATCTTAGCTTTCGGATCCCACAGAAAACTAGTCTCGGACGTGTGATGGGGTTCACCAAACAGCAAACGAGCACCTTCTTTGATAATCTTTCGTCGCTGATGGAGAGATATAAATTTGAACCTCACCGCATATATAACATGGATGAGTGAGAAATTACAACTGTTCCTAACAAAGTTCCGAAAGTGATTGCAACATGCGGCAAGAAGCACATAGGCAAAATAGCATCCGCAGAAAGAGGTCAGCTGATAACGGTTGTATGTTGTATGGGAACTGGGTTGAGTTACATCCCTCCAGGAAATACACTCCTGGAAATTGAAATAAGAACACCGTGAATTCATTGTCCCAGGAAGGGGAAACTTTATTGACACATTCCTGGGGTCAGATACATCACATGATCACACTGACAGAACCACAGGCACATAGACACAGGCAACAGAGCATGCACAATGTCGGCACTAGTACAGTGTATTTCCACCTTTCGCAGCAATGCAGGCTGCTATTCTCCCATGGAGACGATCGTAGAGATGCTGGATGTAGTCCTGTGGAATGGCTTGCCATGCCATTTCCACCTGGCGCCTCAGTTGGACCAGCGTTCGTGCTGGACGCGCAGACCGCGTGAGACGACGCTTCATCCAGTCCCAAACATGCTCAATGGGGGACAGATCCGGAGATCTTGCTGGCCAGGGTAGTTAACTTACACCTTCTAGAGCACGTTGGGTGGCACGGGATACATGCGGACGTGCATTGTCCTGTTGGAACAGCAAGTTCCCTTGCCGGTCTAGGAATGGTAGAACGATGGGTTCGATGACGGTTTGGATGTACCGTGCACTATTCAGTGTCCCCTCGACGATCACCAGTGGTGTACGGCCAGTGTAGGAGATCGCTCCCCACACCATGATTCCGGGTGTTGGCCCTGTGTGCCTCGGTCGTATGCAGACCTGATTGTGGCGCTCACCTGCACGGCGCCAAACGCGCATACGACCATCATTGGCACCAAGGCAGAAGCGACTCTCATCGCTGAAGACGACACGTCTCCATTCGTCCCTCCATTCACGCCTGTCGCGACACCACTGGAGGCGGGCTGCACGATGTTGGGGCGTGAGCGGAAGACGGCCTAACGGTGGGCGGGACCGTAGCCCAGCTTCATGGAGACGGTTGCGAATGGTCCTCGCCGATACCCCAGGAGCAACAGTGTCCCTAATTTGCTGGGAAGTGGCGGTGCAGTCCCCTACGGCACTGCGTAGGATCCTACGGTCTTGGCGTGCATCCGTGCGTCGCTGCGGTCCGGTCCCAGGTCGACGGGCACGTGCACCTTCCGCCGACCACTGGCGACAACATCGATGTACTGTGTAGACCTCACGCCCCACGTGTTGAGCAATTCGGCGGTACGTCCACCCGGCCTCCCGCATGCCCACTATACGCCCTCGCTCAAAGTCCGTCAACTGCACATACGGTTCACGTCCACGCTGTCGCGGCATGCTACCAGTGTTAAAGACTGCGATGGAGCTCCGTATGCCACGGCAAACTGGCTGACACTGACGGCGGCGGTGCACAAATGCTGCGCAGCTAGCGCCATTCGACGGCCAACACCGCGGTTCCTGGTGTGTCCGCTGTGCCGTGCGTGTGATCATTGCTTGTACAGCCCTCTCGCAGTGTCCGGAGCAAGTATGGTGGGTCTGACACACCGGTGTCAATGTGTTCTTTTTTCCATTTCCAGGAGTGTATATTTCCTCGGAAAAGGATGAAGGAGAGTTTTAAGAACGGTGCCCCTCCTGGGTCACTAATGATGTGTTCGAACACTGGATACATCAACTCAGATTTGTATCTCACATGGCTACATTTTGAAAAACATACACAGCCAACAGAAGATAATCCAGCCTTGTTAATTTTGGACAATCACTCGTCACATTTGAGTCTGAACGCCGTTATTTACTGCAGGGACCATAACATACACGTGCTTACCATTCCTCCACACTGTAGCCACAAAATGCAGCCACTGGATCGCTGCTTTTTTAAGCCACTGAAGGATTTTTATTCACAGGAATGCGACCAGAGGCTCATTCACCACCCTGGATATGTAATTACGCAAGTATGTATCGCTGAATTGTTTGGAAACGCTTATCGAAGGACGGCCACAATGATCGAAGGCAACAAAGGCGTTCAAGACATGTGGCATTTGTCCAATCGATCATCACATATTCACCGAGGAAGATTTCCTGCTTTCGACTGTTACAGACCAAAGTGACAAATTTAATAGTGCATCCAAAGTTGAAACTGGATCTCTCCAGAGCCAAAGTTCAGAGACATCTATAAATGAACCACAACCAGGACCAAGTACCTACGTTTCCCCCCCAAAAAATAATTCCTTTGCCGAGAAGAAAAGATTGCCAAAAAAGACAGAAGAAAGGAAAGGAGTCAGAAATAGTATCTGGGACCCAATTCAAGACGCAACTGGAATCTCAATCAACAGAACAAGAAATAAAGAAACCAAAGAGGAAACTGTTTGATTCTGATTAAGCAAACAAAAAGAAAGCAAAGCAAAACTTAAATACGTCTAGGGAAAATTCACAAACTTTTCACTGTCCAGGCTGTACTGAAAAATACAACAATCCACCAACAGAAGACTGGATTCATTGTCTCAAGTGCGAGGAGTGGTGGCATGAATCCTGCTCTTGTTATGAAGGTTCTGGACACTTCATTTGTGATCTCTGTTAAAAAGATTTGCGTCCGACAGGGATCACAAATTTAGCATTGGAGGGCACCGTGGAGGGTAAAAATCGTAGAGGGAGACCAAGAGATGAATACACTAAGCAGATTCAGAAGGATGTAGGTTGCAGTAGGTACTGGGAGATGAAAAAGCTTGCACAGGATAGAGTAGCATGGAGAGCTGCACCAAACCAGTCTCAGGACTGAAGACCACAACAACAACAAGGAATATTTTTGCATGTTTTTGATGACAGGCCCAGATTTGTTCATTAGGTCAAATATTGTATCAACAGTAACTATTATATGCTGAGAAACAAGGTATATTACGTTTATGTACGCTATAAATTAAACAAAAGACGAAGAACTAAATGACACATATGTTTTTCTCATTTGATAATAATGCGCAAATTTACCCCACTAGAAACGCACTCTTACCCGACGGTCGGGTAAGACTGCGCATTTGCATTACTTTTTTTACTAAGTGCGAATTACAGTTTAAATTGTTTCTGCGACTTTCGGACTCCGTCATATAACAGGCAAAATTCAGATGAAATGCCAGTTAAAATATAACTGTAATTTGTGACGTTTCCTTCAGTATTTCGCTATTTAAACATTAAGTGCGCAATCTTGCCCCACTTTAATGGCGGAAGCTACATGAGATTATATTCAACGCGTGTTTTCTATGTCCCACCCCTTAATTCTGTGGAAACTAATGATAAACCAAATAGTTATTCACAGGTCTATCGCCTTCGCGACTTTTGGCACTCCCTATATATGGTAATATGGTACGTCTATTGGAACTATTGTACGTCTTATTATTTGATTTCGCATTGTGCACAGAGGAATTTGTACTGTAATTCTTCCAGTACTTCATCCACGAAGCAACGGGAAGGAACCGTAATATTTGGTACGTAGAGAAGCACCATCTGCACGCAGTGCACACTGTTTTGCAGAGCACGCACGCAATTAGAGGAGAGTTGTCACATAAAGCGGTGCAGATTGTGTCGGCACTGGAGGATCAATGTCGGCGGGCGGAGGGGGCGTGGCCTGCCGGGACGGCGCGTCGCGGTTGGCCGGCCTAGGCGCCGGCGCCACAGAGGGGCGGTGCGACGCCGGGCCAGGCAGCGGCGGCACTCGCCATGTAGCTGCCGTCTGCGACTGCGGCCACGTGGGACGAATGAGATGTCAGGATTCGTACACGGCCTCGCCGCCAGCTCCGAACAGCCTCTCTGGGAAATAGCTGCGGCCACCGGAAACGCTCAGATCGCGGTGAGTAAGTTGCACTTCTTCCTCTTTACACGTAGGGGAGACTCAGCCGACGTGTCACCGATTTCACTCATCTTTCGCACGATTATAATACGTACTTAGATGTTACAAATGCTGCTTTAATACGACAGCTTCTCTATTGTACTCTAGAATACGAGCGTGTCGAATAGCACACGTGAGAGCGTCGGCGAGCAGCAGTGTTATTCGGTAGGTTACAAGTCTCCCCGTAGGCGCGAGAAGGTGAGCCCCTTGACCCTAAATTTTACTAATGGCCTTTATATTTTCCCGTAATGTATCAATTTCCAAATTTCCCCCGCCAACTGTCGGAGAATAAAACAACATGGAAGCTAGGAGTCTAGAAAGTGCCAAAGATACTAGAAAATGACAAGCATTGTTTAGCGTGGGTTATTTTCCAGTTGTTTGGCTGAGAGCCTGCTCACGTGTATAGGGTTGTGGCCTGACCGTCTGCAGAGACCACTCTAAGTGAAAAAGGCGCACGTTCACAGGCTGACACAACCAGCAAACCCGATACGTTTCGTGAGTCCACACGAGAAACACTGACTTTCCCAAATGTAGGCGAAAACGACTGAAAGAAACAGCATGTCACATGCTCGCTCGGCTACACGCTGCACCCCTGTGTTCACCACCCTTGAGTTTAGAAGGGAACATTTCCAAGTGTAAATAAACGATCTTAATGAAACTTCGCGGGTGTGTAGAGAAAGCAAAACAGTGAAATACCTATTTTCTTCTTTGTGCCCAGTTTCATTGTAAGGAATAGAACACACACCGAAAGGTAATTTGGCAATTTACGTTTATAGGGAATATCTTCGAGACGATGATCCATAAAAAATTATTTTACGTGTAAGTTGATATGTAATTAATGCTAAATACCCCACCACCATTAATTAATTTTGGAAAGTGAAAACTTGTGTTACAATATAAATTAAAGAAGCTTTCAAGCCACATGAACCCCTGTGTAATAAAGTTGGTTTCTGAAGTACCATTTTTGGAAAATAATCTGTACACAAAGTGCTGTTGGAATATTTTCAACATACCTAATTAAAATATCTAAACATTCATTGCCATACTAATTATTTAGTTTAGTTGTATTTTTCTGATGGTTTGAATTATTATTTTACGTTTTATATTCATGTCGTTTTAGCTTACTGTTTACATACGTGTATTTGGTTAATTAAAAATAATAAGTCATTATTATGATAGAAAATAATTACAAGAATGATAATCTGCAAAGAAATGCTTTAAACATAACATGTTTTTACACCATGCACATAAAATGAACTACATTTCTTCACGTAACATGCGCGGTGGAGAAGACAATATAAAACAAAAGTCAGCACGATCTCAAATTGTCACTGGTTAGCCTCTAAACATTCTGATTTGTATGAGGCATATTTCAGTAATTGGTAAGTCCTGTCGAATAGAACTGAATATGTGCTAGTGACTAAAGCTTAATTATATTATTTCTGAAGTGGAGATTGAAATCATAATTACAGTATTCAGCAGAACTAGATCTGAAAGTCTTCCCACGAAGTTCTTCCAACATCAAAAGCTGTATACGTCCTTGTGCTGTACCTGTTTCGTCGAGGTTTTTGGGATTACCAGACGAACGAGTTCCCTGTCCTCAGATACGATGCTCCAAACGGTTCTTTCACATGGACCACCGCAAGAATCTAATAATACAGACATTTCTTCCTCACTGGAAAAAATAAACATCTTTCACATAACTTTTGACCTGGTCAGGTGTTTGTTTACCAGATCCCGATGCTGCCAAGGATATTTAGGGCGTCAAAAAGCGATTCTCAAATTCTCGGTCCAAACTCACCATTAATTTCTTTTAAAACTATGAAAAGGCGGATGGTCAGTGTGAGAAAAAACGGTTTTGAGCGTCGTACCCGAGGACAAGAAACATCTGTTGATCCCAAAGGGCTTGATGGTACAAGTAGAGCCTTGGAACACATACGGCTTTCGATGTTGCAAGATTTTTGTGAGACGTTTTTCAGATCTAGTTATGTCAAATGATTATGATAACAGTCTCCATTTGACGAACAATCCAATCAAGTTGAAATCACTAGTACATAATCGGTCCCCTTCGCCAACGCTTAACACTGTACTAAAGTATGACTGACACAAATCATGATGTTTAGAGGATCACCTCTGATAATTTGAAATCCTCCTGAATTTTATTTTATATTGTTTTCTCTGTCGTGTATATTACATGAAGAAATTTCGTTTTTTTATGTGCATGGTCTAAAGTACATTATATTTTAAGTATATCCTCTCATTCTGGAAATATCCTTACAGATCATCATTATTGTAATTATTTTCTATCCTAACAATGAAGTACTTATTATTTTAAATTAACAAAATACATGCATGTGAAACGATAAACTAAAAAAACGAACGCAAAACAAAATAACAATTTAAAACACAAAACAAATACAAGTAAAATAAATAATTATAAGAGTAATGAATGTTTAGAAATTTTAATTAGCTATGTTGAAAATACTCCGGTAGCATATTGTGTACAGCATAATTTCCGAAAAAGTATTTCAGAAAACAACTTTATTACAAAGGGGTGTAATGAGGCTTGAGAGCTGCTTTAATTTATCTTGTAACAAAAGTTTTCATTTTCTACAATTGTTTAATGGTGATGGAATATCTTGCAAAATTTCAAATTATTATAAAAGTTGATTATACAGTTTTCAAGAACATTAATTAAATACCAATTTTTATGTGGAAAAACATTTTTATATATCATCATTTCGAAGACATCCCTCTAAACCTAAAATGCCAAATTACCTTTCTTGGTATGTTTTACCCCTTAAAAGTGAAACTGTGCTCAAACAAAAATTGTGAATTTCACTGTTTTGCCCTCTGTACACGCTCGCCGAGTTTCATCAAGTTCGGTTATTGACACTTGGTAATGTGCCCTTGTTAGTGAAATTGTACAGGTGGTGAGTGCACGTTACTATTTCATACTTTGTAGTTTAGGAAGATGTCAAAGTGTGAGAGTTTGTCGCTATCATAGTTATTAAATCAGTTGCTTAGCACACGTAGATTTCAATTTTTTGGGCGAATGCTGTACAAATTTATGGTATGTTAAAGCATTACCCTAACAAAAACCACACGATAATCAAAAAGCTCTACTCACGGTCATACAATACCAGTGAAAATTGCCAGGTAAAATGAGACTTGTGGTTCAAAAAACCGACCTGAGAAAAAGCTTCATAACACACAACTCAGTATGATTACGATTTAGCTATTTCCTAGAACATTTCTCTAAATTCACCCAGTCTGGTGTCTAAGATAAAACGCCATAGCTGCGAGAAAATATATGTAGGATGGACAGTAAGCAGTTTTCTGGAAGAAATAGAAATTTTCACATATTTGACGAAACATCCTAACATTACTTACAACGGACAGACCGAACTAAAAATTACAACGTTTGTCGAAAATTTCACCAATATTTTCATAAATATTTAGTGCTTGTTACCATCCTGCATCATTCTCTGTCATAGAGCAACATTGGTCGGAGAATGGTAGCAGCCTGGCTATGGAATTACCGTCCCATGCGTAGCTGCCGTTAAGACCACAGTTTGGAGTGGGAAACATGAACTGGTAATGAATGGTGTCGCACCGTGCTCAGCAATGAATCGCGGTTGTGCTCCACCCTGAGTGACCGTCGCGCCGACCTGGGAAGAGATCCCGTTGTCACAATGATACGGAGAGGCACAGCGGTGTTACTTCTGGGGAGCCTCTGAGTATCACGTCGGGTCTCGGCTGGGAACTCTCGGCGACACAACGGCTCGTCACAGACATCCTGCGTCCTCCCACCAGACAATACCGCGGGGCTATTTTTCAACAGGACAATGCCCGGCCACACATGGCACATGCTGAAGTACTCCTGCGACCATCTGATCCCACATCTGTCCCCAACAGAACATGACTGGGACCAGCTCGGACATGAACGCTGTTCCAGTACCAGTACCCAAAATATCAAGGGCCTGTTACAACAGTTGTGTCCTAGCTTGCCTTAGGAAAGGGTAGAATAGCTTTACGACACTCTTGCCAACCGAATTAGTTTATGGATCGAGGCGAGAGTGGGTTCAACGCCGTACTGATAAATGGACTCATACTGTAAATTCGATTCTGTAATCACCGAAATTACGTCAGATGCCGTCTCAATATGTATAGTTTCGTTACGTTTATTCTCCCGTTCTGAGTATTTCAATTTTTTTGTCAGGTAGTTTATGTTAGTGTGCCTCTGAAGGCATATAGTAGAAGGGGCGGCAAAAAGTTTCCGTTTGAGGGCGCTGCTGCAGCGCAGCGCGACTCCGTTGCGGGTATACAAGCACCGACATGTAGGTAAGGGATTAGTGTGGCATTCGTGTCTTTCCGACCTGAGTTCGATAAATACGGAAACATCAACTATGGCGACGTTATTACGAAATGCATCCGAGAAGGATCAACGTGCACTTAGTTACGCTTTCCCTGTATGCCGAAGGACAAACACCGTTAGACATCCATAGGAAACTGAAGACAGTGTATGAGCCAGCATGTCTGTCGAAAACCAGGGTTGTGGAACGGTGCGGGACAAGATGTGCTGATGCTTCATGATAACGCACGTCCCCATTATCTCAAAAGTCGTAAAGCAGAAGTTACACGAGGGACACACTGGAGCATCCGCTCTACTGTGTACAGTCCTCATTATCACTCCTTCGGTCCTTAGAAAAGGCCTCGAAGAGTTGACGATTCCTGTCGGACGACGATGTGCAGCAGAGCACAGAGTTTTACCGTGCGGGTATCATCTGCCTGGTACGTCTATGGGACAATTGTCTCAATGCTCACGGCGATTTTCCCCAATTGGCGTACTGATACTGAACAGTACGAGCTTCGAGAGTAAATTTTTTGATCGGCACTTATTTAACAATGAGCAGCTCAACGCATAAAACTATTATTACTTAAAGCGTCATAGTTCAGCACTAATATTCTGGTACGCGCTAATCACCTGGCGATTTACGAATCTGAAGTATTGCCTATGCCTTTGTTGGACACTTTAACAAGAAGTTGTTTATGTATCTGCGTGTGGTTATATCGCTTATCGCTAATAAGGTTGCCACATTCGTTAGTCGTTCGTTTCCCAAAGGCACCATATTCTGCAGTAATGTCTTGGTCTTATGGTATCGTAGGAGACAGTCAAAATAAACATCGTTCAGGGCTTCTTCGGTGTCTCAGTCATAGTAGGGAAATGGAACCGTATTGAGTCGGTATACGGGCTGAATCTCCCGTGATTATATCTAAGGCTCGATGTTGTCATTTGGAAATACTGTTGCAGTTTCTTTTATCATACCCAGGATGTGGCAAAATAGGGACAAATGCTGCATAATATCTTCTCGTACTTTCGTGTAATAGGTTTAGCTGTCATTTCACTGATTTATTCTTTGGGTCTTGATGGTACAGTGGAAGTTTCACGGTGGTAGCTTCTTGTACATCATTGATCCAGAGTACACTGCTTTCTTAGTCGAAGCACCGACTTCTTCATTGACCTTAATTCCACTGTGAGTTTCATCCACAACATGATGGTTTTATTCTGGCTTGAAACGTCCTGTGAGTTTTCTGAGATAGTTGTAAACAATAAATACTTCTGTTTTTGTTAGTATAGTGCTACAATAGGTTTGATGAGTCTGATCATACCGTAATCCTGCCCTCCGAGAATTCTTTATCGTAATTGAGTCCCTCCAGTGTTGTTGTGTGTTCAGCTGTAAAGGTAGATGCTTTTACCGTGTGCTCAAATCTACCTGCTCGTCTAGTCACACTATCGAAACATCAGTACATTTCGATGCTGCGGGACACCGTTATGACATGCTTTTGGTGAGAACCTTTTCACTGATTTGGCAACAGGTGAAAGGGATACATGTACGAATACTTAGTTCAGCTGTGGTGTTTAGACACCTTGTCTCGAAACACCACAGAATCTAGGAAGTGGTACTGCTTCTCTGTAGCGGTAGGACGAGATGTGACGGAGGTGACTCGATTGGAACCGAAGTCTCAGTCTATGGCTGCGCAATTGTTCTGTCGGAGTCGTATGCGAACATGGAGACGCTACTGAAAAAATACGTATGCAAGAAGAAGAATTAACAATTACAAGGTACACTGCTGGCCATTAAAACTACAGCACCGGGAAGCATAAGCAGTTTTGAAATTCTGCTTATTGTGTGTTTGCAGTATAACAGGAAGAATGCTAGAATAAATCTGCAGATTTTGGAGTATACAGAATGCAAAACACACAAAATACAAAAGTACACAGTACGCCCACTCCTGGAAACAACAGTAATACTAATCTCACTGGGGCATCGATACGACATGATCTTGGATGAGAGGTAGGGGTACGTCATTCCATACTGCTTCGGTTCTATACCAGAGTTGAGGCGTGCCAGTCTCTCGGCAACATATTGTCAGACGTTTCCAGCGGGTAGAGTTCTGAGAACGTGATTACCTGGCAGAAGTTGGACGCCCTCTGAATGGAGGTAGGTCAGGAGAGCTCGGGAAACATGCGTTATCGTGTTCAAAATTGACGTCACGGAGACCACGAAGATAGGCATTGCCACTGGCATTAACTTATCAGAAGTATATGGCTTCCTGCTGAAATTACCAACCATCCGAACCAGGGGTGATCGTCTTGTGTACTCAACGGCACGCCATACTATCACGCCCGTACGACGACGACGAATGAAGTCAACGTTTGTTCTCCTCAGAACCTCCAGACGGAAACGTCCTTCGTGATGCCAGGACTCGTCTGAAAGACGACGTGCTGTCGCTGTGCGGATCACTGCCAGTGCGCCTGTCTCTGCTGCCTGCTGCCGTGTCAAAGGAAGCTGCAATAGTAGTCATCGCGATTGTCAGTCCAGACACCGTCGGACTGTCCCTGTGGATACTTGCCTCGTGACAAACAATCGTAATGCTGACTCGTGGTAAGTGGCGTTGCTGTACGATCCTGCACGGCAGAGCGAACAAAACTTCCGCCCTCTTGGGTGCTGCGTAGTGCCGTTGAGATACTGCATCGTGTAGAGAATGATACTCCTGGACCAATCGTTTTGATATTTACATGACAGTCGTGGCACCCCGACCAACGCGAGCAGCGTAACTACGACAAATCGCAGTCTCGCCCGGGGGCGATCCCGCCGCTGTTGAATACCGACACTTGCTGCTAAACGTTTCTCCTTGTTACACGAGGCATAACACGATTTTCTCACAAACAAACAACGTTCAAATGCGCACTGCCTAGTCGCATTAATGTGACCACTTGTCAAAAGCCTGGACCACAACTTTGCATTAGGGCCAGAGGTGTACCAACGTATTATTGACTTGCTCAATCTGTGAAACTATTTCTCTTGACTATATCATCCAATTTTTCTGGAACTGTAATAATTTATCTGTACATTTACATCACATGTACCGATTTTAAGTCCCATTCGGATAATTCCTTGCCGGCCGGGGTGGCCGAGCGGTTCTAGGCGCTACAGTCTGGAACCGCGCGACCGCTACGGTCGCAGGTTCGAATCCTGCCTCGGGCATGGACGTGTGTAATGTCCTTAGGTTAGTTAGGTTTAAGTATTTCTAAGTTCTAGGGGACTGATGACCTCAGAAGTTAAATCCCATAGTGCGCAGAGCCATTTGAACCATTTTGATAATTCCTTTGTGGTGCGTTGGTTTTATTTTCTTTTTTTTTTTGTCGGAGTGTATGTCGTACTGTGGGGCGGCGGGTGGAATAATTGTTAAATGTTCCTATTATTTATTTAATGCTGTTGTCTGCCGTTCTCAACACTGGCTAACTACAATATTGGCAACCAGAAAGTGATTAGCAAAACGTGAAGCCTGTAATTAGAATTCCTAGTGCCCACTTCATCTGAGAAATACATTTATAGCTACAGTTTATAGCTGTGAGGAATTAGGAGATTGTCTGGGATTCATAATCAAAAACCATTCTCTCTAAAATGTTCACTATATTCTGAAAGTCACAGACCAAAAAGGATCCACACAATCCAACTACCAGAGCAGTTCAGAGTCTAATGCACTGATGCAACTATAACTGTTCAAATTATATGTTTAAGTGAATGCTCGCCATAATTTGATGATAATGTTCATCAAACGCCACGCTAAATAATGGTAGAATGTCTGTCCTGCGGCGGCACGTGAAAATACGACATTCGCAAACTGAAGATAGATCATTAAAGTCATCCCAGAATTAACACTTCACTCGAAAACTATTTCATGGTTACGCGTATCCCGAGTAACTTATTACTGCATCCGAGGCTGTTTATATCAACGATACCGACGCGACGCGACTCCCGGCATAGGTGGTGCGCTAATCAGTGTCTGGAGAGAACTGGGGCCTTCTTCCCTCGAACAGCGTTCTTACATATAAAGCCGCGGTGCGGACGGCTAAAGGAACGCCTGATCAAATCTGCTCTCCCGACTAGCCGCTGGGCTAGTAATGCACCACTTTAAGTTATCGAATAAATCATTGCTTCCTTTGCTGATGGCCGATGAAGCTCTCATATTAAATGTGCAATCAGCACACAGGTAAGTAATCATAATAAAAGTTTGACGTGGCTAAGTCAAATATTTTGGGCGAGAGAATTTATTTAATTACACTACACGCAGTAGACGAGCTCTGAACTTGCCCTTTGGAGATACGCTATCGCTATAGTTTTATAGTTATTCAGTTGAAACTTCTCACATCTTTATGATTATAGCGGATCTCCCTTCTACTTAAATTTAAACATCCTAGCTTTATTTATTCGCCTACCTAATCTATCTTGCTTTCTTAATTTCTAAGACAAAAAGCAGAAAATCATGAATTTCAACTAAAATTTTAATTTGTGAGATCCACAATACTGTTTCTACTAAATTATTATGCAAAAGGAATCTAAATATAAATTTTTAAGTTTCTAGCTCGTTTCTGTTGCGCCAATGATTTTTACAGAAAAACGTCCAAATTTCGAAAATGGTTAATGTTATCGAACTGATATTCAACACATATTGATTTAGTATTACTCCTGACATGCTAGATACGTTTCAGGTTATTTACTTGATTTTTAAAGTATTGCGCAACATTTATGACGTCAGAGCTAGTTACAGTGGACTAGGCTGGCACACAATGGAAAGACTGATGTGAATTTTATAAGGCGTGAATATGCTGCTTCCCTACAGTACTCTGTTATACTCAAAGCTTTACTTTAAAACTAATTTATCGACAAGATATTCATTAGCTGTAGTGTTATCATTATCTTCACCGCAAATCATAAAACAACCGCTTTTTGTCACCGTTTCAGAACTGTTTCTCAGTTCAGCAGCTTCTACTGTATTACCTCTAGACGATCCTATTCTTACTAGCTTTTGGATATCAATCAAATACATGAATACGGTAGTGAAAGTTTCCTACAACGGCTTCGCTGGAGAGCTTGGTTTCATACCGAGGGTGTAAGAATATGAAATTCCTCTAAACTTCTTCAATCATGAGGCGATTTATGAGAGCTGGGGAGATAGCAACGTTCCTCTACAGCCCAGGGTATACGACTGATAACGTCGTTGCTCCTGTATGAGTTTTCGTTTTTCAAGAATGAAGTTTCAAAACTATCGTAGCCAGAATCAAAGTCGAAGTTGCAGTTTTAATCTCAAGGTCGACCTTTTGGATCCCGCGGTGAAGGTCATCTACATCCCTAATCCTGGTACTTTCTGTACAGTTTATGTTATCCGCAATTGTTGTTTCAGAAACACCTTTCCTTGCTTCTTCCAACAAAGCTAATTAAAAATGGGGAACACAGCGTTATATTTGTTGCGGTTTTTCTTATAATTTGGATGTAGTCGCAAGAACAGCAGCAGGCCTACAACACTTCGCTAGGGAACTCCAGATGTCACTTTCGTTTCACTACATCACTTCCCGTCAATTACTGCGGCAATTGAACACAGAGTATTGCAAAAGTAAACAGGTAACGGTATGGAGCATTGTATGTCCCAAAAATCACATGAATACACGCTTTACCCTGTATTAGTTTAGAGACACGGCTAACTCATAATCACGACGTTTGCCATGTTGGCCACTAAAATACGGAAACCGGGTTGCGTTGAAAGTTCCATTCTGCACCTAAAAATGTGAACAAGGGAGGAATTTTAAGTAAAGGTACATACGTTAAGGAATGTATGTTCATATATGTTCAAGTATGTCTGATTGATGATTTAAACACGGGCAGCCACATGATAAACCGTGGCTCTCGAAACACATGGCTGTGTCTTAACATTGCTTTCTTGTGTACTGTATGCTGAATAAACATAACGATTTACTGAATCATAACCACCGATCTGTGAAGTGGATAGAGTGGAAACAGCCGGCCGATGTGGCCGAGCGGCTCTAGGCGCTTCATCTGGAACCGCGCGAGCGCTACGGTCGCAGGTTCGAATCCTGCCTCGGGCATGGATGTGTGTGATGTCCTTAGGTTAGTTAGGTTTAAGTAGTTCTAAGCTCTAGAGAACTGATGACCTCAGATGTTAAGTCTCATAGTGCTCAGAGCCATTTGAACCATTTGAACAGTGGAAACACAGTAAGGTAGTTGTAGAAACGATAGGTATTGTAGTTGTAAATTGTCGTAGCTGTGTAGAGAAAGAACCAGAGCTCCAATCCCTAACAGAAACCACTGAAGCTCAAATAGTTATAGGTGCGGAAAGCTGGCTAAGGCCGGAAATAAGTTCAGCAGAAATTTTTGCAAACGACCTAACAGTGTTCAGAAAGGACAGATTAAATAATGTTGGTGCTCGTGTATTTGTTGCTGCCAGAAATAGTTTACCTTGTAGTGAAACTGAAGTAGATAGTTCCTGGGCAGAGGTTATACCTGACAATCGGACTAAACTATTCATTGGATATAGTTGCTGAACAGCTCAAAGAAAACTTGAGTCTCATTTCAAATAGGTAGCCCACTCATACAATTACAGTCGGTGGCGACTTCAATCTAATCTCGATATGCTGGAAAAATTATACGTTTAAAGCCCGCGGCAGGCATAAAACGACACCGAAATTGTACTGAATGCTGTCTCAGAAAATTATTTTGAACAATTATTTCATGAGCCCACTCGAAGTGTAAATGGTTGCGAAAGTATACTTGACCTCTTAGCAACAAATAATCCTGGACAAATAGGGAGTGAGAGATATATACCACATAAATTAATAAGTGATGGTACTGATCCCCCATGGAACACAAAACGAGTCAGATCGCTGTTGCAGAACCAACGAAAAAAGCATGCCAAATTTAAAAGAAATCAAAATAGCGCGTGTTTCAATCTGAGATGCTTTTAATAATTTCCATAACGAAACTCTGTCTCGGAATCTGGCAGAAACCCATGGAGATTCTGGTCATATATAAAGCACACCAGCGGCAAGACGCAATCAATACCTTCACTGCCCGATAACAGCGGTGAAGTCACTAGCAACTAACGAGATATTATTTTCAGTGCTATGTTAATGTGTTTTTTTATTTTGCTCTTCAAATTGTGCTTTTCCGTGTTATCGTGTGAAATATTGCGACAATAATGGCGTGTGAAAAACGTAATACTAGGCTCCAAAGTAGACTGAGAAATGATAGTGACGACGAGCGTAACTTATCGGCACTACCGTGTAATGAATTAACAGACATTCAAAGTAGTAATTTGGTAATTGTACATTTGGAAATGGAGCGGGCGGCAAATAATGGTGTAGCCAGTGAAACAATTAGTGAACAGGGAAGCATTATCGATCGATCGGTCGGCAACAGCTCACCTCAGGAATCCGAAATGACAGGACACAATCTTACAAATACTGTAGAGTCAGGTTTTGCGTCCTCACCGTTTTCTCAAATAAGTCAAGACATATTTTCTGCTTTTCAAGATGCGGATATAGCCGGTTCAAATGCACTGCCGAATAGCACTGAGGAACATGTTTCAGACACCAGTGCATTGTTATTACAGTTAATGCAACAAATGGGACAAAGGCTACAAAAGTTAGACACAACGCTTGAACAAAATCAGAAACAAATGGGACGAAATCTTCAAAAGTTAGACACAATGGAACAAAATCTTCAAAAGTTAGACCCAATGGAAAAAAAAAAAAACAAAAACAGCCACAGACTACACACAGCACAGCCAGTGATTTTCGTACAGAGCGCTACGTGGCGTTACCAACATAAAAACCTAAACAGCCTGCTTACAGGTTCAAATGGCTCTGAGCACCATGCGACTCAGCATCTGAGGTCATCAGTCCCCTAGAACTTAGAACTACTTGAACCTAACTAACCTAAGGACATCACACACATCCATGCCCGAAGCAGGATTCGAACCTGCGACCGTAGCGGTCGCGCGGTTCCAGACTGAAGCGCCTAGAACCGCTCGGCCACTCCGGCCGGAAGGGGATGTCAAGTTGATTACATATTTTTAGATTTCTAGAAGGCTTTCGACACCGTTCCTCACAAGCGTCTTCAAACCAAACTGCGTGCCTGTGGAATATCGCCTCAGTTGTGTGATTGCATTCGTGATTTCCTGTCAGAAAGGTCACAGGTCGTAGTAATAGACGAAAAGTCATCGAGTAAAACAGAAGTAATATCCGACGTTCCCCAATGAAGTGTTATAGGCCCTTTATTGTTCCTGATCAATATTAACGACATAGGAGACAATCTGAGTAACCCTCTTAGATTGTTTGCAGGCGACGCTGTCATTTACCGTCCTGTAAATTCATCAGATGACCAAAACGAATTGTAAAATGATTTAGTTAGAATGTCTGTGTGGTGTGAAATGTGGCAATTGACCCTGAGTAAAGAAAAGTGTGAAGTTAATTCACATGATTACTAAAAGAAATCCGCTAAATTTCGATTACGTAATAAGTCACACAAATCTGAAGGCTGTAAATTCAACTAAATACTTTGGGACTACAATTACAAATGCCCTAATTTGGAACGATCACATAGATAAAGTTGTGGGTGGAGCAAATCAGAGACTGCGTTTCATTGGCAGAACACTTAGAAGGTGCAACAGGTCTACTAAAGAGATTACTTTCACCACACTTGGCCGCTCTATTCTGGAGTACTGCTGTGCGGTGTGTGATCCGCATCAGGTGGGACTGACGAATGACATCAAAAAAGTTCACAGAAGGGCGGCTCGTTTTGTATTATCGCGAACTAGGGGAAATAGTGCCACAGACATGATAGGTGAGTTGCAGTGGCTATCATTAAAACAAAGGCGTTTTTCGTTGCGATCTTCTCGTGAAATTTCAGTCACCAGTTTTCTCCTCCGATTGCGAAAACTTTCCGTTGGCACCCACCTAAATAGGGGGAAATGATCACCACGATAAAATAAGAGAAATCAGGGCTCGCATAGAAAAATTTAAGTGCTCGTTTTTCACGCGCGGGCGCAGCTTGAAGCTGGTTCATCGAACCCTCTGCCAGACACTTAGTTGTAAATAGCAGAGTAATCACGTAGATGTAGATGTACAATGGTTTTGGTTGCTGTAGATTTCATCTTGATTCACAGTATTTGGACGAATAGGCTAATATGATATTGCAGTGCCTGTGTTGTTCTGATTACGATGGAAGTTCAAAGGAACAGGCACTGCGGCGGCTACGGCCTTTATGAAATACATTAAACGAATTCGCAAATGCTCATGAGGACACCCCTCAGCTGTAGAATGGAATGACAATGAAAATATGTCCCACTCCGGCACAAATTTTCATTGTCGCCAGTCCATTCTATAGCTGATGGTTGTCTTCATTCGCAATTGCGAATCCATTTAATGTACTAAACTAAAAGTCATCGCTCACTGCCTAAAATCAATCAGGTAATGATTTAATAAATTACTACCTCTTACACCATTCCGATTTCTGACAGTTTATAAGTTTATAAGTCTTTAGTTAAATTTCGACTGAACGATAACACAAATTTGAAAGTTATAGATTCAAAGAAATACCTAGGTAGTGCAAATACAAACAACTTAAATTGAAAACAATTGGAGAACCAAAGACTGCGTTTTATGGCAGAACACTTAGTAAATGCAACAAATCTGCTAAAGAACTCATCTACACTACGGTTATACGTCCTTTTGTGAAGTACTGCTGCACGGTATGTGATGATAACCCGAAAGAATCGATGGAGGACATCGAAAAAAAAAATTCAAAGTAAGATAGTTCGTTCTTTATTACCGAGAAACATGGGAGAGTATATCACGGATGTGATAGGCGAGTTGGGGGTGGCAATAATTAAAACAAAGCCGTCGTTCGTTGTGGTGATATTTTTTCACGAAATGTCAATCACCTACTTCCTCCTCTCTCTATGAAAATATTTCCTTTCATCTCCTCTACATAGAGAGAAATGACCATAGTAACTGAGTCAGAACTCACACGGAAAGGTTTAGATGCTCATTTTCTCTAAGTGCTGCTCGAGAGCGGAACGATCAAGAAATAGTCTCAAAGGCGTTTTATGAACCCTATGCCCAGCACTGTCGTGTGATTGCGGAGTAGTTATGTACACGTAGCTACCTCTCTTTACACAGAGTTTCACGTGCGACAAGAACGCTGTGTCCGGCGTTGCACGGTGATTGTTACAAGAGAGGCCCCGACCACCACAGTCCTCTGGAATTAGCAGTTGGCATAGCTGAACGAGAGTCAAGAACAGTTTTGGAAAGAATTCCGAAAAATCGTTGTGCCATTTAGCACTTCGCACTGTACTGTCAGCTGCATCTGCTAACGGAGCAGCATCCAAACGCAAACTGCAATCTTAGCAAGCAACGCTAATACTTGGACTGTCCAGTTCAGATACTGTTGCTCTCCGTCAGTGCTGCAGCTAGCTATTGCAGCTCCTGCTTGATCCTGATACGCCGTTTATTTTCCCTCTGAAGAAGCATGGTTACAGTAATACGTGATATCATAACGCAATCGACGTTGCAGTTCTGAAAATTATCATCAATTTCGTCCGGAGTCTCTCCATAATTTAAAAGCAGGAGTGCGCCTCGAAATTAATGCAACACGAATTCCTGGGCCGATGTTTTTCCACAATTTATGATAGCTATGGAAACAATATGAGGTAACTTTTCCTCAGAGAACTAACAATTAACCTAATTATGGTAACTTCATACTGAACAATTCAGGAGCACATATTGCCAACGTGAATGTAACAATATTACGACGCTAGATCTGTTTTATTTATTTATTTACGCGTAAAGTTCCGTAGGACTAAATTGAGGAGCAAATCCCCAAGGTCGTGGAACGTGACAGTACATGAAATTACAACATAAAAGTAATAACAGATAAAAATGAAATGTTTATGAACCTCGAAAAAGTCAAGCTGTAAGTTTAAGTAAACGCAATCAACATACAACAAGAATCAGCTTAATTTTTCAAGGAACTCCTCGACGGAATAGGAGTGACGCACGAGGAAACTCTTCAGTTTCGATTTGAAAGCACGTCGATTACTGCTAAGATTTTTGAATTCTAGTGGTAGCTTATTGAAAATGGATGCAGCAGTATATTGCACACCTTTCTAAACAGGAAGTTCGATGGAAATGCATGTTGATTTCTGCCGAGTGTTAACTGAGTGAAAGCTGTTTATTCTTGGCAATAAGCTAATATTGTTAACATGAAATGACAGTAAGGAATATATATATATTGAGAGGCCAATGTCAAAATACCCAGACTCGTGAACAGGGGTCGACAAGACATTCGTGAACTTACACCACTTATTACCCGAACCGCCCGTTTCTGAGCCAAAAACATCCCTTTTAGAATGGGAAGAGTTAACCCAGAATACAATACCATACGACATAAGCGACTGAAAATAAGCAAAGTAAGCTAATTTTCGTGTCGAACGTTCACTTACTTTAGATACCGTTCGAATAGTAAAAGCCGGCCGCTAGTGGCCATCGTATGCCCATTCTGTGATATTAAAACGTCAGGTTTTGTTGAATTGTGTGTTAGAAAGTGTAAAAACTGAGTCTCACTGTGCTTTAGCGTTAGTTTATTTTCTACAAGCCATGAACGTGTGTCATGAACTGCACTATTTGAAACCGAGCCAATGTTGCACACAACATCCTTTGCTACCAAGCTAGTGTCATCAGCAAACAAATATTTTAGAGTTACCCGTAATACTAGAGGGCATATTATTTATATAAATAAGGAACATGAGTGGCCCCAACACTGATCCCTGGGGCACCCCCAACTTGACCGTTCCCCACTCAGACCCCACATCACAGCCATTCTCAACACTGTGAATAATGTCCTTCTGCTGTTGCTAAAGTAAGAGCTGTACCAACTGTGAACTGCTCCCTGTATTTCGTAATGGTCCAACTTTTGGAGCAATATTTTGTGATCAACACAATCAAAGGCCTTAGTTAAATCAAAAAATATGCCTAGCGCTTGAAACCTTTTATTTAACCCATCCAGTACCTCAAAGAGAAAAGAGAATATAGCATTTTCAGTTGTTCAGCGACTTCTAAAGCCGAACTGTACATTTGATAGCAAATCATGTGATATAAAATGGTCAATTAAATTTACATACAGAGCCTTTTCTATAACTTTAGCAAACACTGATGGCGTAGAGATAGGACTAAAATTAGCTACATTACCCCTTTCTCCCTTTTTATAAAGCGGCTTTACTACTGAGTACTACTTTAATCGATCAGGAAACTAACCATTCCTAAAGGAAACATTACAAATATGGGTAAATACAGGGCTAACATGTGCAGCACAGTACTTTAATATTCTGCTAGGCACTCCATCATAACCATGAGAGGCCTTAGTCTTCAGTGATTTCAGACATCAATATCGGAAAGGCATTTGCCAAGGAAGTTATATGATTCCCTGTACAAAATAAATTTGTATTTAATCCACCAGCAGTGCTCAGAAAATGATTGTTAAATACTCTACATATATCTGATTTATCAGTAACGAATATTTTTACTACGAACTGACTTTATGTCGTCGGCCTTGTGCTGCTGGCCAGACACATCCTTCACAACTGAGGATACGGTTTTAATTTTATCCTGTGAATTAGCTATTCTACTTGCATACCACATACTCTTTGCCTTCCTAATAACATTTTTAAGCACCTTACAGTACTGTTTGTAATGGGCTACTGTAGCCTGACTGTGGCTACAAACATTTTGATACAATTCCTGCTTTGTTCTACATGATATTCTTATCCCACTAGTCTGCTACGCGGGCTGCCTTTCACTGCTATTAGTAGTATCCCGTTTAAAACGTTCTAATAGAAAGCAACTCTCAAAGAGCATCAGAAACGTGTTCAGGAAAGCATTATATTTGTCATCTATGTTATCGGCACTCTAAACACCCTGCCACTCTTGTTCCTTGACGAGAGTTGAAAAACTCTCTATTACCATTTGATTAGCTTTCCTACATAGTTTGTAATTGTATGTGACACTTGGTTGAGTACAAAAGCCATTTAGTGTTAAAATTTGTGCATCATGGTCTGAAAGGCCATTCACCCTTTTACTAACGGAATGCCCATCTAGTAATGAAGAATGAATAAAAATATTGTCTATGGCTGTTCTACTGTTCCCCTGCATCCTAGTTGGAAAAAACAGTCTGCATCAGATCATATAAATTTAGGAGATCTATCATCATCCTTTTTCTTGCACAATCCTATACAAAATTTATATTGAAGCCACCACTTATAATTAATTTCCGGTACTTCCTATAAAGTGAATCAAGAACCCTCTCTAGCTTGAGCAGAAATGCTCAGAAGTCAAACAACAAAAATTAGAAGTTTAGTTTCACTAAATCCAACTGCCCCTCCACAACATTCAAATATCTGTTCAGTGCAGTGCCGTGATACGTCCATGGACTCAAATGGAATACTGTTTTTTACATACATGGCCACTCCCCCACCCCCCAAGAAACTACTTGCAAAACAACCAGCTAATACGTATCCTGGTAAAGGAAGCCTCTGAATTGTCAAATTGTTTTAGTGATGCTCCGATATACCAATAATTTCAGAGTCAACATCTATAAGAAGTTCACTAACTTTATCTATAATATCTCATATTTTGATGACATATGCTAATGCCTTCTCTACTTGGAAACATGACCTCCTCTGAAGGTGAGCCCTTAGTTAGAGGGACTTTCTTTAAGCAGGTATACCTATCAGCTGACTTCAGTCTAAAAAAGGTGCAGATCTAACACCAATTACTAGAGGAATTTTTCCATGATTGATTCCACCACCACCCACTACACTGTGACCTATAAGCTTTGCCAGCCTCCCCTTCCCGTACTTATTGAGGTGCAGGCCATGCCTAGTGAAACCCGATCTAATGATGGGCCGGCCGGAGTGGCCGAGCGGTTCTAGGCGCTCCAGTCTGGAACCGCGTGACCGCTACGGTCGCAGGTTCGAATCCTGCCCCGGGCATGGATGTGTGTGATGTCCTTAGGCTAGTTAGGTTTAAGTAGTTCTAAGTTCTAGGGGACTGATGACCTCATCAGTTGAGTCCCATAGTGCTCAGATCCATTCTACTGATGGACTCGATTGGCACCACTGAAATGTGACCCATGCCCTCTGCCATCAGTGGCTTCTCCAGCTCCATGTTAATGTGTCTAACAGCTGCATTAAGACGAGGTCGATCATGATGCTGAAACAGTTGCACGAAATGCACATTACGGCCACCAGTTTGAGTAGCTAGTTTTACCGGGTCACCACCTACATCATATTCCCCATCCCTATGAAGACTGTTCCCTGCTCCATCCACTATCACTACGTGATCCTCCTTCGTAAACTTCCTTCATAACTCCCCTATGCTGTCAGTCATCTGAGCCAACCCTACACTAGGCTTCACAATGCTGGTGACCTGGTACTCACTCTCCAACACTTCCTGCAACTGCTGGCTCACACCTCTACTGTGCGAACTATCTAGCAGCAGAATCTTCTTTCTGTTGGACTTTGCAACTGTCCTAGGCCTCCCAACTGCTGAGGACTGTTGCATGTTTCCTACACCTACAGCTACAGCTACAAGAGGCTCCTCTCCACTCCACTCTGACAGTTGGTCAAAACTATTGCATATATGCAAAGTATAACTGTCTGAATACCTCCTCCTCCTAGCTGCCTTCTTGCCGACTGCCAGTTCCCACTCCCCACCACCCTTCACCCTCCTCAACCTACGTAGTTCCTCCTTTGCGTGTTGTAACTGCACCTGAAGGGCACAGATCCTACGCTCCTACTCCTCTCAACTTATTTCTACTACAGATTCTGCATTCCCAGGAGAGGATCTGGCTAGAATACCCACTGGCATCCCCACTGCATTCCCCCCAGTGAAAATACTTCGAACAAGTCCCACTCCGTAACCCACCACTCACAATCCTATGACAGAGCCCTCACTTCTCACTCACAGTAAAATTTTACAGTTACTGCAAAAAGTTGTGTGTCTACATCTAAGTTCAGTTACACCAGCAGAACTATTTATAGAACTAACAATACTGGTCTCGAAATTCTCTCTCTACTACGAAAACCACTACTTGTATTAATACTACTAAACCACAACTAATACCAATACCAACAAAACTTCACAAAATTATTAACTAAAACCAAAAATTCAAGCGGCCACTGGAACACTCAATGAAGTTAAGACACTGCATGAAAAATTTACTGAAATATTTCACTAGAAACAATAAGAAATGCCAGCTGAAAACTAAAGCACGCAATTACTAAATGACTTCAATGCACAAAGAGAATTCTAAAAAACACAGCAAGTGAACGTTTCCAAAAAATTATTAAATCGTTATTTCGCCACAAACAGCACGAAACACTGCGGAAAACTATTAAATTTAATCACTGTATAACATTACACAAAAAACTTTTTCATTACTTAGCTTTATAAGTGCTACAGGTGCCACTGCATGCCGCAAATAGTATGCACACTCGAGTAAATAACAGAGGAAGAAAGACTGAGATTAATAAAAATCCACTAATAAGTTACTTCTACAGCAAATATTAACACTGTGGATGGTGTGTTGGACATGGATGGGAACTGTCAGGATGCGCCGTATTAAAACTCGTCCGAGTTTCCCAAGTGATTTATTATTTCTAGATACAGTGCCCCCATTCCTCTCAATCTGAGTCACCGGGTCCCACAATGCTGAGGACACCACTTTGCTGTCTGCAAAACGGCTCGGCGCGGATTGGCTGCCTCAGCGACCCGTGCAGTGCACTGCTGTGTGTCGGCCTTGTGCGGCCGCGGAGTTGAGCCGACATGAGGTTGCGCCGGCAGTCGACTCGGTGGTCTCCATCCCTGCTGCCTCAGCGCCGCCCACTGGGAGCTGCAAAGTGCCCGTGGCACGCATCCTCGCTAAGATTGCAGTGACAACAAGCACCTGCGATCCAGCATCTGAACCTGCGGCCCTCGGCTCGGGATGCCTCCGGCGTGTGTCGGAAGCCGACAAGACTGCCCGCAGTAGCAAGCCGTGGCGTGGCCCGCCACTGGCTGGCTGTCGACCCCGCATTGGACTCGACGGTCCAACCAGCGACCTGCCGTGGACTGGAACGCTGGCGTAGCCAGTGGTGTGACAAGGCCGGCCGTCCGGGAGCGCTGTCACACTTGAATACCTTGTTAGTGTACCGCCGCCTATTTATACGCGGCTGTGCGCCTCTGTTTTGCTAATGCGCTGCTCCGAGTCATGTACTTGTAACACCTAGGTAGGCAGTTGGCCCCTTCTGCCTGTAACTTTCGCCACGCACACCGCTGCGTTCACTCTTTTCGGCAGGTCTACGGCCCTGTGGCCTCCAATCTACTTCGCAACCGCTGGTAGCGTAACTTTCTGTCAACAGGCCCACGGCTGGCTTGTAACTCGTGTGCTCAGAAATATTGCTCCGAATCTAACTTTTTCCTGTCTTAAATGGTGGTGCCACTATAACACAAATAAACTTTAAAATAAGTAACTGAAGACTAAAACTTTATAAACTATTGACGAGCTTTCAACAGCAGTCCAGCACACGTTATACCAACTTCCAATAAAGTTCTCGTTAGTTCGCTGAAAAAAAAACAAAGTTGTGGTATGTTGTTCACACACATGTCGTGTGTTATGGTTTGGTAGAAAAAGGTAGGTCCAGAAATTCGCATTTGTCTATCAGTATTACATTTTGTGCAATGCCGACATACGGCTTACACCTGTACTTATGATTTTTAAGCGTTGGAAATAGTTCAAAGTGTAACATAGTCCAATTTACTTACATTCTTCCGTCGGATTTGCGACACTAGGTAAGCGGCGATTGCGTAGCAAGGCTATTCGACTCAAAATAAAAACTGAGTGATTCATTGCAGTCCGTGCCAGAGTTCTGTTTCTATGCTGCTTGCACTACTTACAAGGGAAACTCCCCATCACAGCCCCCCCTCACATTTAGTGGTAAGATGGCCAGTGGACAGCCCATCAAAAACTGAACACAGATCAAGCGTAAAAACAGGAACAAGGCGTACTAAATTGTGAAAAAAAGGAAATAGAAACAATGAACGGCCCAAGGAATGCAATATGGAGCAGGCTTTAACGGACACGGTGTTGTGGTTTAGTAGCCATGATGATAGACGGGCAAGCCGTGATCAAACTTCCTGTGTGCCATTTTTTTTTTTTCAAAACTAGACATGATTGTCTTCATGGGATTTCCGCGATCGTTCTTTAAATAAAAATATGGCATTTCAGTCTTTGATCGCTATTTTTTATTTTCAATGACCGGTTTCAGGCTAGCTGCCCATCTTCAGATCTTAAGAACAAAGTTAAAAATATAATTAACAAGAGAAATACATTTACTGATAGAAATATCTTAGTTTACAAAAAGAAGAAATTTTGGAATGTATTAAATGCCAACATACCATATATTGCAGTTACAGAGTAACGTGTCAGTACAGAACTATCGGTTCACTGTCATAACTAAAGTAAATTTTAATCTGTTAAAAGCTTATATCGCAGTTTTGGAGAAACCTGATTGGAAATAGCAAAAAGTGCCCTCTACCTATAAGAATTGTGCATATTTTATTTTTTCAACGTACATATTAATGGCGAATATACTTCCTAATAAAACAATTTTTTTTCTTTTTTTCTTTTGAGTGGCCCATGAATCGAAATAATTTACACTAATGTAAAAAATTTTTATAAAGAAAATAAAAAATATAATTTAAATGTAGATATTCTTACGAGTATGTGCATTTCCTCTTCTTTGTATTGATTGGTGGTGGACAGGGTTTCCCTACGTCAGAACGTACACAACGTCACGCCAAGTCCTCTTCCGCCGCGCCCAATTCACCTCGCCGCCAGTACGCTGAGGGTCATTCCGCTGCTCAAAATGGTTCAAATGGCTCTGAGCACTACGTGACTTAACTTCTGAGGTCATCAGTCGCCTAGAACTTAGAACTAATTAAACCTAACTAACCTAAGGACATAACACACATCCATGTCCGAGACAGGATTCGAACCTGCGACCGTAGCGGTCGCTCAGCTTCAGACTGTAGCGCCCAGAACCGCTCTGCCAATCCGGCAGGCGTTCCGCTGCAGCTTGTCCTTACTGGAGCGTGCTGTTGCATTCAAGAGTACGCCTAAAGCAGGTCTTTAAAAATCTCATAATAACTTCTGTGCATAAAATCACTTTGCTCATTAAGTAGTAGATCTGGGTTTTTTTCTTTGATTAGCGTATATTTCAATCTCTTCGAGCACGTTAAGATAGAGACTTTTTGGAGCTTTATGTAGCACCTCCATTTGTTCATTTATATTACTCACTTCATGTTTAATATCCTTTGCATGCGGTCCAAATGCTGTCAGATTGCTATGACTGCAATGTTCCCTGTATCGAATTTCAAAATTCCGCCCTGTCTGTCCTATATAATAACTGTCGCATTCAGCACATTTGATCTTATATACTCCGGAATTGTTGTATTTCATTTGTTTTGTCATTGCTGGTTTATCTCTTAATCTATGTGCCATTTGCCCTTCATTCTGGAATGCCACAGCGATGTTTTTTGGAAAGCATTTAGCAATTCTTTCCGACACACGCCCTTTGTATGGCATGGTGACAAACTTCTTCTTAACTTTAATTTTCCTAGAATCATTATTGATACCCGCGGATTTGTTTTTGATCTTGTTAAACATACGTGTAACATCTTGTGTCCTGTATCCATTAGCTGCTGCAACTTGCTTAGTTAATAATACCTAGTTCGTTCTGCAACTCATCTTCCTTTAGTGCCAATCTCAGGGCTCTGTTGCACATTGCATGAAATTAGGCTCTTATGCTGTTCCGGGTGGTGCGACATCGCTTCTATGATGTTGTCGGAACAAGTGTCTTTCCTATAGACGCCGAAAACGTGCCTACCTCCCTCCTTTCTGACGGTCAAATCTAAGTAGTTAATCGCCCCATTGTTCTCCATTTCTAGCGTGAATTGAATTTTTGGATGCTTTTCTTTTAAAACTTCAGACATTTCCTCTACTACTTCTTTTTCCCTTTGAGTAATAAAATAGTGTCGCCAACATACCGTCTGTAATAAATTAACTTCTCCTTAATTTCTGGAAAAGAGCTGAAAACTTTGTTCTCAAAGTCATTCATAAAAATTTCAGCTAAAATGCCTGATAGACTGTTTCCCATAGCTAAACCTTCATCTTGAATAAAAATCGTATCGTTAAAGATGAAACTATTAAAACTCAATGTGAACTCTAGCATATCCACGAGTTCGACGATTTCACCCATGCTCATTGACCTATTTTTTTATCAGGTTTTTCTTTATAATTTGCAAAGTTTCAGCAATTGGTATATTAGTGTAGAGGTTCACGACGTCCAATGAGGCTAGGATGGCGTCCTCTGGAATTGCAATGTCCTTCACTTCGTTCGCGAAACACACACTATTTTTTACGTTGCAAACTTGTTGGTATTTATACGCAGATTTTAGCTTACGGTACAAAGCCTTATTCAAGAATTCATTAACGGCTTCCTTCCCATTTCAAATAACACGCATCGGTTTGTTCTCCTTGTGCAGCTTCGTTTGCGCTCTCGCTTCAGGTGTTCTTCGATTCATCTTTACTAATCTAGCTTTTACACTTGGAGTGAATAAAAATTGTATTGCTTCTACCCTAGTTTTTAAATCTGTCTGAAACTTCTTTGTTAGATCTATTTTGATTTCTTTAATTCCATTTTCTTGAAAAAACTGCATTGTCTTGTCTACATAATCTTTCTCGCAAATCACAACTGAGGTACTGCCCTTGTCTGATTTAATCACGATTGCGTTGTTAGAATCCAGTTTTAAGTTAATTTCTTTCACTAACCTCAGCTCACAATATTTACCGTTACGTAATGTTTTCTGGCATTTAATTGCCTCTTTGGCTTTAATGGCGATATATGTCTCTTGGAATTTAGTTAACTTAGCGTCCCTACATGCTACCTTTACTTCTGCGATCATTCTCTTAATGTCTCGATCTTTCACGTTCGTTCGCGGATTATGCTTAAGCCCCTTATCCAAAAGCTTCTGCTGTTCATTAGAAAAGACAATAACTCTTAGGTTAACAGTTCTGTCATAAGATTTATGTACATACTGTACTTTATCTGTTTCCCTCTCTGCGTTTGCTATTGCTCTACACAGATTAGTAACTTACTTGTTATGTCTCTTTATGATTTCGTCCCTATGTACCTGAATCCTTGCTTCAGTCTCATATTCAGCTTGTGTAAATTGCAGTGGCGACAATAGGTTACCTAACGTCATATGTAAATCGAATGCTAGCTTATTGAGACTGTCTTTCTCGATGTACCCTGACTTGATCTCCTGTCTTATCCATGACTGTTCTGCTCTCCTCTTAACCTTTCTGGCTGAGATACTGCTGTTATTTATCTTCACCCTTGCGTACTTCAGTACAACATCTAATTGCAACAGTTCTTATTGAAATGTATTTTTAAATTAACGTTCATAATATTAAGCTTAGCTTTAAAAAATGTTATCACATCTCCCACAGCCTGACTAGGCACAAGTTTAGCAAAACTAGACATGATTGTTTTAATGGGATTTCCGCGATCGTTCTTTAAATAAAAATATGGCATTTCAGTCTTTGATCGCTATTTTTATTTTCAATCACCGGTTTCAGGCTAGTTGCCCATCTTCAGATCTTAAGAACAAAGTTAAAAATATAATTAACAAGAGAGATACATTTACTGATAGAAATATCTTAGTTTACAAAAAGAAGAAATTTTGGAATGTATTAAATGCCAACATACCATATATTGCAGTTACAGAGTAACTTGTCAGTACAGAACTATCGGTTCACTGTCATAACTAAAGTAAATTTTAATCTGTTAAAAGCTTATATCGCAGTTTCGGAGAAACCTGATTAGAAACAGTAAGAAGTGCCCTCTACCTATAAGAATTGCGCATATGTTATTTTTTTACCGTACATATTAATGGCGAATATACTTTTTAATAAAACAATTTTTTTTCTTTTTTTTGAGTGGGCCATGAACCGAAATAATTTTCACTAATGTAAAAATTTTTCATAAAGAAAATTAAAAATATAATTAAAATGTAGATATTCTTACGAGAATTATTAAGCAAGTTGCAGCAGCTAATGGATACAGGACACAAGATGTTACACGTATGTTTAACAAGATCAAAAACAAATCCGCGGGTATCAATAATGACTGCTGGATCTGTGAGAATAGTAATTTCAATGGCAGTATTTCTCATAGTTTCAATCTGTGAACGGGTACGATTACAAACTTTCGTGTGATTCAGATTCCATAATAGTATTCTGATCATAAGTCAATAAGCCGTAGATACAACATTCCTCTTTCCTCTTAATACTGCCTGCGACGGAGAAAACAAAACGGCACACTGTTTCGTATACAGTTTTTATTTAATATTATACAGGGCGAATCACTAAAATTTGCACTGCAGTTATTGCGGGAATGGAAAGTGCCGTCGATGTGCGATTTTCACAGATTGTATTGTTAGCCAATAAACTAGTTACAATAATACATAGAAAATGTACTTTTTTTTAATGGAACAACAGCCATTGACACAAAAAGACCAAAAGTAGGATAATTAGAATGTCTGGTGTTTGTTTCAGGATTCTAGTGCGGGTCGTTTACGAGATATCCGCACCGACACGTGTACAATACCTGTGGTAGCACACAAGCGCATACACTAGTTATGTGGATTCTGACCAGTAACGAGACAACTGACCATCACTGGTTGTGTTCGAAATGACCACCGGCTGCGGCACTACACGGTCCCACTCTGGTATGGAACGACTGTTACACTCGTACTAGCATTTTAGTGGAGATGTCCGAGAAGGCTGCAGTAATACGTCGTTGCATATCATAGGGTGTGGTTGGTGTGTCCTTGTAGACAGCGTCTTTCAGCTTTCCCCACAGAAAAAAGTGTACAGGCGTCAAATCTGGGGAACAGACCAGCCAAGGTACAGGTCCTCTGAGTCCAGTCCAGCAATTCGTGAAGACATGCTGTAGTACTTGGTGCACTGTGGGCTGGACAGCCATCATATTAGTATTACAGGTTCCTCTTACTCTCCAGAGGCAAGTCTTCTGGCATCCGTCTGAGGTGATGTGATAGGAGGCTGCGATACTTGTGCGTGTTCAGTGTTCTATGAAAAATGGACCTATGAGCTGATAGTTCACTGTCCCACATCACACGTTTAAACTCCATAGACGTTCAAGTTCCACCTGACGAAGCTAGCGGGAACTGTGAATAGCCAGTAGTGCATGTTTCGCTCGTTTACCTCTCCATGATTGGTAAATGTGGTTTTATCATCTGGAGTGTTCTGTCTTAATGCCCATGTACACAAGCTAATACGATTCCCATAATCGTTTCCATGCAGCTCTTGATGGAGAGAGATGTGACGGGGATGGAACTTCGTTGACTCGCACTAGAACCCTACAACAAACTTGCCCACTCTGCCACTTCCTCGTGCAACTGCGCGGGAGCTAACGTGCGGATGAACTGCAACAGCAGCAAGAACATTCATTTCACCCTCTTCAGTCGTCACTTGTTTCCTTCTGTTATGTTGTTTAGGTGTTATACTACCACATCCACGTAACTGATTGAAGAGGTTGGTAGATAACTGCCGAGATGGTTGACGTCTATTGGGTTATCTTGCCGCATACGCCGTACATGAATGAACTGCATTCTTCCTACACTTTCCATACATACACCTTGGGCATGTCTGCATAGGTATTCCCATCGTCCACTCAAGAACTATTGCTTGGACTGTCAGACACTAACTGACTAACAAGTCGCAACGCACTCAATGAACACACAAACACACTGTAAGCAAAAATAACATCATCATACCTCGCAACTACGCATGCTGTATGGTACAAACACGTGTCGGTGTGGAAACTTACAAAATACGACATTTCATAAACGACTCGCACTAGAACCCTACAACAAACACCACTGACCTTCCAATTTACCCATTTTTAATTTGTTGATGTCAATAGGTATTGTCCCATTTAAAAAAGTGTATGTTTGCATGAAAAATACATTTTCTAAGTATTATTACGATCTGTTTGTTGATTAACAATACGAGCCCCTGACTAGCAATCCACTCTGTGAAAACCGCACATCAATAGCACTTTCCATGTCCGCAAGGTCTGCGGTGCAATTTGTAGGCGATCCACCCTGTACACAAGGAGAAAGGATATATGCGAAAGAAACAATTTGTCTAATGTATTAAATGGCCTGATATCTAATTTAAAATGGAGTGCGAGAAACGAAGTGAAACTGCACTTTTTCATAGCGCAATATTTTCTTTCTCGCAGCCAGTTTTAACAGAAATTCTGTACACTATTGGTTAAAAAAATATATTGCCAACGTCCGTTTGAAAGTTAGCAGAGTATCGTGTAACAATTTGCAGTAAAACGGTCAAGAACTTTTCAAGATTTTTGCTAACAACGTTGTTCCTAATATATTAAGTATATTTTTATTTATTACGTACACTTAAAAAGTACAACCAGGGTCTGTCCGAATGTTTATTGTAGCATCGTGTTATAATTTTAAATAAACTGCTGAAGAACTTTTTGCTAACAACGTTCTACGTCTACATGACTACTCTGCAATTCACATTTAAGTGCTTGGCAGAGGGTTCATCGAACCACAATCATACTATCTCTCTACCATTCCACTCCCGAACAGCGCGCGGGAAAAACGAACTCCTAAACCTTTACCATATACATTTAGAAATGTATAGCCTACGTCCGTCCGAAAGTCTGTTGGAGTGTCGTGTAAAAATAGGAAATAAATTGGTCAGTAGCTTTTAGAGATCATTACTAACGAAGTTTCCACTTTATGTATTACATACATATATATGAACCATATATGTAGCCTATCGCCATTCGAACGTCTATTACAGTATCTTGTACAAATTTGAAGTAAATCGGTGAAGAACTTTTCGTTATTTTTGGTAACAACGTTAAACTACAAATTGTCCTTAAGTGTATAGATTATGTAGGTCTCAGGTCCAGTCATCAGTCGGTTCCACATTCTATTCTATCACTTCCTTTATCTCTGATAGTAATCTGTTAATGCGAAAAGTTTGACTTGCAGCGTACAGGATATGACTGTTGTAATACACCAAACTTATAAACTGCATTTTTTTGTTTTTTTGTTTACAGACTGGTTACGTTTTTCTGTTTATTCGCAGTCCCAGGGCAAATTATTGGCTATGGAAAGTGAACAGCAAGAAATATAAATAGGCCAGCCAGTACAACGTAGACAACAATTTACCTTTTATGTACTACTGCTATGCCAGTGCAGAACGTGTAAATGTTTCGTTTTCAAAAATCAGCCACTGTGAAACAGTTTTTTTCCGATTTTTTGTTTTACGGTTTCTACATGTCAGTACAGAAAAACGTTTTCTGGATTTCCTCTGTATAAAAGAAAGCTATTAGATCCACAATGAATCATCGAATATATTTTGTGCTGGGAAGAAAAATATATATTAAAAACTTGCAGGTTAACAACAATGAGTATTCCAGCACGAAAGTTTTATCACTTCAGAGCCTCTGAAAGAAAGTGTATGAATCTTTTTCTGGCCGATTCCCATTATTTTTAGAACGCCAATAGAACCGCAGTAAATTACTAATATTTCATGAGTCTTTGCTTTCGTCAGACATATACATTGCTCCATACCAGACTGCTGAGTTTACTCTACATCTACATCTACATCCATACTCCGCAAGCCACCTGACGGTGTGTGGCAATTCCATACTTTTGCGTTTTGTTTTAGGCTTACAGCGATGGACGTAGTTTTCACCACATGTCCCAAGCTCATCAGAAACTTGTCTTCTTCATTTCCGAAACTCTGAAGAAGCCTCCGGTTGATAGTTCTCCTCCGAACTTCATGGTCTTTGGTCAATAAGTAAATGTGTGACAATGCTGGAATAATATTAGCTTTAGCTACATAGCAAAGCTTGAAGTGTTGCTTTCGTGTCAGTTGTTAGATCCACGTCTTGTAGTCGGTAGGTGACTGAATTCCACCGTTAAGACGCTAATTGTCCAAGGCCCGTGCTGTCTGAAAAGACATGGCGGTGCCTGAGCGTTGGCCACACTCTATAATTCGAGACATTGATGTACACCTTGGTGACCAGACACTGATGTAAAAATCAACACCACTCCTCTCTTTCGCCCAAATTTTGAAAGTTGAAGATTCTTACAGTTTCATGATTCGAGACGGCGGTCTCTTACTCAGGTACCGACGCAACATCGCGCGTTAGTGACTTCATCTGCGGAGGCGCGTCCAACAATAGCATACGAGGGTGAAACGAAAAGTCATGAGGAAACTATTATTAAAAATATTGATTACTGCTTTTTAGACAAGCCATGGACATCATCTAAAGTGGCATAATTTTTTGTCACTTTTCATAATAGTCTCCATTTATTTGCACAGATTTTCCCATCATTTATACGTTTGAACTTTCCGTAAAGGAGAAGAACGTTGCGGCTGCCGGAAGATGTTGATACACCACTTTCTGGATGTCCGTCAGCATCTCATAGTGGTGGCGCCACTATTGTTTCACGAAAGCGAAAATGTGGCATTCGGAGATGGGACTGTAGGGGGGCATGTCGAAGGCTTTGCCACCGATATATCCTACCTAATTTTCTCCAAAGTGTAAGGCCGAGCTTTATAGTGCCACAGGATGATCTACCGCAGGCACGTATCGTGCAAAGCACGTTGGAGCTTCAGAAGTTTCTGAATGTTGCAGACAAGATTTATGGCACGTTCATATCAAGACAATGCCCCAAAAGACAGCTTTCTGCATTCCAGAAAACGCTGCCCATAATTTTCCCAACGGACCGCACTGTCATTGGTTCGTTTTTTGATGGCGAATCCAAATAGGGCAATTCCATACTTTTGCGTTTTGTTTTAGGCTTACAGCGATGGACGTAGTTTTCACCACATGTCCCAAGCTCATCAAAAACTTGTCTTCTTTATTTCCGAAACTCTGAAGAAGCCTCCGGATGATAGTTCTCCTCCGAACTTCATGGTCTTTGGTCAATAAATGTCAGACTCAACAGGCACAAAGTTTTAATAAACATAGATTTCAATCATTTCCTGCACTGATTTCTCTCCTGAAGAGCCGACAAACGGTATACAGTATAGCACAAAGACGTGCTGAATTTCTACCTGAAAATAATTATGCCGCGGAACAGGTATTGGGACGTTAAAATCTGTCTACGCTAGCATTGTGCACACAACTCCATCACAGTTGACGCGACAGAGGAAAAAAATGGCATCCTGAGCTCTCAGCTAATCAGCATCGGTATCACCATCGCCCAGTTTCTATCTTTAAGGAGGGACGTTACTGAAAAACACACTATTTAAAAGATGCGCCAGATACACAATTTTGAAGATATGGCAACGAAATTTTGTACCATGTTTTATATGAGATTGCTACATTTACTATTAAATTTCTTAGGTTTTATATATATTTAAC
This sequence comes from Schistocerca piceifrons, assembly GCF_021461385.2. Classification (NCBI taxonomy): domain Eukaryota; kingdom Metazoa; phylum Arthropoda; class Insecta; order Orthoptera; family Acrididae; genus Schistocerca; species Schistocerca piceifrons. Next base: position 15,649,034 of record NC_060149.1, read on the forward strand.
TTTTTATGGTATTTAAGAATTTTATTTTCGAAAAAATGTATATGCCTCTTTCTCGGAAACTATTGAAGAGATTTCTACAAAATTTTCTCCTTTTAACCGTTTGAATATAGCAAGCTTCTCTCATGAGTTTTTTTTGAAAATATCGAATAGGAGAATTTTAATAATTTTTATTATAATTCTGTAAGTACAATATAAAATCCATACAAAATTCCGAGCACTTTGCCCCATATCTCATCTTACACTCAGAATTTCAAAATTTACTCTAGAAAATTCATTTGTTGGGTATATAGAAATAAGTGTGAAAAATTTCAAAGTTCTAGCCATCAAGTTCAACCTAACGTTCCTTCTTACGTCACTTCTTGAGAAGGCTCCAGATTTGTACTCAGGGTCCTCTTTCTCTTCAAGACTTCTGTTCTGGTCTCTCTTTTCTGCCCTCTTTCCTTCAACAGCTGCAAAAGAGTCACTGTAAATCTATGTTTCTCAAGATGTCTTGAGTAAAATTACCCATCTTAAACCCCTTCTTTCTAATACCTTCGTTCTCCCTACGTTCCTATCATTAAACACAAGTACTGCAAGACAAGTTGCAAGTGTAGCAAATAAAAATGTCGTTTTAGGGCATCCTTCCCATATGAGTGAATCTACATCTACGTGATTACTCTGCAATTCACAGTAAAGTGCCTGGCAGAGGGTTCAATGAACCACCTTCATGCTGTCTCTCTACCGTTCCACTCTCGAACGGCACGCGGGAAAAACGAGCACTTAAATTTTTCCGTGCGAGCCCTGATTTCTCTTATTTTATCGTGATGATCGTTTCTCCCTATGTAGGTGGGTGCCTACAGAATGTTTTCGCAATCGGAGGAGAAAACTGATGACTGAAATTTCATGAGAAGATCCCGTCGCAACGAAAAACGCCTTTGTTTTAATGATTGCCACTCCAATTCACGTATCATGTCTGTGGCACTATCTCCCATATTTCGCTATAATACAAGACGAGCTGCCCTTCTTTGTACTTTTTCGACGTCATCCGTCAGTCCCACCAGATGCGGATCCCACACCGCACAGCAGTACTCCAGAATAGGGCGGACAAGCGTAATGTAAGCAGTCTCTTTGGTAGACCTGTTGCACCTTCTAAGTGTTCTGCCAATCGCAGACTTTGGTTTGCTCTACCCACAATATTATCTATGTGATCGTTCCAAAAAAATGGTTCAAATGACTCTGAGCACTATGGGACTTAACATCTGTGGTCGTCAGTCCCCTAGAACTTAGAACTACTTAAACCTAACTAACCTAAGGACATCACGCACATCCATTCTCGAGGCAGGATTCGAACCTGCGACCGTAGCGGTCACGCGGTTCCAGACTGAAGCGCCTAGAGCCGCACGGCCACACCGACCGACGTGATCGTTCCAATTTAGGTTATTTGTAATTGTAATCCCTAAGTATTTAGTTCAATTTACAGCCCTCAGATTTGTGTGACTTATCGCGTAATCGAAATTTAGCTGATTTATTTTAGTACTCATGTGAATAACCTCGCACTTTTCTTTACTCAGGGTCAATTGCCACTTTTCGCACCATACAGATATCTTATCTAAATCATTTTGCAAGTCGTTTTGATCATCTGATGAGTTTAGAAGACGGTAAATGACAGCATCATCTTCTAATAATCTAAGACGGCTACTCAGATTGTCTCCTATGTCGTTAATATAGATCAGGAACTATAGAGGGCCTATAACACTTCCTTGGGGAACGCCGTATATTACTTCTGTTTTACTCGATGACTTTCCGTCTATTACTACGAACTGTGACCTTTCTGACAGGAAATCACGAATCCAGTCGCACAACTGAGGCGGTATTCCATGCAGTTTGATTAGAGGACGCTTGTGAGGAACGGTGTCGAAAGCCTTCTGGAAATCTAAAAATATGGAATCAATTTGACATCCCCTGTCGACAGTACTTATTACTTCGTGAGTATAGAGAGCTAGTTGTGTTTCACAAGAACGATATTTTCTGTAACCGTGCTCAGTATGTCAATAAATCGTTTTCTTCGAGGTACTTCATAATGTTCGAATGCAGTATATGTTCTAAAACCAAACTGCAAATTGACGTTAGTGATATAGGCCTGTAATTCAGCGTATTACTCCTATTTCCCTTTTTGGGTATTGGCGTGACTTGAGCAATTTTCCAGTCCTTAGGTACGTATCTTTCTGTGAGCGAGTGGTTGTATATAATTGCTAAATTTGGAGCTATTTTATCAGCATACTTTGAGAGGAACGTGACTGGTATACTATCTGGACCGGAGGCCTTTCCTTTATTTAGTGATTTAAGCTGCTTTGTTACACCGAGGATATCTACTTCTATGTTTCTCATCTTGACGGTTGTTCTTAATTGGAATTCAGGAATATTTACTTCGTCTTCTTTGGTGAAGGAGTTTCGGAAAGCCGTGTTGAATAACTCTGCTTTAGTGGCACTGTCATCAGTGACGTCACCGTTGTTATCGCGCAGTGAAGGTATTGATTGTGTCTTGCCACTGGTGTGCTTCATGTATGACCAGAATCTCTTTGGGTTTTCTGCCAGATTTCGAGATAGAATTTCGTTGTGAAAATTATTAAAATCATCTCGCATTGAAGTACGAGCCATATTTCCAACTTCCGTAAAACTTTGCCAATCTTGGGGATTTTGCGTTCTTTTAAATTTGGATGCTTTTTTCGTTGCTTCTGCAACAACGATCTGACCCGTTTTGTGTACCATGGGGCATCGGTACCATCACTTATTAATTTAAGTGTTATATATCTCTCCATTGCTATTGATACTATCTCTTTGAAAACATTCCACAACTTTTCTACACTTACGTGATCAGATCGGAAGGAGTGAAGACTGTCTCTTAAAAAGGCGTTAAGAGCATTTTTATTAGCTTTTTTAAGTAGATGTACTTTGCGTTTCTTTTTGATGGTTGTAGGTGTTACGGTATTCAGCCTAGCAGCAACTGCCTTGTGGTCGCTAATCCCTGTATTCGTCTCAACACTCACTATTTGTCCAGGATTATTTGTTGCCAAAACGTCAAGTATGCTTTCGCAACCATTCACGCTTGGAGCTCTGGTACTTTCCCAACACAGCTACGACAATTTACAACTGTTATACCAATGGTTCCTGTATCCATTTTCTGCCTGTGTTCAGCCTGCACCCTTTGTGACTGAAGCCCATCTTGTGTTTTCCCGAGGCCCTCTAACCTAAAAAACCGCCCAGTCCCTTCGACACAGCCCCCGCTACCCGTGTAGCCGCCTCCTGTGTGTGGTGGACCCCAGACCTATTAAGTGGAACCCGGAAACCCTCCACCTGATGGCGCAAGTCAAGGAATCTGCAGCCTATACTGTCACAGAACCGCCTGAGCCTCTGATTAAGACCCTCCACTTGGCTCTGCACCAAAGGACCACAGACGGTTCTGTCGACGATGCTGCAGATGGTGAGCTCCGCCTTAATCTCGGAAGCAAGACTGGCAGTCTTTACCATTTCCGCTAGCCGCCCGAAACCAGACAGAATCTGCTCCGATCACCTGCAGTTGGCTGCACCCTGTACTCTTCATGGCATCCGGAAGCACCCTTTCCACATCCGGAATGACTCCCCCCGGAATGCACACAGTGTGCGCACTGGCTTCCTTCCCCTCCTTGGCAGCCATGTTTCTAAGGGGCCCCATTACGCGCCTAACGTTGGAGCTCCCAACTACCAGCAAACCCACCCTCTGTGAATGCCCAGACCTTGCGGGCCGAGAAGCTTCCTCTGGAATAGGGTGGGCGATTGCATCCGGATCAGGGACATCGTCAGCCACAGATAACGCCCGAAACCTGTTCGTCAAACGAAACGGGGAGGCCCTACGATCGACCCCACGGAAAGTTTTTCGCTGCCTGCCAGACTTTGGAATGATCTCCCACTCGACCACGGGTGAGGGGTCAAACTCAGTGCAGGCAGTACCAGGGGCGGCCACAGCATTGGACCGATCAGAGGACACGTGGGATGTGCTCGATGTCCCTCGCATCCCCGCATCCGATCCCCCACAGTGACGCCCCTTGGAGCAGCCTCAAGCTGTGTGACGGAAGCCAACGCAGCCTGAAGCTGTGAGCGAAGGGTCGCCAGCTCAGCTCGCATCTGTACACAATAATTACACGTCCTATCCATTACTGCTAGAAGCTCGTAAAAATCCGTAAAAAACGAACGGTGTACTCGCCTTATTAGCAGCAGGAACTAGCGACCCGTTCTCTCTGACGGTCTAACTGACACTAAGCTGTTCTAACCAAACAAACAAGAGCCTGCACGATACGAGAGTCGATACAACAGTCGATAGCAACGGCGGTACTGTGCACTACACTGTTATTGAAATAAAAGGTTGTGCCTAGTAAGCACTCGAACACGCAAGAAATTACAAAAATAAACTAGTAACTACACAGATAACTGAAAATAAGTCGCTCCTGTTTGAAGCTCGTAAAGATATGTAAAAAGCGAACGTTGTACTCGCCTTAGTAGTAGCAGGAACTAGCGATCTACTCTCTCTGACGGTCTTACTGAATTTAGAGACTCATTTGGATTCTGGGTTTTGCCATTAATATACTGTTTTAAAAGTTAAAGATCGGCCAGAAAACTGTTAGTCGATTTGACAACATGCAGGATTCAATTTGGAAGCCTCTCCTTGTGAATGTAGTGGTCGTTATCCCTCTGAGCCTGTACCTATTGAAGTATTGCTTTAAAAAATGAGTGTGGCAGGAAGGTCGCTTCACACCTTTGTTTTTCAAGCACTTCGGATGCTATTTCACCATTGAAACTTTGCGAACTTATTGTCCACGAGTTCTACTTATAAACAGAAAATAAACGGAAACTGAAATTTTCCGTCGTTTTCGTTAACGTCCCTCCTTAAAGGGTGATTCCAGAAGCTGTGTGCAAAATGAAGGAACTGATGGAGGAGTCGAAATACAATAACTTTGGAATGAGAACATATGACCCTGGAAGTAACCCTGAGCCAGTGAAAGCTTTTGAATGTCGGGAACAACAACAACAATAACGCAAACGCGGTTTAAGTTTCTGTGTACCTACGGTTGGATGCAACTAGACAGAAAAACCCGCAGACTTGTGGCTAGTTCAAATGGCTCTGAGCACTATGGGACTTAACTTCTGTGGTCATCAGTCCTCTAGAACTTGGCACTACTTAAACCTATCTAACCTAAGGACATCACACACATCAATGCCCGAGGTAGGATTGGAACCTGCGACCGTAGCGGTCGCGAGGATCCAGACTGAAGCGCCCAGAACCGCTCGGCCACACCGGCCGGCGCAGACTTGTCTGTACAAGTACTTGGCGTATTCAGTGCCATATATCCCAGGCCTTGGCTCGGAAGGGATGGTGCAATTGTATAGCCATCTTGCTCTTCTGATATGTCAACTATTAATTTTGATTGTGGAGACATCTCAAAATCCTCACGTATGTAACTCCAGTTGCCGACGGAGAAACGCTTCTCGGAGTATAACTAGTTTGTAATGAGGTTCGTGTGATGTCTGGATACTTGATAGAGTATGTAAGATTTTATACCTACACTGACTGTGGTGGTCGTCATTTTGAGCACCTTCAGTAATGTAGAATATTGCTGAGTAAATAGTACATCATCTTTACTGAAATATTAAGGTGCATGGGCATTAATTGCCCTTGTTGCTTCTGAAAATCCAAAGTTTTCACGGTTCAGGATTACTTCCTGGACCATATGTTCGTATTCCAAAGCTGTTTTATTTCGACTCCTCTGTCAGCACCCTTTGTGCACAACCTTTTGAATTACTCTTTATATAGCCTCTCTACTTAATTAAATTACACAAGCTGGTGCAGCACGATACAGACTCGTTGACAGGTCAGAAGAAGACACTAGCCCCTTAGCAAGCGGTGTAAGGTCCCCATTTTGTCCTCGAAGCTGAGTCTGCCTTTTACATTAAGGTGGTGGCTAACTTCTGGCCTACTGAACTCATTTAGAGAACGTGCCGAGGATTACAATGTGTTTGTTTATTTTGGAGCTGACAGTAGTTCAAATTGTGCTTTGTTGCTCTGACTGCATCGCTGTAATTTAATGGCCAGTTCTCAGAGGTCATGGGCGGGGTAAAGTTTCTGAAAAAAGCTGCAAATATCCAATCAGTGCTGTCAAGATTACAAAGCTATGAAATGACTGACAACTTGTTTTATAACTTCGCGAACTTAAAATTATGCACTTCAGGAAATGCAAAAACGTACTGTCCCCTGAAGATAACATTAATGAATCACAGTTAGAATTTGTCAAATGAAACAAATATCCTGGTGTAAAAATTTGTGGTGATATGAAGTGGAATATTCACATAAGCTCAAACGCAGGTAAAGCAGGTGACAGACTTTGGTTCATTGGGAGCATACTGGGAAACTACAGTCCATCTAAAGAAGAAATTGCCTTCAAAACAGGCATTCTACCATCGGTAGTGGTTCGAGCCAAAAGCAAGGGCTCGTTGCCAAAAGAGAGCTACTTTCCGCAACACGGTGACGCAGTATTACGCAAAGCCTTTGGTCCACTGGAATCGTAACAGGACTGCTTGCTTGGGGGTCCAGCTGCAGCACGGACGGACCGAGGGGCAAACTGACATCCTCAGCGCCAGATGCCGCGGTTCGTACTCTGGATGCCGTGACTCGACACAGCCGGTGTACGCCCTGCTCTCGTACCAGTCTCCTGCACTACCGCCTCACACAGCTTCGTTGCCCGGCCAGAAATGCTACTGCAGCAAGATTGACCAACCATCAAGACGAGCTGGGCGTAGCAAATGTCGCCTTCTTCTTGACAACTCTTCGCCGCCGAGAGCCGTTGGTTCAAAGCCGACCAATCAGCTGCTTGTGGCCATCCTGCCTCACCAACCTCCACCAGGCAACACCCACACCCTTTACATGTCATAGAACATTGCTCAAATATGTGGGACATACTTTACGATAAACAGGATTAACAGAGTTTATTGGCCGTATACAAAGTAGGAAAGGACAAGTGATCACACGTTTCTTTGACTCGCATGAGAGCATCACGGAAATGTTTCAAAACTTGAACTGGCAGACGCTGGAACAATGGGGCCAGCTATCTTACGAAAGTTTACTTACAAATTTTCAAGAACGATTATTAAGTGAGTAATCTAGAAATACATGACAGCCTTCTGTGTATCGCGAAGATAGATAAGACTAATTACAGAAACACGACGATACAATGATTCATCATTACGGGCTTAACGATTTAAGCACCTCAGCCAGATCAATGTGGTCCGTGAACAGTGACGAAGATTTGTAGCAGCAATCACGCTCCGCTTCACACTGAGAAAATGCTGTGAAGACGAACTTAAAGATGTTTAGACGATTCCATGAAGAATTCCCCCTCCCTCCCCCCCCCCCCCCCCCCCACACACACACAAACACACAGTTCTTGTCAAAAACGGACTGGTCTTTTGTTGCCAACGAACCAGTTGTTCTGGAGATTAGCAAAACTAAAAAAATTACGGAGATTTCCACCTTCGATTTGCTAAAGATAATATCATGCAGTACACCTGCAGAACTGGCCTTGCATCATGTGACATTATTGGCAGGGAGCTCCCTGTATAGTGGCCTAACTGGAAAAATGACCACGATGACAGATGCTTTTTGTGATATAAGAAAATTACTCCTTAAGTGAAACCGTTAGCTAAGATGATTATGATATCGTAACTGCAGTTTTTTTGTGGTAACGTTGTAGGTAACAGTAAAGGAGAAGGCACATGATATCGTTGGGGCAACATGCGTATGAGCACACTCTGCATTGTTGTCAGATGTATCCAAGATGGCGGCTATGACTCCATCCAAGATGGCGGCGTGTAGGCTTCCCAACAGCGCATGACGTCATCCAAAATGGCGTCCATGGCATCAGCTGATGATGAAAGTACCATTATTCAAGATGGCGGCTTTTGGCGGGAAAGTGCCATGCCTGATCCCCCAGAAAAACGGCGAGAAGTTCAAATTCCAACAGGATAATGCATCACACCACAGTTACCTCAACTAAGCTAAGAAAATCACAGGAAGATAGGTCACTTGGGCTACCCACACTAACATAAGTCACCCGACCGCCACTTCTTCCTATGAACTGGCAGCAAGTTTAAATTTCGGTGGTAAAGAAAGGTCAATTCGCGTATCTCTACTAAGCTAAGAAAATGGCTCGAAAGAAAGGACACTTGGACTAACCTCAGTCATCCGACCACCACCTCCTCCTAAGGATTCGTGGGAAAAGGACTTGGTCATAAGTCTTTATTTAAACAATTTCATGCAGTACAGCCATCCAGTGTGTTCACCACAAGATCCGGACTCCAACTAACTTAGTACACAGTACCACCACCAAAGAGTGCTCTCATCAGTGACGTAAACCAAGATGGAGGGAAACAGTGTGTTTGTCAGGAGGTCCACACTCAAACTGACGTAGTACACAGCGCCACCACCAGAGAACACAGTCGTCAAGGTGGCTGTCATGATGTCAGTTGATGATGTAACTACCGTAGACCTGTGACGTCACAGACACACTGATAGGGTTCCCATCCCAAATCCATGATGGCAGCAGTGGGAAATTGAAAAAGTGATATGCCCCACTCCCAGGCAGGAAATTCAATTTTTTTCATATTTTCGCGAGTTCCACGCCCACCTGGACTTGGAAGGAAATAGTTAAAGTCTCCACCATGATCCGACCGCCACGTCCCCTTAACAATCCATGTTGGCGGACTAATGTATACTAACATGTACTAATGTGCACTAACATGTACTAACGTGCTCAGTGCATGACGTCATCCAAGAGGGCGGCTGTGACGTCAGATGATGACGCAATTGCCACACCACCCTGGTGAGAAGTTTGAATTTTGATGGGAATATAGGTCAATTGGGCTACCTCTGCTACCCTAAGAAAATGGCACAAAAGAAAGGACACTTGGACTACCTCCACAAACCTAAGTCACCTGACTGCCACCTCCTCCTAGGGATTCGTGGGAGAAGGACTCAGCCTGCACTGGACTGATGGAGAGAGGAAGAAGTGTTCTTTATTATTATTTTCGATTATTCCCATTTAAGAGAGCGTTTGACATTGAATTCCTTTATGATGATTGTTTATGTTTTTTCTGAGCCCAAATTTTCTTCATGTGTTCACTGTGTTGTTTCTTTCGCTCCGCTGTCCATTTGCATCCTGGTCTCTTCTGTGTTGTGGTGTCAAATTTATGTTTTTTGATGATGTTCCTGAATTCAGTTCTATTTTCTGCATCGTTTACTGTTATGTGTGCTTGTCTGAGGTCCTCTTCAACTTCTTTTATCCATTTTGTTTTTCCCCTGCCTCAGTTGATGACTTTAAGAATTCGCTTTGAAATTCTGTTCTCATTCATCCTGTGGATATGTCCGTAGAACTGTATTCTTCTTTTCCTTATTGTATCTGTAATCTTGTCTGTGTATTTATATAATTCTGATGTTGGTCTCTTCTTCCAGATTCCTTGCTCTTGTATTGGGCCAAAAATTTTCCTGTGAATTTTCCTTTCTTGTTTCTCTATTTCTTTGATTTTAGTTTGTCCACCTATTTGCGTTGTTTCAGATGCATACAGTGCCTCCGGAAGTACGACAGTGTTGTAGTGCCTCAATTTTGCGTTAATGGATATGGACTTTTTGTTATAATAGTTCCACGTGAGTTTATATGCTTTCTGTAGTTTTTTTATTCTTTCCTCATTGGCCTTTAGGTTGATCCCTGATGGCTGGATGATTTCTCCCAGGTACTTAAAATGTGGTACTTGTACGATTTTCCCATGGGTTGTCACAATAGGCAATTTGTCTTGTGGCACTCTTTCTATGTACTGGGTTTTCTCATATGAGATTTGCAGGCCAGTTCTTTGTGCAATTTCGTGTAACTTCTCTATGGCGTTAGTGGCTTCTTTTCTATTATTTGTGAGGATTGCAACGTCATCCGCAAAAGCTAAACACTTCACATTGAATCTATTATCTTTTCTAATGCCAATTTGGATTCCTTTGACTTCTTTTTCCCATGTCCTGATAATTTTTTCAAGAATGATATTAAAGAGTAATGGTGAAAGTCCGTCACCCTGTCGCACTCCAGTTTGAATTTCAAATGGTTCCGAGATATCCCCCATAAATTTAACCTTGGAGACTGTGTCAGTTAATGTTTCCCAAATGATTGCTCTTGTCTTTCTGTCAACGCTGAATTCTTCCAGCGTCTTGCAGAGCGCTACTCTGTCTATTGAGTCGTAGGCCTTTTTAAAATCTACAAAAGTAACCACTGTGTTTCGGGTGTTTCTCATCTAGAGAATCATTTTCAGATTCCAGATCTGCTCTATGCATGATCGTCCCTTGCGAAAACCAGCCTGGTATTCTCCTATTTGTGGGTCAGCTTGTTCTTCTAATCTATTCATGAGAACTTTTGATAGGATTTTATGTGTGACCGGTACGAGTGAGATATCCCTGTAATTATTTGGTTCAGTTTTGTCCCCTTTTTTGTGGAGTGGATGGATGAGTGCGCATTTCCGTTCAGAAGGGATCTGTTCTGTTTCCCAAATGTTTAACATGATTTTGTGAATTTTTCCTGTTAATCTTTCATCATTTAGTTTCCATAGTTCTGCAATAATTCCATTTTCTCCTGGGGCTCTATTGTTTTTCAGTGTCTTGATAATTTCTACTATTTCGTTGATGGTTGGCGGTTTAGCGTCAGGATTTGGTGTAGACGTCTCGTAGTGAATATCCTCTGTAGGTCTTTCGCAGTTGAGAAGTTTGTTGAAATAGTCTGCGAGGATTTGGCAGTTATTCTTCGTGTTAGTTTCTAGTGAACCATCCGGTTTCTTGAAACAAAGATTGGGTGGCTGGTATCCTGCAATATGTTCTTTAAACGTCTTATAAAAATTCCTGGTGTTGTTCTTCTTAAAATCTTGTTCTATCTCATCTAGTCGCCGTTTGTCATAATTTCTTTTTTCCCTCCGAATAGTTTTCGATGTTTGTTTTCGGATTACTAGAAATTGTTGCCATTTTTCTGATGTTTTGTGACTATTGAAGCTTTCCCAGGCATTGGTCCTTTCTTCTATTGCTTGGTCACATATTATATTCCACCACCTGTGTTTTCTCCTTCTCGGGGGTTGACTAAATTTCATCGTGGATTTGAGGACGTCCACAAGTTCTGTCCAGTTTGTGGTGTTTGTCTGACTAATTTCCTGTAAGATATTTTTCCTTGTTGAGTTTTATGTATTCGGGGTCTGGTCTCAGCACTTTGTTTAGTTTTGGCTTTTTTCTGTTGGGTTGTACCGGCCGGAGTGGCCGAGCGGTTAAAGGCGGTACAGTCTGGAACCGCACGACCGCTACGGTCGCAGGTTCGAATCCTGCCTCGGGCATGGATGTGTGTGATGTCCTTAGGTTAGTTAGGTTTAAGTAGTTCTAAGTTCTAGGGGACTTATGACCACAGCAGTTGAGTCCCATAGTGCTCAGAGCCATTTGAACATCTGTTGGGTTGTAATCTGGTCTTTATCTGTAGGAGATGGTGGTCTGAGTCAAAAAATCCTCTTCTCGTTTTCACATTCAGAATTTCTGCTGTGTTACTCTTGGAGATGGCCACATGGTCTATCTGGAATTCACCCAACATTGTGTTGGGCGACTTCCAAGTATACAGTTTCTTGTTGGGTTTTTTGAATTGTGTTGACATAATTACGAGGCCGAAATTTTCGCTAAAGCTTATCAATCTTTCCCCATTCTTGTTAGTTCTCTTGTGAGCTGCATGGATTCCGGTGATTTTCCTGTATTTTTCCTCTTTACCTAATTGTGCGTTAAAGTCGCCTAACAAGATTATTACATGGTGTTTGGCAATTTTGTTTGTCGTCTCTTCAAGATCATTCCAGAAGTCATCCACTTTCTGCCGGTTCTTCTTGTTATAGGTATTTGTGGGTGTGTGCGCGTTGATCAAGATATATGCTTTGTTGGCCGATTTGACGGAGTTTTAACTGCTGGTTTTCCTTTGTAGATCCTGTAGTTTCCTGTATCAAAATGGTTTTCGTCCGTAAATCGTGTTTCCTGGATTGCAAGGATTTTGATCTGGAATTTTTGCAGCACGTCTGTAAGTTGTTTGATCTCGCCCAGTTTGAAAAGAGTATTAGTATTAAGTGTACCGATGAAGTGTCTTTGTTTTGTGTGTAACAATTTGGACGTCGTCTGGTTCTCAACCTTAGGCGTAACATGATGCTCCTGGTCCCCCGGAATCCGATGACCAGGTAAAGCCAGCCTTGCGACTGGTGCCCGGGGTAGTGGATTCATTCCTTGTGTTATCATCATGTTTGGTTTTCAAGTTGAAAACTAACTTGGTGGTGGTCCTTCCGAGGAAAGATCACGAGGAATATGACTTGATTGTTGAGATCAAGAAGGCTGCTGCAGCCGCACCATCTAGGCGAACAGACGCTGACCCCTAACCGCTGGATACCAGGCAGACATTAGTGGATTTCGGTTGATAGTTTTGGTCCACCCCGGGTATTTTATTTCCCCGGTACCCTCCATATCTGGAGAGCATTCCCCCATCCGCCACCTGGGGAGGCGCCCGATGGGAGACTATCAACTCTACACGGGGAAGAAGTGTTCTTTATTTTATAACAATTTATTTAGGGATGGAGAATATTTATTACAATGATACAAAACACACACTCGGACATGCTTGAGGCCACATCACATGGTGTAGAGACATGTGAACCACAAGAAGAGTCTGCAAACATGCTTGCTAATTGTCAACTGTCGAAATCATGCACCTGTCTTTATTTAAAAAATTTTAGCCACTACCGCTATCCAGTGTGTTCACCACGAGGTCCAGCCTAACTGACCTAGTGCACAGCGCCACCACCAGAGCTCGCTGTAATTCCTCTCATCTGTTCAACCGCTTTCTCTCTATCGTCATTCTAACGGGACACCTCCGATACGTGGATACCGATGTCACAGATGATGCTGTTCCACCGCTCGCGTGAGTGTGTGTGTGTGTGTGTGTGTGTGTGTGAGAGAGAGAGAGAGAGAGACGTGCATATGGACTTCACAGATCGTGTTATACATAAACTGTTCCACTGCTCCTAAATAATTCAGTACACTGATGTGCAGACACAAAGTGGTAAACTGTCCAAATAAGACATAGCATAGCCTACAGACCTGCTCGTAAAATAATCCAACAGGCAGGTGCAAGCACCCTCTGGCATCCCCTGTACACCAGGCCACACAGGAGGTTAACGGCAGCCCCTGTACCATCAGCTACACAGACGCCCATTAACGTCCCGCACGCATGAGCTGGTGGCGCCCCTACCATACTTGACACCTCACAAATTCCGATCACCTAGGCGCCGGACGCAGGTGAAAGTTGCCTCTTTTTTCGAGTATACAGTCGCTGTTATACTGACGTCGCAGAACTCCAGGGTGAGCTCACGCAGCCCCTATATGCAAGACACCTTCTGGCAGCACGTGTCTTTACTGTTGATGATGGAGTAGTTACAAACCTCCGCAAACGCATCTAACAAGGTTCTCAATCTTATACTCACGTCACATGACTGTGTACAAAATAAGAACCGAGTCGACCTCGCGGAAATTGTATAGCGCCCCAGAAATAGCTAACGTTCGCTTTCTTGATGTCTCAGCTTGTGTGCATGAAAATTCTTGCCCTAACAGCAACTGGTTATGCAAATAACGCAGAATAACGTCGAATGCAGTCTTCCTCGTGGACCTAACGTGGTACCCACACCATCACATGTTACCCCCCACACACAAATGTTCCCTCCGCTATGTAGAAGCTCCTATATCCCAACACAAAGGATGTGAATGAATTGAGCATTATGATTGGCTCTTATCGAATTTACCCACTGAATTACTGATGCCGCCGGTATCGAAACACCATCCACCTTTTCTTCCTTTCTGCAGATGAGACATTCAGTGGTAAAATTATTTTGCACATATCGCTAAATTGCACTGACAGTTAAACCCACAAAGTTGTCTACAGATCATCAAATACATACGAGACTCACAAGAATATTGGAAGCCAGGAAGGTATTTATCAGTGTAACTACAATTAAATATTACTATTGCTGCTACAGTCTGACACCAATCGATGTACAGGTAATGTCTCCTCTTGACGACTGTGCTTCTGCTGGCCGGGGTGGCCAAGCGGTTCTAGGCGCTACAGTCTAGAACCGCGCAACCGCTATGGTCGCAGGTTCGAGTCCTGCCTCGGGCATTGATGTGTGTGATGTCCTTAGGTTAGTTAGGTTTAAGTAGTTCTAAGTTCTAGGGGACTGATGACCTCAGAAGTTAAATCCCATAGTGCTCAGAGCCATTTTTTTGACTGTGCTTCTAGAACGAATCTCAGTATCCGTAGCACACATAATTTTCCACTTAAAAAATCTCTCGCAGTTATTGATGTGCTGAATCTATATGCCCCTCATGATAGGACACACAGTCATCCTCTCTAATCATACCACATCATCTAGCATACTAACTTTACAAAATATATACACATTTTACACAATGTAAGCCACAGTAACTTTACAATACAATATACACACATTTTACACAAACAGTGTAGTTATCCTTTATATCTGTACAGCACCCAAAAAAAATTTCTTTCTTTCTTCAGACGTGGCATTCAGCGGCAATAAACTATTTTACACTGATCACCATAGTGCACCGACAACTAAACCTCGCGAAGTGCCATACGTACCGTCAAATATGGAAAGACGCTTACTCAATTACACTGCTCTTCCACTGAGGACAGGAGCTTTAATATTAGAGAGTGAAACTGATATCCAACCCAGCAATATATCACCGCATACTATGTCGATGTAGTGAACACAAAAGTCATATCCTCCGCCATACAAAATCATTCCTTTTACATCAGAGCCCCATTCAGCGGACCGAAGTCGCTCTCAGAACTGTTCTACAAATTTGGGATCGTTTCCCCGCGGCACAAACGCGTTACTGTTTTTGCTCCAAACCTGCTTCCTTCCTTGCTCGCTTTTCTACGCATATCTCCAGACTCTGGGATTACAAGAACACACGTATTTTCGCATGGTTTGCCATAATATTACACCATTTTCACGGTACTTCTCGATATCAAGCACTAGGCAGCATCGCTAGCGTAACATAATTCCCAAGATATAGACTGGAAATTATTTCTCCACAAACCCAACCTTTAGTGAGGTGCGGCATGCTGTAAACCACTGAGTAACTAGAAACAAACAGAGGAAACTGCTATTTCCACTCTCGAATACCGATGTCGATGTTGTAACAGATTCAAAATCATCCCTATAATTTACAAGCCAACTAAGGTCTTTCCCATGTCTAGAGAACAGGCAAACGTGTCTTCCACATGCTAGAAGCACACACCACAGTCGATCTTCTCTTAACTAAATAGAGGCGCGAAATGTGCAGAAGCACTCAACCAATCAATTTACATGGGAGGGAATAACGGTCCAGCGCAAACGCACCTCCGTACACAATCTTCTCAAATTTCCACTTGATCACAAAAGCTGCCCAACACATACTAAGTATTAGTTCGTTATTCGGTCTTCTAGACGACGGAAAAGTTAACTCAAATACATTCCTACACTCCAACAGACCTCTGCATTCGGATGGCTGCTGCCATTAACGGGAAACGTGAATCATTCCCACCACAGGCCATGTATGCACGGAATCATTCTAGAAAACTGGTCACAAGTATGTTCTGTCATTATACTTACAATTAAATGTCACGATCGCGGTCTAAATTGAACGGCATTCGACAATGCGCGAAGTATCAGAAATACACCCTGCTGAAGGCTGTGGCTCTGGAAATGGAAATACCTGTACCTTCCTTACTACTGGACATAGTCATCTCCTTTACACATATCGGAACACAAACACATACATTATAAGCCTGATGCTCAACTGCGACCATATCACGCACCCCCCACTACTACTAAGTATAATACTTGACCAATAAATGTTTCCACACGTTGCAAAATAGTGCTGACCAAAAATCAACGATGGGTGGGCATGTCTCTTAGGTTTTTCTTGCGAGTGCTACCACTGTGTCTTAGAGAGACGTAATCGGACAGATGTTAAAAAACCCGATCGCAACAACTACTGTATATTACCGTCACAAGCAGTCTTGGTTCTACAGCTGTACGCAAGTATCGAGATACGACATTACCTCTGAATGAGTTGGTTTTTTCTGGACAAATATCGCGACGGTGATCGTAGGAATGTGTATTATCAGACCAACACATAGCCCATGATGCAACCTTGTCAGAAACTTAACGCATTTTGAAAGTGATTCGGCTAAGGAACGTGGTATGTAAGGGGCATTTGCGACTCCCTCACACCGCCCCAGCTAGATAATTCTATGATATTTGTAGCACCTTCTTTCTCGATACCATATCAGAGGTTCCGAGATATTTTCACGAAATTATAGGCAATGACTGATTGAGAAGGAACACAAACAGCAGTAGTAGATGATGTTCTGATTGAGGTCGTAAGAAAATGTACAGTAGATTCTCAGATCTCTAGTGTTACACTATCCGCTAAAAATGATGTCCATGATTTGGAATCAGGTCTTTCCATTCAAGCACATACCTGCGTTGGTTCCTATTGACAATTCCTTTAATGATTGTAACCACTACTCAACCATATTTCTGGCACTCTCATATCTTGCAACGAGTCACCTTCCTTGAACCTGTCTGCTACAGTCAAATTAAAACCTGGTTTTAGTCAGTCCCTACGCATCTCGCAACTGATCTCATTTCTACAGCTTTGCACATGTGATCGTTCCAATTTTAGTCGGAACTGAGGAGAAGTCGGAGAAAGTCATATCCACCACCTTCTGCAACCTGTGTAGAAACAGAACGACCAGGACCGTGTTTTCACCATTCGGCGGAAATGCGCACAAAGTGGTACATATCCAAACTAGATACAGATACTACAGTCCGAAGCAGATCCGCGACCATTCAAATCAATCAGCCCGACATACTGTCATTGTTATTCTCTACCCCCCAACAGAGAAAAATTACGAACTATAAAAGCCCCACTAACTTCATCCGATATAGAAGTCACCTAGGCACCGATGCTGGCGCAATGACGCATAGCTGCAGTGTGGTCCATCGCGGAGAAAGAGATTTCGCAACACTCCCCAGAAAAGTGCAGTGTGCAGCCCTCCAAGCATTCCCAACGGTATACCCAGTCCCTCACCGAATTTACATCTCAAACTGCTGCTGCTTCGACAGACTGTGTGGCACGATCCTATTAAATATACAGCCACTGCAGAGGCCCTTTAAAATTTGATCACTTATACTCTAGGTGAATGATCGTATCCCACAGACTATACTAAGTCACAAGAGACACTCCCTATGGTCCTGTTTAGTTACTTGAGACACTGTTTTCTAACACGCTTTTGTACAACGCCAAACATTTTGTTTTTCTACCACGACTTCAAGGCCTGTGCCTGGTCCTAAACTGACATTAAGACGTTCTGATCCACGGCATTTTGTAGGAAACTAGATGTTGCATGGTGTAAATAATGCTCTTATGGTGGATAGCATAACACACCACACATTGTCTGATATTAAATAAAAGACAGTTACAACATAAGGAAACCAGAAGAGTTCTACAGCGTTGGTGTAGGTTTCCAAACAACAGTCCAAAGGTGATTCACAAGCTCTACATTTAGACTTGTCTCTCACACTGATGGAATAGCTGATGGCTCTGCGTTCCCTTTCGACTGATTCCTCACATTGCACTTATGTGCGCGATCAGTGTTTCGGTGCTATCCACCCTAGAAGGTGCTGTCCATCCAGCAAAACTTTCCTTAACTCAAACAAGCGGTATCAGTCAATCATTATGTGGTAACCATCAGCATGCCAGTGCACAGATGGGATGGAAAAGACACCATCGATGTACTCTAATAATAAGCATCACAGTTGATAATGCGAACAATTTTAGTAATTTTACAGTAACTTCAACACAGGCCAATGGTGTGACAGCATGTTTCCCCAATTTCAGTATCATAGCCAAACAACCCCTTCTCCACTCTGCGAGTATCATTTCGAGCATGGATAGATGACGGTGCAGTACGTCCATTCCGAGTCCTCACCCATATCGAGTTGGGCCCATGTTGAGGAGCTTAGCACTCCTTATCGATGTATAGTAACAGATTTCAAAGTGACATAATATAATAGCAGACAGTTAAGAAGAACAAGAAATGAGTGATTTTTATGCGCGATAGAGCTCCAGATGGATGGAGTTCGACGCATTTTTACGTAAATCAACCAAGCTATCAACTCTTAAGTATTGTTCTAGAGTCCAGGATTGGTACCTGGAAGGTACTGGCATGAGAGAACATAAACACATGCACTCCTAAGGCTACAACATTCTGCACTTAAAACGGTCTATAACGTTAGATCACCTGCGTTTCCGACCTATCAGTCGTATGGAATGTAGCGTTGTTAATATTTCATTGTGAGAAATATATTTCAAGCATATGACATACATCCTTCTTCCCACTTGCTCTACGATAAACGATGTTATCGAACCGTAAATCGGAAAAAAACTACTTCCGTAAAACACTTGCTCTGCGTGATAAGAGCACAATGTAGCTGTTTGGAGATGTATAGTGTCCACGTCCGATCATGGTTCAGAAATTATATGATGCCTGCATCAGGCCTATATAAAATGATCGTTAGTAGCGGGGGATACCTCCTGCAAGGAAACAGATAAACTCATAGCAGCAGCGTCCGACATGTGTAAATTACAAGTCATGTCGTCACTAACTCTGTAAACAGCACATCTGTCGGGCAAATGTGTACACGGGGATGACAGCACCTCACAAACACCTATCGCTAACTTAGTTATGCCACTGCTTTAAACCACATACAGAACACCAGGCTGTATATGACTAGAACGCAGGCTGTCACGCGACTGATGCATCCAGACAGAACACTGGAAAAACTGACCTGCAGCAACTTCTTCTCTAGAATGCGTCAGTCAACCATTAAATCATACCTCGTTACAGCTCCATCTCAATCGATCACCCTGTTCACTCCCTGTTATCCTTTAACGCAGGTGCAAATAGGTTTAGAGGTGAATGGTTCTCTGTCCTCCTGAAAAGCAATAAATACAGTAGTCAAGTTGCGTGTATCACTGGTACCTCAATAGACATACAGTATAATTTATTTATTTTTATTTATTTATTTATTTATTGTTCCGTGGGACCAAATTAAGGAGAAGTCTCCATGGTCATGGAAAGAGTCAATACATGAAATTATAACACGATATTAGAAACAGATAAAATGAAATATAAAAAAAAAACATATTCAGGTGACGAGTCGTAAGTTTAAATGAAGAAAATCAACAATGTAACACTGGAATTTGCTTAATTTTTTAGCTCTTCCAGGAGCTCCTCGACAGAATAGAAGGAGTGAGCCATGAGGAAACTCTTCAGTTTAGACTTAAAAGAGTTTGGGCTACTGCTAAGATTTTTGAGGTCTTGTGGTAGCTTATTGAAAATGGATGCAGCAGAATTCTGCACTCCTTTCTGCACAAGACTCAAGGAAGTGCATTCCACATGCAGATTGGATTTCTGCCTAGTATTAACTGAGTGAAAGCTGCTAAGTCTTGGGAATAGGCTAATATTGCTAACAACAAACGACATTAAAGAAAATATATACTGTGAGGGCAATGTCAGAATTCCCAGATTTTTGAATAGGGGTCGACAAGACATTATCGAACTTACACCACATATAGCTCGAACAGCCTGTTTTTGAGCCAAAAATACCCTTTTTGAATCAGAAGAATTACCCCAAAAAATAATACCATACGACATAAGCGTATGAAAATATGCGAAGTAGACTACTTTTCGTGTTGAAGTGTCACTTATTTCAGATACTGTTCTGATGGTAAATAAAGCAGCATTTAGCTTCTGAATAAGATCCTGGACATGGGCTTTCCACAACAGCTTACTATCTATCCGACCGCCTAGGAACTTGAACTGTTCCGTCTCGCTTATAATATGCCTATTCTGTCTGATCAAAATATCGGTTCTTGTTGAATTGTGAGTTAGAAACTGTAAAAACTGAGTCTTACTGTGATTTAACATCAAATTATTTTCCACAAGCCACGAACTTATTTCATGAACTACATTATTTGTTACTGTTTCAATATTACACACAAGATCCTTCACTATCAAGCTGGTGTCATCTGCAAACAGAAATATTTTTGAATCACCTGTAATACTAGAAGGCATATCATTTATATAAATAAGAAACAGCAGTGGCCCCAGCACTGACCCTTGGGGAATGCCCCACTTAACAGTGCCCCATTGGGACTGAATATCACTACCACTCTCAATATTGAGGAGAATTACCCTCTGCTTTCTGTTCTTAAAGTAAGTGGCGAACCAATTGTAAGTTACTCCCATTACTCCATAATGTTCCAACTTCTGCAGTAATATTTTGTGGTCAACACAGTCAAAAGCCTTCGTTAAATCAAAGAAAACACCTAGCGTTCGCAACCTTTTATTTAATCCGTCCAAAAGCTCACAGAGAAAAGAGAATATAGCATTTTCAGTTGTTAAACCATTTCTAAAACCAAACAACATTTGACAGCAAATTATGTGAATTGAAATGCTCCAGTAACCTTGTATATACAACCTTCTCGATAACTTTAGCAAACACCGATGGCATAGAAATAGGTCTAAAATTGTCAACATTATCAATGTCTCCCTTTTTATAAAGTGGCTTCACTACCGAGTACTTTGATCGGTCAGGAAACTGACCACTCCTAAAGGAAAAGTTACAGATATGGTTGAGAACTGGGCTAACATACATAGAACAATACTTCAGTATTCTGCTAGATATCCTGTCATATCCATGAGAGTTCTTGGTCTTTATTGATTTAATTATTAACTCAATCTCCCTCTTGTCAGTATCATGGAGGAGCATTTTAGGTAACAGTCTCGGAACACTCTTTTCTAAGAGCGCTATATGATTCCCTGTTGGGACTAGGTTTCTATGTTCACCTGCTATATTCGGAAAGTGATTATTAAATAGTGTACATATATGCGACTTATCAGTAACACGGACATTCCCACTACGCACTGATTCTATATCCTCGACCTGTCTCTGCAGACCAGCAACTTCCTTTACGACTGACCATATGGTTTTAATTTTATCCTGAGACTTAGCTATTCTATCTGCATACCACATACTTTTGCCTTCCTAATAACATTTTTAAGCACCTTACAATACTGTTTGTAATGGGCTGCTGCATTTAGATTTTGACTGTTTCTAACGTTTTCGTATAATCGCCACTTTGTTCTACAAGATATTCTTATCCCTCTAGTCAGCCACCCAGGCTGCCTGTTTGTGCTAGTGCCCTGTTTTAAACGTTCTAACGGAAAGCAACTTTCAAATAGCATGAGAAAAGTCTTGAGAAAAGCTTTATATTTATCGTCTACTGTATCAGCGCTATAAACATCTTGCCACTCTTGTTCCTTTATAAGGTTTACAAAGGTCTCTACAGCAACTGGATCAGCTTTCCTGAACAGCTGATGACTATATTTAACACGTGTTGCAGCACAAAAATTTGTGCATCATGATCTGAAAGGCCATTCACCTTTTTGCTAACAGAATGCCCTTCTAGTAATGAGGAATGAACAAAAATGTTGTCTATGGTTGTTCTACTGCTCCCTTGCACTCTCGTTGGAAAGAATATGGTTTGCATAAGATTATATGAATTAAAGAGGTCTACCAGCATCCTCTTCCTTGCACAATCACCTATACAATTAATATTGAAGTCACCACATATAACTAACTTTTTGTATTTCCTATAAAGTGAACCAAGAACCTCCTCTAGCTTTAACAAAAATGTTGTGAAATCGGAGACTGGGGGTCTATAAATAATAACAGTTACAAGTTTAGCTCCGTTAAATTTAACCACATCTGCACAACATTCAAACACCTTTTCAGTGCAGTACTTTGAAACATCAATTGACTCAAATGGGATGCCGGTTTTCACATACATGGCTACTCCTCCACAGCGCAAAGAGCTCCTCGGAAAGCTGCCAGCCAACCTGTATCCTGGTAAAAGAAGCCTCTGAATTATCTCCTTATTTAAGAAGTGTTCAGATATACCAATAATTTCAGAGTCAACATCTATAAGCAGTTCACTAACTTTATCTCTAATACTTTGTATATTTTGATGAAATATACTAATTCCCTCATTACTCGGATACCTAAGCTTTGTCAAAAATGATTCCCTTGTTAGAGAGACTTCCCTTAAGCAGGAATACCTATCAGCTGACTTCAATCTAAAAAAGGTGCAGCTCTAACACCCACTACTGCAGGAATTTTCCCATGAGTGCTCCCACCAACCCCACCTATGCTGTCACCTATAAGCTTTGCCAATCTCCCCTTCCCATACCTGTTGAGGTGCAGGCCATGTCTAGTGAAACCCGTCCTGCTGATAGACTCCACCGACACCACTGAAATGTGACCCATGCTTTCTGTCATCAGCGCACCCCCAAGTCTCATGTTATTACGCCTGACGGCTGTATTAAGATGAGGCAGATCGTGACGCTGAAACAGTTCCACGAATTGCACATTCGTGTTGCCAGTCTGAGTGGCTATCTTTTCTAGGTCATCATCTATGTTATACTCCCCATCACTACCAATACTATTACCAGCCCCACCCACAATCACTACCTGATCCTCTTTAGTAAAATCCCTACATAACCCCCCAATGTTAACAGTCACCTGAGCCAACCCTGCATTAGGCTTCACAATGCTGGTGACCTGGTACTCACTCCCCAGCACTTCCTGCAACTGCTGGCCTACACTTCTGCCATGAGAACTACCTAACAGCAGAACCTTCTTCTTCCTCTTCGACTTTGCAACTGTTCTAGGCACAGTAACTACTGAGGTCTGCTGCATACTTACTACATCTACAGCTACTAGAGATTCCTCTCCACTAGACTCTGACAGTTGGTCATATCTATTGTAAACACCAATAGTAAAACTATCTGAAAATCTTCTTCTCCTAGCAGATCTCTTGCCAACAGCCAGCTCCCATTCCCCAACCCCCTTCTCCCTCCTCATCCTGTCTAGCTCCTCCTGTGCGTTTTTCAACTGCACCTGAAGGGCACAGATCTTACGCTCCTGCTCCTCTATCAACTTACTCTTGCTACATAACCTGCAGTTCCAGGAGAGGATCTCACCAGAATGCCCACTGGCTTCCCCACTGCATTCCCCCCAGTGAAAATACTTCGAACAAGTCTCACACCGCAATCCACTACTCACGAACCTACGGCAAAGCCCACACTTCTCACTCATGGTAAAATTTTACTTTTTCTAAGTTCCGCTACTACAATAAGAAGGTGTTAAAAACCTGACTACAATAATCACAAACTTACTCTACAGGGGAAGTAACTACTATTATTAACAGTATTAATAAACAACAAATGTGAATATAACAAAAGACTAATACAGAAAGAGAATCAAACGTCTAATGACACAGTAACGAAGCTGAAAACAGTTCCCAAAAGGTTCTTATGAAATTATTTCACCAGAAAACACCAAGAACACCGGTTGAAGACTACTAAAGTTCCTAAATAAACCACTATACACAAACAATTAATTAGTACTTAGCTTTCGATGCGGCGCTACAGCTGCAACTGGTCAGTGCGGAATGTAAACACAGGCAAGAGGTTAAGTTGCTCGATACGAAACACTCACAAATATCAGGTCACAACACAAGAAAGGCAGAGGTGAATGAAGAAACCACTAATACGTCACTTATATAGTAAATATTATCACAAAAACCGTCAAAATATGTATCTGAAACCTAAAAATATATGAAAACTTAGAGATCGATCTCACACGCACTCACTCGACGGAAAAAAATTGACTGCCTCCCTGATTCCCTTTGTTTCGATGTCGACATTTCCTCGGATTCCTCTTGTTGCAGTATACTTGTTCCCCTGTACAATTTATTTGGCGCGAACCAGAAGATACGCAAGTACTTACTCAATTTCCCCACATTTTGGTGTATATTTGGTCTATATTTGGTCAATGTATGGCTATTCGCTCATCATTTTTCGCAATTCTATCGATTTTATGTCAGATCTATCTATGCAATCATGACATCTCGTTCTGTGTCCTAAAATTGCCTGTACTGATCAGGAGGTGTAATATAGCATTGTACTCGACTTTATCCAGTCACCCCCACATTTGGACAGCGTTTGCTCTGTCTTCTGTATGTCTGTGTATATGCATGTCAGGTGGAGACTAACTGTTTCCTTCCAAGTCCAGGTGGGCATGGCACTGGCGAAAATATGACAAAATTTGAATTTCCCACCTGGGAGGGGTGCGTATCGCTTTTTGTATTTCATGCCACCGCCATCTAGGATTTAGGGTGGGAACCCTATCAGTGTGTCTGTGACATCCCATGTCTAACGGTACTTGCATCATCAGCTGACGTCATGACCGCCACCTTGTCAACAGTGCCCTCTGGTGGTGGCACTGTGTACTAGGTCAGTTGGAATCTGGACCTCCTGGTAAACACACTGTTTCCCGCCATCTTGGATTATGTCACAGATGAGAGCGCCCTCTGGTGTTGGCAATGTGTACTAAGTCAGTTGGAACCGGATCTTGTGGTGAACACACTGGAAGGCTGTGCTGCACGAAATTGTTTAGATAAAGACTTATGTCCAAGTCTTTTTCCCACGGCTCCTTAGGAGGAGGTGGTGGGCGGGTGACTGAGGTTAGTCCAAGTGTCCTTTCTTTCGAGCCATTTTCTTAGCTTAGTAGAGATACGCAAATTGACCTTTCTTTACCACCAAAATTCAAACTTGCCGCCAGTTCATGGGTAGAAGTGGCGGTTGGGTGACTTAGGTTAGTTTGGGCAGCCGAAGTGACCTATCTTCCTGCGATTTTCTTAGCTTAGTAGAGATAACCGTGGTGTGATGCATTATCCTATTGGAATTTGAAATTCACCCCGTTTTTCTGGGGGGGGGGGGTGGCACTTTCCCGCCATTGGCGCCATCTTGGATACACCTGACAACAATGCAGAGTGTGTTCATATGCAGGTTGCCCCAGTACTCACAATGAGCCCCTGAGACAGTGTATTGATCAGTTCTCGAGTAATACCATGGAGGCTGCAGACCATAGCACACTCATACGTATGATAGATCATCATCAATAGTGTCTCACGGTTTCACTCCTTTAGGCAATGGCAAGGGTACGGATCACAAGCACGGGAACTGGTGCAACGTCTCGTACTCAATAGATGTACTCCACTAACGCTCTGTCGTGTTTTTCAACCTCGCAGGATCCTACGGAACCTTATGCCGTGTTGCAGAGGTTGGCAAAGAGAAAATAGTGACTGCCGAGAAAAGCAGTAGCACCTCGTAAGAAGTATCAAAAGCACGCTGCTGGTACATAATAAAAAGACTGTACATTTGGAGGATACAACATGAACTGTTCAAAATAAATTTTGTATGGCTCTCATGACTTGCTTAGTTCTGATCAGAAACCTCTTTCTCATTACTCTTCTGATCACAAAAAACTGCTATCTATAGCCTCACATGTGATAGAGCTGGAAGTAAACTAGCATCATCATTGCAATTTCCATTGTGCCTCGTATTGTGAGCGGGATAATGTGGTTTATGTACTCTGTTCAATCTGTCAACTTGTCTCGAAGGGTCATTTCGAGATCAGACTGTTCACAAATTGTCACTACGCAACCATCTCCACAGAGTCAGTTTGTCTTCTACTTGTCGATTACGAGCAACAGTACAAACTACCCGCAGCACCGTGTTACGCGAAGGAAATAAGCAGGGGAATTCCTGCAAATGAACCTGGTCAATGACAAGGGATTCTCTTCACCAATAACTGCAGAATTTGTCTGGCACATGATGATCGTCTTATAATATTGTGAAGGCACATCTCGAGCCTGCAGTCCTATGGCTTCAGCAGGGAAGTTGGTCGCTCTTCTCTTACTTACCATGGCAGACTAATTGCTGACGTAGAAACGAATACAACTTATCCGATATTTTTTAATTTTTTAAATTTATGAAATGATTTGTAACTTTCATTAGATAAAGTACTCTGATTCTTATGATGTTATGATGGTGTGTTTCAAATTGGAAGCTTGCTCTTCCGAAACGTGTCAGTTTTAAGGTTATCAGATTCTAAGGTGATTAACATTAAAAGTTTAGTTGATCCGGAGTTCTTTTCATTTTGCCTTTTCCCGAGTCTCTACTGTTTCGGTAATGTTGTATCGTATTAGGAGGGTTACTGATGTTTGGTAGCCGGATGCTCTTCCTGTTGTCACCCCCCCCCCCCCCACATCCCCCACGGACGATTCTTTGGACCCCCATCTGTCGGTGACTAGTGTAGACGTCATTTTCAAGTCTAATAACATTTTATAGGAGTTTGCGTTGTGTGTATCTGAGGTGGGGCGTGAGGACCAGTCCGGCATTCACCTAGTAGCAGGTGGAAAAGCGCCTAAAAGTCATATCCAGGCTGGCCATCGTCGTTAATCTGCGAGGTGGATTCGATCTGGGGCTGGCTCCCCTCCTCGTATTCCGGAAGCGTGAGATTTCGTAATATCGGTTATCCAGGAGGATCGCGGTTGAGCCGGAATATTTTCTTAAATTATTGAATTGCGTCTGCGACCTCTAGCTGTGGATAAAATTAAAGAGAATTATATTTATTACAGCCAACTGAAAGCTGGCATAACTCTGTCAGAGAAAATATGGCTTTCTAAGAAATAATGCAACGCTTATTTTCAATGAGACGTACTAAACTACACGCATTTAAGGCAGTTTAGCATTTACAATGCCACCTACTTCTTTGCGTAAACACACACACACACACACACGCACACGCACACACACACGCACTTCAAAAGCAACGAGAACAGCATGCCACATTTAAAAGACCATAAAATCCCCGAGATTGGCGAAGTTTCACAGAAGCTCGATATACATCGCAGATTTCAATGCGAGATGCTTTTAATAGTTTCTTGCAGAAAATCTGAATCTCGTCGTATGTTAAGAACATCAGCGGCAAGACACAATCATTACTTTCACTGCCTGACAGCGATGGTAGCGTTAGCGATGACAGTGCCACAAAAGTGGAGTTACTAAATACCGTTCTCCGAAAATTCTTCACCAAAGAAGACGAAGGAAATATTCCTGATTTCTAACCAGGAACTGCTGCTGACACTAGTAACTTGGAATAGATATCCTCGGTGTAACGAAGCGACTCAAGTCACTTAATAAATGCAAGTCTTCCGGTCCAGATTGTGTACCAGTTAGATTCCTTTCACAGTATGCAGATATGATAGCTTCATACTTACTAATCATATACAACCTATAACATCTATGTACGTACATTGTGCCAAATATGACGTTAACATACAATAAGTATTTCCCTCTGAAAGTAATTCTGAAGTTTGACTGTGTGTTTACCTAGTGGACAGAGGGTATCGAACAAGGGTTGCTGACTATGGCAGTTGATAGAAAGCTGAAAGACTTTAATTTTGTAAGTAATGAAAGTAGCAAAGTTCACGTAAATGAAATACTAAACGGTTGCCAGCCTAATTAGGCATAATACATTGAAACATTAAGTTTAAAGAAAAATAAACATGGATTGCTGAAGAGACTTCCATTAATGCTCGTTTTAAACAGTGCAATGGATACACACAACTAACGTACGAACTACGTAGTGGTTAGCAGTAGATAACTTTTTACACAAATCGGCAAACGTAGGGAACTAAATAATACTTCACTCATGGTAATAAAAGTTCCTATTGCAATCATTAATTAATTCAGTACTAATTCAACATTAAGATGTTACTATAGACACACTGGACTGAAATTGGGCATGGAAAGAGTTCTGATTTCAGCTAACACATACATACCACAAATGAAATTAAATAACCCTCACCTATACTCATTATGCCTTCATTATTACCAATGTCACAGATTTCTTTTATTAGCGACCAAAAAAAACTATCTTCAGTTTGACTTTCTTATAGTGGAAAAGAATATAGTGGGGGCCCATAAACTGTCATTTACTCTATAGGTAAATTCTGTAACTACTTGAGAGACAATTGCATTACACTAATGTGGATTTCTAACCCCTCTTGAATTGGTTTATATTTCAACACTATATAGCAATTTACTCAATTAATATTTTCAAATAAAACTTCAGAAATTAGTTCCTAGTAATAGTTACAACAAAGTAAAGTTTCATGAATGTTCAAATTATGTGCCTCTTTCATTACCTGTGAAGCAGGTGGTTTAACTAGTATCATTTATACACTTTAGCACTGAAACTTTGGCACATTCAAAGTAGAAACAAATCACTTATTAGTCAGAAACAAGATACTCGGTCTTTAGCACGTTTAGGATAGGACCCTGCATAGGTTTCATGATCAGGGCAATGTCAACGTTCCAACACATATTTTTATCACTGAAATTATTATTGAAAAAACACACAAATGTTCTGGTCCATACTAAAATACGTATCTGATTTCCTGAAGTTAGCGGAGGAGTGGCGCAATAGTGGTGGAAAGCACGTGGCGGCCATCTGGTCTTACTTCTTGCAGTTTAAGGCTCTTTTCAGATTCCTTCTTGGCTACGTATCAATCATTTCAGAGCCATTCCATAATACAAGAGCAACATATTACAGCCGAAACCACATCCGAGGCAATTTCAACATAAAATGGCTTCCTAATGCCTCACTTGGCACCTACGGTGTTGACTATACAACTGCTGACCACTGACTACGTGTGCTCTCTCTCTTGCCGCCCAGATTGACCGCCAATGCCACCTTTTCCCTCGCGCCAAGCCCCTCCCGCAGCGGAGGGGGTTGCCTACACCTTTTCCTTTTTATAATACAACTTCCCTGAGTATGAAACAGTATTCAAAGTACAATTTCTCTTTTACGAGCATACATATTTTTTGAAGTTTCATTATTTTTAAACATTATTAAATCTTTACAATATATACATCATAAACTTCCACTTTCCCTCTGACAGTTCAAAGATCTTAACTAGTACAGAACAATCAATTCATAGTTAAATACACATAATAACACTGTATAAACCACTTACAATCGATAATGATGTTACAAACCATTCGCTCGACGAAAGATCCGTACCTAAACACTGGAAAATTTCCAGGTGACACCAGTAGTTAAGAAATGAAACAGCAGAAATCCGCTGAATTACAGACTCATATCATTGACGTCGATCTGCAGTAAGATTTTGGAACGTGTACTGTATTCAACCATTATGAATTACCTCGAAGGAAATGATCTATTGAAAAATAGTCGGCATGGATTCTGAAAAATATCGTTCTTGTCCAACACAACTAGTTGTTTATTCTCTTGAAGTTAAGAGTGCTATCGACAGGAGATCTCGAATTGATTCCGTATTTCTGGACTTCCAAAAGGTTTTTGATACCGCTCTTCACAAGCGGCTTCTACTCAAAGGACGTATCTGTAGCCGCCTGCTTAGCCGAGTGCTAACGTGCTTGCTTTCCCTGCAGCGGGCCCCATCATTCCATCCTCATCACCGACTCCCAAGTCGCCCAGGGCGGTGTCGACTGAAATAAGACTTGCACTCGGCAGCCGAATTTCTCCGTATGGGGCCTCCCAGCCAATAATACCATACACTCATTTCATTTTTTTTTTTAATCTATGGAGTGTCGTCTCAGTTGTGCGACTGGCTTCATGATTTACTGCCAAAAAGGTCACAGTTCGTAGAAACTGAGGGAAAGTCATTGAGTAAAACGGAAGTAATATCTGGCGTTCGCCAAGGAAGTGATATGGACCCCTTGCTGTTGCTAATGTCTACAAAAGATTTGGATGGGCCAACTTATATTGTTTGTAGATTATACTGTCGTTTGTCATCAGAAGATAAAAAAATTGTAAAATGATTTAGAGAAAATATCTGTATGACACGAAAAGTGGCAAGTGTCCCGAACGCCAACTTGTGCAGAATCGGCTGCTCATCGGCGTCCGCTCCCCACCGGAGCCACACAGGCAACAGACGGCGCGACCGAAAGGCCGAAAGACAGCACAAAGTGCCCGCACGCGAGCCACACGGCTGACCAATTATAAAGACATTGCTCTCGAGACCAGTTCTGTGCGTAAGGGCTGAAAACAACCACTGACCTCTATAAGGATCTGCTATCTTACGTAGTGTAAATTACGGTTATCGCAATCACCTACAGTTTTTGGATTAAGCTCAGAGGTTAATACGATTGATCATCTAGAGAAAGTTGAAATGCCACCTTATCTGTATGCAGTGCGAAGCATCTGTGACCGAAAAGAAGCAGATATTACTTTTATGTACGGTGTGTGACAGGCCGCAGACATTGGCGTGTCGAGCTACGGGGAGTTGGCACCGTACTCGAGCCTGTGGGACCACCATCACCACCACCACCACCACCACCACCACCGGCACGCGGGGGCGGCGGGCGTGGCAGGCCCAGGAGCCATGGTGGGCTACCCGGGCGCGCACCCTGACCTCATCGGCTTCGCGTCCGAGCTGTGGTCGGCCGCGCCGCAGCACCGCGCGCAGTGCATGCTGCAGCAGAGGTGACTACTCGCGCCCACCAGGAAAGGGGCGTGTAGGCGCTGCACTCATCCAGTCTCTTCCGAGTGCTCACAGTTATGAAATTGATTGTATTACACGTAGCTGGTTTGAATAGGAAGAAAAGGATACAAAACTTTGTTCTGAATAATTCAATGATTCAAGCAAATGAAATAGCAGTGGCTGGTAATAAACCACGATGGAAGTCCCGCAGGGCTTGATTTTTGGTCGACTCCTATTCCTTATATACACTCTAGGACAAAAAAAAAAAAAAAAAGAGACGGACCACTAAGGCACTATCCGAAAGGGTCTGAAAGAGGTAGACGTGATGTACATGTACAGACAAACAACTGATTACAACTTCGGAAAAATTGGATGACTTATTCGAGAGAAAGAGCGTCACAAATTGAGCAAGTCAATAAAGCGTTGGTCCACCTCGAGCCCTTATTGAAGCAGTTGTTCTGCTTGGCATTCATTGATAGAGTTTTTGGATGTCCTCCTGGCGATACCGTGCCAAATTATGTCCTGTCGGGGCGTTAGATCGACAGAATTATGAGCTGTTTGGAGGACCGTATCCGTAAGGCTCCAAACGCTCTAAACTGGGGAGAGATTCGACGACCTTCCCGACCAAACTGGGTTTTGGAAGCACCCAGATGAGTACTAAAAACTCTGTGAGCAGGTAGGCGTTATCTTGCTGAAATGTAAGCCCGGGATGGCTTAGCACGGCAACAAAATGGGACATAGAATATGATGGACGTACCGTTGTGCTGGAAGGTTGCCGTGGATGGCAACCGGAGTCCCGGAATGGCTCCTCAGACCGTCACTCCTGTACAATTGGAAACAGTCAGGTTGGGGTCCCGCCGCGTCTTCAGACACTCTTCGGCCTCGATTCTCGTTGTCTTCAGGGATGAGTCACAACTCCAGCTCAGACCCCATGACCAGCGAAGACATGTCTGGAGACACCCCGGGATACCAACGTGACTGGCACCCGCCATACGGCCAGACAACCAGGAATGATGGTCTGGGGTGCCATTTATTTTCTTGGGCTGTCACCCTTACAGCACAGCGGTACATCGACGATATTTTACGTCCCGTTTTTTTACGCTTCATGGTAAACCGTTTTAGGCTTATATTTCAGCAAGATAATGCACTCCCACATACGGCAAGAGTTTCTACTGCTCGTGTTCCTGCTTGCCAAACCCTACCTTGGCCGGCAAGCTCGCCGAATCTCTCCCCAATTGAGAAAGTTTGGAGCATTATGAGCAGGGCCCTCCGACCAGCTCGGAATTTTGACCATCTAACGCGTCAGTTGGACATAATTCGGCACGATATCCCCCAGGAGGACATCCAACAACTATATCAATCGATGGTAAGCCGAGTAACTGCTTGCATAAAGGCCAGATGCGGACCAACGCGTTATTGACTTGTTCAGTTTGTAAAGCTCTTCTTTCTCTTGAAGAAATCATCGCTTTTTTTCGAAACTGTAGTCGTGTACATCACATCAACCGATTTCCGTTCTTTCTTTTTGTCTTAGAGTTTTCGTGAATAAACTTTCCAGCTCCCGTACATCGAATAAAATTAGTACTTCTTAAGACTATGATTACATAAGCGATAAAATTAATCCTGTTAGAGAGAAACAAACAAGAAGAAACTGTTAATAACGTTTTTCAAATGATTAGAAAACCTTTCACCGTAACTGGAGTCTACCGTTTTCTTTTTCTTTTTTTAAAAAAAGAACTTCGTATTGTTTGGTTCTGTTAAACCACTAGTATACCATAAGAAATTGATGTAGCGCATGAGCAGGAATCAGTAAATAGGACAGGACGTCACAACCGTTTGGGTGTAAATATCGACGAAAATTTGCATTGAAAGAATCGTATTACGGCGCTGCTCAAACATCTAAGTTCAGCAGTCGTAGCTCTTCGTATAATTGCTAATATTGGGAACAAACAAGTAAACATTTTAACATATTGTGCATACTTCCACTCACTGTCTTCTGATATTATCTGGGGCAACTTACCATTTAGCTCGAAAGTACAGATAGCACAAAAGTGAGACGAGCAGCAGGAGTAACATGTGATGTTACCGACAGTCATCTTGTAAACGCCTCTTCAAGTAGTTGGGCATTTCAACCGTCCCTTCAAAATCTGTATATTGACTAATAAAATTCGTCATAAATAGTCAGTCACAATTTAGAAGAATATTAATTAAGGTCCACAGCTACAACACTGGAAGAAAATATGACCTGCATTACTCATTGCTACAGCTGTCAGTTTCTCAGAAAGGGATTAAGTCTGCAGCCGTAACAACCTTTATTCATTTTCCCAATGACATAAAATTGTTGACAAGCAGCAAAGAAAATTTTAAATCTCGCCTAATTCATTTCTTCTAAACAAACCCTATTTCATAGACAAATATTTATTAAAAACTGGTGGCATGCTTAGCTGAAAAACAGGTTGAAATAAGGAGTCGTTCTCAAATTTGTCTGTCAGTAGGTATGGCTATGCTTGCCCTTATTAAACTTACCCCAGTATACTATTTAGTAGCCTGTATTGCGTATACCCTCACACTTCAAGAAGAATGTAGTAATTCCAATTCCAAAGAAAACAGTTGCTGACAGATGTGAAAATTACCCAACTATCAGTTTAATAAGTCATGGTTGCAAAATGCTAACACGAATTTTTCACAGAAGAGTGGAAAAACTGATAGAAGCTGACCTCGGAGAAGATCAGTTTGGATTAAGGAGAAATGTAGAAGCAATACTGATCCCACGACTTATGTTAGAAGACAGATTAAGGAAAGGCAAACCTGCATTTATAGCACTTGTAGACTTGTAGAGAGCTTTTGACAAAGTTGACTAGAATGCTCCCTTTGATATTCTGAAGATAGCGGGGGTAAAATACAGGGAGCGAAATGCTATTTACAACTTGCGCGGAAAGCAGACGGCAGTTATAGGAATCGAGGGGCATTACAGGGAATCCGTAGTTGCGAAGAGAGTGCAGTAGGGTTGTAGCCCATACCTGATATCATTCAATACGTACATTGATCAAGCAGTAAAGGAAACCAAAGAGAAATCTGGAATAGGAACTAATGTTCAGGGAGCAGAAATAAAAACTTCAAGTTTGCCGATGACGTTGTAATTCTATCAAAGACAGCAAAGGACGTGGAAGAGCCGCTGAACGGAAGGGACAGTGTCTTGAAAGAAGGAATGAGATGAGCACCAACAAAAGAAAAACAAGGATAATAGAATGTAGCCGCATTAAATCAGGTGACGCCGAGGAAATTAGATTAGGAAACGACACATAATGTAGTAGATGAGTTTTACTATTTGGGCAGCAAAATAACTGATGGCCGAAGTAGAGAGCATATAAAAAGACTGGTAATGGTAAGAAAAGCATTTCCGAAGAAGAGAAATTTATTAACATCGACTAAAGATTTAGGTGGTAGGAAGTCTTTTCTGAAGGTATTTGTCTGGAGTGTAGCCATGTATGGTAGTGAAAGAGGGACGATAAACAGTTTAGACAAAAAGAGAATAGAAGCTTTCGAAATGTGGTGCTACAGAAGAATGTTGGAGATTAGGTGGGTAGATTACGTAACTATTAAGGAAGTACTGAACAGAATTGGGGAGACAAGAAATTAGTGGCACAGCTTGACCAAAGAAGGGATCGGTTGATAGTACACATTCTGCGACGTCAAAGGATGACCAGTTTAGTAATGGAGGGCAGTGTGGGGGCTAAAAATCGTAAAGGGAGGCCAAGAGATAACACAGTAAGCACATTCAGAAATATGTAGGTTGCAGTAGTTATTTGGAAATGAAGGGGCTCGCACAGAACAGAGTAGCATGGAGAGCTGCATCGAACCAGACTTCGGATCGAAGACAACAACAACAACAATCGTTTGTATCTAGTCTGTAAACTGACTCATTCCATATCATTTCGATAAAAACCGTGCAAATGTTCTAAGGAACATGTAATTAACAGAAAAGCATCAATCTCTACGCTGATGGTGTTCAGCGACACGTTCAATTAAAGCTACTGAAGCTGTCACAGAATGTCAGTCAGCTTGAAAATTTGGGGCGGAAATGGAGAGTAAAATCAACACTCAGCGAAAGTCATCTTATCACATGCCTGGCCCATCGTAAAACTCCAAATAGGGTAGAAGATCACAAATACACTCTAGAGGCGAGATATAAAAATCGATAAAATTAGCGCAATAACTAGGAATATTCATCTTGAGCTTGAAGCTCTTCTGTCCGTGTTGGCTTACAGATTGATTTGTTTTCGGAGAGGGTCCACCTTGAGCAAAACACAATTTTTTCTTTTTATTGCCCAAACATGTTTCGCTGAAGTTTCAGCAACATTGGTAGGTCTTTATCTTCTATAAATCAGGAAAATTGCTTTTTAATACTGGTACAAATATAAATTTAAGTTTTTAAAGACAATATTCGCATATTTGAAAAACAGACACAATTTTTATATATAGTGACGAGGTATATATATATAAAGTTATGTCTGTTTTTCAAATATGTAAATTTATATTTGTACCAGTAGTAGAAAGATTGTGTGTCTGCGTGTGTGCGTGTGTGTGTGTGTGTGTGTGTGTGTGTGTGTGTGTGTGTTTGCAATATGTTTCACTTACTTAGTCTGGTTTCCCTATTATGTGAAGAAAAACTGAGACACACACAAACACACACACACACACACACAAAATCTTCCACGTTGTATAAGTTAATGGTAGGCATAACCATAACATGTCCAGTCGTAAATTTTCGAAGTAAATAATTGTTCTAAATTAAGTTCTATATGGTTTGCAGATGAGACAAATCGTGAAACAAAACAACTGCGTTAAATTACATAAAATCCAGGAAATCCACAGCAAGTGATGACAAGGTATATAAAAAAATTTTTGTCTGATTTCCAAATATGTAAATACTGTCTTTAAAAGCTCAAATTTATATTTGTACCGGTACTGAAAAGCATTTTTCTGTTTTATAGAAGATAACAAAAAGCCCTCTCATGATGCTGAAACTCCAGCGGAGCACGTCTGGGGAATAAAAATAAAAATAAAAAATTGTGTTCTGCTCAAGGCGGACCCTCCCTAAAACAGATCAGCTAGGAATATTATTCGACTAAGCACTATGAGAACCTTTACATGGACTCCCAAATCGAATAGTCTACAAAACGATATTCCAATGTAGGTTCTAGTTGGTTCATATAAACACTCCAGTATCGATTTTTGTAAATGTGGCTGCCAGATTTCAGCTCGTACAATCGGTTTATGCTTTATGTAAACACATACTCTGCTTCTTTTGAGCCATGACTGAGTTATTAACTGGATACCTGATTTGTAAAATGTTTGTTAACGTTGACGAGATGATTTTGTGTGGAGTGAAACAAAACAAGATGTACTGTACTGACCAGGAAGTTATTCAATTGAAGAAAAGCAAGTTCCATCTTTATTAGATGGGAAGAAATACGTAGGGTAACGTTGCTGTCGATGGGCTGGCTCGGTTTCGCTGCGGGTATTGACAATAAGTGCATTCTAAAGGTCATTAAGTGTAACCCATTTTGCAAAGGTTATTCACAATTTCATCAACAGTGAATAATTGTCTTCTGTGGTTAATATAGTGAAATGCAAAAATATTCAAGCTACGTTGGGAATAAAATATTTGTTACAACACCCGAGGATTTTATTACACATTTTCTTTAGGTGGCCCATCGATAGTAACCTTCCCCTAAATACAGATATATTCACTAAATTAGAAAAATCGAACCACTTGGCAACAACTTCATATCCTGCGTCAATTGCTATACCCACTGCAGCTTTTGGTTGTCAAGACTTTCCTACAAGCATGATCTGATGAAACAAACAAACGTTCATTCGGTGCGCAGGAATGGGTATATATCTTCACTCCGTCGGAAGTTTTCTAGACATTCAGAGCCTCCAAAATGTTTGAGTGCAGTAATCACTTTGCACTTTTCCCTGCTTTGCGCGTGACGTAGGTAGGTGTACCAAATAACTTCGCTCTCACTATTTGGCGTTGATAGGATTTTCAAGGACCTCTCCTTGAACGAACTCTTCTTCCTCCTCCACATCTTCCTAAAGGGTTCACAGACATTTGTGAGGAAATTGTACTCTCTCTGTATTAAAAAATCGCGAAGGGCTTGATAATCTCACTTCACCGTGTTCATGAAATCTGAACAACTGTTTTGAGGAGACAATTCTTATAAACAATTCATGTTCTTAAAACGGATTCAGGCGCAACTTGTAACCACGACTGCGCAAAATTGGTATCCGACTTTCGATTTTTGCCTTCCATGAGGTGTCTATCTATCTATATTCGAATCCCGCTCCAGCTACTGCCGGGTCTGGGTACTGATGAGTCCTCTTCATTTGGCTCGGTCCTCCCACCACTTTTCTTCCTCCACTTGCTGCCAGGTCACACCTCTCCTTTCAACAGATATTCTCACTCCCATTTTCCACCGTGTTCTTGGGCGCCCTCTAGGTCTTGTCCCATCCATCTTTAGTTCTTCCATAATTTTGGGGAGTCTCTGCTCATGCATCCTCTTAACATGCCCATACCATCTTAATCTCTTTCTTTCAATTTCTTCTCTCATACTTTCTTGTTTGATGTCCTTTCTAATCTCTACATTCCTTACTCTGTCCATTCTTGTTTTTCCCTTAACTGCTCTGAGAAATTTCATTTCCCCTGCTTGCAGTCTGCTCCAGTCCCTTTCTGTCATTGCCCATGTTTCTCCACCATAGGTGACAATAGGGATGTAATAATTCTTATACGTAAGGAGTTTTGCTCTTTCTGAAACTTCATTATTCCAAATCAGATGTTTTATTGTTTGGTAGAAATTGCCTCCTTTCTGTAACCTCCTACTAATTTCGTTAGTTATTCTTCCATCCCCGGATATTTCACTCCCTAAATAAGTGAAACTTTCTACCACTTTGAGGGGTTCTCCATTCAAGGTAATATTTCCGTTGATTCCTTTCTCTCTTCCAAATACCATTACTCCACTCTTGTCTTTATTTATATTTAATCCATACCTTTTCATTATTTCCTTCCACGCATCAAGCTGTAACTGTACATCTACCTCTTTATCACCCCATATTACCATATCATCTGCAAAAATCATCTTTTTGTCTTTTTCTTTTACTATATCTTTAACTGCCGTATTCATTCCCTCCATCACAACATTAAAAAGCGCAGGAGATGGAATACTTCCTTGCTTAAGTCCTTGTCTTATTTCGAAGTATTCAGAGTCCGCCAATGGTGTTCTAATTCTACAATTGTGGCCTCTGTACATTGTCTTTATAACATTAATGTATCCATCTTCTATATCTATCTTCTTCAGTTCTTCCCAGAGTCGTTCCCTGTCAACTGAGTCATATGCCTTTTCTATGTCTAAAAAAATCATTATCACCCTTTTGTTATACCCCCAACTTTTTTCCATCAGTTAACGGATAGAAAATATCAGATCGAACGTGCTCCTTCCTTTCCTAAACCCATGCTGTTCTACACTCAGCTCCTTTTCTATCTTTTCATTTATTCGATTTAGTAAAATTCTTTCAAAAATCTTGGCTGTATGACTCTTGAGGATTATTCCTCTGTAGTTTTTACAAAGTCTTTTATTGCCTTTCTTGAAGATGGGAACAATGTCTCCTGTTCTCCAGTCGTCAGGTATTGTACTATTTCTCCACACGCTTGATAGTACTCTATACAGCCACTGCATTCCCACTGGACCTGCTGCTCTTATCACGTCCACTGATACTTCATCAGGTCCTGGGGCTTTCCCCCCATTCATCTTCTTCACAGCTTTTTCCATTTCTTCCCGTGTAATTTGTCCTAATTCTGCTTACCAACTTCTCTCAAGTTCTCCATTATTTGTTGTTTCCTCATGTACCTGCTCCTCAGCGTTTACCAGCTTCTTAAAATGTTCTTTCCAGAGATCTTTTATATTCCCTGGATCTTCAGTAATGGTACCGTACTCTGTTTCCATCTTTACTGGTACTTCAGAAGCCTTCCTTTTATTTTTCATCATTTTATAGAACATTTTCTTATTGCTCTTCACATCTTCTTCAAGTTTTTTTGTAAACTCTTCCCATGTCTTTTTCTTTGCTGTTTCCACTATTTCTTTGCACTTCTTCTTTTCCTCTATATATCTTTTATGGTCTTCGTCATTTTTAGTTTTTCACCATTTTCTCCATGCTCCATTTTTTCTTCTAACTGCTTGGATTGTGTTATCATCCCACCAACTTGTCTGTCTTATTTTTTCCTTTCCAGATGTTCTGCCACATACTTTTTGTGCTGCCTCGACTAAAGTGTCTTTGAATAATCTCCATTCTTTTTCTACATCGCAGAAAACTTATTTTGGAAATTTTTGTGTTATTAATTCTCTGTACTTCTCAGCACATTCACTCTCCTTCAATTTCCAATCCCGTATCCTCATCACTTTCTTCTGTTTTCCATTTTTCACACACTGATTCATTTTCCATTGTCCCACCAGTAATCTATGGTCTCCATCTGCACTCACACTTGGAATTACCTTCACATTTGTTACTTTCTCTCCCCATTCCCTATCTACTAGAATATAATCAATTACACTCTTTGTTCTTCCATCCCAACTGTATCTGATGATAACATGACTTTCTCTCTTCATAAACCAGCTGTTTGCTATTTTCATTCCATTCCTCTGGCACAAATCCAGGAGTCTTTCCCCTTCTTCATTTCTGCCTCCATATCCAAAACATCCCAATATTTGCTCAAATCCCTATCTGTCTTTGCCTACCTGTGCATTAAACTCTCCCATCACTATATTGGCACTCTCTATATGGTTTTCTAACACATTTTCAAAGTCCATCTTCTCTTCTTCGCTACATCTCACATGAGGTGCATAAATCTGGATTACTTTTAGTGTTTCTTTTTGGAATCTCAGGTTTAAGATTATGACCCTGTCTGAGGTGCGTCACGTTGAAATGTAGTTAGTAGCAATTAAAATAGTATGATGTCGAATTATGTTAGTAAAACGTTAAGCCTTCCTTGTATTGTATTGTATGGAACTGGGGACCTAGAAACGACGGAGAGGCTTCGTCCCCGCCCTAGCCCGCAGTGGTACACAACGCGACAACAGGCTACAGCAGTCCACCCACCCCACCGCCATCCCACACCGAACCCAGGATTATCGTGCGGTTCGGGCCCCAGTGCCGGGGACCGGCACGCTTTCCCGCCCGGAAAGCAGTGCGTTAGATCGCACGGCTAACTGGGCGGGCTTAAATCCTACGTCCGAAACAAACCTACGGCCACGAACGTCTTTTTCCATGCTAAAAAAAAAAAAAAAAAAAAAAAAAAAGGGGGTGAGGAGAGATCGGGACTTTGTGGAGGACGTGTAAGGGCTTCCCACCGAAACTTCTGCAGCGTACTCGAAACAACCTCGGTAACGTGAGCCAACAATATGGGGGTTGTGAGTGCACCTTGACGCAAAACACTTTTTGTTATTTGTTTATTTATTTATTCCCCAAACTAGTTTCAGCGACAATATCGCCATCATCAGTGGGTTCTTTAAATCCTATTTATTGTACATTGATCTATGAATCAAAATAAACTTACAAGTTCATTTGTGAAAAGACTTCCCCTCAAGATCTCCAATTTATTGCCGCTAATTTCAACAGTTAACGTGTTTTTTTATGCAAACATCATCTAAGCAGACGCCATTACATCATCGTCATCCACTGCAGTCATTCTACAGGAAACTTTGATGAGAAACCAGAAATAGCCTACATTGAATCCTAAATGAAAGGAAATTGATAAGTTTATGTGTGAAATGGTGTTCCTTGAAAACCTCAAATTTAATCTATTTGCAGATCTCGAATTTCAGTGTCTAATGCAATTTTTTTGTACCAAAATATCGGTTAAGCAAATGCCATGTCTTTTTATTTTCAGTGCGTATTTCCATTATGCATCGTTAATTATATTCAGTAGTTTACAATAAAACTCATTTTACAAAACTGTTGAGGCTTACAAGGATGCCCCTTGTTGGCACTTGGCCTGTTGGGTTTTGTCTCGGTATCTTCGGCCGATGCTTATTTCACTATTTTTCTGGTGTTTCGCCAGGACGAGTAGCTAGCATTATTTAAGGTTCTCCCTCCATTCTGGTGGGGGACTGGACTTCCCGTGTCACTCAAATTCGCTCACCAAGAAAGCTCGTTTCATCGTGTCGTCTTCCGCCAGCAATGAAGGATGAACCAGTTACAATACCAGCTACTCGTGTGCGCGAAACGTCATAAAAATCGTTAAACAGATGTCAGATGAAGATCCTGAGACAAAAGCCAGCAGCCAGTATGTCAAAAGTAATTAAACTGAAACTTTTACTCAGTCCTGTAATTACTTAATTCAGAAACTATAATTGTGCAAATAACACTTCCAGCCTCCTCGTGTTATGTGCAGATTCGGGTCTCACTCGGCCGTATCGGGTACAGCAGCTAGCACGGGTAGCCACAAGAAACCTCGCCGGCGGGTGGCCACCATGGCGCAACGCAGAGCCGCCAACATCCGAGAGCGTCGTCGCATGTTCAACTTGAACGAGGCGTTCGACAAGCTGCGACGCAAGGTGCCGACATTCGCGTACGAGAAACGCCTGTCACGTATCGAGACGCTACGGCTGGCCATCACGTACATCTCGTTCATGAGCGAGCTGCTGACGGGCGGCGTGGGTGCCGGTGCAGGCGCAGCCGCCGCCAAAGTGTGCGCGCCAGCCGACTGTGCGCGCGGGGCTTCCCCGCTGTACTCGGCGGGGACTCCCCGCGACTACCTGCCGTACTCGCTGGTGCGCCAGGTGAAGCACGTGGCCGCCAACTAACGCCGTCTCACCCGCTCAGCAGCCGGGCGCGCCAATCTGAGTGCGCTCGACTCACCCACCGGAATACAGAACCCTGCTATCGAGTGAATCTCTGGACTCTTCGGATATGATGAGAGGAACTTGGACACCGAATTTTTCCCCTAACTCACGTTTACCATAATCAGTGTTACATCGAGAGCAATTATCGTTGAAATGACTAACGCACGTACACCATTACCAAGGATTAAAAAAAAAATGTTCAAATGTGTGTGAATTCCCAAGGGACCAAACTGCTGAGGTCATCGGTCCCTAGACATACACACTACTTACACTAACTTATGCTAAGAACACACACACATTCATATACCGAGGGAGGACTCGAACCTCCGGCGGGAGAGGCCGCGCAATCCGCGACATAGTGCCTCTAAACGCGCGACCACTCAGTGTGGCACCAAGGATACCTGAAGGCAATAGAAGACTATATCATTTAATTTATTTACTTATTCATTTATTTATCCTCGCATGACTAGGACCATTATACCCTCCCTTACATCTAACCACACTCTTCATACTCTACATTATATTCATTGTGATGCACATGTTATAAATAGTCTCCCACATAATATGGAGCCTATCAATAGGAAAGAGTTAGAACATAAACAACGTAAACAGTAATAGCTAGAGCAGAAAACAGGATTTACATTCATCTATGAACACTCATATACTATAGATAAAGGCAGGCAGATTTAAGGTGTGGGCTCTGGCAGCAGTGGATCTGAATGAAGGTGTGGGTGATGGGAGTGAAAGAGAAACGTGATACAACAGAAGTAATGAACAGTGTGTGAAAGGAAGTGAAAGAGAAAGTAAGAGAGAAATAACCTTTACTAGGAGAAGATGTGAATATTTGCTTTGCTGTCTGACAAAAAGAAATGACTATGTAACCATATGTTACTGTTTAAGGTAAAGTTCTGATATTGACAAAATTAGGTGCTTCCGATTCTTCTTAAAAACAGCAGGACGCTGAATTGTTCACGGGATGTGAAGTACCTTGTTGCAGAAGTGGGGCAGCAGCAAAATGGAGAAGGGATTTGTAAAAGTTGTTCTTTTATGACTGGGCACAGATAGAAACTTTTTCTTGCAGTTATTGTGAGATGATAGGTATGTGAACTGTGGTACAAAGTACTGGAATACGCCCAGATTGGAGAGGCAATGAAGTAGACATACGCATCGTTAGTCACTAACTTGACTGACTGCAACTGCCCTAATGAGCGTACGACACACGCACAATGTCAAATGCGTGGATGTTGTAGATACAAGTACATCGTTACACCACTATTATGCCAGTGTTGGATACATCGTGATAGTGGAGGTCCGGCAGAACGAACTTCTACAGTTAACGTTTCATGTCTTGTCGAAGTATGTTCAGAAACTTATGCAGAGCATAAAGGCAATCAAAATTCTTCCTGGACATAACGAAAATATTTTCTTCCTGGCTCAGGTGCTCATCCAAAGTTACACCCACGTTCTTCGACGTTTCTTTATTAAAGCTATCAAACAACAGAACTTTCCGCCGAAGATGCTTGGTAGTATTTGAATGATTATAAGGTGTGTTGTCAACGCGCTGTACTGAATTTTTCTTTTCCTTTTCAGAGAATACACATATTTTGAGAGAGAAAGTGTTGTACTGTCCCGAAACTTGGCATCTACAATAGATTTACAATGTTAATTATCCTGCTTTAAATCGTTTCCAAATAATGAACTGTGATTCTCACTCACCCACGATATTTCACTTTGCACCAGATTTCCATTGCTCAATACTCAGAACATTTATTTCTCCGAGTCGCTTGATTAGTACAATGTGGCCACTATTCGTTCGATGTTCAGATGCTACTGGAGGCAGAAAGCTTATCCCCGCCGCCCTGGTTCTTGTTTGTAGTCAAGCGGTCTACTGACTGAGCAACTCTTCCGTCAAGTCGACATAGATTGACAAATGACACGTCGTCGACAAACAATAACTACTGCGTCAGGCTGTTTACGATTTATAATTTGTTTTACGGCCGTCTTCGAAATAAATTTAGACCTCACAGAGCATAAACAGATTGATAAAAGCGCAAAAATAAGACTCAGACGACAGATGCTAGCTTCTGAAACAAATTACTGACAAAGTAAAATTACATTTATCTCATTTTGACTTTCATAAACGAGTTACTTCAGTTTTACCCCTATTTTGAAGTATTTGGAAAGACAAAATCAATGTTTATTGTGATTTTAGACCTTTACTCGCTGTTCAGGTATTTTAATCATCCTGTTAGGAACTACGCCCATCGGCTATTGCGTGAGGCGAAGACAAGTAAGCCATGTACAAACAAACCATCACCAACAAGTAAATAGTTCAGTTATATATGTTGCTAATATTAACAGGGGTTCATTATTTCTGCAAGCCGCACATCTTACTCGCATCAAGCATCTTTTTCGTTATGTAAGTGCTGAAGGGAGGATTTTAACTGACGTCGTGTGGCGCTTCACAAACATTGAAGCAAAGATACCGAAATGGCTGAAAAAAGTAGCGTGCAGATAAAGTGGCACTTCTACTGTCTTGAGCTAGGAGACGATCAGTGGTAGTAACCCATGAGCTTAATCCACAAACTGGAGGCGGATGTGGTGTGAAGACCAAAAT
Source organism: Schistocerca piceifrons (assembly GCF_021461385.2). Classification (NCBI taxonomy): domain Eukaryota; kingdom Metazoa; phylum Arthropoda; class Insecta; order Orthoptera; family Acrididae; genus Schistocerca; species Schistocerca piceifrons. The sequence continues at coordinate 15,693,216 of NC_060149.1, forward strand.
TCACGTCAAATATGACAGATTCTTATGTAGGTCACCGATCGTGCTTTGCACTTACACACACAGTTGGTCTCGATTTCAATGTCTTTATTATTCCTTGTGAGTCGTTTCGGTCTTAGCCATCATAAGGTCAAAATAAAACCTGAAGCGTAGATACGTCTACATCATCACTCTGCAGTTCACACTGAAATACTTGGCAGAGGGTTTATCCAACTATTTTCAGAATGAAAGGGGAAAAATGAACAATTAACTTTTTCCGTGCGAGCTCTGATTTCTATAATTTTATTAAGATGGTCATTCCTCCCTATGTAGGTGAGAGTGAACAAAATACTTTCGCATTCGGAGGAGAAAATTGGTGACTGAAATTTCGTGAAAAGATCTCGTCGCAACGAGAAACTCCTTTGTCTTAATGATTGCTACCCCAAATCGCAAAACACTTTCGTGACACTCTCTCCCCTACAAACGAGCTGCCCTTCTCTGGAGTTTTCGATGTCCTTCGTCAGCTCCATCTGCTACGGACCTCATACCGCACGCCAGTACTCCAGTAGAGGACGGACAAGCGTAATGTGGGCCGCATAGTTAGTAGACCTACTGCGTCTTCTCAGTGTTCTGCCAGTAAAACGCGTTCTTTGATTTGCCTTCCCGCCAACATTTTCTACGAGATCGTTCCTATTTAACTTGTTGGTAATCATAATCCCTGGGTATTCAGCTGAATCAACGACCTTTAAATTTGTGATTTATCGTGTAACCGAAACTTAACGGATTCCTTTAAGTACCCGTGTGGATGACTTTACTCTTTGTATTGTTTAGAGTCAATTGGCACTTTTCGTACATTACAGATATCTTGTCTATATCATTTTACAATTGGTTTTGATCTTCTGACGACTTTGCTAGACAGGAAACGACAGCATCAGCTACAAACAATGTAAGATGGCTGCTCAGATCGTCTTTCAAATCGTTTGTATAGATAAGGAACAGCAGAGGGCCTATAATACTGTCTTGTGGAACACCAGATTTTACTTCAGTTACTACGAACTGTGAGCTTTGTGACTGGAAATCGCGAACCCAGTCGTACAACTGCGACAGCACAGCAGAGACGCTCAGTTTGTTTAGAACCTGCTTGTGAGGAACAATGTCAAAAGCCTTTTGGAAATATACACTCAATGTGTGAACAGATAGTTTTCTACGAGGTATTTCGTAATGTCCGGACGCAATGTATGTTTCAAAATCCTACAATATATCATTTAAACAGTAGCAATCCACAGTACAGTTGATATTTTCATAATATCTGTGCTTTACATCTGTTCTAAAATCTGCTTATGAATATGGACAATACCAAAAACATTGCGATCCATATAATTTCTGTGCTTAAGACCACAATTTTAATAATGAAGACATTTTATTGAGTTTTCTTTAACACAGAATTTATTTCAAAAGGAGTCTTATGCTTAATTTTGCAGTGCTGCACGCATCAAACTGCGGAAAAGATACTGATTAGCCAACCATATTTAAAAATAAAAATTTCTATAGTACTTGAAAAATTGTAGTTCTTCTACAGATTATTATTATTTTCGTCTCAGAGTGCATAGTATCACAAACTATTAAATATAAATAATTATAAATTTTAAGAATTCTCTTATTCCAGATAGATTTCTCAATAGATTTGCTCCGAAACGGCAACAGCGATTGACTCTCCAATGGTATGATTTCCGAAAATGCAGTGAGTAAGATGAAACTAACACTGGTACATACGTTCTGTCCCGCACTCACAATCGCACGATTGATCTTCCATATAGTCCCAGTTTTCAACCAATTACAGGTTCCTTGGTATCCGGAGACGGTACCGTGTTCAGCTGGTCGCAGGTTTCGCTGGGGTGATTCATGTACAGTAGAGTAAGATTAGATGTGACTTGCAGATATCTAGGAGCAATACAGTGCTCGATCCGTATGTAGCAGAACGTAAAAATGACCTCTCCCGATATGCCCTAAATGAGTACTTGTCGAGGATGGGCTATTCCAGCTCAAATCGGACGAAAAATGAGTCAACTGACCTCATATTTTTTGAAATCCTTAATATTTTTACATGTGACATTTACTGTAAAGGTAAACACCCTTCATGCCGTTATCTATTAATGTTTTCTACATTTAGAGTTAAAATTCGGTAAAATTTTCGTTATTTTCCGAACGCGACATTTTGTCTGCCGCGTAACTCATGAACATTTTATCGGATTTCAGTGAGCTGCGTTTCATTTTGAAGCTGACTGTCTGTTGTTGATTGCCGTATACAACAATAACATAAACTAATTAATACAGTTTTCAAAAACTGTTTATTCGTGTATTAAGCATAAACACCATTTTCAAAAAGATTAAAGTTACAGAGGCTTGAACTTCTTTTTATTGTACATTGATTCCTACTTTAAATTTTATGAAAGCCATAGTCTGACACGTGGAAAAAAATAATTGAATTATAAATATTTAAGCTCGGGCTATGCTTAGGTTGCTATGAGCTGCCGTGAAACATAAACAGCAGGTGATCGGCTATGGCTTCGTCATGATTCATAAGATGTAGCGCAACCAGCTGGGTTGCAACTTCTTCTATTTGCGTTTTATTTTTTCCACGGCTCCACATTGAAGATACCACAAAAATATTTACTATTATGGTTTTTAAATCAAGTGTTGTACGATATGGCATAGTTTTTATTTCATTTAAAATGGCGTTTTCCAGTAAAAAATATGAAACATGATGAAAACCGCATAAAATTTATGTTATAAAAATACCTCATAAATACCAACTCAAAATGTACAATAGGATCTATATTTTGAATTTTATTTAAGGATTTTACACAGAATATTTTCCGAGCTACGGGTTTCAGAATCGCGAGTTACGGTAATTTTGACCACTAAGAAAATCCGGAAGCATTTGTTTATCACTGGTGCGACTTTCCAAAATATGTTAACGTAAGATCCACTTTGGATAACAGAAAACTGAACCCTGCAAAAAATGTAAGGTTTCCTGCTGTCTGAACTGAAATGGAATTGTCCGTATGGAGAAGGTAAGCACAGAGGTTAAAGTCAAAGTTACGAAAATTCTTTATTTTCTTGCCATATGGATGGGGTTATTGATTACAAAGTAGTCAAATATGGCCGCAGCGTTCATTACTGCACTCAGTTCACATGTAAGGGCAAGACCTCTTATCCAACGCAGGCTAGCCACTGTTGTTTTTAATCAAATCATGTTTCCCTTTTGTCTTTTTTTGGCATAGATAAATACTTACACATGCAACACGGTACGTCATCATCGTCGCCATTATCATCGACGGCATCAAGTATTACACTAACTCTGGTTTTCTTTTGCCCTCGAGCACTTTGCCCTATCCATATTTTCTATAGACGAGCGGTCTTCCTTCTTCCTTATTTTGGTTTATAATTCAACAGAGACTTGGGTGTTCTGAATTCTTGCATTCTTGTTAGATGCTCTTCCCATTTTCACCTGCACCTAATTATTTATTCATTCGGAATAAATAAGTTTAATTCGCTCCCCAGATTTTTATTTATTTGCCTATTAATTAATGTTTGGCCTGCTGCTGCTCCCAGAAATCTCACCTGTACTTTTGACCTGTAGTATATCAAGCGTCAAACATTAACAACCATATAAAAATATTGGTACTGCTTTGATTTTTCATAATTTAAGCAATGTATCTCTCCTGCTTTTTTTTAACGTCACGTTTGGTTGGGCCACATAGGTACTGGGATTTCTATAGCTTAATACTCACATCATCGTTTGATGTGTATGTAAGATAAATATCCTTCGGTAACAATTTTTGCCATTTATTTATAACAGCAACAACACACAAATGAATGACAGAGGGAACATTTGTCAAAACCCTTGTCTTATTTCAGTTTGCGCTATCCCATTAAAAATTTTAATATGTGTGCTACCATACATACTTTGTATTACTCTTACTAAATGCTGCAGAATTTCCCTGCCCAGTACCATTATATGCCGAGTATAACTGGTTTTGCTATTACGCCTACTATCCTTGCATACATTTTATGTGCCGTGAATAGTTAACTTAAACGTCCGTAGTTTGCTGCTTTTGAATATAGGATGCACTCACAACTGCTTTCTCATCTCTATCTTTCATGGCATAAGAATGTCACAAATTCAATTTCATTATAAGAACAATTTTTACACTGGGGAAATGTGAAGAGGTATCCCGCACAAACCGCCTCCTTAGCGAAGCTCCCTAACGCACGCTAGTGTGGTGGCAATCATCCCAGAGGTGGAGCAAATTTTCGTCACCAGAATTTGGCTGACATAGTCGAGATGAGAAGGTTGCGTGCACCTCACACTATGCAGTAATTTTCTTTATTACGCGTCCAGCTTCTAATAGATTTAGGGGGTCTGTCGTGTTGGGACCCATCGGAGCTATTGAGGAGAAGAAAGTTATGTGCCATATTCAGCCGTAACAACACGCAACACTGCCTGAGCAACCGTCACAGCCAGCTGCACAATTTAGACACGCGACTTCATTGACATGTTGGAAGAATTCAGGGGCACGTCAGCTTCACGAGTACGAGATCAGGAATGCAATTTTCCTGAAGTTTAGCACTCAGTATGAAACTGACTCAGAGTATGACTGACAAAGTATTGGAAAGTTAGGCATAGGCATTCAGAGTTTGTCATAAAAGTCCACTCTTCTTCATAATATCTGTCCAGTGCTCCAAAAGTCAAATAAATTCAAACTGTCACATCCTAAGTCTACCGAAGACTACATTTCAGACTGAATTGTTCACTTTCTCCACTTATTTTAGAAAAGATACCTGCTTACTTAAAGCTTTCCAAACACGATAGGCCGCCTTGACTTAAACTGAGCCACTGATAAGCTCTCCAGACACGGAGGTCATAGCAGATATAAATCACTAAAGCTGAAAATCAAATCAAAGACGTTTCAGAACTTCCCTCAAAATAAACACTACTTTGCAACCTTGGCGATTTTAGTTTTATGGGTGTTAGGCCGTGGTACAAGGCATATTTCTCTGTCTAACTTTTCGTCTTCCAGATCAGAAGACATCATCAGAGGCTATGAAGACACAGATAGCAGTAAAAACGTAAACGCAACGGTCGGTTTGTGACCTCATCAGGCCGCAGCCAAGGATCGCAGAATCGCGCTGAAGTGTGTTATGCAGTTTGTATTGGGAAAGAGTTCTCGCTGTTTGCTTTGTTTGGCACTAAAGGCCTATAACTTGTCTAATTTCAGTCCTTCGTCTTTCCCGTTGAATTTTTATGGCCTCTCTGTACATCCCAACACAGCAGTGTTTGCGTATAGATGAAAACATAGTATCGGAGAAGCGAATTTGGTGGTTACCTAGTTCCATTGCATGATCTGGTACTACTGATTTATCCTTGTTTCCCAGACAATTGCTCTCGTGTTCCCTAAGGCTGTTTTTAATGCTTCTTTTTGTAGATCCTATGCACACATGGCCGCATGCGCAAGGGATTTTATATACTCCTACTGTGGCAAGCGGCAGGCGTACGTCCTTTGCAGTATTCAAACATTCGCAAATCTTTCTTGTTAGTTTAAACACTGTGACGATATCACGTCTTCACATTTATCTGCTGATGTGATCTGTGACTGTTTTCACGAATGGGAGGAAAGCTTTCCCTTTAGTTGGTTCTTTTCACTAGAAACTACAATTCAGCAGATGCTTAACAAACCTGACGGAACCTCAAGCTACGAAGTCTGCAGGAAGGCAACTCACACGTATAGATACATTCACAGAAAATTCGACCATCGTCGTAAACAAAGAAGAGAAGTCATCAAAACATTGGTGGACCAGGCTAGAAGAATCTGTGAATCACAGCACCCGTTGGACGAGCTCGATAATTTAAGAACTGCTTTCAGAAGCAACGGCTACTCTGACAAAAAGAAAAACAGAGCACTACTCTCTCAAACATCTAGAGCTTTTAGTGAAAAAGAACCAACTAAAGAGAAAGTTTTTCTCGCATTCGTGCAAACTGTCATATACCGCAAGAGCATAGTGCGGGTATCAAGAACAGACGCTATCGACACAGTGTTTAAAACTGTCACTCGTCACCTCAGCAGAATACCAAGAAGACACAGTGTTTAAACCAACCAAAGAGGAAGGTGCGCGAATATTTGAACACTGCAAAGGACCTTCGCCTGCCGCTTGCCACAGCAGGAATATACGAAATTCCTTGCACATACAATCAAGTGTACATGCAAAAGAAGCATTAACACTCGACCTAAGGAATGCAGGAGCAGTTGTTTGGGAATCACGGATAAATCGATTGTACCAGATCATGCAATGGGAGCAGGTAACCACCGACTTTGTTTCACCGACACTACGGTTTTATCGATACCCAGTCATTACAGTGTTAGGATGTTTAGAGGGGCCATAGAAATTCAAAAGCACAAAACAACTTTAACAGAAAAGAAGAAGAATTGAAATTAGACAAGTTGTGGGCCTTATTGTTAAATTAAACAGCGCCAACTCTTCCCCACTACAAACTTGGTAAGAGACGTCGACGCGACTCCGCGATCGTCATAGCGTCACGAACCGATAGCTTTGTGTATACGTACAAACAGTTCGGCTTGCTGACAATGGGTCACATGTTCTCGCTCAAATTATATTCATACATAGCGCAGCTAATAGAGCAACAAAATATGTATACGATATAAAAATTGTAGCTGCTATGGATTATTAGAATAGGAAATATCAATCGTCAGCGCTACGATGAGAATACTGTAAGTAGGAATGATTTATTACACAAATGGATTATTTTTTCCTCAATGATAGACGTGATTTCTCTCACGACTTGACAAGCTTTTTCTTGAATGTCTGTATCCCCTTCAATCAATCACTTGCTAACGTTGTGGGTTATTTTGCGACAGACAATCTTATTTCTGTATTTAAAATTCTTTACGCACGAGTTGAAAACTTTGAACTGCAATGAAATGCGAGGGTCAATTTTATTCTCTATTTTCAGTGCCCAAAGTCTCAATGTGCAGTCATCTATTACTGAGTTATTCTGTCTATTATAAAATGATTACGTAATGCACGATTTATCATATCCAGTATAATTTCTGGGCTTGACTAATGAAGTTGTTTTAACGTGTTTTCGAGGTCTTGTAACACAGTCTTGCTCTTTATTTTCCTTTTCTGTGCCAACAGTGTTGTAATACAGAGGCGCGCTGTCATAGCAATTACAGACGGGGAGGATCAACGTTTCCGTCTTTTTCTCTTGGTTGTTTTGTCCATATCTTGTACGCATCAGCCAGATATCCGTCTGGAAACTTCTTTCGTTTTCTTGGAGCTGATGTCTTATAAGATGAACTGCTGCTTCCTTGGAAATCCGCCACTGGTGACATTGTTTCATCCTTCACTGCCATGGCCCAATCATTTTCTTGATCTGATGTCTTCATCTGATGTCTCTTCATCTAATGCCTCTTCGTATATGAAAAGTGTAGTAACCTCTTCTATTGCAGCAGCCTCTTTTGTCAACTGTTACTTTATTTGTTCATAAATAACACGCTCTTATCCTGAAAGTACCTCTTCTGCAATACCAAAGTACTCTACCGACAGTTTCACAGTTGCTGTCTGTTTCGTTGTCCAGGGTGTCCACGGTAATTCATTTACTAACTCTGTAAATACGCTTCCACGCCACAAACATCATCTGATCAATAGACACACACGCATCTGACGTATTGTGACCACTGCGCTGCTTGCAGAGCGATACGTAAATGGAGGGTTTTGGTAGAGAGGAGGGAAACCTATTACCACCCACCTTTCTCTCCCTTTCCTGTCAGTACCGTTGCAGCATATTAGGTAAAACTTTAGAGTTTTCTTTCAAATCAATAACAAAACAAAAAGAGATGTGTTCTACTCTTCGCGACAACTACCGTGACCTTCCCTCGTGAGCTTGTTTAAGTTTGAGACTGATATCTGGGACTTGTTGGCATCTGGTATTGTCTCCAGCATTGGAAAACTAAAAGTTAGGCACAGAAATACGACTTGGACCACGGCCTAAATTTCATTCTCAGAGGTACATAGCGTTTTGTGGACTACTTCTATAACAACATTTTGTCATTATTTGTAGTGACAGATTATTAAGATCTCCCTAAAATAGCAAGGGCTCATTCACCTGTTCGAAATGATTTGTCACGCTCATGGACTAGCCCAGAGATCACAATCTTAAATACAAAGCAACGTTTCTTGTTTACCATCTACGTCCACAAGTCACTTCTCGAGAGATGCCACTTACCAACATTAGTCACTTATCCTAGGAAGCGAGGGAAATCAAATATCACTGTCCATCCTTGGCTCTTTCTCCTCGTTCTAGGAGCACCTACTCGGTATACAGAGTACGGCAGAGGTATAGACTACTTCTAAATTTACTCAGTTTTCGCCGAAACAAGACACGTTCTCTGATGAGTCCCATTTAAGTTTCTGAACATCTCTGACACTCATTACTATGAGATATATCGAACTTTTACCACCTCCTAGTAGAGCATTTCTGTATTCCTCTGCGTCTTTCGTTAGGCCTACTTGATGAAGACGTCAAACGCATTATTCGCACTACAGTATTTTATACGCTTCCTTAACAAATGTGCTACGCTTTTCAAGCATAGTTTCATCAGTTCTTAGTCTCAAATTTACCTTCATACTACTTATTTCAGGTATTCATTCCTTTTCATATCGCTTTTTAGTGTTGTCCTGAGGTATTTAAAAGGTATAAAAGGCAAGATTTTAAACATGGCTTCAAGATTTTAAACATGGCTGAAACAGCAATTGTTGAAATTCTTCGCGGTAAGTGATGACAGCCAAAACAGTTGCAAGATAAAGATATATTAAAATTCTTGACCACGGTTTCGGTATATCTAAATATACCTTCATCAGAAGTAAAATAAACCTGAACAGGAAGACACTCTCATTAGCAAAAACTTAGCATCGGAAATGAGAAAGAAAAAACACTGTAGCTTAAGTAACCGTAAAATTACCAGAGTATTACAAGCACAAAAACTTTTAGTCACTTACTAAAATTACATCCTGCAATGATTGTTTTATTAATCTCCATTGCAGGATGTAATTTTACTTCTGATGAAGGTATATTTAGATATACCGTAACCGTGGTCAAGAATTTTACAAAAATCTTTATCCAGCAGCTGTTTTGGCTGTCATCATTTACCGTGAAGGTATAAAAGGCTCCAAACACTTATTAATGATAATGTAATCTTATGCTGTTGTGTTCTGTCTCTTGTTTAAATGCCTTATCTTGCATGTATCCATTTTAAGGTGTCTTACCAAACATCCAACAAGATTACTTTAGACAACTGCGTCGGTAGCGTGCAGTCCGACGGTGATGCTAACCCTTACGTTTACGGAGCACATTGGCAGTTTTATCATGCGTCCTTAGGATGCACCCGATGCTGGCATTGTTTCCGATGGACGTCTACCTTTCATTATACGTACCGGTTACTGTCATTCACCAACTTTTAGAAGCAATTACTGATTTGACAAGACACTCCGCATTTTGAAATCTTTGTTATTAGTCGCCAGTGTAGTACGGTATTGTAAGCAGAATGTCATTGGGTTTGGTGGGAGTTGTGCCACAATAACGCAAAGTGAGGAACAACAAAGGGAGTTAATACAACTGCATGAATTTAGTTTCGACAGGCCAATGTAAATAATTTAAGTGCAGAAAAAGTATTCCGGAGGGTATACTCTGCTCTGATTAACATAGCAATCTTGAGAAGGAGTGTCTGCCAGTGAATTTAGTTTCATCGTATTCTTTTCTAGAAAGATTCATCACGGCGCGCAAAACGGTACATAAGGGGCTGTATTACAGCATAAATCTACAAAGTGAATATTTCTTGTGGTGATGACGGTTGTCACGCTTAACATACTAATAATATAAATCAGTCCTTTGAGCTTCAGGCTATCCTTAAGCTTCGTCTTTTAAAGTGATTAATACAATAACTGTTTGTGAGAAATATTAACAGCAACCATTAAATAAGGTTAAAATTTATTCAGGTTACTGAAGAAACAAGTGTTAAACTTTTTTTTTAGCGTTTGGTGTACTTTTTGTGTAGACAATCAGCAGAAAAGATTACTACTAATGCACACTGTCGTGTCATAAATACTATTCTGTGAAAGATACACTGTTACTTGAAAGTAATTTTCCTTGCTCATATTATTAATTTATTAACTTACTTTATTTTGATCTCATTATTCAGTGTGAAACCTGTTGGAAACAGTGCAATTATCGCGAATTGTGCTTAATGTCAAGTTTATAAACACTCGTTTGTAACAGCTATGCTGAAATTCGTTGGCATCCTCTTTTATCACGAGAATTATAGTGTTGCAACAGGATCATAAGAAAAACTGAAAATGTAGTGGTTCCTAAATTCAGCTCTGTCTTACGTCTTGTCACAAAAGAAACAATTAAAAGGGCAATTCCTTGACCTAAAACAGCGATTTTATTACCATTAGCATAAATCTATTCGTAAAACTTAACAGTAAGCATTACAGTGCTATAGTTATACGTATATTCATATATGTAATGACAAATGAAATATGTAATAATAAATATATACCGACATATACAAAATATTTTTTCGGGCGCTGATGTCAACTATTGAAATCATCACTTGAAGATGATGAGCAGATACCATGTCAAATCACGACAGAAATTCAGTGACGTCACTAGTGCGCCTTAGTAAAATGACGTAGGATTCCAAAAGTCTCGGCTATAGTAAGTGAAATCTTAAAATGGCTTACCTGGTTTACTCGCTGGACTAGTACCCGCGAGGAAACCAGAATGTGGTCGTTAGTTACACTCGTCTTCGTTAAATATGAGTTTCTAGTGAATTTTGTAAATGTTATTTTCTAGTGGTTACGACAAGTGAAAGAACTGAACTGTAACACCTCTTCAGCTTGAAATGTTAAGAAATATAATGAAGTTTACTTGCATTGTACTAAAATGAAAACGTTGTTAGGTGTAGCCACAAATCTGTTCTCTTGTTATATGTAGTGTTGTATTGTGGTACCACTGAACAGCTGCAAATAGGATGAAGAAGATATCACTTGTAAAAGAAGCACGACATTTATAGTACCAAAGAATAGTTTTAGCTACCCACTACTCTTTAATGATATACTCTATTAGGTTTGATTGTTATTAATCTTAGATGAGCAGTACTGCGTTAGTAATGCTACCCCGTAGCGTACTAAAGGTATTACCAGTACTTAATGTATCAGATACTCATGTTATGAGCTGCATATATCTTAAATATTACTCATTACTAAATATTTTCCACTTATGAATGAGACAATAGGTATCTCTCTACCACAGGAACATTTGAGATACAGTTATACATTATTTATTTGATTGAACTCAACAAATCCCCCTTTTTAGCTAACACAATAGAGTGTACTTGTAAATTCCAGTGTACTTATTTATGTACACAGAAAAGGATGTATGTGTTTCTGTACATGTCACAGCATAGCACTTAATTCAGCTCAATAAATTCCTTTCGTTAACTAACACATTAAGGTGTATTTTTAAATTCCTAAGTACCCATCTGTGTATATAGAAGTAGATATGTGTTTCCGTATATGTCACAACATAGCTCTCGAACACTTGAAGCAATTTCAACCAAAATTAGTACACGTCTGACATAATGTTATGATACAGTTACCATGCGGTTAATAAACCCCTAAGTACCCATATTTTTGGAGGTGAGAAACTGGTGACATCCAAGCACGATTTTGTAACGCCTGGAGCAATTTCATCCAAACATGTTACATAGAAAAACAGGTAAGACGTCCCTAAAACACTTCAGGATGTGGAAGGGGCATGAAGAAGGTGTGGAGCGATGACAAGTAAAAATAATCGAGAACGAACCATATTAGTATAGAATCCGTAGTTGTTGGGGTTGCTTGGCTCACTGATGGTGGGCACCATGACATTTAACCCCTAGGTATGAAGCTGGCAGCAAGAATGGGTGATACGGAAAGCTGGGAGAAATATCAACCAAACTTCGTAATAAATGACTTACTGTCTGGACGAAAATACACTCCTGGAAATGGAAAAAAGAACACATTGACACCGGTGTGTCAGACCCACCATACTTGCTCCGGACACTGCGAGAGGGCTGTACAAGCAATGATCACACGCACGGCACAGCGGACACACCAGGAACCGCGGTGTTGGCCGTCGAATGGCGCTAGCTGCGCAGCATTTGTGCACCGCCGCCGTCAGTGTCAGCCAGTTTGCCGTGGCATACGGAGCTCCATCGCAGTCTTTAACACTGGTAGCATGCCGCGACAGCGTGGACGTGAACCGTATGTGCAGTTGACGGACTTTGAGCGAGGGCGTATAGTGGGCATGCGGGAGGCCGGGTGGACGTACCGCCGAATTGCTCAACACGTGGGGCGTGAGGTCTCCACAGTACATCGATGTTGTCGCCAGTGGTCGGCGGAAGGTGCACGTGCCCGTCGACCTGGGACCGGACCGCAGCGAACCACGGATGCACGCCAAGACCGTAGGATCCTACGCAGTGCCGTAGGGGACCGCACCGCCACTTCCCAGCAAATTAGGGACACTGTTGCTCCTGGGGTATCGGCGAGGACCATTCGCAACCGCCTCCATGAAGCTGGGCTACGGTCCCGCACACCGTTAGGCCGTCTTCCGCTCACGCCCCAACATCGTGCAGCCCGCCTCCAGTGGTGTCGCGACAGTCGTGAATGGAGGGACGAATGGAGACGTGTCGTCTTCAGCGATGAGAGTCGCTTTTGCCTTGGTGCCAATGATGGTCGTATGCGTGTTTGGCGCCGTGCAGGTGAGCGCCACAATCAGGACTGCATACGACCGAGGCACACAGGGCCAACACCCGGCATCATGGTGTGGGGAGCCATCTCCTACACTGGCCGTACACCACTGGTGATCGTCGAGGGGACACTGAATAGTGCACGGTACATCCAAACCGTCATCGGACCCATCGTTCTACCATTCCTAGACCGGCAAGGGAACTTGCTGTTCCAACAGGACAATGCACGTCCGCATGTATCCCGTGCCACCCAACGTGCTCTAGAAGGTGTAAGTCAACTACCCTGGCCAGCAAGATCTCCGGATCTGTCCCCCATTGAGCATGTTTGGGACTGGATGAAGCGTCGTCTCACGCGGTCTGCACGTCCAGCACGAACGCTGGTCCAACTGAGGCGCCAGGTGGAAATGGCATGGCAAGCCGTTCCACAGGACTACATCCAGCATCTCTACGATCGTCTCCATGGGAGAATAGCAGTCTGCATTGCTGCGAAAGGTGGATATACACTGTACTAGTGCCGACATTGTGCATGCTCTGTTGCCTGTGTCTATGTGCCTGTGGTTCTGTCAGTGTGATCATGTGATGTATCTGACCCCAGGAATGTGTCAATAAAGTTTCCCCTTCCTGGGACAATGAATTCACGGTGTTCTTATTTCAATTTCCAGGAGTGTAGTATGGATCTAGGACACAGTGAGAACTTTCAGCCGAACTTGCTACACATATGAGAAAAAAGGAGTGAGTAAGGCACCTCTATATGTGAGGATTATCTCTGGAACGCCTGAATCAATTTCTACCAAACTTTGTGCAGGTACGTACGGCTTACTCTAGGGGGAAAAAATACAGGGTTGAAGGACAGGGTTCAGGGGAGGCAGCCGTAGCACCGTTAGGAGTAGAGGTGGCGTGGGAAGGAGGTGACATGTTAAATCAAGGAAAGTACAATGTTAGTGTCTAATCCGTAGATATTGATGTTGTTAGGCAGTGAAGTGTCAGTTCTGGTCATCTTTCACCCCTAAAGGTTTAGTGAACATGGCGGTAGCGATGGCAATGTGACATAAAAATAATCGAAAGCGACGAATATTAGTGTCGATTCCATGGTATCTGGCATTGCTAAGCTGAAAAGTACACGTTACATTGACTGAGTGAAAGAGAGAGGGGGCGTTGGAACAGGGTGAGATGGGAAACAATAGAAAATCACTAATATTAGTGTCATATCCAAGAGCCTTCGTGCGAGTAGTTGACTGGTAATAGTCACGGCTACCTTTTACCGCTGTTGGGGAGGTAGGAGTGGGAAATAGGATGTCGTAAAAATAAGTAAATAGTTAACGCCGAGTGATACATTAATGTCAGTTGACTATCTAAAAAAATATGCTGGTAGGATGAAGAATCCTCTAGTATATAATCTCTTGGGTTCATCGTGGTACAAACGTCAAGTTCCTGGGACAGCGTGATTGAGGAGGCTATCAAAATAAAGATGTTGGAAAACCTAATAAAGAGGAATGGAGGTTTCAGTTTAAACAAGGCATGGCATCTGTCACTCATTTTATTAAAATCTCATCGGCTATTCATCCATCAGAGATGGAAAACGCTGAGAGAAAGTGCGTTTCTCGGAATAATAGCGTTGGCTCAGAAAAAACAAATGAGCGTCGAAGACCGTATCGAGCTCCGGAAGTTGAACTCGGCTATAAACAGAGCCGCGACAACAAAGGAATTACAGACATTAACTTCGAGTGGGCACTGACCTAAATCAATGGGGAAAGTTGAAATTTGACGCCGGACCGGGATTCGAAAACGGGTTTTCTGCTTACTAGGGAGATGCTCTAACCCAGGCTTATCCAAGAATTGCGCCCGGCGGGGCCGCCCGCGCCCCGCGGGCGCAAGACAGTGTAGTTCAGCGCCCCGTCCGCGACCGTGTGTCGCTAGTGTCGCCATAGGAGCGAGAGAGAGAGAGAGAGAGATAGTTGCGGAGCGAGTGAGACCGCACAGCACTGCTCTGCGCTGGAGTGTCCCGCGGTCTGATTCGACGTTAACAAAATATTCTATTTTAGAAATAGTTTTATGTAAGGGATATAGTGTCTCATTCTTACTGTTAGTAGTTACAAGTAAATATTTTTTGTTATACTTCGTGCTACAGTTTTTTGCATCCCTTTTCAGAGTTTAGAAATCGGATCCTTAGTTTGCTGTTTTGTACGTAATAATTTTAACTGACCAAGTTTGAGAACTTGTTAAAAATAGAATTAAGGTTATAAAGCTCTTTAATTCTTACAGTCAACATTGTTAAAGTAGACAATTAACATTTTACACGTTTTCCTTTTTCGAGGAAACGATTCTGTCTAGGTTCGGTACAATATTCCGTGAGACTGCTAACCTCAAAGAATTAGTCAAATTTTTATCGCCAAGTAATGAACGGTTCTTAGTTTTAGCAAGCTTTAAAAGAGAGAAAAAGCTCTCACAAATATACGTAGAACCAAACATTGAGAGAAATTTGGCCGCGTGCTTGTGCAAAAGAGGATATTTCTCTCGTGGAAGACATCTGTAAAAGTCATCCAAAGTTTTACACATAAGAAAGCAGTTCTTCAGGCGGATATCGCAGTGCAGGTCAATCAGCTGTAGTTGAAGCACTTGTGAGGCGTCCTCTGCCCGAAGGGAAACTGGCGAACGAATATATCTAAGGCCGGTTGAAGTTCACTAATCTCCACAAATCTGTTTTCAAACTGTTCTTTTAATTCGCAAATGATTTGAACGTAATCTGAAAAATCCACATCTTCTTTAACACTGTCCAGTGCAGGAAAGTGTCCACAATTTTTCTCGCACAACTGTTTTCCCCACAAAATAAGTTTTTGTTAAATGCTTGAATCGTCTGCACTAAATCAGCAACAGAGTGATTTTCGCCTTGGAGTGGAATGTTCAAAGTATTTAAATGGCCAGTAAGGTCACTCAAAAAAACCAAATTCGCCACCCACTTAGGATCACAAAGTAATTCTTCTGGACGTCCTTTCATTTCAAAAAAGTATTTATTTCACCCCTCAAAGAGAAAAACCGATGAAGCACTTTCCTCTGCTCAGTCATCTTACGCAGGTGTGGTACGGGATGTCCGGGTATTCCGCTTCGATATCAGCCAGAAATTCTTTAAATTGGAGATGTGTGAGTCCATGCGGTCGAAGATAATTAACCGTTCGAAGAACTGTGTCCATAACATTTTTTATGTTGACAATCTTCGCACAAAGTGCCTTCTGGTATATCAGACAATGGACTGCCGCGAATAAGGAACAGCCGACTTCGGCCATTTTTGACCTGACATAACCCAGGAATCCAGTGCGTATCCCTCGTAGCGCAGGGGCTCTATCCGTTGTTACTCTGGTCAGGCGTTCCCATTTTAAACCCATTGACTCTAACACGTTTTCCACGGCTAGAAAAATATCCACACCCGTGGTTGTGTCTTGTAATGGTGTAAGGTCGAGAGGCGCAGCGGGCGGTCGGGCGGTCCGCACGGCCAGCTGAGCGACACGGCTCGGCCACTGCCACAACACACGAATCCGCCCGGGGCGCTGGCCGCGGGCCATCGCGGGCGCTAGCGCCCCAGGGACACAGTTTGGACGAGCCTGCTCTAACCACTAACCCATCCGCATGCAAAGGTCAGCACAACTGCACGGACTATCCTACCACGCCTCCCGTCTGACCCAAATTGTCAACTTTCCCACACACTACTAATGTAGTGCCCCTTGCCCATTACCGAGCGAGGACTCGCATTCGGAAGGACGACGGTTCAATCCCGCGTCCGGCCATCCTGATTTAGGTTTTCCGTGATTTCCCTAAATCACTCCAGGCAAATGCCGGGATGGTTCCTCTGAAAGGGCACGGCCGACTTGCTTCCCCATCCTTCCCTAATCCGATGAGACCGATGACCAAGCTGTCTGGTCTTCCCCAAACCAACCAACCAACCAACCCCTTGCCCATTATCCTCATTACTCGCGGCATTTCGCCGGTTCGCGTAAGAATTCGATCTTGGTGTACATCCGTAATGAAGGGATCGTTGGCCGTCCTCGCCATAGTTACATATATGTTGTGTCTGTCCTTTCCGATATGTCCGAAAGTACAGAAACCACGTATACATGCCTCAGTCTGATTGGAAATCAGGCAGCGATTACACACAACTACACAGTTGGCAGCAGCTGGAAAAGACGTCCGGGTACATCGTCGAAATATTGTGCATACGAATGGAACTAACAACTGGACTGAACGACCGGAAGCACACCACCAATCCTCTAGCATATTAAGGGATGGGACGGAGATGAGACTGGGGTGACGTGTAGAAATAATTTTCAGGGGTCGCTGGGCTGATTGGTAACAATACTACTGACATTTAACCTTAGGGGTGGAGGCGGCGGTAGCATCGCATGATATGTGAAGCATAACTATAGAGCGCTTGGAGCTAACTGACTCACACTTGGTACATACGTCATTAAGTGGCTCACTCTGTGATATAATGTACTATGGAACTGGGACAAAACTAGGAACCTTACAAAAATTGTTCCAGAAAATTAAGGTTTTCCCAAATGAAAGGATATGCTCCAAGGTACGACATGGTCATGTACGTAGGAACAAATATTCAATTTGAAAATTAAAAGCGTTTCCATCGAGAAAATCATGTCAGTACTGTAATTAGTCGTCTATCTGTCACATCATTAGTCTACTACACACTGACAATCAGTAGGTGAAATCAAATTAAACAGAAATATTATCAAGAACCAGTCACAAGTTAAGTACACTCCGATATCGAAGGTATTTGAAACTAACATAAATTTCTATTTTCAAAACAAGTATAATTGTTAAGACATTAATGAAACTCAGGTAAGTTGCAAAATCTCTACTCCATGGTAAAAGATCTTTTATGAAAGCTTGAAATTACTTCTTCGCTATTATATATATGTAAGTTGTTACGCGCATCTTTCACGTAGTACAGTATAGTTCTTATGTGTGATAGACAAGGCTTCTTGCATATGCGTATTTTGCACTAGGTGCAATGGTATGTATTGTCTTTTTTTCTGACTTTCCTGTTTGCCTATACCAAAAAGAAGTTACATTGTTCAGAAAACGCAGAAACAGAAAAGAACTCAATGTTTCAGTGAACGTTTTACAAAATCACAACGAGAAATTCTCACTTGATGTTTGACACGACACTCCTTGCACACGTGAGGATCACCACCTGAATCTTCGATATTGTCACCTTCCCTACCACTGCTAACTAAATCTTGCTCCAATTAACTCGAAATGTCGTCGTCAGTAAGACAAGGTGAAGCCGTGTATTTCGTTCCTTTACGTACTGAACGGCTGCCATTCTCCTGCTGCTTAACTTCATACACCAAACGTCTGTTTTAGAAACAGTGCAGACTGATCGAGCTCGTCAATATACGTGGTTTCGAGTTTAAAGGGTGGAGAAATTGTACTCCGTCACTTGTCAGAAGCAAGAGTCCATCGAAATTTTCGCGTGTCGTCATTTCACAGAATTGCCAGTCAAAGCTTTTATAGCAGTAATTGTGCTTCTACTTAAATGCATTATGCAAGACGGTCACAAACGTTTGCCAAATGTTTTGCATGTCATTTTTTTCTACTCATTGCTTTGCGTTTCAAGAGACTTAATTTGATTTCGTATTCCTTGCTATACACTTGTACCGTATTTGAAGATGACCGTCTTTATAATAAAGCATTCACGAATCCATGTTACTTTCCTCTGAAATTTATACCATGTCAGCTGATGGGTACGAGGCACATCCGCCAACAATTTATCAACACAGGAAGACAAACAAGATAACACTCCCCTTCTCACACCCTCTAACCCCGCAATAGGAGCGCTACTTACCCCTCTGCTCCTGAAAGAAAATGTCCACTTTTCCTAGGTCGCCGCAGAATTCATGAACGTCAATTAAAATGTATCGTATCTTAAAATAATACTTTCTCTGTAAGTATTTTTGTTTGCCACTGAGCAGGAAAACCACACTCTTAAGAAGCTCTTAACGCTAGTTCACGTTTTTGAATTCGGCTGCTATTTTCTAGAAGAGTGTTATTATAAAACAGTTAAGAACCGCCAGCCGCCCGATGACTTGACTGGGATCGCATGCAGCCCGCGTGCCGCAACTTAACGACCACTCATTCACATGTTATGTAACTAGTTTTAAAAACACACAGGACTTTACTTGCCGTAAAATTCTGTAACTGAATAATTAACAATATTTTCCAAATACCTTTAGTATATGTACAACACTTAAGTGAGTAGCAACTCGAAATATTTACAAATGTTGAACCACTCCATGTCTAACAACAACAAAAACTATAGAAAATAGCGGAAACTGCTGATGGCGGTCTCTGATGCGCATTCCTTCACGTGATTCGAAAATCAGTCACTAGGCTGGAGTACCGACCAAAAACCAAGTTGAGTTCCTAGGTACATTATCCCCTATATAGGTGCCGCATTCTCCCCTGCTTGAAATGTTTCAAAAGACGACTGCGTCAAAACTACAAGGTATACATAAAATGCACATACCAGTAACTCCGTTAGCAGTAAAATTTTTTCATTGCACGCCGTTTGCACAGTAATGGTGATTTATAAGGTACGGTTGTAACTTTGCTTTACAAAATTTATGAAGCAGAGTTACAGCAATCCTGCAGACATTTATTTAAGGATCTAGGGATATTCACAGTAGCTTCTCAGTATATATACCCTCTTATGAAATTTATTATTAACAACCAAACCCAATTCAAAAGTAATAGCAGTGTGCATAACTACAATACTAGGAGAAAGGACGATCTTCACTATTCAAGATTAAATCTAACTTTGGCACAGAAAGGGGTGAATTATACTGGCTCTAAAGTCTTTGGTCACTTACCAAATAGTATCAAAAGTCTGACAGATAACCAACAAGTATTTAAGAAGAAATTAAAAGAATTTCTGAATGACAACTCCTTCTACTCCATAGAGGAATTTTTAGATATAAATTAAGAAAAAAAAACAAAACAAAAATATTAAAAAAATAAAAATAAAACATAAAGAAAAACAAAAAAACACAAAAAAATAAAGTTGTTATATTAACTTAAGTATGTTGTTAAATTAACCTAATTATGTCATGTATTGGAAAATTCGACTCGTTCCACATCATTACGAAATATCGTATTCATGATCCATGGAACTAGTATTAATCTAATCTAATCTAATCTAAAGCATATAACAATAATTTATTACCAGGTACTTTATGTCAATAAAGTATAAAGCACACTTCTCACCCGTTCAAAATTCCCAGCCTGTTATACCTTAAAGCAGCATCACCAACCCATGAACCCATTAATCACCATTTCTGATTCCCGCAATAGATCAGGCTTGGTGTGCATCCACACTGAAAGAATGGATCTTTGGTCGTCACACTATATATATATATATATATATATATATATATATAGAGAGAGAGAGAGAGAGAGAGAGAGAGAGAGAGAGAGACAGAGAGAGAGAGAGAGAGAGAGAGAGAGGATCTTAAAATCATGCCTATACAATTCCTTAAACCTGTAAACAAACTTACAACAGGGAAATGACCAAATTCAACTCTGGGTGAATTTCAGATAGACCATGTTGCCCTCAACGTACGAACAAGAAAGGGGTTTTTTGAGTCAGATCACCAATAAAGATTAGATTTCAACCTAACAGAAAGAAACCACCAATGAAGAAAACAGTTAGAATTGATTTCAGAATACCTTAAACTTAACAAGAGGCAAATTCTCCAGGAAATTGGGCAATCAAACGAAACGAACTGGAAGAAACTTGCAGAAGTACCGAAAAACACTATGAACTTTGGCAAACCCCCAAGAAAGAGAAAACACAGATGGTGGAACAGCGCATGTAATCAAGCAATAGAAGAAAGAATACAAGAATGGAAAACCTTCAGTAGCAACAAAACTACAGAAAAATGGCAGGAGGTTTTGAGAATACAGAAGAGTTCATCCAAGGCAATGCGTAGAGGAAAATGTAGATATGATACAAGCCGGCTTAAAGAAATTGAACAAAAATTTATCAACGACAACACCAGAAATTTTTACAGAATTTTCAAAGAAAACCTAACAGGGTATCAACCACCTAATTTGTACCTTCGCTGGCCCGATGGATCACTGGAAACCAACCCTAAAAAGAATTGTCAAATTATAGCTGAATATTTTCACTCACTTCTCAACTGCGGGCCTCCGACAGAACAACTAGATTTCGAAAAACCCACATCCAATCCCGATTCAAATCCACCATCACTTAAAGAGATAAAGGAAACAATCAATTCTTTGAAGAACAACAAGTCTCCAGGGGAAGACGGATTCATAGCAGAAGTATGGAAATTAAATGACAGTAATCTCACAAAGCAATCCATAGAATTATATCAAATATTTGGGAAACTGAACAAATACCTGCAGAGTGGGAATGTGCATCAGTTCACCCTCTCCACAAAAAAGGTGCAAAAACAGAGAAATTTCACTGCTACCTGCAATATACAAAATTCTTTCAAAGGCCCTGTTAAACAGAGTAGAAACACAAGCGGACCAGTTAATAGGGGAGTATCAGGCAGGGTTTCGCAAAGATCGATCTTGTCTCGAACAGATATATAACTTTAAAAAAGATTGCAAGTGAGAAGATGGAGAAATACTGTGGTAACTTTTGTCGATTTTAAAAAGACTTACGATTCAATAGAAAGACAAACATTATTCCACACTTTAGAGGAGTTCAGGATTGACACTAAAACAAGGTCAATTGTTCAACAGGCATTAACAGATACTACTTCCACAGCTAAATTCATGGGAGAAACATCAGAAGCATTTCATATCTATACTGGTGTTCGCCAAGGAGATGGAATGTCCCCCCTCCTATTTAACACGGTCCTGGAAAAAATTGTAAGGACATGGGAAAAGGAAATAAAAGGAATCGTCTTGGGATTAAAAAAGAGCAGACAATCAGGGTGAAGTGTCTGGCTTTCGCGGACGATCTTTCCATTCTAACTAACAATAGAGAGGAAGCCAAACTTGCATTGGAAAAACTACACGAAATCTCACAGAAAACTGGCCTACAAATCTCCTACGAGAAAACACAGTTTATGGAAAACAAACCTGAAGATAATCTCCCCATTACTACTGAATACGGGAAAGTGGCCCAAGTTGCCCACTTCAGATATCTGGGAGAGATAATCCAACCATCAGGACTGAGCTCAGTAGCTAATAAAGATAGAATCTCTAGATTACAAAAAGCATATAAGCTCACTTGGAATCACTGTAATAAGAAATCTATTTCTGTCAATGTGAAACTAAGGCATTACAACACAGTAGTCCTACCAGAAGCACTTTATGCTGCAGAAACTACAGTGGTTGATGCTCATACGAAGATCAGAGATATTGAAAAGCACGGAAGAAAAATTGTGAGGAAAATATATGGACCAGTGTTTTGGGAAGGAATTTGGATGAAGAGGCCAACTAGAGAGATTTACAAAGACATAGAAACAATAACAGACACCATTAGAAAGAGAAGGATGAAAATTTATGGACATATCCGCAGGATGAATAAAAGCAGGCTCACAAGGCAAATCTTTAAGACAGCAAACAAGAGCAAAAACAAGACAAATTGGATCACTGAAACAGAAGCAGACATTAAAGAACTGGGAATCACACAAGACAACATAAACAATAGAGAACAGTTTAGAAACATTATAAAGAAACACACTCTTAAACAAGAACACACGGAGAACAGAACGAGAAAAAGATGGTCGGAAGAACGCAAGAGAGACTACAGTGAACGTATGAAGAGAATTTGGGAAGAACGAAGAAAGAAGAAGAAATCATGACTACTCAAGTTCAATCGCTCTCTTAAAACAGGAATAATCGGAATATATATATATATATATATATATATATATATATAGAGAGAGAGAGAGAGAGAGAGAGAGAGAGAGAGTTCTAGACATATACTGCAAGTGCTATCTTTTTAATCATTCTCGCACACTAAAAGGAGTTTGTGTGGCGTTCTCTCTCTCTATCTCTCTCTCTCTCTCTCGCACACACACACACACACACACACACACACATAATCGTACTTTTCAGTGCTGATTTTTCTTACACACGGGCACCCTGCGAAGATACACGGCCCATTCACATTAATGCGATCGCCGCCATAATCGATGTGAGTATGCAGTAACCGCTTAAAGACGGTAGATGGCAGCACTAGCAGTGGAAGGCATACGGGGTGAACATTAATAAAACCGACGAACTGCAGGGACGAATTCCTGACAGGAAATGGACGAAAAAGGGTCCTATGAACATGTGTCCGGAAATGCATCGCTGCAACGGTAGATGGCGCTGAAGAATGACAGTTGGTCTGACCACTTGCCGTGTGTTCGTTGCGTGTTGCACGCTGTGATTCATGCAGAGTGGACCGGTATTCATATCGGGAACAAGCCGGGTTGGTGTTTGTGTTCGGCTAAGCAGATGGAAATGGTCGAGAGACAGCGAGGTTATACCAAACAAGTACCCTCACAGACACTAACCATATCACACAATATTTCAAGCACTTTTTGGGCATTTGAGTGATCATGGGTCCTTCCAGACAGACGAACGCACAAGATGGCGGTGGAAAGTGCGTACATTTAATTTATTGCGTATACCAAAACCTGTCGCCTGTTTTAAAACGCAGCATTTTAGGTGTTACAGTACATTGTTCCAGATTTCTAACAAACTTTTTTAAGCACTAAAACAAGAATAATAATAATAATAATAATGAGTATTATTATAAAATGAACATAATTTGAGAAAAAGAAAACTGAAACAATTTGATTTATTGAAGAAGAAGCTAATAGATGATAAGAGAGGTTTTTAATAGAATATATGCACTACATGGCTGTTCTAGATGGGAGGACATCGGAACAACTTCGAGCCAGTCCCAGACGGAGCAACAATTTGCTTAGATCTAAGTACAAATTGTATTCAATTATGTTATTTAAAATTTTTCACTATACATAATAAATTAGTATACATTTCTCATATTACTTTTACTTTTATAGTGGAATTTCTAGTAATGAATTATGTAAAATGATCTATTATGGGAAATTTACAGTTCAGAAGGCATTTGACAGTCATATGACATTCTTGAATAATTACTGGCAATGACATGGCTTTTCTTGTGGGTGGAGAGCCTCGGACGTTCTTTTAGCCTCACATCCCCTGGACGTCTTAGCTCAGTGTATTTCCGTAATGTAAGCCGTTATGAAATTAAGCTTATCGATCATTTACAACTTACTTATTTATAGTTACAATCCTTACACATTTCCTATCTTTGGCTAGTCTTCTATATATACCTTTATCTTTTTCATTGTTTTATTATTTACTTTGACATTGTTCTGTATATCCATGTTGTCTTGATCTGAGTTTGTTGAAGCATTCGAGCCAGTGGTTGTGTTGTTGTCAGAATCGTTTCATGTATTGTGTTGCCTTGTAGGGTGATTCCCTATTCTCCGGCTCATGTAAGGTTCTTCCTGCCTGGATGCTGTGTGGAGTGATTTTGAAATTTTGTCTGTGATGGTGTTTAGTTCTAACCAGTCATTCAGCTGTCTTACCCTTTGTCATGTGCCACTGTCGTGCTGTTGTGGTCGTATGTGTCTAAAAACGTCATATCGTAATGTGCTGTGTTCCGCTATGCCGATTTCTCCACACGTGCATATGCCTGTGTCACTTAATCCAGCACGATGGAGATGTTGTGGGTACAGTCCATAACTGTGCGTGCACCAGGTTTGGATGACCAGGCTCTACAGGATATTGAGACGAACCCTTGTACAAGCTCCACGTAAGTGGCCGCCAACATAGAGCAAACCAAAATACGATTATATGTATCCCGCATGACAACTGTACTGTCCCTGTAACCTGCAATCCCATGGAGGCCACTTTGGACATCTGTTGTGACGTGGATGCACTGCAACTCCATACTTTGTTCTGGGACGATTGGTTGTCGTTGCACGCACATGACGCATGACAACTGTACTGTCCCTGTAACCTGCAATGATAATGAGCGCACGGCATTGGTGGCTGGGAGATCCCTCGCGGGGCGGCTCGACCACTGCTCCATAAGTTCTTTAACGCCACAACGGCGACTTGCGCGTGAATGAGGATGAGATGATGATGAAAGACACACAACACTCAGTCATCTCGAGGCAGAGAAAATCCCTGACCCCGCCGGGAATCGAACCCGGGACCCTGTGCCCGGGAAGCGAGAACGCTACCGCAAGACCACGAGCCGCGGACCCGTATAAAGTGTTTCGGTGGGACACGAAAAACAGTGTAGTCATTGTAATGCGGAAACAGAGCGATTTATCTGACGTCCAAAAGGGCACGGTCATTGGCTTTCGGGCCAAGGGTGGAAGCATTTCCGAAATGACTTAAGTCTGTAAAATGTTTGTGTGCCACTGTGGTTAAAGTATTCCGTGCATGATAAAATGGCGCTGTCGGAAACCGGCACCGAGGCAACTGTGATGCAGCGTGGGCCATAGATGACACGGGTGAATGACGGATGTGGAGATGTATGCGGACTACTAGACGTTCAACAGTTGAGCAATTAACTGCCCAGATGAACCAAAGGCTACCAACATTATCTCCTCAACGACTACTCAGCCAAAGTTCCTGTGTATGAGCCTCTGTAGCAGGCGCCTGGATCGTGCACTCATGCGCTGCCTTTCCAGATAAATCAAGTTTTATGCCCCATCGCATAGATAGCCGTCTGCGTGTACGTTGCGAAATGGCTGGAAGCAAACAAGTAGGGAGTGTTATTATTTGGCGAATGTTTTCGTTGCCTTCCTTAGGTGATTTCGTCAGTCTGGAAGGCACAATGTATCAAAAGAAGTATATATCTATTCTTGGGTATCGTTTCCACCCCTGCATGCAGTTTGTTTTTCATCTACACGATGGTATCTACCAGCAGGACAATACAACGTGTCACACAGCTCGAAGTGTGCGTGCGTGGTTCAAAGAGCACCAGGATGATTCTACCGTACTCTTCTTGCCACCAAATTCCCCGGATTGAACCGCAATTGGGAATGTGTGGGACCACCACGATCGGGCTGTTCGCGTCACAGGTCATCAGCGGAGAAACCTGACCGTGGCACTGGACTCTGCATGGCTCCAGATACCTGTTGGTACCTTCCAGAACCTCACTGATTCTCCTCCTGTACGTAACGCAGTGGTCCTCTCTGCAGAAGGTGGGTTATTCAGGCTTGTGACAGGTTGTCACGTTAATGTGACTGGACAGTGTATTTACTGTATCGAGCAATCGATCTGTGAAAACATAACTGTTATTGACACACGCAGTAGTAGTACACGAGGAAACACCGACGAGGTCGCTTCGGCGGTCAGTCTGCGGCGAACGAGCCGCGTGATCTGCTGGGAACGTTTTAGTTAGAATGCAAAACGGGAGTTCTAGTTCGACACTGTCGGGCCGTAGGGGTTGGTGTACAGAGACGCTGCTGCACTTGCCTAAGACATTAAGACAGTTTCTGTTCTTCATTCTCAGATGTCGTGTTGTAAATGAGTGCCTGTTTTCTGGTTTGTAGTGCAACACTTGCTGTAGTGGCATTTACAGCATTTCTAGATCTTTTATGAGCACTTATCCATATGAAAACGATACACTCGTTCCCCCGATGATGTGTGCCGTTATCAAAGCACTGCGCAGAATCAGTTTTACATTAATCCATCCGAATATTAGGACAGTTGAATTTATCACACCATATTGTGTGAGCCCTTTACAACACTTTCTCATGCGTGCGTAATTCTTTTCGTTTAAATCTTTCACTTGAGGTGATTTATTGTACCACTTGGTCCATACACGGATGTTATGTGTGTCACGCCGTGGTGGCTTTAAATGCAATTATATTTTCTTTATAAAAGCTTCTGAAGTTTATCTGTGATCCCTTGCCATTATTTTAACCCTGTCGGACCTGAATTTTTCTGAAGGAAGGAAAATTTCTCTTTATGTTGCAATGCTCTTAGGTGATTTTGTAATGGCTTTTAGATGGAAGATTTATACAAAAATATATACCTGTTTTCAAAATACTTGTCTTCATTTTATACACTAAAATAACTAATCACGAAATATTCTCTATTGTAATAAATAGTAAGATGATCATTCAATAATTATCAAGCAAAATAACAATAACAGTATTCAATTACACAGTGGAGGCTGTGTGTTTGGGGCGCTCCTCGCAGCCTTCATGTGCCATTTTCCAGCTTTCCTATCAGCTGGCAGAGAGGTAGCTCACTGTGTCTGACGGTCAGCAATGCCATTGGAACAGCGTCCCCTGACAACAGGACACACTGTGCTAAAGCTGCCTAGGTGAACAGAGAAAGGGGAAGGTGTGTATCAAGTACATCTGGTTTGCACCAGCTCAGGTCTAGCCATTATGTTATCACAGGACGCATTACCAGAATCATAAAACAGAATGGGATAAACAATTTCCCTCAGTCTTTTAGATATTCCGCTCATTACGACTGCTCATCACACACAGCAGCACTATCTTGCAAACTGTCGACAGTTCACCTCGTGGGTAGTGGTCGTAAGATTCTACCTTTTATTTGGCAAAGTAAAGATAGTTGGTTTTGCCTTGGACAAAAGTCATTTCTAGTCATTTGTTTCATACATATACCTCTCTTCAAAATGGGTTGAGCAGAGGTAAGTGACTGTAGTCAGAAACCAGTTGTCTCGTTTCATATTCAGAACCCTTATTTTTCTTAGCTCAATGTCTTTCAAAGGAAACATGTAATTACTGAAAACCAAATTACTTTCCTGTACTTATATTAAGAACGCTTACAATTCCAATATGCTCACTGGCTCTTTATCTCTTCGACTGTGCTCAACGAACTGAGTTAGGGCTGGCTGGTGGCGCTGCGTGCTCGATGAATGGCACTCGGGCTCGCAGCTGATAACATTCGGGGTGCTCTGCAACGTGAATTTGGAGTTTTACACCAGCCACATAGGTCAATTTTATATTTTCACATTCGTTTTTGACGATAGGTTGTTAGCAAAAATAATTAATGAGACGAACAAATGTGCTGAACAGTTTGTATGTTCATACGTGAGTGCACAGAAACAAGGATCACGTGTGCACGGATGGGTACCAACCAACAACTGAAATTTCTATTCTTTGTTCCCAGTGCTGTTCCTACAAGACATAGTTCAGAAACCCGATTTTGACACGTATTACTCAAGGAAAGAAATTCTTGAAACATCTACTTTCTGGAAAGAATTGTGCATGCGTTCGCTCCTCCAGTTAAAATCTTCATACGACTTTTAAAATAAATCAATTGTAACATGCTTAATTTCATAATACACAGTCCTGCCGCCAGAAGCTTCGAATTCTTTTATAACTTACAATCGCAATAATCACTTGATTTGAGAAAAGTGCACCGAAACATGTCAGACAATGCTGCACTGCAAGAAAGCGCCGCGAGGCACAGGAATAATCACGCAGATGGGAACAGATAGTGGCGCAAGGTACAGCCTGGTCAAGGGGTTAATAAACGTTAAAAATCTATTGCATTTTTTAGCCATACTTACTTTTAATATAGAATTTTTTTTTATCCTTTCGATTTCTGCAATCGAATGCTGGAGACACTACAGGCATGTTTAGTTCATATTTTGTTACACAAGTTTTTCAGTAAAACGAAGTATTTCATTACTAACAGAACAGCTGACATTTCAAACACAGGCAGTCTACTGGCGTCTCATAATGTTTTCACGACACAGGACATGGCGCCCAAGTTAATGTAAGTTGCCACAAGGAGCACTGTAAATAATGTCTTAGCCATTCTGCGAAATTGTAACTTATTGATCTGGATCAACGAGCTAAAATTTCATAGAGCGGCTATCACATGAATTACAGCTCCTCTTGCAGGAACTTACATTAAGACGGCCTCCATTTCAACAGTGGTCAGAACTTAACGAGAAGTCCAATGAGTTAAAATCAGGCTCATCAGTTCCTAGTTTTAATTAAGTCTGGAGACACAGACTAATTCTCATAATTTCAATTTTTTGTACAGTAAAATTATTATTAAAATCTTGTAGTGGAATTTCATTCTTTTAGTACTTAGTATACCTGTTCATGATGACTATATTTACTGCCTTCCAAGTCCAAAACAGCTGAAAGCACAATACGACAGAGTACAAGCAGAGACTGTGCTACTGAAGAAGTATATACATCAACTTGGTATGCGACACAAAAGAAGAATAGTGCAGTAACAGACTTCAGTTCCCGGTTCGAAAAAAAAAAAAAACCTGTGATTCAGTTTATGGTCTGTTAAATGGTGAAAATGTAAAGGATCTCTTGAAACAGCTTCTGGAACTCAAAGTTAATGGTAAAATATCGCAGTATTCTCGGCATAAAAGGAAATTGAGTGTGACGCTACATTTTTATTTTGCTAAGGCAAACTCTTTACCAAAATTTGTGAAATCATCTCACCCAAGAATATTTCACTGCCATTTACAAGAAGTTCTTTACTTACAAACAGTGACCACCTTCTTACAGCAATTGAATTTGGGAAAGAAACGTATAGTGCGAAACTTACAAAACTGGTCCTCATACATTATTTTATCTGTAGAAAAATCATTAATGTGCCTCTAAAACTTTTGAGAAGATACATAAATTTATTAACACAACATATACAGCAAGCTTTTTTTAATTTAAACCTCAGTTAAAACACTCCTAAAATAGAATTTCAGTGAAAACAACATGAAAATTAAATACTATTGAAAACACTGTAGAAATCAAATATGAGTAAAACGTTGTAAAAAAACGAAATCTCAAATAATTTTATTGCATTCTAAGTCATCGTCATTATTATTGTTGTTGTTAGTATTGAACTACTTCTGTTGATTACTGGTGACACATAATCTTTTAAAAATGCTCTAGTTCGTAGTTGAGTTGTTTTTGAGGCTGTGACTCTGCAATTAAAGTACAAACAAAAAATACAGAATTTCTGCATCAGCCACCGTTTCTATTAGCTAACCACGAAGTATTCCGAAATTTACTGCACAATCTTCAGGACGACCAACAAGATGTTATCATGAGTAGACAAATGCATTTTGACTCGTCTTATCTACATGAAAAGGTTTATCCTTATTTTAACCAAAACCTCCCTTGTTGCTGTTAGTGTACACGAAATCACTCCAGTTAACTGTTTTTTTTTTTTTTTGAGAAAAAATGAGATAGCCTGTACTATTTGAAGTTAGTTAAAGGCAGAATGAGATTTTCACTCTGCAGCGGAGTGTGTGATGAAATGAAACTTTCTGGCAGATTAAAACTGTGTGCCTGACCGAGACTCGAAATCGGGACCTTTGCCTTTCCCGGGCAAGTGCTCTACCGACTGAGCTACCGAAACACTACTCGCGCCCGGTCCTCACAGCTTTACTTCCGCCAGTATCTCGTCTCTTACCTCCCAAACTTTACAGAAGCTCTCCTGCGAACCCTGCAGAATTAGCACTCCTGAAAGAAAGGATATTGCGGAGACATGGCTTAGCCACAGCCTGGGGGATGTTTCCAGAATGAGATTTTCACTCTGCAGCGGAGTGTGCGCTGATATGAAACTTCCTGGCAGATTAAAACTGTGCGCCCGACCGAGACTCGAACTCGGGACCTTTGCCTTTCGCGGGCAAGTGCTCTACCGACTCAGCTACCGAAACACGACTCGCGCCCGGTCCTCACAGCTTTACTTCTGCCAGTATCTCGTCTCCTACCTTCCAAACTTTACAGAAGCTCTCCTGCGGACCTTGCAGATACTGGCAGAAGTAAAGCTGTGAGGACCGGGCGTGAGTCGTGCTTCGGTAGCTCAGATGGTAGAGCACTTGCCCGCGAAAGGCAAAGGTCCCGAGTTCGAGTCTCGCTTAGGCACACAGTTTTAATCTGCCAGAAAGTTTCATTTCAGCGCACACTCCGCTCCAGAGTGAAAATCTCATTCTGGGAACATCCCCCAGGCTGTGGCTAAGCCATGTCTCCGCAGTATCCTTTCTTTCAGAAGTGCCAGTTCTGTAAGGTCCGCAGGAGAGCTTCTGTAAAGTTTGGAAGGTAGGAGACGAGATACTGGCAGAAGTAAAGCTGTGAGGAGCGGGCGTGAGTCATGCTTCGGTAGCTCAGATGGTAGAGCACTTGCCCGCGAAAGGCAAAGGTCCCAAGTTCGAGTCTGGGTCGGGCACACAGTTTTAATCTGCCAGAAAGTTTCATTAGTTAAAGGCAATTTCAAGGCAGTGTAACAAAGCAGATGAGGCCTCTTACTACAGAGAAAATGGCACCCAGGAATTCAATTTGCTTCAAACATGGTGGACTTGTAGCCACTCCATGAAATTTAAACTTATTGATCTGGATCCTATGCTATCATCAAGATGTGTATTTTGTGCTGTGCATAATATAATTAAGACTCTACACTTAAAGGCTGTGTACATGCTTCCATGCCATATTCAGGTCTTACCCATATACTTGTTGATCTTGACAACATAAAACAGGTTGATATGTATATAATTTAGTTTCTGGAACGTTAAATACGAAGCCATAATCGAGGATACTCACAACTTGTTGCACACCATCGACAACGATATTTGAGGAATTCGCGATGAAGTCAAGGTTTTGGAGCTCTCTTTTCCTTCAATAGAAACCGTGAAAACAGTGCGGTATAATGAACTGAACATCATAACATTTCAAAACCCCATGGCAGTTAGACAAACACAAACAGGAGTATGAGCTACACACCACAGTGCAATGGATATTTCCACTACGCCAGGAAGTGAGATTAAGCCACACTAGACAATGTTGACTGTTCTGATGGTTTCTTCAACTTCATGTCAACACCTGCAACAACAATAAACTGTCGATCTATCAGCTCAAGTGGTTCTTCTGTGCCACATTTACAGTAAAGGGCCCTGCCATTTGTACTCAAACACACAAATCTGGTGATTTCATGCACCAACAAGTTACCAAAGATTACGAAAAATTTGTGGTAGTTATTAGCAGTTTGGACAAGCAGGTGGTTGCTTTAGTGTCCAACATTATTATCACATCAGCAGTTACCTTGCCTTAAAAACTGAATTAATTGCCCACTGCACCAAGTCACTTGACCAAAGGCTCAGACAAGTTTTGTATTAAGAAAAGCAAGGTGACTAAGCCCCTTCAGAATTTTGGGCGGCATCTAAAAGGTACGCCGGCCGGGGTGACCGAGCGGTTCTAGGCGCTACAGTCTGGAACCGCGCGACCGCTACGGTCGCAGGTTCGAATCCTTCCTCTGGCATGGATGTGTGTGATGTCCTAAGGTTAGTTAGGTTTAAATAGTTCTAAATTCTAGGGGACTGATGACCTCCTAAGTTAAGTCCCATAGTGCTCAGAGCTATTTGAACCATCTAAAAGGTACGATAAACACAGTTCCTGACAAATTGTTGTTATATTTTTGGCAACAGCAGCTACCGTCACAGCTGCAAGTAGCAATGGTAGCGCTTGAAGGTCAGCCATTAGACAAGTTACTAAATGTGACCGATAGAGTGTGTGTCATCAACAAACGATACATAAGCCGATTCCATACGGTGGATGCCAAACTCAGCCAGAGAGATGACACCATAATGCGTCACCATCATGCCGCAACACTCGCCGAGCGTTCCTGAAAAGCTCCACAGTTTATGCACCACAGCTGAGATGCCGGTCAGACAGTTTCGAACACAGCAGCAATGGGACGGAATGGTAAACAGCCCCAATCCAAACATACTACAGTGCCTCAGCCACAAGATTACACGCAATCCCAGGGCAGTTTAGTTAATGTTTGATGGTATCTCAGACATTTCGGCCGACATGCTTTGAAATACACTAAACCATGCACCTACTCAAATGACAGTCATGATCTGGATTAGACATATCACAAGCTGAACAAAGAGAAGCACCAGCCATGAGTATAAGATAATCACCAGGCAGAACGCTATCATGAATCAAATTGCACTATGACAGTTGAACGTACATGGCAGGAGAACAACATTGACACAGGCTCCTCAAAAACTTCTGCTGTCACACATCCAGCCTTGCCACAATCGTCGCTTGTAAGATACAGGCATATAGGCACGACTTTCTTGGTTGACACCGGCTCAGATGTCAGCTCTCTCCCAGCCTTGTGCGTACCTGACAATAAGCCAGACGAACATTCATTCCTGAAAAGAGTTAACAACTTAGTGGTCTCCCTCCATGGACACATACACTACTGGCCATTAAAATTGCTACACCACGAAGATGACGTGCTACAGACGCGAAATTTAACCGACAGGAAGAAGATGATGTGATATGCAAATGATTAGCTTTTCAGAGCATTCAGACAAGGTTGGCGCCGGTGGCGACACCTACAACGTACTGACATGATGACAGTTTCCAACCGATTTCTCATACACAAACGGCAGTTGACCGGCGTTGCCTGGTGAAACGTTGTTGTGATGCCTCGTGTAAGGACGAGAAAAGCGTACCATCACGTTTACGACTTTGATAAAGGTCGGATTGTAGCCTATCGCGATTGCGGTTTATCGTATCTCGACATTGCTGCTCGCGTTGGTCGAGATCCAATGACTGTTAGCAGAATATGGAATCGGTGGGTTCAGGAGGGTACTACAAAACGCCGTGCTGGATCCCAACGGCCTCGTATCACTAGCAGTCGAGATGACAGGCATCTTATCCACATGGCTGTAACGGATCGTGCAGCCATGTCTCGATCCCTGAGTCAACAGATGGGGACGTTTGCAAGACAACAACCATCTGCACGAACAGTTAGACGACGTTTGGAGCAGCATAGACTATTAGCTCGGAGACTATGGCTGCGGTTACCCTTGACGCTGTATCACTGACACAAGCGCCTGCGATGGTGTACTCAACGACGAATCTGGGTGCACGAATGGCAAAATGTCATTTTTTCGTATGAATCCAGGATCTGTTTACAGCATCATGATGGTCGCATCCGTGTTTGGTGACATAGCGGGGAACGCACATTGGAAGCGTGTATTCGTCATCGCCATACTGGCGTATCACCCGGCGTGATGGTATGGGGTGTCATTGGTTACACGTATCGGTCACCTCTTGTTCGCACTGACGGCACTTTGAACAGTGGACGTTACATTTCAGATTTGTTACGACCCGTGGCTCGACCCTTCATTTGATCCCTGCGAAACCCTACGTTTCAGCAGGATAATGCACGACCGCAGGTCCTGTACGGGCCTTTCTGGATACAGAAAATGTTCGACTGCTGCCCTGGCCAAAACATTGTCCAGATCTCTCACTAATTGAAAACTTCTGGTCAATGGTGGCAGAGCAACTGGCTCGTCACAATACGCCAGTCACTACTCTTGATGAACTGTGGTATCGTGTTGAAGCTGCATGGGCAGCTGTACCTCTACACGCCGTCCAAGCTCTGTTTGACTCAATGCCCAGGCGTATCAAGGCCGTTATTACGGCCAGAGGTTGTTGTTCTGGGTACTGATTTCTCAAGATCTATGCACCCAAATTGCGTGAAAATGTAACCACATGCCAGTCCTAGTATAATATATTTGTCCAGTGAATACCCGTTTATCATCTGTATATCTTCTTGGTGTAGCAATTTTAATGGCCAGTAGTGTACTATTGACTATCGCTGTAGGCCTCAATAAGCCCTTCACGTGGAAATTTGTAGTTGCCAACATAGCCAAAACTATATTAGGTGCCGATTTCCTTGCGGATTATGCATTAATAGCGGACTTGAAGAGAGCACAACTATAGAGCACAGTCAATGTCAGCACAGTAATTGGTATGCAGAGACTCTGGTTGTAGCATGGTTCAGAGAACAGACAAAACCAATGCCTGTGACAACCTACAGCTGGCATCAGATATGAGCAAAAAGAAGGGAAACACTGTCACTTGAACTCAAATGAAATCTGAAACCCCAGATTATAATCTGAAATATCTTTCACATTTATAGAGTAATTAGTGTGCTTCACAATCTACTTTTAACTTTGTAAAGACGTATCAAGAGAAGAATAAAAAAATGAGAAGTTACTTGAAGAAAATCAAGATTAAACTCAGATTGTCTTCCAGGAAAAATGACTGGTAAAGGCGAAGACGTATAAAAATTGAAAAAAGGAAGAGCTCATTTCTGAAAATCATTTGAGAATCACAAAGTGAAGTCTCTGACGGATTTACGGCTATCAGCACAGAATAGTGGCGTCAAACACAATGCCATGCATTATATGGATACCACACTGGGTCAATCTGTTTCATAGTGTGTTCGCAGAATTACCTCAGAGTGTCTCACAGAAACAAAGGCAATATTGAAATAAATGCTCCAAGATGGGATAATCTGTTGTTCCAACGGCCCACGATCTTCACCTTTGCACATTATTTGCAAGGGAAATGGCACCCCTGTGGTGATTACTACACTTTAAATGCCAGGACAGTACCAGACAGATTCCTTATACCAAACTTAGATTTTACGTGTGCGCTAGCTAAAACGAGCGTTTTCAACATCACAGACTGCTGAAAAACATACAACCAAATTCTGGTGGCGCCTTGTAGTATCCCAAAGATGGAGGTAATTATGCCCTTTTGTCTAGCTGAGTTTTTTTATCTATGCTGTTTGGCTTCAAAAGTGCCTTATGGACATGACAACGCCTTTTGGATGAGGTCTTGAAGGAGCTTCCATTTTTCTGGTCATACCTTGATGAGAGTCTATTGTTTCCTCCAAATGACATCCTCCGCAGAACTCAGTTGGTGCAGCAACTGCATGGTCAAGTAGCCAAGATCCAATGGCTACATGCTTTGCACCACAGCAAAAACCCTGTATTCGTCCACAAAGCTTTGGATGACTATTCACATCATGCTCCATACAGATCTCACCAGGTCGTTTGTTACACTATGATCTGGGTTTGAAACACCCCTGTTATTGCTTTTATTGGGTTTTGTGTGATGTACTGAAGTCGCCAAAAAGTTAATTATTATGAATATATGAGCGTGTACTTAATGGATGAAAGGTCATCGGTTTTTCTGCTGTGGTTACGGGGGTATTTCAACAGAGTGCAGTTGTTCTGAGTCGGAATAGTTGATGATTGAAAGTTTTTCTATTATTAAAGACCACAAAGGTTGCGGTATACATATTGATGTGTATTTTCTATTAACACACAAATTCTGAGGCAGTTGCTACCTTCGCCTTACACATTTAATTACGGTTATATCTGTTATTAGTTGCTGATTTTAAATACTTCGTCACACGCAATGATGATGGTTAACGTTCACAACAATCCTCACTGCAAACCATGGTTGTTGCTGGCCGACGCGGTTGACACGAAACACGTAATTCAGCACTTGTCACTTTTGGTTTTCTATCACTCGCGAATCGGTATTGATGAGGGTCAACCCCACGATGATAAGGGGACACGCTCATTTGTAACACTCCGGTGGATTTACAATTTACTCCTCAGTTGGCACACCTGCCGCTGACACCGTACTCAGCTCGACCACCATTCTTGCCCGTCTTCCCAGTACTCTTTCACTCGACACTAATCTTACTGCCTCCTGCAGCGGTCGACAATCGACTCCTGTCTGCTATCGGCCTGGGTGTCGGATACTGATATCTATGTTCTTGGTACCACGGATCCCTTACAGGTTTAATGCTTCCTATTAAAATTAGGCACTTTTTAAACACATTTTCCTCAGGTAGGGGATACCAAGTCTAACACTATCAGAAGGACACAAGTTCAAAATGTAGTCTACCATTTCAGTCACATCCACACACAGGGAAACCAAATGTAACACTATCACAGCAGACAGAGGACCGAATGTTTGCAATATCATCTGCCACAAAACGTACATGGGGACGCATGGTGATGCTATGTGTGATTTATAGATGGAAGTCTAGTGCGTCCGCCCCTTACTTCTCGGAACTGAATTGTTGCCTTTCTTCTGTGTCGATCTCAAGTTCTAACATTTGTGCTATACACAGTACATAATAATGTGACAAGTGGGTAGGTTTAAATGCTAGGTATAACAAGAATCGTAAAATAGGATGCCAACTAATTTTGTTTTATTTCAAAAATCGCAATATTAGGAAAACAATTTCTAGAGCCAGTCAATCGTTAATACTCATAACAAGATTCGTGGTCATTAATCATTAGCTTCCGAGCACCGCAAAAGTCACAAAAATATTTCACACTCTCTTAGAATCGACATAAGATTCCACAAATATGTTTCCATTAGCAACTTTAACAATTAATTCCGTCTTTACGCAGAGTAGCACTTCGTACACTAGCTGGTGTGTTGCCACCTCGAAAACCGATTGTAGACTGCCTTGAATTAACACAACATCGCAGAAGTACGTCATCCGAGGCAATTTTTCAACAAACTGTTCCATCTTTACATGAGATCAGATTTTATATACGGATTCATGTATTACCTCCCCAGAAACCAATCGCAGACTGGCACTGAGCTATATAGCAATTCGGCGCCTGCCTTCTCATGTCGCACTTGTGATTGGTCCATCCTTTCCATCAATAAACACTGACAGAAACTAAAATTTTTAGTTAGCATTTCCTTGCGAACTGAGTGATACTGAAATTATTATTAACAAGTTCTCAGTGCAAGTAACGTCAGCATGTTTGGAGCTGTATATTGATATCTAAACAGTAAATACAAATAATAAAAGATTCACTACTTGATGCCAGAGTCATAGGTGAATCTGTTCCAGTACGATACAATATATATAAATGACCTAGTAGATAGTGTCGGAAGTTCCATGCGGCTTTTCGCGGATGATGCTGTAGTATACAGAGAAGTTGCAGCGTTAGAAAATTGTAGCGAAATGCAGGAAGATCTGCAGCGGATAGGCACCTGGTGCAGGGAGTGGCAACTGACCCTTAACATAGATAAATGTAATGTATTGCGAATACATAGAAAGAAGGATCCTTTATTGTACGCTTATATGATAGCGGAACAAACACTGGTAGCAGTTACTTCTGTAAAATATCTGGGAGTATGAGTGCGGAACGATTTGAAGTGGAATGATCACATAAAATTAATTGTTGGTAAGGCGGGTACTAGGTTGAGATTCATTGGGAGAGTCCTTACAAAATGTAGTCCATCAACAAAGGAGGTGGCTTACAAAACACTCGTTCGACCTATACTTGAGTATTGCTCATCAGTGTGGGATCTGTACCAGATCGGGTTGACGGAGGAGATAGAGAAGATCCAAAGAAGAGCGGCGCGTTTCGTCACAGGGTTATTTGGTAACCGTGATAGCGTTACGGAGATGTTTAGCAAACTCAAGTGGCAGACTCTGCAAGAGAGGCTCTGTGCATCGCGGTGTAGCTAGCTCGCCAGGTTTCGAGAGGGTGCGTTTCTGGATGAGGTATCGAATATATTGCCTCCCCCTACTTATACCTCCCGAGGAGATCACGGAGGCTTTCAGACAGTCGTTCTTCCCGTAAACCATATGCGACTGGAACAGAAAAGGGAGGTAATGACAGTGGCACGTAAAGTGCCCTCCGCCACACACCGTTGGGTGGCTTGCGGAGTATAAATGTAGATGTAGATGTAGACTCTAGCTCGAGTTGCCATTCTCACACTATGTGAGCATCTGGCACATCATATGATGAGTCTGTCTTGTGGTCTTATCCACTCACTATACTATCATAATAAAATATTCCTATACTGTGTAAGTTCCCCACTTTGTGTTACTGTATGAAATTTAGCCCAAATTTACCTCCCACTCTATAAAAAGCCTATGTATTACCAAAACTATGTACCCACAAACTATTATCCAGCTTAAACTTATGTGCTAACCTTTAACTAAACGGTGCCTAATTTGAATTGACCTTTAAGTGGTCTGAATACAACTCGTCTTTATATCAAATGCACAGCTGAAGTAAAACAATTATCTGGCTCTAATCAAAATTTCTAATCACCTCACATCTTGACAACATTGTTGCAGATTTCTCGAAAGCACAACAGCAGACAGCAAGCAGGCCGTGGCTAAGCTAGATTTATGTTTCTGAAAAAATTTCCAAACAGCATTCAGAATTTTGCATACCACATGGTGCAATCTTGTACTGTATAATGATAAACCTTTTTCAAACAGTGGAATGGGGAGAGTAATTACTTGTATGAAATGATATTCCAAGACAACGATTTTAGAATGAAGTATAGGTGATCTTCACACATAATATTGGTCTGAACAATACTATGCTTAACAAAGTGATTATGATTTAAAAAGAGTACAATGTTAACACATAATTTCTATATAAACAAAACAACTTAATCAGTTGATATGTTCTGAGCAAGTGAACAAAGTTAACTAGCTGACCATAATCATTCCAACAACCTATCTGTGCAGTGCTGCAGTCTTACCTTAAACTTCTCTTTAAAAAAAAAAAATTGCCTTTCAGTACAACATCATATTCATCCTTGCTGCCCTTTATGATGAATCTTTCTCCATCCACCACATATAATGACAAGTCAACACAGCGCTGCTAAAGATGTCCACCACCTACCAGACTTCAACTAAGAATGTATCACACTTCACATAGGAAAGACTGCGCCACAACAAGGCCATAGATTATTAAGTATAACCTGCTCTCTCTCTCTCTCTCTCTCTCTCTCTGATGTGCACATCAATAACTTACAACAATCAAAAGGACATGTCCACCTTACAACTGTGCATTAAAACATAGCAATAAAACGTAATAAACATGGGCAGTGATGTGGTATAAACACCAGATATCGCCCAACATGAATGTCTTTTGGGAAAATCTAATTTTGAAAAATTAGAAAATTTAAAAAATAAGAAATAATTCCAATCCTACATCTACATCTACATGACTACTCTGCAATTCTCATTTAAGTGCTTGGCAGAGGGTTCGTCGAACCAGAATCATACTATCTCTCTACCATTACACTCCCGAACAGCGCGCGGGAAAAACGAACACCTAATCCTTTCTGTTCGAGCTCTGATTTCTATTATTTTATTTTGATGATCATTCCTACCTATATAGGTTGGGCTCAACAAAATATTTCGCATTCGGAAGAGAAAGTTGCTGACTGAAATTTCGTAAATAGATCTCGCCGCGACGAAAAATGTCTTTGCTTTAATGACTTCCATCCCAGCTCGCGTATCATATCTGCCACACTCTCTCCCCTATTACGTGATAATACAAAACGAGCTGCCCTTTTTTGCACCCTTTCGTGTCCTTCGTCAATCCCACCTGGTAAGGATCCCACACCGCGCAACAATATTCTAATAGAGGACGAACGAGTGTAGTGTAAGCTGTCCCTTTAGTGGACTTGTTGCATCTTCTAAGTGTCCTGCCAATGAAACGCAACCTTTGGCTCGCCTTCCCCACAATATTATCTAAGTGGTCTTTCCAACTGAAGTTGTTCGTAATTTTTACACCCAGGTACTTAGCTGAATTGACAGCCTTGCGAATTGTACTATTTATCGAGTAATCGAATTCCAACGGATTTATTTTGGAACTCATGTGGATCACCTCACACTTTTCGTTATTTAGCGTCAACTGCCACCTGCCACACCATACAGCAATCTTTTCTAAATCGCTTTGCAACTGATACTGGTCTTCGGATGACCTTACTAGACGGTAAATTACAGCATCATCTGCGAACAACCTAAGAGAACTGCTCAGATTGTCACCCAGGTCATTTATATAGATCAGGAACAGCAGAGGTCGCAGGACGCTTCCCTGGGGAACACCTGATATCACTTCAGTTTTACTCGATGATTTGCCGTCTATTACTACGAACTGCGACCTTCCTGACAGGAAATCACGAATCCAGTCGCACAACTGAGACGATACCCCATAGGCCCGCAGCTTGATTAGAAGTCGCTTGTGAGGAACGGTGTCAAAAGCTTTCCGGAAATCTAGAAATACGGAATCAACTTGAGATCCCCTGTCGATAACGGCCATTACTTCGTGTGAATAAAGAGCTAGCTGCGTTGCACAAGAACGATGTTTTCTGAAACCATGCTGATTAGGTATCAATACATCGTTCCCTTCGAGGTGATTCATAATGT
Source organism: Schistocerca piceifrons (assembly GCF_021461385.2). Lineage (NCBI taxonomy): Eukaryota > Metazoa > Arthropoda > Insecta > Orthoptera > Acrididae > Schistocerca > Schistocerca piceifrons. Next base: position 15,734,156 of record NC_060149.1, read on the forward strand.
TTGAATACAGTATATGCTTCAAAACCCTACTGCAAACCGACGTCAATGATATAGGTCTGTAGTTAGATGGATTACTCCTACTACCCTTCGTAAACACTGGTGCGACCTGCACAATTTTCCAATCTGTAGGTACAGATCTATCGGTGAGCGAGCGGTTGTATATGAGTGCTAAGTAGGGAGCTATTGTATCAGCGTAATCTGAAAGGAACCTAATCGGTATACAATCTGGACCTGAAGACTTGCCCGTATCAAGCAATTTGAGTTGCTTCGCAACCCCTAAGAAACTCATGCTAGCAGCTGTTCGTGTTTCAAATTCTGGAATATTCCATTCGTCTTCCCTGGTGAAGGAATTTCGGAAAACTGCGTTCAATAACTCCGCTTCAGCGGCACAGTCGTCGGTAACAGTACCATCGGCACTGCGCAGCGAAGGTATTGACTGCGTCTTGCCGCTTGTGTACTTTATATACGACCAGAATTTCTTCGGATTTTATACCAAATTTCGAGACAATGTTTCGTTGTGGAACCTATTAAAGGCATTTCGCATTGATGTCCGTGCCAAATTTCGCGCGTCTGTAAATTTTAGCCAATCTTCGGGATTTCGCGTTCTTCTGAACTTCGCATGCTTTTTCCGTTGCCTCTGCAACAGCGTTCGGACCTGTTTTGTGTACCATGGGGGATCAGTTCCATCTCTTACCAATTTATGAGGTATGAATCTCTCAATTGTTGTTGCTACTATATCTTTGAATTTGAGCCACATCTCGTCTACATTTGCATAGTCAGTTCGGAAGGAATGGAGATTGTCTCTTAGGAAGGCTTCTAGTGACACTTTATGCGCTTTTTTAAATAACATTATTTTGCGTTTGTTTCTGGTGGATTTGGAAGAAACGGTATTGAGCCTAGCTACAACGACCTTGTGATTACTAATCCGTGTATCAGTCATGATGCTCTCTATCAGCTCTGGATTGTTTGTGGCTAAGAGGTCAAATGTGTTTTCGCAACCATTTACAATTCGCGTGGGTTCGTGGACTAACTGCTCGAAATAATTTTCGGAGAAAGCATTTAGGACAATCTCGGAAGATGTTTTCTGCCTACCACCGATTTTGAACAAGTATTTTTGCCAACATATCGAGGGAAGGTTGAAGTCCCCACCAACTATAACCGTATGAGTGGGGTATTTATTTGTTACGAGACTCAAATTTTCTCTGAACTGTTCCGCAACTATATCATCGGAGTCTGGGGGCGGTAGAAGGAGCCAATAATTAACTTAGTTCGGCTGTTAAGTATAACCTCTACCCATACCAATTCGCATGGAGTATCTACTTCGACTTCACTACAAGATAAACCACTACTGACAGACACAAACACTCCACCACCAATTCTGCCTAATCTATCTTTCCTGAACACCGTCTGAGACCTCGTAAAAATTTCTGCAGAACTTATTTCAGGCTTTAGCCAGCTTTCTGTACCTATAACGATTTCAGCTTCTGTGCTTTCTATTAGCTCTTGAAGCTCAGGGACTTTCCCAGCACAACTACAACAATTTACAACTACAATTCCGACTGTTCCTTGATTCAAGTACGTCCTGTACTAGGTTCTTAACTGTACTTTTACATCAAATTTCCCTATTATTTTTTATCTTCAATATTTCGAAGTTCATTTAGTTCTTAAGGTACTCATCCCACAGTCGGAATCCAATAATGTTTGTGTAATACAAAAACAATAACGTCCCCCAAATTTCTAATATTTACAAAATTGTTTCAGTATATACAGCCTTTTAATAATACATTTCAGTAACAAAGTTATTGGCCTTGTTAACACTTACAACACCATTATGACTTTTTCCTGTTTTCTGTGGCCAGTTGCGGAATTACATCATGATATGCAGGTGGCTGGTGTCGTCCTGGTGTCGGTGACACCTCTCTCTATTCCACTTGTACATTTTGATACATGCAAGATACATTAAACAGTAACAACAGTAGACACACATAATATTACAACTTTCTGATAAAACCAAAATTACAAATTTATGAATTATATGAATGGGTAATAGTCTAAACACAACAACTTACTGTATAATTACAAAATATTAATCTTCATCTCATAAGCAACTAGGCCCCAAGTTCGTTTGTAAGCATTAAATAACCTCTTATAATCCTCTGCACACCTGGCAGTGATGTGTCATTCATCTACTGCTTTGTCAAGTGTTGCAGCAAAGACCTTGCCATAACAGCTGGTGGCTCATAATTCGTCGCCCTGGGTACCTTAGCCATGTCTCCAGCACCACTATTACACAATAAAATGATTTAACAGTCCATATGCTATGCCACACCCAACACCGATGTGTGGTTCATCTCCTGCTCAGTCAAACACTGTGACAACGACCTTAACCTTGTCTCAACAGCTGGTGGCTGGTAATAAATCAACCTGCACGCATTAGCCATGTATCCACCATTGCTATTACATGCTCAGTTGATCTGACAGCCCATGCTTTGTGCACTCGTTCTGTGAATTATCTCTCTTATTCTAAACCTGGAATACATACTCGGTCCATGGTCAGAACATTAAAATGGCCTCATAATAAACGCTAAATTAATAGGCACACTTCTAACAGTCTAAACAGCTACATACTGTTATCATCTGAAGCTTCTCATGCTACTATGAGATGACCAGAAGCCGTTGTTTGAAAGGGCTATGTTGTTGCAACTCAAACCAGTAAACATAGTCTTTCCATATAACATAAATTTCAGAAAATATTTTTCTGATGGCTTCTCAATAAATTTAGCACAGTTTTATTTTCATAATAACCTGTTAATATGATCTATACGATCGTAAACTACGTCACTAATATCATTATTCGAGCAAATAAAGTTATACTTTATATTGCAGATTTTAAAGTCGTTTTTCTGGTTTACGACTTCAAAAACAGTATTATCTTTGTGAAAAGGCGATTTATTTTTATACTACACATCCATGTCACCTGCATTTTTCATTATTCTATTACTGCATCCCTATGCACAACAGTTAAATTCATTTTCCATTACTTCATCATTAACATTATTCTAGTTACCTTTCTCACCACATTTTTCCACATATCTAACCCGTATCTCTGCTTCAAACATTTCTGTTTTGATGTTTCCATTTACTACGCCTATGTCTCACATTAATTCATAACCCTCAACCTTACTCTCTCCCATTTCATTGTCATATTCTTGTACTTCATTTTCATCACAAATAACCTCTCCTAACTTTTCCTGTGTAATATTTAATTCACCGTTTTCAGTATCCAAGTTCCTAGACATTAACGTATTTTCCTGTCCATCAATGCAGAATTGATTTTTGCCAATTCAGTTTCAATTTTCTTTCTTAATTCATCATACTATTTGGTCAGCTGATTGATTCACTCGTCACTTTAGTCTAATAGATCTTGTCTAGTTTGTTTTAATTCATCATTGGCTTATTTCATGGTGTCTGATACACCTCCCCTAGTTTGTTTTAACTCATCACTGATTTTTTTACTGGTTTTTGATAGATCTTCCCTAATTTATGAACTGGTTATTTTCGGATCCATACGAAATTATTTTGACAAACCATTTTTCATCTTATAAAAGTTCTTTGAGATCTGTCTCATTTTGCATAACAACAATTTAAAATCACACCCAGTGTGATTCCGAGAATTGACTTCATCATCATTGCTTGACAGTTCTGTTAATTCAGCATGTTTTACATTAACAATAACCTTTTGTTCACCATTTACATCAACATTATCATCATCAACTATATTATCAATGTGATTTACACTGTCACTAACATCTTGTTCCCATTTACATCAATAGTTTCGTCATATGCTATGTTATGAGATTCACTCAATGGTAGTAAATTACTATTGTCATTATTAATTAATTCATTAGTATTGCCCTCTATGTTAGCAACATCTGCTTGAGTGGTGCTCTCATCACCCATACTGTCATAAGTACAATCCATCTTGTGCCACTAGTAATTCACAAAACACAAAATTTACAAATTCTAAAATTGCAAGATGAAATCCCTGAAATCACAACAAAAGTTCATTCTTTAATAATTTTGTAAGAACAACTTACATTAATTACAGTGAAGTCAGGTGCCGCCTCCACGCTGCCACAAAACCCGCTGTGTGTGTCGAGCTGCCAATCCAATCGAATCCCCTGTCAGTCGCCAGTATCACTCCATGCGCCGCCAAAACCGCCAACATCTAGACGCTCCCGACAGTCAGATTTTGCCGACCGTACTGCCTCCAGTCGCCGGTGCTGTTTCACTACCGCCGCCGCACTCGAAGTCGTGCACGCCATCCGATGATGACGTTATCTTAACTTTCCCAGCTCCACTCACAGTATATGAGCCGCCTTCAGTTTAAGATCGTTGCAATTACCATCCATTCATAGGTCGTAAAATCCGTTTTACATCCACAGTTCAAAACCATTGTGGTCCCCAACTTCCATCGTCCATGACAAATAACATCACGTCTTTTCAATAGTCATATGGGAATCTTTACATTCATTGTTCACAGTGTCATAATTCACAACAAAATACAAATTTACATTTCTCTCATTTCATTTGCATCTACATAGATACTTCGCAAGCCACCGTACGGTGCTTGGCGGAGGGTATAATGTACCACTATTTGCCATTTCCTTTCCTGTTGGACTCGCAAATAGAACGAGGGAAAAACGACTGTCTGTATGCCTTTGTATGAGCTCTAGTTTCTCGTATCTTATCGCCATGGCCCTTATGGGCAATGTATTTTGGCGGTAGTAGAATCATTCAGCAGTCATCTTCAAATGCCGGATCTCTAAATTTTCTCAATATTTTCTCGAAAAGAACGTCGCCTTCCCTCCAGGGATTCCCATTTGAGTTCTCAAAGCATCTCTGTAACGCTTACATGTTGTTTGAACCTGCCAGTAACAAATCTAGGAGCCTGCCTCTGAATTGCTTCGATGTCTTCCTTCAATCCGACGTGGTAAAGATCCCAAACACTCGAGCAGTACTGAAGAATAGGTCGCAGCAGCATCCTACATGCGGTCTCCTTTACAGATGACCCACTCTTCCTTAAAATTCTCCCAATATTCCGAAGTCGACAATTCGCCTTCCCTACCACAGTTATCACATGTATGTTCCATCTCATATCACTTGCAATGTTATGACCAGTTGACTGTGTCAAGCAGAACACTAGTAATACTGTATCCAAACATTAAAGGTTTGATCTTCCTTCCTACTCATCCATATTAACTTTCATTTTAGCACATTTATGGCTAGCTGTCATTCATCACACCAACGAGCAATTACGTCTAAGTCATCTTGTGTCTTCCTACAGTCACTGAACTTCGACACCTTACCGTACACCACGGCATCATCAGGAAATAAATGCGGACTGCTGCCCACCCTGTCAGTCAAATCGTTTATGTATACAGAAAACAACAGCGGCCCTGTCACGTTTCCCTGGGACACTCTGGACGATACCCTTGCCTCTGATGAACACCCGCCTCGAGGGCAACATAATGAGATCTATTATTTAAGAAGTCTTCAAGCCACTCAGATATCTGTGAACTTATTCCATTTCCTCGTACCTTTGTTGTTGTTGTTGTTGTTGTGGTCTTCAGTCCTGAGACTGGTTTGATGCAGCTCTCCATGCTACTCTATCCTGTGCAAGGTTCTTCATCTCCCAGTACCTACTGCAACCTACATCCTTCTGAATCTGTTTAGTGTATTCATCTCTTGGTCTCCCTCTGCGATTTTTACCCTCCACGCTGCCCTCCAATACTAAATTGGTGATCCCTTGATGCCTCAGAACATGTCCTACCAACCGATCGCTTCTTCTAGTTTAGTTGTGCCACAAACGTCTCTTCTCCCCAATCCTATTAAATACCTCCTCGTTAGTTATATGATCTAGCCATCTAATCTTCAGCATTCTTCTGTAGCACCACATTTCGAAAGCTTCTATTCTCTTCCTGTCCAAGTTATTTATCGTCCATGTTTCACTTCCATACACGGCTACGCTCCATACAAATACTTTCAGAAACAACTCCCTGACACTTAAATCAATACTTTGTTAACAGCCTGCAATTGGCAGTGTATCAAATACTTTCCAGAAATCTAGAAATATGGAATCTGCCTATTGCCCCTCATCCATATTTCTCACTATATCATGTGAGAAAAGGACAAGCTGAGTTTTGCACTAGCAATGCTTTCTAAAACCATGCTGATTCGTGCACATAAGCTTCTCAGCCTCAAGAAAGTTTATTACATTCGAACTGAGAATATGTTTAAGGATTCTGCAGCAAACAGAAGTTAGGGATATTGGTCTTTAATTTTGCATGTCCGTTCTTTTGCCCTTATTATATACTGGAGTCATCTGCTCTTTTTTCCATTTGCTTGGGACTTTGCGCTGGGCGAGATATTCACGATAAATGCAAGCTAGGTAAGCGGCCAATGCCGTATCTTATTCTTTGTAAAATCTAACTGGGATTCCATCCACACCTTTTTATTTATTTGCTTTCAAATCTTCAGTTGTTTATCTACACCAGGTATGCTTATCACTATGTCGTGCATACGGGAGTCTGATGGCCAAATGACGGTATGTTTGTATGAGTCTCCTGTGTGAACGATTTCTTTAATGTGAAATTTGAAACTTCAGCTTTCGTTTTGCTATCTTCAACTTCCACACCAGACTGGTCAACAAGGGACTGAATGGAAGTCTTTGAACCGCTTGGCGATTTTACACACGACCAGAATTTTCTCAGGTTCTCTGACAGATCTTTTGCTAAGGTGTGACGGTGGTAATTGTATGCTTTGTGCATAGATCTTTCCACAGACGCACAAATATCTACAAACTTTCGCTTCTCGTCATTTAAGCGTTCCTTTTTGAATAGAGAGATCAACAGCCTCTGCTTCCTCAGCATTCGCCGAATTTCGTTATCAAATCATGGTTGGTCTTTTCCATCCATTATCCACTTACTAGGCATGTAACTCTCCAGACTGCGATTTTCAATCTGCTTAAACTTTTCGCATAATTCCTCTTCATCTATCTTACTGGAACTAAATGATGCCAATTGACTGTCTAAGTCAGATGTTAATAACTGCTTTTCTGCTCTATCTAGCAGAAACACTCTCCTGGCCTTCTTGACTTGTTTATTAACTTTCGTAATCATAATTGCTATAATGATACCAGGATCGCTACTCCCTGTTTCTTTACTGACATTGTTGATAAGGTCCAGCCTATTTGTAACTATGAGGTCTATGATGTTTCCATTGTTTTTTTTTCAAAAAATGTGTTCAAAAGTATTTCGCATGACTGTCTGTCTGTACCCCCCCACAGTGAACCCATAGACATCCCAGTCTATATTCAGCAGGCTAAAGTCGCTTCCGGCCAGTATTGCATGCTATGGATATTTATACTCTATTGACTGTTTCTTAGAATTACTCTAGAGCTGTCGCAGCAGAAACGGGTGGCCGGTAAAAACATCCGGCAGTTAACCTGGTTTCATCTGCACCTGTGATATGCGACCAGATGACTTCACAGTCACAATAAACTTCGACTTCAGTAGAGACAATATTTCTGTCTTTAAAATAACCGCTGTTTAAATGCATTTTCCACATATAAGGGATACCAAGTGTGACACCATCACATAAGAACTGCAAAAGCACGTGTTCAAAATGCAGTCTGCCACTTCAGTCACATATCTACACACAGGAACGCCAAGTGTATCACTGCCACAGCAGACAGGGGAATGAATGTTTGAAATATCGTTTGCCATAATATGTACACAGGGACACACGGGTGACGCTATGTTTGATTTTTATTTTATTTATTTGGTATGCGTATTCCATTGATCCGTACATGCAAGTGATTCGCCTGGATGTGGAACGTGTCAATACAGTTGTACAAATACAATTAATGCTACAGAATAGTAATATAATACGATGATATAGATATTAATATGTATCACTTTTTCTCATTTACAAGCTTTCATTTAACTAGTATAGCAATTCACACTATAATATTATAACTGTAACATTAACACTATAACATTAACACAATATTGTATCATCCATCTAATAACTAAGAGACTAAATACATCTATTATTTAGGGAGGAAAAGAATTCATCTAAGCAGTGCAGTGGATGGTCTAGCAGGTATTTTTTAACGTACCTTTGAACAGCATTTCATTTTCTCTTGTTCATTTAATATAATTAGGCAATGCATTAAAAGTCTTTATAGCAGCATACTTTACTCCCTTCTGTACAAGTGATAAATTTTTTAGTTCAACATGTAGATCATCTTTACCTCTAGTATTGTAGTTATGGTATGAACAATTTGTTTCATACTGAGCATAGTCTTTATTAACTACATTCATCAGAGAGTATATGTACTGACATGTTGTGGTCAGAATACCTAACTGTGTGAAACGTTTTCTACATAAGGTTCGTGGAGGAACCCCACACATGATTCTGACTGCTCTCTTTTGATCAGTTAAGATTTAATTGAGGCTGGTGAATTACCCCATAATATTATTCCATAAATCATTAATGAGTGAAAATACCCAAAGTAAGCTGATTTTAAAATGTTGATGTCCCCAAAATGAGTAATGATTCTTAGAGCAAAAGTTGCTGATGAAAGCCTTTTTAGAGTAAGGGACACATGCTGTTCCCAGTTGAGCGCACTGTCAATGTGAATCCCCAGGAATTTAGTGGAGTGCACCTGTCCTAGTTCCTGGTTGTCAAGGGCAATTACTATATTTTCTAGAGTTTTATTTTTTGTGTGGAACTGTATAAAATTAGTTTTTTAATATTAACTTAAAGAGAATTAATTGAAAACCAAGCTGTAACTTCTCTGAGTATATCATTAACATCAGTCTCCAGATCAGCAGTAGACTTACCATCTACTACAATGCTTGTATCATCAGCAAAAATTGTGAATTCACAAATTTTACTAATGGACAGGGGTAAATCATTAACATGTATCAAAAACAGCAAGGGTCCAAGGACAGATCCCTGGGGAACCCCATGATGGATTTTGCCCCATTCAGAATCCACTAGATCAGAAAATCCTTTGTTGCAGCCGTTTAGAACCACCTTTTGTTTCCTGTTTTCAAGATATGATTTTAGCCAGTTACCTATAGGCCCTTTGATTCCGTAATGATAGGCCTTCTCCAAGAGTATTTTGTGGTTTACACAATCAAAGGCCTTGGAAATATCACAGAAGACACCAACTGGTGACTTCTTACTATTAATAGACTCCAAGACATCATTTGTGAGTGAGTATATGGCACACTCTGTGGAAACCCCTTTTTGAAAACCAAACTGTCTCTGGTTAATAATATTAAGTTTATCAAGATGTACCACAAGCCTGTTATACACTGCCTTTTCAAGAACCTTTGAAAATGTTGTTAAGAGAGAGACAGGACGATAATTTTTGACATCTCTAGCATCGCCAGACTTGAAAAGAGGTCTCACAATGGCATATTTCATTCTCTCTCAAACAACTCCCTCATAAAGAGATGTGTTGCAAATGTGAGCAAGTACTACACTTACATCATTACTGCAGAACTTCAACAGTTTACTAGACATATTATCTATACCCGAAGATCCTTTACTTTTCAATGAGTGAATTATTTTTTTTATTTCATTAACAGTTATGTGTATTACATTTATATCATTAAAACATTGTGGGAGGTTAAGTTTCAGAATATCTGCAGCTTCCCTTAGGTCACCACAGCAACCTATTTGAGAGGTGACAGTTAGAAAGTGGTTGTTAAATGTGTCTGCTATCTGTTTACTATCAGTTATTTCCAAATCGTTAATTTTTAGGACAGCAGTTTTTTCATTGTAAGATGGTGCAGTACCAGTTTCCCTCTTTATTACATTCCAAATCGTTCTGATTTTATTATCTCAACAATTAATTTCAGTTTGTATGCACATACTTTTAGAATTTTTAATGATTTTAGTTAAAATTTTACAGTATGTTCTATAATAGTTCATCTGGAGGGGATTATTGGATTGTCTGGATATTATATACAGTACTCTTTTTCTCTGGCATGATATTTTTATGCCCTTGGTAAGCCATGTTTTTTCGCTTGATTGATTGTTCTGTAGTCTGCAGACCTTTTTTAGAAAGACACTTTCAAATATACCTGATAGTTCATCAGCAAATAAATTATATTTTGTATTAACATCATTTGCAAGATAAAGATACCTCCAGTCAGTCTCTCGAATGCATAATTTGAATTTTTGGATATTTTCCTCATTCATGTTTCTAAAGGTTTTCCACTGTGCACTAACTTTGCTCTGATTTGTATTAAAGCTGTTGTGGTGTCCCGCCAGACACCACACTTGCTAGATGGTAGCCTTTAAATCGGCCGCGGTCCATTAGTATACGTCAGGCCTGCGTGTCGCCACTATCAGTGATTGCAGACCGAGCGCCGCCACACGGCGGGTCTAGAGAGACTCCCTAGCACTCGCCCAGTTGTACAACCGACTTCGCTAGCGATGGTTCACTGACAAATTACGCTCTCATTTGCCGAGACGATAGTTAGCATAGCCTTCAGCTATGTCATTTGCTACGACCTAGCAAGGCGCCATTATCAATTGCTATTTATCTTGTGATGCACGTACCATCAGACCGATGTTCAACAATTATGGATTAAAGTTAAGTGTTCCAACAGATACGTACTATTTTTGCTAGTCTCATATCCCTGACCTGTTCCAGACCTCACGCCATCCTGCGTGAGCTTAAACGCGTGCCTTTCGGCTAGCCGTCATTGTGGATTGGCTGTCTTGCCAGTCCACTACAGCTGTCAATTGTGAGTATTTGCCCATCATGATCAGAGAGACCATTTATGACTTTTTCAACTTTGATGTCATGAGTTCTACTCATATCTAGAAAGATATTGTCTATTAGAGTGCTGGAAGTGGCATTAGTTCTTGTGGGAAAACTGACAGTGAAGACAATGTTGTAGGTATGCATTAAATTTGCAAACTCTGTCTTAGAAGATGAACTTTCTAGGAAATCTATATTAAAATTTCCACTCAATATAATGTTCCTATTTTTCCTTGTGAGATAAAATAGCACAGAATCTAATTGTTTCATGAATACTTTACAATTACCAGATGGAGCCCTGTATACTGCTACAATTACCAATTTCTTGTTAGCTTCTACTATTTCTGTGACACATGCATCAAAGTCTTTCTCTACACAATATTTCTCTACATCTGTTGTATTAAAGGACAGGCTGTTTTTCATATAAATAGGTGCCCCACCTTCGCACGTATGCTTTCTACAAAATGAGGTAGCTAAAACATAGTTTGGAATGTTGAGCATTTCTATGCCAAAAGTGACATGGTGTTTTGTCAGACAGAGAATATGAGCACAACTTGCGCCTGTTGGTTCATCAATATTTACAATAAATTGGTCTAACTTACAGAGCAGGCTTTGAATATTTTGGTGAAAAATTTTGAGCTTATTTTTAATTACATGATTGGTTTGGTGCTGCCACTGTTGGGACTGAGTTTTATTTCTTTTGACATACCAGTATTACAGGAATAGTTTGCTGCAGGGAAGGGGGAGCTGCTGTGTTGGTAACACTTACATTTGTTGTTATTAACTTCATTACTTACATTCTGATTGGAACCTCCCCCTTCTGCCCCAGTACCACAAAAAAATCCCCATTTGCAGCTGAGGTCTTTCTTGATCTCAGGCACATCCTATATGGAGCAGCTGCAGTCACTACTGTGCTCCTTTTTGCCACAGAGGATGGATCTCCTGTTGGTGAGGTTTCTACACTGTCAGCTTGTACACTTGATCCTGTGGGGGTTGGTGTTGCTGTTTCTACTATTGATGACTGTTCTTCCTTCTTAAATGCTGCTGCTGCTTCACAAGTTGGTAGTGGACTAACTTTTCCCACTTGAGTTGTAACTGATGGTGCTGTCTTGCTTTTGTATAAAAGACCTGTTTGTGTTGATTCACATACAGGTGCTGCTGCATATGAAGTCTTCTCGTCAGCTGTTCCATGAGGGTTGAAAGAGTATTTTGATGACACTGTCTGTATTTCTTCCAATGGTACAGTTTCAATGGGCACAGGTGCTTTTAGAGTGTTAGAGGAGTGGTGTTTTCAAATAGTTTGAATGTTCCTGCTAATAGTGCTTTAGCGAGTACACGTTTTCCTGTGCATTCCATGTCGAGTAAAATGGTTTCTCTCTTCGGAATTACTGTCCAAAAACTTCACGTCATTGAATGCTTTGCATACCTTTTGAAACATTCTGTTTGTGAATTTGATTTCATTATTTACACATGAACTGTTTATTAGGTCATGTCTGTGCGGGATGCTAACGACGATTGTTTTTCTTGGCGACATTCTTTCCAGTGCATTTCGCAATGCTGTGATTGCATTCTTCGACTCATTTTTATAAACATCGTTAACTCCAGCAATAATTACACAAACACCGTTTGGTGAGGGTTTAAATCTTTAATTATTTGCTGGAAAGGGGCCCCGGGTTTCACTGTGGCAGTAACGGAAAATTTAGATTGCATATTCATAAGAATAGTGGCTAAATCTCGTCCATGGCTGTCTGCTAAGATACAAACTTTTGGTTTTGTTTCGTCTTCTCTCAATAATTTCATTTGCTGGTGTTTCTGTTGTGCAATGGGTGCAAAAGAGTTTTTCGTAACTATGGCAGATATTGGAGCACTTTGACTTTCATTAACGGTTTCTTTGAGAGGGTTGTAGGTTTCACTTGGTACATTTTTCACGAAAGGATTAAAATCGACATTCAAAGAATTAATTAACGATTCGATGTCATTGATATATTTTTTAGCTATTGCGAGTTCTTCTTTCAGCACATCAGAGATGAGTTCTTCAGTAGCAGCATTATACATCTTGAGTGCACTTTTTCGACCACTGCACTGAACAAAGCCACATACACAATTCGGATTTATCACTTTTCTGTTCTTCATGGATGGATCCATATATGTGAGAAAGAGCACAAACGGATACCGCTGTGAACACTGTTTTGGCAGACTATGCACTTTAAACTGAATGTAATACGATTTTCTACGGCGCGATTTACTACTGCTTGCATACTCGACGCCATTTTGACATGTGCAGATTAAAGTCAGTGTCTCCGCCTTCTACCACTCACAATTGAGCTGTAGCCAGCTCACTTACCTCACGTCTCGTAGATGTTGCCCCAATTGGTTTCTTTTCCATCGGTCACGAGCTCTTGTGCAAAAACACTGCCTAATAATATGACAAGTGGGTAAGTTTAAATGCTAAACATAATAAGAATCGTAAAATGTTAAGACGCCAACTAATTTTGTTTTATTTCACCAATCGCAAAGTTATACAACGGTTTCTAGAGCCAGTCTATCGTTAATACTCATAACAAGATTCCTCATCATTAATCATTAGTTCCCGATCACCGTAAAAGTCACAGAAGTGCTCCACTCGATGTTAGAATCTATATGAGATCGCACAAATATGTCTTCCAAGGAAACTTTAACAATTAATTCCGTCTTTACACAGAGTTGCATTTTACACACTAGGTCACGTGTTGACACCTCGAAATACGATTGCAGACCGCCTTGGATTAACACAACATCGCACAGGTATGTCACCTTAGACAGTTTTACAACAAACGTTCCGTCTTTACATGAGACAGATTCTGTACACGGATTCATGTATTACCTCCTTGGAAACCGATCAGAGACTAGTATTGAACTATCTTAACAGTTTGGTGCCTGTCCTCTCATGTCGCACTTGTGATTGGCCCATCCTTTCAATCAGCAAGCACTGACGGAAGCTGATATTTGTAGTAAGAATTTCCTTATGAATTGATTGATTCTGAAACTATGAATAACAAGTTCTCAGTGCAAATAACATCATAAGACTAGTTGGAGCTGTATATTAATATTTAAACAGTAAATATGAATAATAAAAGATTCACTTCCTAGCGCCTGGAGTAGTAGATGAATCTCCACTGTTCCTCTCTGCTCCAGTACAATATTGCTCTTGCTCGCCTGGTCGTCCTCACATTGTGTGACCATTAGGCACATCATTCAACGAGTCTATCTTGTGATCCTACGTACTCACTAGCTTCCCATAACAAAATCTTCCTATACTGTGCATTAAAACATAGCAACAAAAACGTAATTAACATGGGCAGTGACATAGCATAAACGTCAAACGCTGCTCCAGGCACTATATCCTGGCTCTTTCTTGTGTTACAGCTAAGAGGTGACACTGTGGGATCTTGCAAAATGACAAAAACACCGAGGTCTCTGCCGAGTGAGTCAAGCCAGCATGAGTAATACCTCCATTCTCACAAGACTGGATATCAAAGCTGCAAACCACACCATGCCAGGAGCTGCCTGCACAGACCTCACCTGGAGTTGCTATCACCCAGTGGCCACAGTGTCACTGCCACCAGCAGCTGCACCACCAAAGTTGCAGCCAGCAGTCTGCAAAAGAATCAGCCAGCAAATAAAGTTTCAGTTCCTTTATATTCCAGATACTCCACACTATTTGGTGAGAGGGGGAGGGCTGTGTAGGAATAATCGATCTAGCAATTGATTTTAGTACATATTACCTTTGGTACAAATCATTGTCTCTGAATTCTCCCTATGTGTCTGGATCGTATATTGTCAAGAAAACATCTGTTTTATGGATAATAAAATTAATTCTGCGCACTTAAAGTATAGGTACATTGTTCTATATGGTCTGCAAGTCTTGCCCACAGAAACAAAACTTTTATTCCATACTATTGACCAAATTTGTGTGCTTAGCTACCTTCAAGTGAACATTTATTGAATATATGTTCATACACATTCCATTAACAGATCTTACATTATGCCATTAAAGAAGCAAGACATCAGAGAATACTCCAAGTTGAGTGAAATTCTGTAAGCCATACTAAAAAATAATTCATTTTAAATTACACACTCTTATGTCCAGATTAACCCTGAAGTACCTGGTATTAAACTGTCATTGCGGTTTTGGCATGCCGATTTTGTTAGAATATTCTCTCATGTTTGATTTTTTATTGTTGTATAATTTGTGATTTACAAATGCCATACACACGTGGAAACGAAAATGTAGATTTCAAATTGAGCAAACAATTAAAAACTAGAAAACACTGCAGAATGAAACACTTTGTTTCAAACAACACGTCCATCTCAGTGGAAAAGAACAGTTCACTTAAATGGATTGACAAACTCAGCAGAAGAAAACCGTTCATTTAAGTGGATTAACAAAAGCCAAATTAGTGTAGCAAACTAACAAAAATAACTTCAATCTTCTGCAGGACAATTAATGTTTTATATGCTAATATCACGCAAATAAAATAACATCAGAAAACTGAAACTAATAACATGTTATTTAGTCTTTTGTGGTTATGTGAATATATTTTAATTCACTTGATATCTTTCAGTCACAGAAATCTGTTTTGTTTTCATTTGACTTGAGTGCTGTACATGATGTAAAAGCTGTAAACAGCAAAATAATGAAACACAAACACAGATCATGTAGAGACTACGCATATTACACTCTGACAACTATACACATGCTCAAATCTTGCAACTTCAGAGTACCAGAAAAAATTTTCTTGATGGATATGGTTGCTCCTTGCTACCAGATAAATGCTGCTCAAACAGCAAACACCACACTCCACATAGCCAGAATGTGCAAAAGGCGCTGTTCAAAAAATGATTTAAACTTTACACATGTGTGTGAGCCGCCTGACAGCTGCTCAAGTGGATCTAAAGTCGATTCACACTTGACCAGAAAGAACAGTATGGAATGGAACATCAAAACATTCCACAATGCATTTCAGATGGCAGCATTCAAATGAGATGACTCAGAACCAGGGCCCTCCTCAGGTTATCATGCCAGTATGGGCAAAATATTTTTCCTGTACATGTGATACAGATTTTTTGAGGATGTTATTGTCTGCTCTTCATATCCTCCTACTGGTTTCCACAATGCAGTTTTAGTACCAGGTCAATGTTATGAATGTAAACAAGCTAACAGTGTAATTACAGTAAAAGTTGTTATTACTATCATAGATTTTATATTTTCTCACAATTTACATTATTTTCTGTTGATCTCGTCACATGCCCCATTATTTCAATAAGTTGTTTCTTGCCTTTTAATTTTCGGATGTACAACATTTTCCACGTTTTGTGCTTTTGAACCACAGCCAAATCTTTCAACATCGATTTTTGTGTAAAATACATCGTGTTCATACACACAAACAACCTCTAAAATAATGCATAACGTAAAACTACACATTTTGTTTCAGAATGTAAATCATTTTGGGTTATATGAGAAATATAGATAGTATTTTAAGGGCACTTTCAAAATATGTCCACAATGTTTCGTCATCTGACTACTCTAAACTGAAGTAAATAATAAGAAACAGCATTTCAATTTGTTTCTCCTCTTAAAGGAAAATCGTGTAATGCAGAAAACAATATAGGAAAAACAATTTATATCAGCTTTGTGCAGTTAGTTTGCGATAATTTCGCAGGATTTTCGCTGAGGAATTCTTATGCACCCTTAGTTATGTTTGCCAATACATTAACAAAATTGCTTCAGTTTTCAACTGTATCTCTCTGTCATTCGGAATATATATGCATTTTTGCAGATTCGTGGAAATATTTGAAATCGTTGAATGGGCAGCTAATTAATGCTCCGTAATGTCTGTATGTTTCATACATGGCTGGAAAGGTACATACAACTTACGAAGCGCACTTTTAACTGCCTTAGAATAAACCAAGCATAGCTATATCGACACCAGTCGAATTGAAATGCGTCTTTATGTCATCTTTGTCATTCCTGAAATATTAATTTTTGACAGGTTGCATCGATTCGATAAAATCTCATGCTATAGAAATAGTAATTCCCCCGTTTCTCAATCCAATTTCCGACATCAGAAATTCTAAGCATGAGACAACTATCGCTTTCATCAAATCATTTGAAGCCAGTAAATGTACTGGCTAGGTCAATATTTCCTCCACGATATTACTGCGATTTTTAAGCGAGCTATATAAGTTTGACTTGCCCTTTTCTTGTGATATTATATCGCAAACAGCATAATTTTCACTTTCGGTTTTCACTCGTTCATAAACAACAAACAGTTTACGAATATCGGTAGTTTTTTCACTCTATTCACTATACTTTTGCATCTCACAATATATAAAATTCTAAGTAGACCACATTCATGTTCCACTGCTTACAACTCATGCGTGACTGCTGGAACATTGAGAGGTAACTTAATTCACTGCCGACAACATTCTCAAACCTTACCTATCAGTTGAGTTTCATGACAGCGAATTGCAGAAACGTCCACATTCATGTTCAGATGTCATGCAGTGCAAATGGACACCACTTCTGCAAATGAAAAGAAGTATGGCACAATATTCTACTTTAAATTAGCTCCTGATAGTTGTTACCCATTATTTGAATTTTGTAGAGTGTGTTTTGTCATGCAACTGTTTTGTTACACCAACAGTCATTTAAGGTTCTTGTGGATGTGCACACTTAATGATGTGGGAAGAGGGAGGATGACTTTTTCATCCCATAGGAAGGCAAAATTGCCAAAACATAACTCTCACCATGGATATCCTTCCTAATAGGACCATGCATACATGTGGTAGTTTCGTCACCCAGTTAATTGGTAGCTTAATTTGATTTCATTATATCTTATTAGTAACATAAGTTGACTGAGATGAAATCTTTATTTTCTTATGAGCTACACATTATTCACAAGTACTATCATCCCAGTATACTATGAAAGTCAAATTGGTCTCATTGTCAGGGAATGAGTGTAGGGGAGCATATGCAGGATTCCTGTATCACGATTCTAGGCAAGGTCCTGGTGGAAGTGGTCTGTTATTGCCTTCCTCCATCTTGTTATAAGGTGTCAAGAATGAATCTGTGTTGTGTGGATAACTGATGAGTTCTTGAGAGTGTGGTGTTGGATTTGAGTTGTTTTGGGGGAAGGGAAGGGAGAGGTTGAAACTTAATGCTGGTACGTAGTGTAATCCTCTCAAATAGCACCAAGGCCACCATAGACTATAATATCCCCATCTGATGGATGAATCACCATCAACAGTGTCACATGCCCTCACTTCATGTGGCAATCCAGAGTGGTTTGGAATTCAATCCAGGTCATTGGCACAAATTTTATGCCACCACCTCTCCACCCCTTGCTGGACAAATACTGGGAGGGAAAATTTTCCACTACTATGATTCAAGTTGGCGTAGCTAAAGTTGAGTGCCACCACAGAGGCTTTATATAAATGTACATTTAATTTTGCAGTTTTTAACATTTAGGTACCGTACAGAATTTAATTTTTCAAGTATGATGTCACCCTTGGTTCACCTCTGTAGCTGATTGGTCACTCCATTTGGCTCTCACATAGTTGGAGGTCTAGAACAATGTGCACTCAAACCTCATGATAGCAGTTGAGGATGTACTTGATTGAGAAATAGCGGTACCATGGTCTGTAAAGTCTGTAAAACGCTTGGGAGAGTGGTGACTGCATGCTCCTTCATACTACTTTTGCATGACGCCAGATGCCAGACGATGACACTGTGGGTGTTCGACACTGCTCGATCTCTAGAGTTTAGTTTTTAGATGTAATTTTTAAGATTTTACTTAATTTTTGTACATATTTGTTTTTAATGTTCAATTATGACACAACAGTGCATTCTTTTAATGTTACCAGGAACAATTAATGCACGTATCTCTAGTTAAAAGGCAACAACATTGCTCAAGAATGTATTTGCTCACGTTAAAAATAAATTCATGGTTTATCTGCTTACTGTCATCGTCATATCACTTTCTGTTGTGAACTTGTACCAGGTACAAAGAACGTATTTCCACATGTTACAAATAAATTCATGGTTTATCTGCTTACTGTCATCGTCATATCACTTACAGTTGTCAACTTGTACCAGGTATGGGTACTGATAGAAAACTATCTATATTTTATCGAACATAATGTCAGTTCTTGAAATACTGATATCTGTGTGTCGATTACTTAATTTAGTTTTTAAAACTAAAAGAAAATATCGAAGTACTTGCGCCAGTCGCTTTAGCAAATATCGAAAAAAAATTTCTACAGGCACATGTTGTCTGACAACAGATTTTCCCTCACCTTTGAGACCCTCTGCATGCTGACTCTCATACACTGCAATACTACTAAAATCATTATACAACAATTTTCATAGATATTCAAAGAATCAGATTTCTTAAGGAAGAACACAGAGATTTTTTTAATTGGTTAACGTCTTCGTAATTTCAGTTCCCACCTCTTACCAAATTTTTCGTTGCTATAGTTCATTTTATAACTTACTTTTCATATTATGTGTGACATAATTTTACATCATTTTAGAGAAACTTTTAGGTCATTTCAGGGATAATTTCCCAGGTATTTTACGTCATAAAAATCTGAGCCCTATGGTTACAGGATCGTTTTCATATTCACTAACTAAATGAATTCTCACTAGGGGCAATTACTCTCGCTTCCCCCCCCCCCCCCCCCCATACACCCAGCTTCCTGCACGCGTCCATGGTCGAAATTTATTGACGTTGACGTTAGTGGCGAGCGAAGGAGAGCGTGGGAGAGACGAGAATTGTGTCGTTGTCCGTAGTCCAACATTGGAAGTGAACTCATTTTCGCCATCGTCACTCATTTAATAGTAGTGCATTTTGTGCTTTTGCGTCTGCTTGGTCTTTATTTTCTTATGCTGCTTTGTTCTCTGGACAAAATGTAAATGTTCTGTGACGACTTGGGTATTTTTTCTATTGAATGTTCTTCCGCAAGAGAGGCCAGATACCTGAAAGCGAAAAATGATCTAGCTTTTCCAATACTTCTACAGAGAAAAATCCAGATACCGTGTATGAATAAGAATGCAAATTTGATGAAGTAATTTTCATTAATTAAGATTTCCTAGCAGTGTAAAAGGCAGTTCTATTGAGGAAGAAAAACACAGTTATTTTGATGTTATTTAGTACTTAAAAAACGCGTGGAACAAAGTTAACAGGTTCGATGTATTGCATTGTAAATATTGTTTTTTGTATTTTTATGTTTTCTCTAGTAAATAACTAATGATGTTTCGAAATGTTTGGATGACACTTTCTCTCTTAGTCCACTTTTCACCAATTTACGATACAATCTTTGTCAAGAACACTCATTGTGAAGCTAGCTTTGGTTATTAATAAACAATATCATTGCTAGTTCCTTCATTCTGATACTGTCTTATGACACTGTGTACCACGAATGGTATTTAGTAATCCCACATTCACCATACATTCCGTAATGAGGTTGTCTGCCTCCACAACCGGGTGGTCAGCAATGGTGGTTGCCATACTTAGAATTTTTCCTTGGTAGGTAGAGTGGTGCGGGGTGCACTCAGCCCTGCGATGCCACTTGAGCTACTTGGCCGAGCAGTAGTGGCTCCATGGTCTGGGAAGTCTGTAAAACGCCTGGGAGAGCAGTGTACTGACCACACACACAGTGTCCGCATGGTGCCACATGCCAGAGGATGACACGACGGCCGGTGGACATCTCTTGGGCCTTCGCAGCCTGGACGAGGAGCTCGTGATGAGCTAAGTGAAACAGTGAAGTCTGACGTTCTGTCTAGTGTGAGCTCGTCACCATTTGACGGCGTTGTCGCTTGCTGTTCTCTTCCGTTGACGTCTACAGTGAATTAGCCCTTACCCATCCTATTATAGAGGTCCTGTGTGAACTACAAATCAAGGTGCAACTTCGCCATTTTACACATGAACAAATCATTACCATAGTTAACGAATTTAGCGATAAGTTGCTTCAGAATAAATCCTTGGACCTAACCGTACTGATTATTAACCTCCGGACCTTTAAATTAGTAATCAGTTTTTCGCCCACTTTGACACCGAAGCAGATACGCTAATCCTATAGAAAATCGCTAACATTATTACGAAATACCTTCTAATATGCACAGTGCAATAATGGCTTGGGGAGTAACAGGTAGATGTAGAGTGACTATCAATGTACCGAGTCACAGGCGATGTATCTATGTATTGACAGAGAGATCACGAGGAAACAAACAGCGTTAATATGCATCAGGACGAACTTAAGGAAATCGTATTTGAATCACAAAATAGGCATCAATATTATTTCCTGTCGAAAGAATTTATTGCAGAAAACTATTTTCGGCAACAGTTGTGCTGTTAAATTGCAAATAACGTATGGACAATATTGTTAATTTCTTTCACTTGATCAGAAACTAAAGTGAAAGCTCAGCTTAAAATTTGTGCAAGTGTCCAATCGGCGAGTGTGTTTGACGTATCGACTTCTCTTCTGCGTGATTGGATAGCGCTAATTTTAAACGTATCTGTGGAATGTAGTGGGTTTGCAGGAACTTGCCATATTTGGTGGACTTGTACGGTTCTGAAAATAAGTAATTGTTTAAAATATCTGCAAGATGGTGGGGAGGTTTGCCGCAGATTTGTTGCCATTCTGTGCAAGTGAGCATATGTTCACATTTCTACGGTTGCGATGGCGGAGGAAAGGAAGAAGCCCAGAGACAACGATGTCGTCGAAAAATACCGCGACATGATAGCTGAACGGCGTTATTTGGGTGCGAAACTTGCTGAAATGGAAATGGATTTGGAAGAACATCGGTAAATATGTGTTTATCAGCCAGAGGTATAATAAGTATCTTGCAATTTGCTGTATCTAGCAAATAGAAAACTTTTTTTGTTCCAGGCTGGTGACAGAGACACTGAAGGGAGTTGACAGTTCAAGGAAATGTTACAGAATGGTTGGAGGTATACTGTGCCAGTTAACTGTTAAAGATGTGTTACCTATTCTTGCCAGCAACGCTGAACAGGTACGTACATGCTTAAAACATCACTTTTGAATCGTGTGCAAGCCCCAAGTTTATTATATTTCTATTCTACATAGTGTTCTTTACTGCCAAGTGTAATTGTCAGTTCAATAATTGTTATATACAATCTACGTCAGATGAATTCAATATGTAGATAATAACATGGATTTCGAAAGTTCAGTAATTAGTTGTTTTATGGACTATCTGGCTTACATTTGATAGATTCATTAAGAACAAGAGGTAGCCACATGGCGCATCATTAGTGCATTGCTTATCTTGTGAGATTAATATCCATTTTCACAGTTTTTCATTCTTGAATTCTATGTGTAGTGCAACTATGCCTGGAATGTTTGTCATCGGAGTGACACTACTTTGGTTTTTGTTACTGCAATGTACAGGAGTTACGTAAATCTAAAATCATAGGCATATTGTTAACATTTCATTCCTTGGCTTCAAAGTTCGTTCAAGGGGGAGGTAATCTTCTAAAGGATGAGAGCACCAGTTTGAAAGATGAAGGCCATGGTAAAAGTTGTACTGGATTCCCCTTGCATTTTGCACCATGATGTGGACTTAAGAATTAGGCTTTATTACTGGTATTTTTGTTACCACAACCAGATTTTCTGCATTCACATTCACTGACTTCGCAAACTCCCAACAAAATTTCCACTTTCCATCCTAACTGAGAATTTCGGGCGCGGGGTCCAGTACGTAACTTTAGCAGGAGACGATTTGAAACAAATGTCTCAGAAAACGACAGTGTTTAACTCCCGTACTGACAAATGTTTGTGTGTACTGTATTCCACCGTTGCACTGGGTTGGTAACTGAATTCCAGAGTAGAGTCCAAAACTTTCATTATATTTGGTAGTTGAACAGCAACAGGAACAAGCTTCCATACACATAGCAGTTTCTTGTTGTTATCATACAAAATTCTTATTTATGACTTAATTTTTATAAAGTTAAAGACCCTTTTGCTGTAGAGTTCCACGTGCGGTCTTAAAAATAAATAGCTGGTATCTCTATGAAGCCACCTACATCTTTCTGAAACATTTTAAATGTTTACATATATTTTGGCAACATAATTCAATGTTGAGATTGGGGCATATGGTATCAACATGGACCTGACCTGAACTTTCAATAAATTAGGTTTGAAATGTTTGTGTGTTGGGCTGTGAAGTTCACACTCTTATCACTTATTGTAGAAATAAATGAGCAATGCCCACTTTTAGTAGCATGTCAGTCCACTGTTTCCTCTGTTGCGATTATCACAGTCTTATGTTCTGTTTTCCTTGTGTAAATAATTATACCCTGGGAATACAGACTACGATAGAGTTGAAAAAGAGTATTGTTCTGCTCTACTTCCTTTAGTATGGGATGAAAGGGTCACGAAAACAAGAATATAATTTTTGACCGTAAGAACTAACTGAAAACAATAAATAAAAATTCACAGGACTAGCAGCATCTCAAAAGACAAGATTCCATTGTTATGGGTGGGGCAATTTGCACTTTGTTTCTTGATAATTAAAAGGTAATATAACAGAGTATTAATACAAATAAATTAAAGATTGGTCGATGAATTATGAATAGTTGTTCCACCTTCCCTTTGAATCCAAATATCAGAAATTTGCAAAGTCAGCTGTTTATCCCCTTTAAAATCTTATTACAGGTGGGACAGCAAATTGACCCACCAACATTTCACAAGAACTGTGAATTAAACACTTAGTGTTTCAAACACATTGAATTTGCACTATTAAAACAGTTCTCTGTGGTTAAATATAAATAAATGTAACGTTATTAATATTTATTTACAAAAATTACAATAGGAGACCGTCACAGGTGGGACAAGAAATTGTCTCGGATGGGGCTCATGAAGTGGAAATCAGTTTTTCTAAGTTAAAATTAATTTTATTTTATTAATTTACAGATGAATGACAAGTTTACACTCTTAGATCTCACTTCCTACACTATGGGATCAAAAGTATCCAGACACCCCCAAAAACATAAGTTTTTCATGTTCGGTGCATTGTGCTGCCAGCTACTCCATATCAGCGACCTCAGTAGTCATTAGACATCGTGAGAGAGCAGAATGGGGTGCTCCGTTAAACTTGAGGACTTCGAATGTGAGAAGGCGATTGCGTCATATGTCTGTATGCGAGATTTCCACACTCCTAAATATCCCTAGGTCACACTGTTTCTGATGTGACAGTGAAGTGGAAATGTGAAGGAACACATACAGCACAGAAGTGTACAGGCCAACCTTGTCTGTTGACCGACAGAGACAGCCGACAGTTGAAAAGGGTCGTAATGTGTAATAGGCAGACATCTATACAGACCATTAGACAAGAATTCCGAACATGTCAGGATCCACTGCAACTACTATGACAGTTAGGCGGGAGGTGAGAAAACTTGGATTTCATGGTCGAGCGGCTGCTCATAAGCCACACATCACGCCGGTAAATGCCAAATGACGCCTTGCTTGGTGCAAGGAACATAAACATTGGATGATTGAACAGTGGAAAAAAGTTGTGTGGAGTTATGAATCACAGTACACAACATGACAATCTGTTGGCAGGTTGTGGGTATGGCGAATGCCCAGTGAACATCATGTACCAGGATGTGTAGCACCAAATGTAAAATTCAGAGGCGGTTGTGTTATGGTGTGGTCATGTTTTTCATGGAGGGGGTTTGCACACCTTTTGCGTGGCACTATCACAGCAAAGGCCTACATTGATGTTTTAAGCACCTTCTTGCTTCCCATTGGTGAAGAGAAATTTGGGGATGGCGGTTGCCTGTTTCAACATGATCGAGCAAATGTTCGTAATGTACCGACTGTGGCAGTGGTTACATGACAATAACATCCCTGTAATGGACTGGCCTGCACAGTCCTGACCTGAATCTTATAGAACACCTTGGGGATGTTTTGGAAAGCCAACTTTGTGCCAGGCCTCACCAACTGACGTAGATACCTCTCCTCAGTGCAGCA
Source organism: Schistocerca piceifrons (assembly GCF_021461385.2). Classification (NCBI taxonomy): domain Eukaryota; kingdom Metazoa; phylum Arthropoda; class Insecta; order Orthoptera; family Acrididae; genus Schistocerca; species Schistocerca piceifrons. The sequence continues at coordinate 15,759,039 of NC_060149.1, forward strand.
GTCCGCGAAGAATGGGCTGCCATTCAAAAGAAACCATCCAGCACCTGATTGGACGTATGCCTGCGAGAGTGGAAACTGTCATAAAGGCTAAGGGTGGGCCAACACCATATTGAATTCCAGCATTACCGATGGTGATATGCTAAGCACTTTGCCACCCTGGACAGTAGCTAGGCACAGTTGCATGGACTACCCTAGCATGCCTCACTCCTTGATGCTGACGTGCTGTCCAGTGTAGTTAGAGAGCTTCTGCAATGCTATTAGTTTATGGGGAATATCAAGGGGGCTGAAGCGTGAATGGGAATTTGGATTGAGAAGGGGTGCATGATAGGGTAGTCTGTGCAGCTGCTTGAAGCCACTGAGCCAGGGTTATGTAGCAGTTAGCATAACTACGTACTGAGTAGGAAACTTGGGTTCGAGTCCCGTATTTGGTACAAATTTTCATTTGTTGCTTTGGTCTGCATGTATACACCATATATATTTGAGACGTGAAAAGGTCTCTGGAAACATATAGTTTTATTTGATCTTACTAACATGTTTGATATCTTGATTTGGAAGTATAGGAATAACTTGTTCACTCTTTGGTGTCGACACCAGGATCACTGAACATAAACTGCATTGTAGGTTGGGGCAGGTGGAGAAATTGGCGGTGGTGGAACAGACACCATGAGAGACTGATAACATAGTAAGCTTTGTCAAAATGGAAGTTCTTGCTGTAGAGAATAACTATCACCCCAGCTTGTTCAGAGAAGCTATAGAAATATACAAGATGATAGCTTCATGGTGAACAGATCCTGGAGTCCCCTGCTGCAGCAAATGACCCCTGCATGTAGCAAGGGGAGAATCTCAGCGGAAATGGCCATGGAAAAGTCCTTGGCTGTTGGCGTGTCAGGTACATACCATGTGTGGCCACAAGATCGACTCCAATCCATCACCAGCAACGGATGTTGAAGCTTTGACAATGCCAGCCACTCATGTTGCCAAAGAATCAGACTGAGTGAGGTGGCCCAGTGGTTAGCACACTGGGCTCGTTTTTGGAAGGGCGGTGGTTCAAACTCACATCTGGTCATCCAGATTTAGGTTCTCTGTGATTTCCCTTAATTGCTTCAGATGAATGCTGGAATGGTTCCTTTGAAAGAGCACGGCCAATTTCCTTCCCCATCCTCCCTACCCGAGCTTGTGCTGCATCCGTAATGACCTTGTTGTTGACGGGACCTTAAACACTAATCTCCTCCTTCTCCTCCAGATTTAAAGACAGAAACCAGCAGGCGGTTTGTCAACAAGTGGCCACAAAAGCCTTAACAATTATATAATTATATGCCCAAATCTGTGTGAATTCTATCTTGAAAATTGAAACTTTTACAAAATAAATGTTCTTATCATGATTGTTTGGCGTCTTGTTCTGACACTACACCTTCAAGATTGTTTGTCTGTGTTGGTCTTAGAAATATGATTGTTGATCACTCATCAGAATCTTACAGATAAGAGAATGTACACTGGGTGTAAGGTGAAAAATTAGATTTCAGTATCTGGATATTCTTGGTTTAAAAAACGGAAGAAAGCAGGCTTCCTTTACTGTCATATTCTTGTAACATTTCTGCATGCTAACTCTTTCCACAGTAGCTGGTTCTACAAGAGACTTAACGTCCTTCATACTAGGTAATTGCTTCCTGATTTTACTTGTAAGTTAACAAGATTATTTCTTGTCTTCTAAGAAAATCTGCTTGTTGCCTTTTTAGACAGTTATTCCCATAGATTTTTTTACAGCTGCTGATTTTTTTGGAGGCTCAGAAGGAAGCAGTTTCTTTACCAAAGAAGTATCTTTACTGAGGGAGACATTTACACTGATGAGCTAAAACAATGACTGCCTGTTTGTGTGTTGTTCTGCTTTTCAAACACAGTACAACACTGATATTGCTTGACATGGATTTTAAAGGGCCTTGATAGGTTTCAAGAAGTATGAGGCAGCTGGTGTCTCACATAAGTGTTGTTCCAGTAAATGCTATTGGTAGGTGGGGATACACTACACATGGCCTGCACCTGAATAGGATGGGGGGAAAATAAGTTAGCTTCTCTATTAACAGAAACTGTAAGGGGGTCCACAGTCACTCAAGGGGTGATCCCTCTGGTTAATGGGTCCAGGCAGACAGATTTTTTAGGTTAAATCCAAAGTCCAGACAGATGACAATCAAGATAAATAGAATAAAAGAAACTTCATGTACAGTAAATACGGGTAAAGCTAAGGCAGTATCAGTGTACTTCATCAAAATATCAGGGGAATAAAAAATAAAGTAGATGAGCTATTAGTGTGTTTAGATGATCTCAAAAATAAAAATGAGATTGATATACTCTGTCGCACACCAGGTAACTGTGGGCACGGGTAGTGTCAGTATAAGTGGGTATAACTTAGCATCTTACACTTGTAGATCTAGGATGGATAGAGGAGGAGTTGCCATTTTCATAAAACAAGCGTATAAATGCAAAACTGTAGAAGTAAGCAAATTTTGTGTTGATCAGCACTTTGAGGTTTGTGCATGTGGACTTCAGCAAGATAATGTAGTATTGATATTAGCAACAGTGTGCAGGTCCCCACTAGGAGACCAGGAGCTGTTCATAAAAGTTTGACACTCTATTATGCTGTCTGTCAGACAAATAGAAGTAGTTATTAATCTTTGGTGATTTCAATGTAAACTTTGTAAGTAATTCTGATATGAAAAGTGAACTAGAAGTGTTATTAACAACAGATAACTTAGAATCAGTGGTCCATTTCCCTATATGTATAGCTCAAGACAGTAGCATTTTAATAGATAATGTATTTGTACAGAAAGAGGATGTAAAACACTCATGCTTTCCCTGTGGTAAATGGATTGTCAGACCATGACACACAACTGATTTAACTTGGGAAACCTAACAGGGTGTACAGTTTGGAAACCATTAAGTAAAAGTGTGAGGTCGCTCAACCAGGTATCTATAGAGCACTTCAGAGAAAGCTTAAGAAATGTTAATTGGGGAGATTATATAATGAGCCAAATGCTAATGATAAATGCAACATATTTCTTGATACATTTATATTCCTTTTTGAACATTGTTTCCCAAAGAAAATTACTAAATGTAGCACCACACACTTTTCAAAGAAACCTTGGATTACTGCAGGTATTAAAGTGTCTTCAGAAAGAAAAAGAAAACTATGAGACAGCAAGAACTAGTAAAGTTACAGAAGTAGTTCTACACTATAAAAATTATTGTAACATAGTGAGAAAAGTTGTAAGGAAATCAAGAAATATGTATGTAAGAGAAGAAATTAACAACTCCGGCAATAAAATCAAATCAATATGGAATGTTGTTAGAAGCGAGACAGGAAAAGTAACCTCTGGGGGAGGTAGCATTACTATGAAGGAGAATGAGACCATCCTAACCAACAGTACACAAGTAGCTAATGTATTTAACAACCATTTCTTAAGTGTAGGAGAAAAAAATTGGTGAGAACAGTTCAAAAGAAAAAGCCAGGCAGTACATGGAAGAGTCTGTTTTGAAAAAAATTAGTCAGATTGAGTTTCACCTAACAACCTCTGTGAAATAAGTAAAATTATTAAATCTTTGAAAAATAAATGTTCTGTTGGAGTATATGACATGTCTAATAAGATATTAAAACAATGTGGAGCAATTATTCTGAGTCACATGTGTAATGCATCACTAACTCAAAGTATTTTCCAAGACAAGTTAAAATATGCCATTGTCAGGCCTCTCTACAAAAAGGGGACACCACAGATGTCAATAATTATCGGCCAGTATTCTTGCTTACAGCATTTTCAAAAATCTTCAAGAAAGTAATGTACTCGAGTGGTTAGCCATTTCAACAGTAATGGGATACTTAGTAAATCACAGTTCTGATTTTAAAAATACTGTTCCACTAAGACAGCTATATAAAATTTCACTGTCCACATAATAGGCTTTAAATAGTAAAATGTCACCAGTTGGAATTTTGTGACTTGTCCAGAGCATTTTATTGTGTGAACAATGACATTGTTACAGAAATTACAATTCTATGGTATAAATGGAATAGCATGTGAGTGGCTTAAGTCATACCTACAGAACAGGAAACAAAAAGGTTCTTTATATGGGTCAAGTGATTTATTTAAATAAGTTTGCCACTTCATCTAACTGCAGTGAAATTACATTAGGTGTTCCACAGGGTTCAATCATGGCTCTGTTCTTGATATATGTGAATGACCTCCCTTCTTACCTGAAACAAGAAGCTGAACTGACACTGTTTCCTGATCATACAACACATCAGCAGAAGTCAGTAGACAGGGTAGAGCATACTAAGTTTTTGTTTGTTCATACAGATGAGAATCTTAATTCGAAAATTCATATTTTGGATCTTCTAAAGCGACTAGGTTCAGCAACTTTTGCAATCAGAACAATTGCCAATTTTGAGGATATAGAAATTAGTAAGCTAACATAATTTGCATACTTTCACTCTCTGATGTAATACGGAATAATATTTTGGGGTAACTCAACATTTAGACAAAAAATATTCACTGCTCGAAAGAAAGTGGTTAGCATAATGTGTAGGGTTCATAGTCGCACATCTTGTAGGCAATCTTTTTAAAAGATTGGAATTCTTACAACAGCCTCACAGTACATTTACTCACTAATGAAATTTATTCTCAACGACATGGGCCAGTTTAAAAACGACAATGACATTCATTATTATAATACCAGAAAAAAGAAAGACTTACACTATCCTTTACTCAACCTAACTTTGGCACGGAAAGGGGTAAAATATGCTGCTATAAATTTTTTGACAAATTACCAGATGAAATAAAATGTCTGACAGACAGCAGCAACAGCTTCAAAAATAAATTGAAAACGTATCTCCTTGACAACTCCTTGTATACCATAGATGAATTCTTGACTAGGAATAAATAAGTCAATAAATATAGTATATGCATTTTGTGCCATTTAAGGGAATGGGCTAAATAATAGGAATATTAATCTTTAACTCTGTATTAACATTCCACGTGGGAAAAATATATCTAAAAACAAAGATGATGTGACCTGCGAAACGAAAGTGCTGGCAGGTCCATAGACACACAAACATACACACAAAATTCTAGCTTTTGCAACCAACGGTTGCTTCATCAGGAAAGAGGGAAGGAGAGGGAAAGACGAAAGGATGTGGGTTTTAAGGGAGAGGGTAAGGAGTCATTCCAATCCCGGGAGCAGAAAGACTTACCTTAGGGGGGAAAAAAGGACAGGTATACACTCGCGCGCGCATCCACACACACACACACACACACACACACACACACACACACACACACACACAAGAAAGACTTACCTTAGGGGGAAAAAGGACAGGTATACACTCGTGCGCGCTACCTGTCCTTTTTTCCCCCTAAGGTAAGTCCTTCCACTCCCGGGATTGGAATGACTCCTTACCCTCTCCCTTAAAACCCACATCCTTTCGTCTTTCCCTCTCCTTCCCTCTTTCCCGATGAAGCAACCGTTGGTTGCGAAAGCTTGAATTTTGTGTTTATGTTTGTGTTTGTTTGTGTGTCTATCAACCTGCCAGTGCTTTCGTTTGGTAAGTCACATCATCTTTGTTTTTTTATATATTAAAAAAAATCTTGTTTCATATGTGCATTTCTTGTGCACTTGACACATTCCACATCATAATGGCTACTGTACCGTGCGATTGACCAGTGGAACACGAACCAACTAACTAACTCACTGTATTCAAAAGTCACTAAATTCCCACGAATTATGGGGTGGTGGGTTGTGGGCACGTAGCTGGTGCCCAATAAGTGTTCCAGTGATTACAGATCAGAGCATTTGCTGGCTAAGGCATCAATGAGAGTTCACTATCATGCTCCTAAAACCACTGAAGCATAATTCTGGCCTTGTCATGAAAAGTTACCCTGATGGAAGATGTCATCCCCATCAGAGAAGACTTCAACCATGAAGCGAGGCAGGTGGTCCACGATAATGTTCACGTAGTTAATTGTTGTCATGGTGTCTTGGAGAACTACCATAGGACCTCATGGCATAATTCTGCTCTCAGCGGCCAGCAATTGTGGTACGGTGCATGTTTCAAGCAGCCATTTGCCTGTGTGATGGTGTGTAAGGACCCAACTGTCAACCTGGTGTAACAAGAAATGCAAGCCATTTGACAGGCAACATATTTCTATCACTCCACGGTGGAAACTCAGTGATGCTATTTCCACTGCAATCATAACTGACGATGTTGTTAGGTCAAGACAGGAAGACACAGGTGTCGTGTGATGTGGAGCTTCATGTTAATGGCCTTTCATAGGTGTGCTCTGGAAGGCTTGCACCTGCACCAGCATTGTACACTATCAGATCTGCCACTGATCGCTGCCTATCCTGGATTACACTGTGGGGGATCTTCCGATCTCTGCCATCTGCGATGAGATGTGGAATCCAATGCCATACGCCCTATTCATTATTCCACTGACCTTCAACCACTTTCCATAAGTGCTCATGACAGTAGCACGCAAGCAGGTGACCAGCTTTGCCGTTTGAGATTCTCATTTGCAGCCAGAGCACCGCAATAATGTGCCCTTTGTCAAAACAGTATTAGTGTAAACCATTAAGACACTAGTTACACCAACCAGTTTAACTTAAGATGACAGAAAATGGTTTAGATTTTAGTAATAATCCAAAAAACTGTCACAGATAGAACACAATTTCTTGCAATGTTTATACATGGTTATTTACATATTAAACACTGCTTTATGGCTCTCTAGATATTTTATTGGGTTCTCTCACTCCTAGCCTAAAATCAACAGAATTAATGTAATTGCTCAGTTATAGATTTACAGTTCTCATGTTTTTCGTCATTAGTGGGGCACTAAATGCAGAGCTGTTTTTGCGAATTAGGTATACACTTAACATCTTACCTTTCTTTAAATCTTGAAGTTTGTTCAAAAGATAACTTAACAACTGAAACAGCAACAGTGGGTGCAACTTTAAATTTAAATAGCTTCCAGTATAAAAAGCAAACTTTTGTCCTCCATCCTCATCTACAGAAGTGTCAACTTTAACAAAATTTCCTCAAATAATTTTGTGACGGATATTTTCAGGACAATGAAATTTAACTTTTGTTTATTCAGGAAACTATGACATAAATATAATTACAAATAAAATTAAAAACAAAATCTTGGGCTCAGTATCAGTGGTGATACGTTTGACCCAGTTTTGTTATGGAAACGGCAACATTTAGATAGAATTCCTTACATCCCACTGCAAATGAGAGTAAAGTTCTGGATCAAATAAAGTTACACATTGTCAAACATAGGCATCTGTTGCAGCCAACTTCTGTAAAATATGCTATTAGGTTGGTGCACAAGTACATAGTGTTTTTGCATAAGTTTAATAAACACAACAGATACCCATTACAGAGACTTTAATTGTCAATAATATACTCTCCTTCACTATTCACAACAGCCTCCCAACACTGGGTACTAATCACGTGGTTTGGAGGTGAAGGACTCGTTGAGCCATGTTCGGAGTGCATTCTCATCTGGAAAGGAAGTTCCTCGAAGGTTGTTCAATAGAGCAAAAAGGGGAAAATCTGAGAATGCAAGGTAAAGTGAATAAGGTGGATGTGGAATGACTTCCCAACTCAACTCCTGTATAGTGTTTTTTGTCAGTCTAGCAGAATGTGGGTTGGCGTTATTATGAATTAATATAGCTTCATGCAGTATTCCTTGTTGTTGATACCACATTTGTTAAGAGTAAATGTTAGCAGTGACGGTTACGCCTCATGGAAGCCGTTTGTAGTACACCACACCACCAATGTTCCACCAGATGCACATAACGAGCAAAGTGGCACAGTGGTTAGTACACTGGACTCGATTTTGGGAGGACGATGGTTCAAATCCACATCTGGCCATCCTGATTTAGGTTTTCTATGATTTCCCTAAATCACTTCAGGCAAAGGTCGGGATGGTTACTGTGAAAGGGCATGGCCGATTTCCTTCCTCATCCGATGCGACCAATGATCTTGCTGTTTGGCCCCTTCCCCCAAATCAACCTGTCAACCAGATGCATAACATTATCTTTTGTGGGTGCGAGCAGGTCTTCGTATTGGTAGTTATTGCTTTGTTTGAGCTCAACCATTCCTTTTGTTTGCATAAAGATACCACTTCCCATCACAAGTAATGATGCAGGGTAGGAATGGTCGGTGTTGTTTAAGAGTCAATTTATGACGAGCAAGCAGAGATGCACATATGGCCATCTGCTGATTTTTGTGATCATAGTGGATTAATGTGTTTGAACTATCTTCATCAAACCCTGAAGCTCTTCATCAACGTTGAGTCACTAATGTCAAAAACAATAGTCCTTAAAATGGGAAAATAATTTTTTTGCCGTGCTGTTTCCAGTGGCACTATCCACACACACAGCACAAATGGTTCTGGCTGTCTGCACTGCTGTCACCCCTCTGTTCAACTCAAACAGAAGAATGTGTCGGCAGTGTTTAGACTTGTCCACTAGGCACTCCATTTTCTAGCATATACAGCTCTACTCACTATCTCCAAATGACAATGTGTAAACTCAAATAACAACAGTGAACTAAAAATAAAAATGACAATTGATAAATGAACCCATAGCAACCAGAATGCCAACATACAAAACCAAAATTTTGTGAATTTGTGCATGAACCTAATATAAGAAATCGCAACCAGTGCCGACTGATCTACACTGGCAATTATAGGATTATTTCTAGTTTATTTTGTGTATATGTGGGAATAGTTGCCGAGAATGAGCTACTTTGAAGAAGAAAACAGGCCACTTGTCTTACACTGCTTAGGTGCTGTATGTATATAGGCTACTGCTGCTGTGACAAACGACACATTTATACAGTGTGACAGAGGAGGAATGGTAAATTTTCAGAGGTGTGAGAGGAACAATCATTCAGAGGAAAAACACCTACTAGACATGGGCTATAAAATGCATTCCTGAAGAGCTATGAGCACTTGCTCAGCTTAGTCATTGTGAATCGCTTATCTTCTACTGAATAATTGCTCATAGCTCTTAAGGTATGCATTTTACATCACATGTTTACTAGACTTCGTTGCTCTTAGAAGGGCTGTTCCCGTCATATCCCTGATTATTGACCATTTCTCCTGTGACACCTTGTGTAACTACTGATTTGAGACACCATCTGTGCTGTCATATTTATTGGAAAAGTTATAAATATGTTTAATATTAAGCATTAGTATTAACTGCGATTTACTTTTCTGAGGTGAAATGTTCAGATAAATTGTAGAAAGTATGTCTCATAAGGCAGTCTTGTACTTTGTTCTTAAATATCCATGGATTTTCAATTTTGTTACTGATTTTGCATCAGAATAGAAAGTTCTTTTCTGAACCATTGGCCAGTAAGCATGGTTTGTGTGGAATGTATTCTTCTATTAGTTCTATGATTCTGAGTTTCTAAATTCTCTTACATTATTTATTACAAATACAGGTAAATTTATTGCCACATAAATGTAAGAAACACAAGGTCCATGAAAATATTTGGGTATCAACTTTATACACGTTTCAGTGGCACTAATGTGACCACTGCCAATGTTAGACATCAACGTGCCGTAACAACTCAGATGGCAGGTGGCTGCACTAGCGGTGGAGGGTATATAAAGCGTGTCGGGAGGGATGTGGAAAACAGTGCAGTCGTTGCAATGCAGAAATGGAGTGATTTATCTGACATCCAAAAGGGCATGATCATTGGCTTTCGGGCCAAGGGTGGAAGCATTTCAGAAAACGCTCAGTTTGTAAACTGTTCTTGTGCTCCCAGGTCTAAATTATGCAGTGCGTGGCAAATGGCGCAACCCAAAACCGGCACTGAGGCAGCTGTGGTGCACCACAGGCCATAGATGGCAAGGGTGAACAACGGCTGCAGAGACATACACATGCACACAGACATACCGTACAACTATTGAGCAACTTCCCCCCCAACACCAGATGGACCAAAGGGCTACCAACAGGGTCTCCTCAATGACCTTTCAAAATGTTCAAATGTGTGCGAGCTCTTGCGGCACCAAACTGCAGAGGTCATTGGTCCCTAGCTAGACTTACCCACTACTTAAACTATGCTAAGAACAAACACACACACACACACACACACACACACACACACACACACACACACACACACATGCACACATGCCTGATTGAGGACTCGAACCTCAGGAGGGAGGGGCCATGCAGTCAGTGAAATGGTGCCTCTAACCGCGCAGCAAATGACCTTTCAGTGACTGTTAACTGCATATGGGCCTCTGCAATAGCCATCTGATTCGTGCCTCCATTCTGATGGCTGTTCTTTGGCGATGAAGGCTGAAATTTGTATGTCAGTATGGCAGCTGGACATCCACTGAGTGGCGACTGATGGTGTTTCCAGATCACTTATATTTTATGCTCCATTGTACTTACGGCCATTGGCATGTACAATGGGAAACATCTGAAAACAAATGCGCTGCAACAATCATTGGAAGGGTCTGGGCTAGAAAAGGGAGCATTATGTTCTGGGGAATGTTTTCATGGCATTCTGTGGTTGATCTTGTCATTCTGAGAGGCACAGTGGATCAACACAGGTATGCATCTATCTGGGGAGACCATGTCCACCCCTACATACACCTTGTTTTTCCTCAGCATGATGGCATCTATATACACCTTGTTTTTCCTCAGCATGATGGCATCTGCCAGAAAGACAATGCAACGTGTCACACATCTCACAATGCATATGCTTGGTTCGAATAGCACGAGGATGAGTTTACCATACTCCCCTCACTACCAAACTCGCCGGATTTAAACCTAGTATAGAATCTATGAACACAGATCTGGCTGTATGCACTGTGAATCCTCATCTGAGAAACCTAACGCAGCTGGCCATGACACTGTAGTCGACGTGGTTTCACAGCCCTGTCAGTACCTTCCAAAACCTAATTGATTCTCTTCTTGCATGACTCACACTAGTCCAAGCTACAAACAGTGGTTATTCAAGCTTTTGACAGCTGGTCACAATAATATGACAAGATAGTGTGTATACTCTTACTTCATGGTCAATCTCTATCAAGTGATTGAATCTGGAAGATGCTCCCCACTTGACCTTATAGAGTTCGACAAAATTAGTTTGTGGGCTTAAAGTGCCTAAGGGACCTCCATGAATGTCTGTAAAGTCTCAGCTCCATCTGTATTTCTGTGTAGGTACTAGAGTTGCTTTCCCAAAGACCACTTTCTTGTTAACTGGAAAACCCAAAAAAACATTCTCAAATGTAGCAAGCCATTGTTTGACATAATGGGATCCTCCGACCTGTCATCCCCTTACTACTATTTGTGCAGAACACAGAAATAACCGAACAGAAAGCAGTGGCCATTGGCCAGCATCTCTTAAAACTTATTAAAAATTTTGTCACAAGGAAATTGCCTGGTGTGAAAAGAAGGAATAGGTAGTGAGTAAAGGATACTGGAAACATGAATGTTTGTCAGTGCATTGTCTATATGCCTGTAAACAATTCAGTAACAGAAGAAAATTTCAACAACTGCGTTAACCATGTTATCTGCCTCAAAAGTTAACAAAAGTACAAAATTTTATCTGTATCTGACACCATATATCTTGAAATTGACACATGATTATAAGATTAATTACACCACTGAAAAGAGAGCATTTAAGGCCACCAGAAAACAAAAACACCTATTTCATGTTGGTGTCATTGCAGTCAAGTTGCATAGATTTTGTGTACATTTGTAATAAAAAAATGATAAAAAGAAATCCTTGTGTTGGTGCATCGTGGCCGTGCTGCTATGTTGCAATTATTAGGTAACTCCACTGCCAAGGGGCAATGCCTTATAGGCAGTCAAGGTCAACCATAGGTGGATATTTTTACTAATATTTCCCAGCCTAAATATGAATAAAGGATTCCCAAGCCACAGTTGGCCCTCTTTCAGGCTTCCAAGCCATAATTATCCCTAATTCAATTCTGACACGAACTATTCACAGAACATCGGTAAAAAATGAATTCAATCTTAGGGAAGATCAGTTCGGTTTCTGCAGAAGTGTTGGAACATGGGAGGTGATATTGACCCTAAGTCCTATTTTAGAAGATAGGTTAAGGAAAGGCAAATCTACATTTACAGCATTTGTAGTATTTCGCTAAGCAGCAATTCATATGGGTTGTGTACCAACATTAGTTTTACATTCTGATGTATAGAGTACACAGTGAGTGTGGACCTTCTGGCATCTACAGTCATACCACTGTAGAAGAAATTTAAAAATTTTTGTAAATTTTACTTCAGGTCCGATTCAGTTTTGATCATAAACTATTATTTCTTCCAAATAGTTCAGTAGCAAGTACGTTTCCTACTGTAATTTTTCTCCATCTATTTAAATGGCACCAGGCCATTTTGCCTGGATGAATTCTTCTGAATTCTTGAGCTTCAAAGAATTCTATAACCTTTTACATATATTTTGTGGAAGCTTCTGATGATGCACTCTCTTTGACTTTGCCAGTATTCCTTTTTCCATCTTCAACCTCTTTGCTTCATTGAAACATCTTCTTAAACACAGAATTCTTCCATATTCTTCTTAATATACCAGGAATTAAGGTCAAAACATGATTTTTTTTCCCCTTGATGATTGGCTGTGTTTAACTTTAATTTAGTTGATCATCTGCATGTAATCAAAATAGTTAAAACAAATAAGACAATGATCCCAATAGGTTTCTCCAATTGACTGTGATAAAGTCCACCAACTATGCAGTTTTTATTGAATCTCTGAATCCCGACAGCATGCATCACAGATGCACATTCTTACTTGCACAATACCATAACACCCAAACACATTAGTGAGCCTGATAGGTGGCACGAACAGGGCATATAGCTATCAAAAATGTCTTTATTGTGATTAAGAAACAAGGACCATTTGACAAGGTGTCAACATTCCCACATTCAGAGAGACAGTGCTTAGAAGAGAGCTACTTATAGAAACAACTGCTTAAAAAAAAAAAGACTGCCTACTTGAATGAGACATTGGAGGCATTCTCTGCTGCAGTGGAAGAAATAATTCCATTATCTCAAGCAGAGATGTGACCCCATGCCACATAATTATGAATATTGATATCAAAGAACTGCTGGAGGGATGGTCTGAATAAATGAGCAACAGGAAGTTAAACATGCACAAATTACAGTCGTTGCACGTCACTGCAGACTTAATTATCATAAAGTGTTTCATTTTTATATAATTGAACAGAGCCAGTATTTGTTTTCCTTATATAAAGGAAAATACATATGTCATTATTCACAATTTAATGTTCTTGCTTTCCACATTTAAATTTACCGCATTTCTATTACTTTAAGGAAAGTCACTATCTCCAGACCTTTCCATACCCTTCTAACAGTTTCATCCTCCTTCACCAAAGATGACGAAGTAAATATTCCTGAATTCCAATCAAGAACAACTGCCAAGTTAAGAAACACAGAAATAGATATCCTCAGTGTCGAATTCCAATCAAGAACAACTGCCAAGTTAAGAAACACAGAAATAGATATCCTCAGTGTCGCAAAGCAGCTTAAATCACTTAATAAAAGCAGGGCTTCTGGTCCAGATTGTATACCAGTCACGTTCCTCTCAGATTATGCTGATACAATAGCTCTATATTTAGCAATTATATACAACTGCTCGCTCACAGAAAGATCCATACCTCAAGACTGGAAAATTGCTCAAGTCACACCAATACCCAAAAAGGGAAGGAGTAGTAATCTGTTGAATTACAGGCCCATATCACTAACTTTGATTTGCAGTACGGTTTTGGAACATATACTGTATTCAAACATTATGAAGTACCTCAAATAAAATGATTTTTGACACGTAGTCAGCCGGATTCAGAAAAAGTGTGCTTGCGATGCACAACTAGCTCCTTATACTCGTGAAGTAATGAGTGCTATCGACAGGGGATGTAAACTTGAGTCCATATTTTTAGATTTCCAGAAGGCTTTCGACAGCGTCCCTCACAAGCAGTCTTCTAACCAAACTGCGTGCCTATGGAATATCTTCTGAGTTGTGCAACTTGCGGGCTTTCAAATAAAAATTGTGTGTGATGGCCCTCAACTATGTACCCTCAAACTCAGAGTTGAAATATTAAAAGTTTTGGCTGGTTTCATTGTCTAGGGGCTGCGATACATAATTGCTGCATTACAAGCCAAATACTGTTGAGTCTACAGTTTACAGTCTGAATAGACACATGAATAGAATGGTTGAAGGTTCATATCACTCGGCAATTGCGAATCTTTTATGCAACATAGTAATTTATAAATGAAAGAGTGCAATTAAATAAAATCTGCAGGTACTATCTTAACGACTTTAGATGATGAGTACGATAGCAGAAGTACCTTTTAGAATGCAGTTTATTACTGCAAAACACCTATTGGTGTCGATGGTCCAGCAATTAAATAAAATATAAGTTGAATAACAGGGAAACAGTAGATTCCTACTTCACGTAATTAGTTATGAACAACAACATAGCTCGCGGGATATTCACTTCTGATGCATTCTACGTCTTCATTGCAGAAGCCACGGAAACTCACAAGTGCACAAGTCGGCACTAAGAAATATTTCTGTCTCCCACTACCATGCGCAAAACTGCTCCACTCTCCGGCAAGTCATTCCCGTGACTCTGCATCCGTCGCACTGTAATGTCCAGGACTCTCCCGTGTCCTGTGTGCCTGTCCCTTGCGCCGCACTGTTCAGAACTCCCCGTCCTCTCCGGAAAACGATGCTCCTCCCCAGCCTCCATACGTCTCTCCACGTGTCCTTTTTGGAATGATCCCTGTGATTGGCTGGAGCACTCCCGCCATGTCTCAAAGCCAACGCACACTCTCAAACATATTGAAACACACATGAAATATTGGATTTATATTTCAATAACTTGAAATTAAATAACTATTCCTACGGCTGGACCATAAACATGCTCTAATACACATTATTAAATACATAAACAAATCAAATAAACATATCGAAGGAATAGAAACAAAAGGTAGGCCTGTAGGCTAATGTCTCTGTGCTTTCTA
This sequence comes from Schistocerca piceifrons, assembly GCF_021461385.2. Classification (NCBI taxonomy): domain Eukaryota; kingdom Metazoa; phylum Arthropoda; class Insecta; order Orthoptera; family Acrididae; genus Schistocerca; species Schistocerca piceifrons. The sequence continues at coordinate 15,774,129 of NC_060149.1, forward strand.
AAACACACTGAATGTTCAACCAATTTCTTCATTAATAGTATATATCGGATATAAACAGACATAGATGAATAAATATATTTATAAGCATGCTGTTACCGTTTTTTGTGTAATTGTGAAGTACTTGTGGCCTGACACAATAAGTAGTAGTACGCCACTTTGACCTCCAGTAACTTGTGTACTTCAAGTTACATGCTTGAAATTCATACCAATTTGGTTCGCACTAATAGCTTTCTAAAGACATGTTGATAGACAAAATCGTATTAACTGTTTAGATTTTGGAAATTTGTTGCTGAATGTTACTTGTATAATTTAATTTATTCACACACTAAATTTTGAACTAATAAAGGTATTGAAAATCTGATTACACCATCACAATCATCATGCAAATAATGGTAATGTACATGTTTCTTTTTGAGGTATCATGGTTTATCTGGCTGCTATTAATTTCTATACAAACTGTGAAATGTCTGCCATTAAGGTTCCACAAAGTCCGACATCTTTGGCACTCTCGGCATAAAAATCTCTTTCATTGGCACAGCGTCATCAAGGAATTCCCAGCCACGCGGTCCACTAGCAACCACGTGGTCCAGCTATTGTGTGGCATCACACGGTTGCTAACGAGCATCCTGTATGGCTGCCCCAACTCCGAACGTAGAATATTTCCAGGGTGCCACAACTCACCCATTACCTCACAGGCTGGATTCGTGATGTCCTGTCAGAAAGGTCACAGTTTGTAGCAATCGACGGAATGTCATCAAGTAAAACAGAAATAATATCCGGTGTTCCCAAAGGAAGTGTTACAGGCCCTCTATTGTTCCTGATCTATATTGACGACATAGAAGACAATCTCAGTAGCCGTCTTAGATTGTTTACAGATGATGCTGTCGTTTACCATCTTGTAAAGTCATCAGATGACCAAAACAAATTGCAAAAGGATTTAGATAAGATATCTGTATGGTTCAAAAAGTGGCAATTGACCCTGACTAAAGAAATGTGTGAAGTTATTGGCGTAAGTATTAAAAGAAATCTTCCAAATTTCGATTATGCGATAAGTCACACAAATTTGAATTTTGTAAATTCAACTCAGTATTTAGGGATTACAATTACAAACACCCTAAATTGGAATGATCACATAGATAATGTTGTGGGTAGAGCCAACCAAAGACTGCAATTCATTGGCAAAACACTTGGAAGGTGCAACAGGTCTACTAAAGAGACTGCTTACACCACGCTTGTCCGCCCTATTCTGGAGTATTGCTGTGTGGTGTGGGATCAGCATCAGATGGGACTGACGGATGACATCGAAAAAGTACAAAGAAGGGCAGCTTGTTTTGTATTATCACGAAGTAGGGGAGATAGTGTCACAGACATGATAAGTGAATTGGAGTGGCAATCATGAAAACAAAGGCGTTTTTCGTTGGAATGGGATCTTCTCATGAAATTTCAATCACCAGTTATCTCCTCAGATTGCAAAAACATTCTGTTGGTACCCACCTACAGGGAGAAATGATCATCACAATAAAATAAGAGAAATCAGGGTTCGCACAGAAAAATTTAAGTGCTCGTTTTTCCTGCATGCCGTTAGAGATTGGAGCGGTAGAGAGACAGCTTGAAGGTGGTTCATTGAACCCTCTGCCAGGCACTTTATTGTGAATAGCAGAGTAATCACGTAGATGTTAATTAGAAAACAGTACACTATATCACACTAATCACAAAGTCAACTTTGAACACTATTCAGCAGTATTGATTGGAAATTTTTGATTCTTGTGCATTCAAAATATAGCAGGAGATTTTAGGCACTTTCTTTCTTCTCCATATGTATAATGTTTCTGAAGCACACTTCCTGAAGATCTTTGTATCCAGATGTATCAAACTTATAACAGGACATTCAGATCTGTAACCTATTTGAACTACTTGTGCTTCCCATTCAACCGGAGCAAGTTGGAGACAGTGAAATAGTGCAAAATCTGTCTCTGGAAAAACCTGCTTCAAGACTATCACTAGATTTACTACAAATGTGGTCACTCATGAAAAGAAAACAAGATTCATAGACCCTGCCTGTCAACTCATTTAAATCTAAATTTATAACAGTGAAAACAATCAATTATTTGACAAAATTATTTAATTGGGATAGGTAAAAAAAATGTACTCGCCAAGCTGAGGCAGAACATACAAATAAAAGATGGTTGTCAAGAAACGAAATGTGGGACCTTAGTTTAGATAGTGCAGACGAATGGATTACCTAGCACATAAGGTAGTAAAAAGACAACGAAAAAGGCTGAGAAGAGGGTTACGTAAGAAGGAATGATGGCCACATGGGCTAATATAACAACGCAAACAATCAATTATTGACAAAATTATTTAATTGGATAGATAAAAAAATCTACTCATCAAGCGGCAACAGAACACACTATTAAAACTAAGATCTCACATTGAGTTTCTTGACAACTGTCTTTCATGTGTGTGTTCTGCTGCCAGTTAGTGAGTAGATTTTTTATACATCTATATTTATATTACACAAGCCACCTTGCAGGTTGTTTTGGTGGAAACATTGTCTACTTTCCTCTGCCATCACATTCACAAATGATGTGGCTGTTGGTAAGCCAATGTATAAGCTCAACTTTCTACATTTAAAAAAAATGCTGTTGTGGATATTTTGTTAGTATGTGGAATTTTTTTTATTGCTTGGTTCTTCTTGAAAAATTGTTTGGATTTTAAAAGGAAGCATATCCATGACTCAGGATGCTGTCTTGTAATGTGTACTGCTGGGGTACAGTTTTCTGAACAGTGTGGTGCTAAAATAATTGAATTGGATGCCAAGATAGCTTCCTTGAGAATGAGAATGAAGACTGGTTCTCTAATGAGCTTGTCATTCATAAGATGTTTAAACCTAATATCCGTTTTTCCTCACGGAATTGTGTGAGCATATCTGTTGGGCACTTGTATTATATTCAACGACTCAGTGACCAAGCACACAGCTCTTTTTTGAATCTTCATTCTCTGTGAAGTGTGGCATTGTCACGATAGAGAAGTCTACTGTGATTGAATCATATTTGACATGTGATCAACTGACAAAAAAAACAATCTTTTGTTACATAACCATGATGATGAAAGATGAAAAGTCTTGATAGATGTCATCATGAATGGTGCTCATGTATGTATTATAAAAAAAAATTGTCTTGATCACACTTCATTTTTTGTCAGCAATTGTTATAATACAATTTGGCAGACTGCATCTGATAATGGTGGTCGTCTGCCAAAATGCGTTATAATAATAATCGATGTGGAAAAATAAAGTGAGACTCTGACTGTTGCTTAACTGTATAAGTTTATATCCAGTTTCTATTGTTGCAGTAAACATCTATTCATATCTTTAAGGATTGGACAAAAATATGTAAACACTGCGAGAAATGCATGCTTGAACATAAATGCAGATGCCAGCCAAGTTTGCAGGTTGTATATGACTACAAATGGTGCCTGGGCAATGTTGTAATGCATTACAAGTGTCAGTTGTAGTCAGGCCAACGTTCTGTGTAGTTGCAAGTATATTATATCAGAGAAAAGTAAATTTGAACATAGGTGAATTGTTGGTGCTTGTATGATGGGTGCTTCCATAAAAATGGGAGTCGAAGTGTTTGGTGTTTCAAGAGACACTGTATCAAAGATTTAAACTGCCTACAGGGAAAGCGCGAGATCATCATCAGCTAAGTCACAATATGGACAAAGCTGTGTGTTGAGTGATTGTGACTGATCATCATTGAAGAGGATTGTGACAGGAAAGAGGAAGACAGCAGCAAAAGTCACTGTAGACCTAAATGTTGCATTCGTGAATCCCTTCAGCACCAAGACAACACAAAGACAGCTCCATAAGCAGGGAATTCAAGGACGAGCTGTAATTCCATAACTACTCAAGAGTGATGCAAATTCCCATGACAGGAAATCATGGTGCTGAAGCTGTGAAACCTGGGCTACAGAGCAATGGAAAAAAAGCATTTCGTCAGATAATTGTTGGTGCACATGGTTTGCAACTTCTGGCTGAGTTTGTCCCAAGAATGGGACATGGAGGGTCCTCAGTGATAATTCGGGGAGCCATATAGTGGTATTCCATGGCCCAGTGCTTGCTCTACAAGGTCCCATTACTGCCAAGGGTTATGAGAACATTTTGGCTCATCAACTCCATCCCATGCTACAAAGTTTGCTATCTAATAGTGATGCAGTGTTCAAAGATCAGGGCCTTTGTTCACACAGTTCCTATAACTCAAGACTGGTTTTGTAAGCATTAGGATGAATTGTTGCATCTCCCCTGGCCAGCACAGTCACCATGTCTCAAAGTTATTGAGCTGTTGTGGTCTACTTCGGAGAGAAGAGTGTACTATTGCTACCATCTCTTTTGTTGCCACCTGTACTTGTAACAATTTTGCAGGTAGAAAGTTGTAAGGTTGCCTTCAGAACCACACATCACCTATATTTATCCATTCTGAGATGACTGGAAACAGTTTTGAATGCCAATAGGGTTCCTACACCATGGATGAAAAAAATGAAACATAAAATTAAAGATTATGATGTATTTGAAATATAAGCCGACAGTAAAAATAGTATTACAAAAAAAGGCCAAGTGCGAGTTGGACTCCCACTCTGATGGTTCCTTATAAATCTAATTATGTATGTAGATACTTCACCCATCCCAGGAATCGAGAATCTTAACCATTTTTGCCTGTTAACGATATCATTACTGGCAAGATATCGATCCTGGGAATTCCAACTCTTTCAAGAATGCTTTAAGCTTAAATTTTTTGTGTAATTTTTTATTTGCTATTGTAATTCCTGAGGAAATTGGTCTTAACAGATGGACAGACTGACAGACGACAAAGTGGTCCTATAAGGGTTTCATTTTTACCGATTGAGGTACAGGACCCTAATGAATCTGTCATACTGTGGCAGTATTTTAAATAAATAGTGCATGTTTATCTCTGCTGATTCTACCTCATAGTGGGTTCAAGGATGTGTCTAAGTTTTTCTAAGTCACCTCATTAACTGAGTTTTATGTGGGTGTTCCACCTTCCATTGCATTAGACACAGTCACCTAGATATTTTGTTGTTGTTATCTTCAGTCCAGAGACTGGTTTGTTGCAGCTCTCCATGTTACTCTATCTTGTGCAAGCTTCTTCATCTCCCAGTACCTACTGCAACCTACATCCTTCTGAATCTGCTTAGTGTATTCTTCTCTTGGTCTCCCTCTATGATTTTTACCCTCCATGCTGCCCTCCAATACTAAATTGGTGATCCCTTGATGCCTCAGAACATGTCCTACCAACCGATTCCTTCTTCTAGTCAAGTTGTGCCACAAAGTTCTCTTCTCCCCAGTTCTATTCAGTACCTCCTCATTACTTACGTGATCTACCCGTCTGATCTTCAGCATTCTTCTGTAGCACCACATTTCAAAAGCTTCTATTCTCTTCTTGTCTAAACTATTTATTGTCCATGTTTCACTTCCATACATGGCTACACTCCATACAAATACTTTCAGAAATGACTTCCTGACACTTAAATCTATACTCGATGTTAACAAATTTCTTTTCTTCAGAAATTCTTACCTCGCCATTGCCAGTCTACATTTTATATCCTCTCTACTTCGACCATCATCAGTTATTTTATGACCCCATTAATGGGTAACCATTGATAAAACAATAATAGAGATTTCCATTTATTTATTTATTTCTGCACATTGTTAAATTCTTTTGTGTCAAGTAAGCTGCTAGTGCCCACATAAAGTGCCAATCTGCGCTGGTCTTTTTGTATTTTGCTACAATTTTCTGGTATCAAGGCTTCTTGTGGACACTAGCTTCATCCACAAGGAACCTCATTGAGTTTCCGCAGTGCTATCCAGCAGCTTCTTTAGATGTATTGTTAAAAGTAGTGATTCTGTAAAAATTCCTTTGGGTTTACCTGAACATACTTTCACATAGTGAAGGGAGACGAAAATTTAAGTCATGGGTGACTGGAATTCGATAGTAGGAAAAGGAAGAGAAGGAAACATAATAGGTGAATGTGGATTGGGGCTAAGAAATGAAAGAGGAAGCTGCCTGGTAGAATATTGCACAGAGCATAACTTAATCATAGCTAACACTTGGTTCAAGAATCATGAAAGAAGGTTGAATACATGGAAGAACCCTGGAGATACTAGAAGGTTTCAGATAGATTATATATAGGTAAGACAGAGATTTAGGAACCAGGCTTTAAATTGTAAGACATTTCCAGGGGCAGGTGTGGGCTCTGACCACAATCTATTGGTTATGAACTGCAGATTAAAATTGAAGAAACTGCAAAAAGATGGGAATTTAAGGAGATGGGACCTGGATAAACTGAAAGAACCAGAGGTTGTACAGAGTTTCAGGCAGAGCATAAGGAAACAATTGACAGGAATGCGGGAAAGAAATACAGTAGAAGAAGAATGGGTAGCTTTGAGGAATGAAATAGTGAAGGCAACAGAGGATCAAGTAGGTAAAAAGACGAGGGCTAGTAGAAGTCCTTGGGTAACGGAAGAGATACTGAATTTAATTGATGAAAGGAGAAAATACAAAAATGCAGTAAGTGAAGCATGCAAAAAGGAATACAAACGTCTCAAAAATGAGATTGACAGGAAGTGCAAAATAGCTAAGCAGGGATGGCTAGAGGACAAATGTAAGGATGTAGAGGGTTATCTCACTAGGGGTAAGATAGATACTGCCTACAGGAAAATTAAAGAGACCTTTGGAGAGAAGAGAACCACTTGTATGAATATCAAGAGCTCAGATAGAAACCCAGTTCTAAGCAAAGAAGGGAAAGCGAAAAGGTGGAAGGAGTATATAGAGGGTCTATATAGGGGCTATGTTCTTGAGGACAATATTATGCAAATGGAAGAGGAGGTAGATGAAGATGAAATGGGAGATATGATACTGCGTGAAGAGTTTGACAGAGCACTGAAAGACCTAAGTCGAAACAAGGCCCTGGGAGTAGACAACATTCCATTAGAACTACTGACAGCCTTGGGAGAGCCAGTCCTAACAAAACTCTACCATCTGATGAGCAAGATGTATGAGACAGGCGAAATTCCGTCAGACTTCAAGAAGAATATAATAATTCCAATCCCAAATAAAGCAGGTGTTGACAGGTGTGAAAATTACGGAACTATCAGTTTAATAAGTCAAGGCTGCAAAATACTAACGCGAATTCTTTACAGACAAATGGAAAAACTGGTAGAAGCCGACCTCGTGAAATATCAGTTTGGATTCCATAGAAATGTTGGAACACGTGAGGCAATACTGACCCTACGACTTATCTTAGAAGGAAAGATTAAGGAAAGGCAAACCAACGTTTCTAGCATTTGTAGACTTAGAGAAAGCTTTTGAGAATGTTGACTGGAATACTCTCTTTCAAATTATGAAGGTGACGGGTAAAATACAGGGAGCGAAAGGCTATTTACAATTTGTACAGAAAGCAGATGGCAGTTATAAGAGTTGAGGGGCATGAAAGGGAAGCAGTGGTTGGGAAGGGAGTAAGACAGGGTTGTAGCCTCTCCCCGATGCTATTCAATCTGTATATTGAGCAAGCAGTAAAGGAAACAAAAGAAAACTTTGGAGTAGGTATTAAAATCCGTGGAGAAGAAATAAAAACTTTGAGGTTCGCTGATGACATTGTAATTCTGTCAGAAACAGCAAAGGATCTGGAAGAGCACCTGAACGGAATAGACAGTGTCTTGAAAGAAGGGTCTAAGATGAACATCAACAAAAGCAAAACAAGGATAATGGAATGTAGTCGAATTAAGTCGGGTGATGCTGAGGAATTAGATTAGGAAATGAGACACTTAAATTAGTAAAGGAGTTTTGCTATTTGGGGAGCAAAATAACTGATGATGGTAAAAGTAGAGAGGATATAAAATGTACACTGGCAATGGAAAGGAAAGTGTTTCTGAAGAAGAGAAATTTGTTAACATCGAGTATAGATTTAAGTGTCAGGAAGTCGTTTCTGAAAGTATTTGTATGGAGTGTAGCCATGTATGGAAGTGAAACGTGGACGATAAATAGTTTAGACAAGAGAATAGAAGCTTTCAAAATGTGGTGCTACAGAAGAATGCTGAAGATTAGATGGGTAGATAACATAACTAATGAGGAGGTATTGAATAGAATTGGGGATAAGAGGAGTTTGTGGCACAACTTGACTAGAAGATGGGATCGGTTGGTAGGACATGTTCTGAGGCATCAAGGGATCACCAATTTAGTACTGGAGGGCAGCGTGGAGGCTAAAAATCATAGAGGGATACCAAGAGATGAATACACTAAGCAGATTCAGAAGGATGTAGGTTGCAGTAGGTACTGGGAGATGAAGAGGCTTGCACAGGATAGAGTAGCATGGAGAGCTGCATCAGACCAGTCTCTGGACTGAAGACTACTACTACTACTACTACTACTTTCACATCTGAAGATTGTTTTCTCTGTTGAGAATCAAATAGAGAGAGCTGTGTTAGCAAGTTTTCAAACCAGCCAGAGTGGTGGTGATATTCCATTTCCTAAAATTTTGTTGATTATGGAAGCCAAATTGATTCCTGTAGAGCTGATTTTCAGTCTTCCCCATCCACCTCTTATCCTAGTAAGTTTATAATACTCAGAGTGCTGTGATAGTTCCTTTGGGCATATATGTTTCATTGTTACCTTAAATAATTGCTCTGTACTGTATACAGTGGTTGCATTAAACTGATTAAATATTTGATCTGTAGTAAGAGATGTAAGCCTTTTCCTGATGTCCTGACACTTACAAAATATAGAACATGGAAAATGAAAGTAAATCTAGACACTTATTTCATAGTACAAATATGTAACCATTTCTATTGTCATGACAACCACCTTCACATATGTGAAAAGAAGAGATTCTTTACTTGGTCTGTATAGGTACCTTGTGAAGCAAATGGAGTTTGGAAAAATTTTCCAGTTTTCTACATATAGAACTTTTCCTAATTTCCCAACTGTAATATGATGTTTACAAGTTTTTTATATGTTTGAAGCAATTGATAACCACATTCCACCCATAGCCTCATATTCCCACTGGGATCCTTATACAGTTAAAATATGTGTGATTGTATGGTGTCAGTCACTATGCTGGTTACATAGTACAGACAAATAGTTGCTATTATGATAGCTACTGGTCAAAGCTGATGAGTTTTATTGTATTATTCACTACTTCCACGACTGACTACTGCTATCTGCAAAGTAATTAGTAGTCATCATATCTTTCTTGGGATGTTTTCTGTGGGTTTAAGGCATGCATAACACCTAGGCCTTAAAGAAGGGTGTGTAGAAGGTAGAGAAAACACAAAGTATTCTTTGGGGGGGGGGGGGGTGATGAAATGGTGAGTATGATGATCAAACTAATAGAAAATAGTTGTTGTCCTCTTTGAACTACAGACAGTCATGTCTGTTAAAATTGTATGACCTATATTACTAATTTATCAGAGAAATAAAATGATCTGTGAAGAATGTTCCATAATAGAACCATACGTTCATATGAGGCAATGTCTGTATCGTCCCATTCATATGTAGATAACTTCAGTTTAGTGTTAAGCATTCCAAAAATAAGACCTTTTATGATGGTGCAGTATTCCAGTTTATCCATTTGAAGAAAGCACACAGAACAGAATTACAAAATTGTTCAGCAAATAAAGTTAAACATTAACTTAAATGTATGTGCAGTGTGTAGTGATATAGCAAACACATTTTGTCAGTATCATTGCCATCTTCTGTGTTAGTTCCAAATTTTTCTCCTTGACATTTTCAGAACAGTACCCACATGTGTAATTGAGTTGACTTGTATGATTTCATTTTCCTGTGCCCCTGGTGGTGTGTTTTGCTGAACTGAAAATTTTATTCATTGTAATATTTCGTTAAGCCAAGAAAATTTTGTGACTGATAAACTTATTTTGCAGAAATTCAATTTTGAGTGGGTAATATATTTGTACTTTTTTTTAAAACAGTTGGTGAAATTCATTGAAGATGTCACTGATGATGTAAAGGGAAAGGATAAAGAAATAAAAGCATATAGACAACAATTTAGTGGTGACCTAAAGGAACAGGATCATAGTGCTGGAGAGATTACGGATGGCCCAAGACATCGTGCAGGTGGTGTTCTTGTTGGCAAATCGTAAGCCAAAGCATGTATTTAACGTGTGTTAATGCAAAATACCTGGACACTGTGCAACATTTATCATTTCTCTTGCAATGAAATTGATGACCGTTGTAAATAATAATAGCCTACAGGCATTGCTTTAAAATTTTGTTGGAGGTTTTTATGCTGTTCTTTTATTTTATATGAATCTGTGTTAATTTCTCTGTGAACTTAATTACAGAAATGATTGTAAGATACCTTCAGTTACTTTGTGTCCAGAAATAACTTTAAGTAGCATTATAAAACATTTTAAAGTGAACCTAGTCATAGGTTGCCATCTGTCTTCCACCATCAGTTACTTCTGTGTATACCGTTACTTCATTTATTTTTACACACTTTTATGTTCAGCTGTCATTTTGAGATTTGGTGGTTTTTGTGTTGATTACTGTTTTTCCACAATCATTAAATGCTGAATAAAAAATTGTATGTGGTTTTATTTTTGAGTTTTAAAAAATACAGTAATTTCTCAAGCTTCAGCCCACAAAGTAACATTTTAAATGATAATTTTCATGTTTTTGTGAATAGAATTATTTAAAACATTGAAATGTGATCAAGATACTCTTTACTTTGTAGCATGAACATTTTGCAGAGCTATTGCAGTGATCTTGAACGTAATTTCTACAAAAAAGAGTGAAATACTTTCAGGGAATAGTTTTGAGCTGAAAACATACTTTTTCTTCCTATCTGAAATGTGAATAATCTTAGATTGAAGTTAATTTAGTTTAGCTGAATGCGGTGTACAGAAGTATTTTAGCATAAGATATGAAAAAAAAACTTAGTGTACTCTGTAATAGCATTGCAGCAACATGATACTCATCGGCAATTCATTTGCCAAAGCAGGGTATTTTGTTAACAGTTTATGGAGGTTGGTTTAAACACCACGTTGTTTTACTATTCAGGATCTTAGTAGAGAGGAAATGGTTTTTTTTCTTCTGGCCCCAGGGCTACAGACAGTTTTAATAATCTGTCAGCAGCGAGTAATTTAAGTTTGAACACTTTCTTTGTGGATAGCACACAGTTTTTAACAATATCATTTCAGTGAAAGTTTTGTGAATGTCAGATGTTGCTCAGTTGAGACTTGTAATATTCACTTATTTGTAACAATAACTTACGTAATTTATCTTCTTGTACTGGTACTTTCCCAGGCACTTAAATATTCCCCCTTTAAAACCATATATCAGAAAGGTAGGTTTAAATCTGTTGTAAATTTTTTTAAGAAAAGGATGATGTGCAGTCGAACGAGTATATGATTATTACAGAAGCACTTTCCCAGTGGCAGACAATTTGGATTTCTCAAAGAACTGTCAACGGAACAGCAATGTTGGCTGGTGATATACTAAGATAAATAAATAAATAACAAATTGTCACCTTTGTGAATATTTTTGACTTAACCAGGGATCTTAACAGTGTGAACAATGTTATTCTAATGAAAAAGTTACATACTGCAGAATAGTACATGCAACGTGAAATGTAGAAAGGTAGAATAGCTCCATGTACTAGAAGTCTACTCCTTAAATAATTGGAAACTCCACTGTTGTCCTTACAAAACTTATTACATTGCTAAAACTGTTAGTTTTGTCTCGAAAAAAAAAACCATGATCCAACCACTAAATGTTGAAAAAAAAAGTGCTTACACAATCCAGGTAACTTTTACTGTCTCATACCCCACTGCCCCCAAACTCGGAGCACAACAAAAAATCCCAATCCTGTCACCCCATTCAGACCCATTGTTATCTCCAAGAACACATCAGCATACCTTCTCAATTATTAATTAATATCCCCAGGGAATTTTACACTTTTGGATCCCATATTCTATAAAAAAAATATGTGCCTAACAATTTTTATTAAAGAGATAAAAATCTCCAGAGAAGCTAGATTTGCCTTATTTGACATTGTTATGTTCACAAATATACCTGTCAAAGGGACAATCGAAATTCTTTGAAGAAACATTATTAAGCAAAAAGTAACCTTTCTGGAGAGTTCAGTTGATTTACTTAAACTACAGCAGTTTGTACATAAGAAGATGGCTGTTGGTGCGATGTGCAGTAGCAAGGCGCAGTGTATCACGTGATGCTCCAACCAATAGCATCATTTTGCATGTGCATCAGGATGCATGCAGAATGTTCCATGTTAGTTTATGTATGGGGAGGTGTTCATAATGGGTGACAAAAAGCAATTATGATACATAGTGTGTTAAGAAGTAAAAGCAATAGTTCTCTGAGCGTATAAATTTTGCTAGGCAGATTCAGAAGCAGAAACATTGACCAGGTGTAGTGCTCACTCCTGCATTGCCAGTTACCAGGGTAGGTGTGTGGTGTGAGACCGACAGAGAGCACAATGGTGATAGGGAAAATAAATTTTTTTAAAGGGGAAATAAACTTGGCAGAAAAATGGTTTGTTGTTGACACTAATTGTATTAGATTGTACAAAAGATGAACTTATTGTATTATTTAATTCACACCATAATAAAATAAAAATCACAATAGAACCTGAAGCAAACCAGTCCATAATTTTCTTAGACATAACAATTATTAATGAACAACAGGACCATAGCTTAACTTCACAGAAATCACTCCGCTGGCTTTGGAGTTCCCTGTGCATGTTAAATCGGTGGATATCATTATGCTATTCTTCTGTTATACGACTTGTAGTTCACAGGGTGTACACAGCCTGGGACAACCAGAAATCTGAGAAAAATGTGGGAATTGTTTTTGCCAGAAAAAACAGAATGTTTTAGAATTCTGGGAATTTTCATTACTTAGTTTTCAGTTAAATTTTTGTACTTTTGATTGGTAGGAACTGATAGTCTAACAGAGAATTTTACCTTAGCCCACTACTGAAGAATAATACACAGCAATAAAACATAAACAAGAGAATGACATAAAAATAAAATTTTAGTTGCAAAGGAAATGCACCATTTACAACACAAAATACAGTGCACACGCAAGTGTCTGCAGACAGGAAAATTGGGTCTAAGGCTTTAGGACAAAGACCATGCAATACTACTTAACAACAAACTGCTTTCGATGAGTGTGACATCACAATTGTTAACATTTGTAATAGTTCGTGGGAAAATATTGTGAATGGTAGATCGAGATGCATTACTTTCAAAGAAAATTTCCTTTTATGCGAGATGAATTACATTATCTGTGAGAGAGTGCAATGAATTTCTTAAGTCAATGAGTGTTTGACTCTCATTCAAAACTTAAAACTTTGGGGACCAGCCTCTTAGAAAAATTTTGGGCCCAAAAGACCAGCTATTTATGCCATTATTTGAAGTTTCACTGGCACATTTTTGTTTGAGATATTTTAAAGGGTAACACAAGCTAAGAGAGATCAATATTATATGTGAAAGCTCAGTTTTTTTGTAGCTATACTGTGTGTATATAAATTTAAACGAACAACTTTTCCTGTTTGTCTATTTATGATACCTAAGTGATGTTGCTGTTGGCTGACTACATAAAGTGTCCTGTGCTCTGAATATCTGCTGTCATTGGCTGGCAAGACCACATGACAAGAGCTATAATTGGCTGACAAAAGTTAATCGTGCAGCGCAATTTCGATTTCAGTGTTTCGGTAGCTACTGCGCTGTATTTGGCAGAATTAGTATCTATACTTCCATAATATGAAAACTGCAGTTTACATGTTGCTCACACATCAATACTCTTTGCAAACCATGATGCTTTTGTTGGGTATCATTTCCTAAAGTGCCAGGGAGTTCTCTGCCAGTGTTAAGAGCCTTTACCATTCAAAGGATTGACAAGTTTTACAGCTCCAAGAGAACATATATTGTCACTTAACATGGAAAAAATGTTCTTTCACCTGGGAAAAGCTATATTTTTCACTCTGAAATCTATGAATTCTTCTTCTTCTTTCCTTGTGTATACACCCTGTGCCCATAAAGAGAATATCACTGCATATTGTGTTTTTGTATTTTTTGCTTTTCTTTCTCTTACGTTAATATCTAAATATCTTGTGTTTTAAAATTTTGTTATTTATGTACTAAAAGCATCTTTATGCAATGTGTCCCAATTAGAATGGTTGATATTCAGAGATGTGACAGGATTGATGGTTCGAAGCAAAAAAAGTCTAGTAAACCTGGCTCTAAAACGCGTAGCTTAAGAGCTATGGGCACTACTTCAGTGGTGGAGATGAAGTAGTGCTTGTAGTTCTTAAGGTAGGCGTTTTAAAGCCCATGTTTGCTAGGGTTTTTACTGCGAATGATTGTTCCCATTATATCCCTGAATATAGGAACTAGGCCTAAGCACAATGAGAAACTCAGACAGGAGAGTACTCCAAATGTTCGAATAAGGAAAGATTCTCATAAAAGTATAATTAAAAATAATATAAGTATATTTCATCAAAATATTGGGAGTTTAAAGAATAAAATAGATGATCTTCTGGTTTGTTTAGAAGATTTATAAGCTGAAGATGAAATAGATATACTATGCCTGTCTGAGCATCACATTGTTACTGATATGGATAAGGTAAATGTAAGTGGATATAAGCTCTCTGCACATGTAATTAGAGAAAATATGGAGACAGGAGGAGTTGCCATATATGTCAAAAGTTGTCATTGTGCAAAAAGTATAGAAACAAAAAAATTTTGTGCAGAGAAACATAGAAGCATGTGCCTGTGAGCTTAAATTAAATAAAGGCACATTTATAATTGTAACTGTATATAGGTCCCCATCAGGAAATTTTCATCTATTTCTGAAAAATTTGGGCTCCTTGTTGTGCTATCTGTCAGACAGGGGGAAGCAAATTATTATTTGTGGGGACTTCAATGTAGATTCTCTGAAAGAGGGTAATAGGAAAAATGACCTTGAAGTATTACTCGGTTCTTTCAATTTGACACCCGTTATTGATTTTCCTACTCGGGTGGTAAAGGATAGCAGCTCACTGATAGATAACTTCTTTATAGACCAAGATACATTTAACCAGATAAATGCTCAGCCTGTTGAGAATGGTCTTTCTGATCATGGTGCACAGCTAGTTACAATATATGACATAGCTCCATTCAGCAGTACTAAACAGTCCTCCAAAGTAGTACGTTCAGTCAATGATTTAACAATTGCAAATTTCAGGGAAAGCCTACAGCAGTTAGACTGGGATGAGGTGTACTGTGAACCTGATGCCAATTTAAAATATAATTTATTTCATGATACTTTTGTAAATGCATTTGAAAACTGCTTCCCCAAGAAAATAGTTAAATATACTCGTAAGAAACCATGTAACAAACCATGGCTTACTAAGGGTATAAAAAATCTTGGAACCGGAAAAGCGAAATGTATCTGACAGCAAGAAAGAGTAGTGACCCAGAAACTATCAAACATTATAAAAACTACTGTGCTATATTAAGAAAAGTTATTAAAAAATCCAGAAGTATGTGTATCATGTCTGAAATCAGCAACTCTGATAATAAAATTAAAACAATTTGGAATATTATTAAAAGAGAAACAGGTCAACCAAGAGCACAGGAAAACAGTATTACCATCAAATTGAATGAAAACTTTACGAACAAAAAGTCAGAAGTTGAAAATATTTTTAATAATCATTTTCTAAATGTTGTGGATATAGTAGGATCCAGGTGTTCATTAGAAGATGCTAGGCTGTTAATGGAAGAGGCCATACCTATGCAATTTGATAGAATTGAAATCTCACCCACTTCTCCCACTGAAATTAGGAAAAAAATAAATTTGCTTAAAAGCAAAAACTCACATGGAATTGATGGTGTTTCCAGCAAAATACTAAAAGCTTGTTCTCAACAGATACGTAAGATTCTCAGCCACCTGTGTAATAGCTCTCTGGAACAGGGCATTTTCCCTAATGGACTGAAATATGCTATTGTTATACCTTTGCATAAAAAAGGGGATAGAGCTGATGTCAACAATTATCGTCCAATCTTCCTTCCAACAGCTTTATCCAAAATTTTTGAGAAAGTAATGTATTCAAGAGTAGCTTCACATATCTGTAAAAATGTACTAACAAAATGTCAGTTTGGTTTCCAGAAAGGTTTTTCAACAGAAAATGCCATATATGCTTTCACCAATCAAATTTTGAATGATCTGAATAACTGAACACCACCCATTGGGATTTTTTGTGATCTCTCAAAGGCTTTTGATTGTGTAAATCATGAAATTCTGCTAGACAAGCTCAAGTATTGTGGCATGAGTGGGACAGTGCACAAATGGTTTAATTCGTACCTAACTGGAAGAGTGCAGAAAGTTGAAATAAGCAGTTCTCATAATATGCAAAGATCAGCACATTCCTCAAACTGGGGAACTATCAAGAATGGGGTTGCACAAGGGTCGGTCTTGGGTCCTTTGTTGTTCTTAATATATATTAATGACTTGCCATTCTGTATTCATGAAGAGGCAAAGTTAGTTCTCTTTGCTGATGATACAAGTATAGTAATCACACCTGACAAACAAGAATTAACTGATGAAATTGTCAATAATGTCTTTCAGAAAATTACTAAGTGGTTCCTTGTAAACGGACTCTCACTGAATTTTGATAAGACACAGTACATACAGTTCCGTACAGTAAATGGTATGACACCATTAATAAATATAGACCTTAATCAGAAGCATATAGCTAAGGTAGAATATTCAAAATTTTTAGGTGTGTCCATTGATGAGAGATTAAATTGGAAGAAACGCTTTGATCTGCTGAAACGTTTTTCAGCTACGTATGCGATAAGGGTCATTGCAAATTTTGGTGATAAACAGCTTAGTAAATTAGCTTACTACTCCTATTTTCACTCATTGCTTGTATATGGCATCATATTTTGGGGTAATTCATCACTGAGGAATAAAGTATTGATTGCACAAAAGCGTGTAATCAGAATAATAGCTGGAGTCCACCCAAGATCATCCTGCAGACATTTATTTAAGGATCTAGGGCTATTCACAGTAGCTTCTCGGTATATATACTCTCTTATGAAATTTGTTATTAACAACCAAACCCAATTCAAAAGTAATAGCAGTGTGCATAACTACAATACTAGGAGAAAGGATGATCTTCACTATTCAAGATTAAATCTAACTTTGGCACAGAAAGGGGTGAATTATACTGCCACTAAAGTCTTTGGTCACTTACCAAATAGTATCAAAAGTCTGACAGATAACCAACAAGTATTTAAGAGGGAATTAAGACTTTCTGAATGACAACTCCTTCTACTCCATAGAGGAATTTTTAGATATAAATTAAGAAGAAAAGAAAAAAAAACCAAACAAAAAAATTATAAAAAATAAAAAAGTTGTTATATTAACTTAATTATGTTGTTAAATTAACTTAATTATGTTATGTATTGGAAAATTTGACTCTTTCCACATCATTACGAAATATCGTATTCATGATCCATGGAACTAGTATTAATCTAATCTAATCTGACCATTCCTCTTGGGACATCCTGCATAAGTGTCATTTACAAAGCATCAGTCAGCCATGAACATTGAGAGTTTGGTCATTGTTTTTAGTCGGTTATGGTTGAGCTCTTAAAGTGCATAGTTTCGGTGTCTAGTAATCATCATGTAAAGTTCCTGTATGTCAGTGCAGTTGCTGTGTCATCAGCTTGTTCATTTAGTCAGTCATGTTTGAGCACATGAAAACTTGTTACCACTTTTGAATGGGTGTTTGACCACTCACAGATTTAGAATTACTGATCTGTATTACACTACCTGTTAAAATTATTACATAAAAGCTGATCATCATTTGTTTAAAGTAATAAAGGTAAATGAAGTAGAAATTAAATTTGTCAGTGTTGTGATGAATTGTCATCAACTGGTTTAGTTACCCAGTAATCGACAGAAAAAATTGGTAAATGTGAATATACACGGTGTAGGTGAAAAGTTATTATTAGTAAAGGGGGGCATCTGTCTGTACTAGAAGTGTCCACCAGCTAACCATCCCTCCTGCATGGCACATTCAACTTCTATATTTTCAAATGGGAACCTCACATTTTTATTGCATATTCAGATTCTACACCAAAAATATGTATGGTTTGTGCAAACCATTGTTTTCCATTCATGGTGGAAGGTGCTGTAATCCACAAATATAGAGTGACCTGTTTTTGGGATTAAGACAAGCGCATTTGATTCTACATTTCATTCACGATGTACATGTAAACCTTTGTGTTTCGATGGTTTTCAGGTTTGAAACTTAGTGTTAAAATTTGAGTGTACAGTAAAATATGGCAATATGGCTAGCCATTTCAGTGTTTGGTTAGAAACTACATTTAACATGATCGACAAACAATAATGTGGATGTAGTAGTTTCCTGTTCTCATCAGGATGCTTGATATTGGTGAGTTCCCAGAGTGCTCTATTTCGGTGAGTCCCCTTGCCTCTCACCATTTGGTGCTTGATTTCAGTGAGTACTGTATTTACTCGAATCTAAGCTGCACATTTTTTCCGGTTTTTGTAATCCAAAAAACTGCCTGCGGCTTAGAATCGAGTGCAAAGTACGCGGAAGTTCTGAAAAATGTTGGTAGGTGCCACCACAACTAACTTCTGCCGTTGAATATATGTAGCGCTACACAGGCATGCTTTGCAGTCACAAAGATAAATACTGGTGCCACAACCTCTGCGTCAGTAAATAAATTAAAAAAGGTGGAAGACGAGCTTTTTTTCCTCCGCCCCGAGTTTTGACCACTGCATTTTCATAAGTTATCCATCAAAGTATATACAAATTCCGTATTGTTCAACTTCGAATGTTGCAGCGTTTCAATGTACTACGAAAATCCGACTGGCAAGACTGTTAGGGATGTTTGTCAATATGGCCAACTCTACATTCTGAATTTTTTCCTACCTGTGAGAAGAGATGGTTGTTAATAGGAACTTTTATGACTTGTGAATCTCGTGCAGTATTCTCTTCACCATAAGAATAATACGAATATAAACATTTTGCCATGTATTCTTTTGTGTTTGCTGCTATCTCATTTAAATTGTCTGCCTAATAACTACGAAACTAGAGTGAGACAAAAGCAAATGCGGAAGAATGTACATATCATGTCATGTTTATATCCGTATTATCCTTATGCGTAATAGTGATACAGTCAGAAATGAAGCACGGCAATTGACTAGATTTTTAACTCTAAGGTGACTCTAATTCCTGTGCAGAATGTAATGTACTAAAGAGGCATCTGCAAAGATTTTCAAACGGAGAAAAGTTTTCACTAAACTCTCATTCAGAACATCTTCTATCATACGCAGTTGATCATATCAAAGAAAGCAGCAGTGTAAGTAACAACAAATAGCAGTCTCTTGCCATTGTTTCGCTAATGAGACTAATGAGACGATTCCTCTCTCTCTCTCTCTCTCTCTCTCTCTCTCTCTCTCTCTCTCTAATTCTAAGTGGCGGTAGCACACACAAAAGCAAGCCCAGCCGCGACAGGCCGTAAACACTCATTATCAGAATGCGACAAACAATGCGTGATACAGTACAGTAATGCATCTTCGGCTTAGAGTGACGTAAACGCCTATAACAAAGAGAACGGCACTTATCAGATCAAAGAAAAATAAGCAATCAATTCAAACCAGACGAAGCACATGAAGAAGGAAGGGTACCCGTATAAATATTGATGGAGCGCCTGACACATAGCAATGGCTACCTGGTAAAGCTTAACTTCTAAGCTTACAACTTGAACCAAACTACTGTAGCTGTATCGTCATTCATTCTACCTAAATTGTCTCTCATATTACAATGGACCAACTTTGTTTCGATATGGAGGTGCGGCCTAAAACATTTCTCTCCCCTCGAATTTCGAGTCTCAAATTTCAGGTGCAGCTTAGATTCGGGAATTTTTTTTTTTTGCCTTGATTTCGAGCCTCGTTTTTCAGGTGCGGCTTAGATTTGAGTGAATATGGTATCCATGGCAGGTTTGCCTTTCACTGCCACTTCAGGGACATTTTAACTTATTACAATGGTTGTGGTTTGTATTCTGCCAGTAGCTGCATAGTGGCAAGCATGAGAGGTACAGCAGTTGGATGGAAACACCCTGATGGCAGGGTACGGTATCATCCACTGAAATCGCACTCTGATGGTTTGTGGGGACTCACCACAATCAACCCTATAGGTAACATAAAGTTATGTTACCATACAAGTAGGTTTATTTGCCAGAAATATCACCATCTAGTTGTATTATTTGTACTGTTCAGTCACATTTGCCACTCTCAAGTAATGTTTGTATATCAGTATCAGTTGTTTTGAACATCAAGGTTTATATTTAAATTGTGAATGAAATATAGAATCGACTGCATTGGTTCTTAATTGGGAAAACAGGCACACTTGATACTTGTTGTTTACGGCACCATATACCACTAATGGAAAGCAATGGTTTGAGTAAACCATACATATTTTTTGGCATAGAGTTTGAATATGCTGTGAAAATAAAGGATTCCTATTTGAAAATACAAAACCCACACAAGAGGAGTGGTTAGAAGATGGTCAGTTATAGCCTAAACAGATGTCCCCTTTACTAATGTTAACTTTTCACCTTCAACAATTTTTTGTACAATGCATTGTTTGAGATACTTAGTTATTTCAAGTTAAAACAAACGCCCTTTGTATGACTTGAGAGATATCTAAAACAGGTCAGTAACTTTACTAGTAGGTTCGTGGCTTTCATCTTGCTGCAGAACAGAAAACAATGTGTTTCTATTCTATGTTCACCACGTAGCAGTATGTACTCAAAACTTGTAGTCAGACATGTACCACAGGGTTCTATTTTGGGACCTTTGTTCTTAATTTACACAAATGATCGTCAGCTTGCATTGTTGGAAAGTAAAGATGTGAAATGTTTGCTGATGAAGTTACAAGTATAGGAATAATTAATACTATCAGCCCTCTTATAGATAAGACGACTAACAAAATTCTCAGAAAAATCAGTTGGTGGTTCAAAGTTAATCATCTTCAAATTATGGCAAGACTGAATGTAGGATAAACAGTTCTTGTATAAGGTGTTCTTCATGCTGATGCAGCAGGAACAGTGCTGTGACTGCTGCAACATTTAGAATCACATCTGAATCTTGTGACGCTTATTTTAAGATACAGCCCTTACTAATGATGTCGTGCAATGGAGATTTTTAGCAATGCAATGTCTCCTGCAGTACTGTCACCAGATTGCTGCAGAATGCATTTCCCGCCACAACAGCATGTAGCTGCTCTGATACATGGTCTGTGTGCTCACCATGCACACACAGGAACTAATTCTTTCTCAAGCAGTTTTTGAGGAAAGGAATTGTTAATTTCACATCTTAGTCTCACATTGCTGCTTGACAGTGGACTAGCAGTCTTTTCAATAGGGGTACTTTGTTAGGCAATCAAAATTTAACAAACCCATTTGTCAGGTTTGCGTTGAAAATTGAAAAATGCAACCACCAGCTCCTTTGCCTGGTGGGTTTTGTCACGGGTGCCGAACCTTTTAGCTTATGTGGGCCACATTGGAAGAAAATGAGTATTTCTGGGCCACACATAATAACTTTAACACGAAAACGCTGAGAGATAAAAAGGGGGGGGGGGGGGGGGAGGGGGGAGAGAGAGAGAGAGAGAGAGAGAGAGAGAGAGAGAGAGAGAGAGAGAGAGAGAGAGAGAGAGTTATGGTGGGAGTTTAAAGTGGAAAATATACATTTTATCATAACTTTAAGTAAACAGAATTTTATCATCTATTGTATGAGTTGCACTTGAAGTTTAAGGTAATAATAAAGTAGCAATGTGTTAAATAATGTTCAATGCCTGATTTTAAATGGAAAAGTGATTTTAAAAGATAGGGGCATGTAGGACTCTTAGTTTCTTGTATACACGTCTGTTATGTAGGATTAATTCAGCTTTTGACTGAGTGATGAAATAAAAACTTAAGGTGATGTAATCTAATGGTGAGGAATTTTGTTCTGATTCTAATTCATACTCTGTTTACAATATTATGAGAAGGAAAGTTGCTACTCACCATATAGTGGAGATGCTGAATCGCAGGTAGGCCCAACAAAATGATTTTCACAATTATAGCTTTTGGCTATTGGCCCTCAAAACACACGCGTGTGTGTGTGTGTGTGTGTGTGTGTGTGTGTGTGTGTGTGTGTGTGTGGGGGGGGGGGGGGGGGGGGTGAGTGTGACACCTTCTGTTGGGCGTGGTGTATCAAATTGATCACATTGCTTATTCACATGGTTATTTATTAAATTCAGTTATCAACACACATTGTAAATGGAAAGTATCGTTAAAGAAAGACAAAGATGGCAGAAGAGTACAACAGCATAGAAATATTATTCAGTTTTCTTATTTTCAGTGATGGACTGTGGTAACAAATGAGAAATTTTACTGCAATTTGAGCAAAGTTTCAATGTATATCAAACAGATGGACTTTCGACGTCTTTTGCAACAATATTTTGTCAGTATTTTCTTTACTGTGCAGATATTACAACTTTCCATTGTGATCCCAGTTCCTTTTTCTCCATTTCTGCTTCTGATTCTTCTTAACACATTGGCCTATGATGTTGTAGCACCCAGTGGAAGATCCCTGTGAATTTCTGAAGTGTCCAAGCTTCTTTGAACCAAGTGAAGTAGAACTAATGTATATGAGTTGTTTTGAAGAGCATTTTCTTCTACATGTACATCCACATCTACATGCCTTCTCTGCAATTCACACTTAAATGCCTGGCAGAGGGTTCATCGAACCATTTTCATACTACTTCTCTACCATTCCACTCGACTGGCGCTTGGGAAAAAGGAACACCTAAATCTTTCCGTTTGAGCTCTTATTTCTCTTATTTTATTATGATGATCATTTCTCCGTACATAGGTGGGTGTCAACAAAATATTTACGCATTTGGAAGAAAAAGTTGGCGATTGAAATTTCATAAATAAATCTCACCGCAAAGAAAACTGCCTTTGTTTCAGTGACTGCCACCCCAACTCGCATATCTTATCAGTGACACTCTCACCCCTATTGCGCAATAACATGAAACGAGCTGCCCTTCTTTGCACTTTTTCGATGTCCTCTGTCAATCCTACCTGGTAAGGATCCCATACTGCACAGCAATATTCCAGCAGAGGACGGACAAGTGTAATGTAGGCCGTCTCTTTAGTGGGTTTGCCGCATCTTCTAAGTGTTCTGGCAACAAAGCGCAGTCTTTGTTTCGCCTTCCCCACAATATTATCTATGTAGTCTTTCCAGTTTAAGTTCCTTGCAACTGTAATTCCTAGGTATTTAGTCGAATTGACAGCCCTTAAATTTGTGCGATTTATCGTATACCCAAAATTTATCGGATTTCTTTTAGTACCCATGTGGATGACCTCGCACTTTTCTTTGTTGAGTACCAATTGCTACTTTTCGCAGCATACAGGAATTCTCTCTAGATAATTTTGTAATTGAAATTGATCATCTGATAATTTTACTAGATGGTAAATTACAGCATCATCTGCAAACAATCTAAGGGGGCTGCTGAGATTATCACCTAGATCATTTATGTAAATCAGGAACAGCAGAGAACCTATGACACTACCTTGCGAAACACCAGATATCACTTCTGTTGTACTTGATGATTTACTATCTATCACTATGAACTGTGACCTCTCTGAGAGGAAATCACGAATCCAGTCACACAACTGAGACGATACTCCATATGCACGCGATCTGATTAATAGTCGCTTGCGAGGAATGGTATCAAAGGCCTTCTGGAAATCTAGGAATATGGAATCAATCTGAGATCCCTTGTTGACAACACTCGTTAGTTCATGGGAATAAAGAGCTAGCTGTGTTGTGCAAAAACGATATTTTCTGAATCTGTGTTGGTTATGTACCAATAAGTCATTTTCTTCAAGGTGATTCATAATGTTAAAGTACAGTATATGCTCCAAAATCCTATTGCAAATTGAGGTCAGTGATATGGGTCTGTAATTCAATGAGTTACTCCTATTTCCTTTCTTGAATATTGGTGTGACCTGTGCTACCTTCCAGTCTTTAGGAACATACCTTTCATCAAGTGAGCGGTTGTATATGATTGCTAAGAAAGGCACTATTGTGTCTGCATACTCTGAATGGAACCTGGTTGGTATACCACTGGACCGGAAGACTTGCCTTTCTTAAGTGATTTGATTGTTTCGCAACTCCTAAGATACCTACTTTTATGTCACTCATGCTAACAGCTGTTCTGGTTTCGAATTTTGGAGTATTTAGTTAATCTTCTTTCGTGAAGGAATTACGGAAAACTTTATTTAGGAACTCGGCTTCAGTGGCACAATCATCGGTAACATTTCCATCGCTATCACGCAGTGACAGTATTGACTGTTTTTTGCCGCTGGTGTACTTTTCATACGACCAGAATATCTTTGGGTTTTCTACCATATTTTGAGACAGTTTCACTGTGGAAACTATTAAAAGCATCTCAAATTGACATCTGCACTAAATTTCAAGCTTCCGTGAAATTTGGCGAGTCTTGGGGATTTTGCGTTTTTCTGATTTTGGCATGCTTTTTTCGTTGCTTCTGCAGCAGTGTTTTGTGTACCATGGTGGATCAGTCTTGTCTCTTATTAAATTATGCGGTATGACTCTATCTATTGCTGTCAATACTGTATCTTTGAATTTGAGCCGTATCTGGTCTGCACTTACATAATTAGCTTGGAAGCAATGAAGACACTCTCTTAGGAAGGCATCAAGCGAATTTTTATCTGCTGTTTTAAATAGATATATTTTGCATTTATTTTTAGTGGTTTTGGTTGATATGGTTTTAAGTCTCGCTACAATGACCTTGTGTTCACTAATCCCTGTATGTCATGATGCTCTCTATTAAATCAGGATTATTTGCAGCTAAGAAGCCAAGTATGTTTTCGCAACCATTTACAATTTGTGTGGGCTCATGAACTAATTGTTCGAAGTAATTCTCAGAGAAAGCATTTAGTACGATTTCGGAAGATGTTTCCTATCTTCCACCGGCTTTGAACATGTATTTTCACCACCAAATCGAGGGTACATTGAAGTCTTCACCAATAATGACTGTATGACTGGGGTATTTGCTTGTAATGAGATTCAAGTTTTCTTTGCACTGTTTAGCTATTATATCATCTGAGTCGAAGGGTCGGTAGAAGGAGCCATTATTTTGGTATGGCTGTTGAGTATAACCTCTACCCATAATAATTTGCAGGAACTATGTATTTCAACTTCACTACAAGATATACTACTACCAACAGACACAAACACACCACCACCTACTTCGTTTAATCTATCCCTTCTGAACACAGTTTGTGCCTCTGTAAAAATTTTGGCAGAATTTATCTCTGGCTTTAGCCAGCTTTATGTTCCTATAACGATTTCAGGTTCAGTGCTTTCTATCAGCACTTGAAGCTCTGGTACTTTTCCAACACAGCTACGACAATTTACAACTAGAATACCGACTGTTGCTTGGTCTATTCTCATCGTTTCTTTGCCCTGTACCCTTTGAGACTGGAGCCCTTTTTGATCACTCCCGAGACTGTCTAACACAAAAAAAACGCCCAGTTCATGCCACACAGCCCCTGCTACACGTGTAGCCGCCTCCTGTGTGTACTGGACATATGATCTATTTAGCGGAACCCGAAACCCCACCACCCTATGGCGCAAGTCGAGGAATCTGCAGCCTACACGGTCGCAGAACTGTCTGAGCCTCTGATTGACCCTCCACTAGGCTCTATACCAAAGGTCTGCAATCGGTCCTGTCAACAATGCTGCAGATGGTGAGCTCTGCCTTCATCTTGCTAGCAAGACTAGCAGTCTTCACCAACTCAGATAGCCACCGGAAACCAGAGAGAATCTCTTCCGATTCATAGTGACACAAGTCATTAGTGCTGACATGAGCCATCACCTGCAGTTGGCTGCACCCTGTACCCTTCATGGCATCTGGAAGGACCCTTTCCACATCTTAAATGACTCCCTCCCAGTATGCACATGGAGTGCACATTGGCTTTCTTCCCGTCCTTAGCTGCCATATCCCTAAGGGGCTCCATCACCCGCTTAACATTGGAGCTCCCAATGACAAGCAATCCCACCCTCTGCGCTTGTCCAGACCTCTCAGGAAGACCGGTCACTGCCACAGCAGGTGAGGCCGCCCTTGCTGGCTCAGAAGCACTTCCAGCAGTGGGCAGTACCTCAAACCTGTTATGGAGGTGTAAAGGTACAGCCTTACGGCCAGCACAAACTTTCGCCTTCCGCCCAGGATTTGCGACCCCACCACGGTTCGCCAATCACCGTCGGGCAAGTGACGATCGGCAGGGAAATCCGAATCGGAGCGTGCAGTGGCATCAGAGATCCCAGGCCATGCTAAAGGTTTCAGAGGTGCCAAAGTGCTCGCCTCGGGTGTCCCAGTGTCACCGTGGCCCAGGGCAACAGCCTGGAGCCTGTCAACCATGGCCAACTCAGCTTCCAGCTGTTTACAGATGGTGGCCAATTCCCCCTGAATCCGTACACAACAGGCGCAGTCCCTATCCATCCCTAACAATTTTTCCCCCCTCTCTTTTATCTCGCAAGCTGTTCAAAACCAACAAATGACTGACGACGACTGAAATTTACACTATTCAGGTACTAAAACGCGATGCTAAAACTCTCAAATACTATAATACGCCCGAAATTTGTGAATTAAACTATGCAAGTACCCAAAAACACTCAAAGAAACTAAGAATTAAACTATAAAATTAATGAGTGAGGTAAGAGTTTGACTTGCTGATGGCTGCTGCTTATCCAACGGCAACAGGGAGCTTACTCAAATTCTGATAAAATTCTCATTGTTGCCACAATAAATTACTTATGCATTGATTCCACTTGTATTGATCGTTTCAAAAAAATATAACCATGCGCCAACAACAAACATTTTTTGCAACATTGTACGAAGCAGTCAACTTGTCCATAGTGTCGATCAACTCCACCTATGGTGCTGCTACAAAATGTTAAAAGGGATGACATCCATGTATCCCCAGTGGCAGTATCTATTGATCCATGTTCATGCAAACTTGATGATACCAGGATCCCACACTTCCCCTCTTTAGAAACATAGGAAACTTAAAGAGTACAGCCTTTCTTGAAGCCAAAAAGGGAACTGTGGACAGCCCTTACTTTACTGGTAGTATACGCCAAAGGAATTCAGTGCTTGTTTTTCTTCATTGTTCAAAAAAAAAAAAGGAAGATTTTTCCTTCATACCTCTTCTAGCAAATCAATAATAGTGAACCAGCTGTCTGCTGTCACATTTTGACGTGACTGATAAATAGGCTCACACAGTCACAGAACAAAATCTGAAGTTTTATTGCCTTCTGATTGCCATCCAGTGTGTACTTCCAAATTATTCAGGTAACATACTTGGAAATCCTCAAGAGCATATGCCTCAATTCTATATTTGTTTCATTTGCTAGGTATATAGTGGCGAAAACTGCATCTTATATAGAATCCTTCCATTTTCTCATCTACTGTAACATTTCCTCTGAGCGTATGGGATTTGTGGTGGTCCCGTACAAACAGAGAAAATATTTCCTGAATCACTGTTATCTTGTCTAATTATCTTTCATTATAAGTCACGTGACTGGCGAATCCAAGGCACAATGTAATGAATTTCAAATGTTTTATATTCGTTATGAGGTGGAATTTTTCAGTGCCATCCCCACCAGTTCCCCACAGATCTACATCTACATCAATATTCCACAAATCACACTCAATTGTCTTGCAGAGGGTTCATTCAACCACCTTCACAATAATTCTCAATTGTTCCACTCTTGAACAGCATGTGGAAAAAGTGAACACCTGTACCTTTCTTTGCAAGCTTTGATATCCCTTACTTTCCTATGATGATCATTTCTCCCTATGTAGGTCGGCATTGACTAAATATTTTCACATTCGGAGGAGAAAGTTGGTAATTGAAATTTCTAGAGAAGATCCTGTCATTACGAGAAACGCCTTTGCTGTAATGATCTCCACCCAAACCCTGTATCATCTCCATGACACTTTGTCCCCTAGTTCTCAGTAGCACAAAATGTGCTGTGCTATCTGGTGGTGATCCCACACCATGCAGCAGTACTCCAAAAGAGGATGGACAAGTGTAGTGTAGGCAGTCTCTTTAGTAGATCTGCTGCATCTTCTAAGTGTTCTGCCAATAAAATGCTGTATTTGGTTTGCCTTCCCCACAACATTTTCTCTGTGTTCTTTCCATTTCAAATTGTTTGTAATTGTAGTTCCTAGGTATTTAGTTGAATTCATGGCTTTAGCTTTGATTTATCGTGTAATTGAAATTTAATGCAGTGCTTTTGGGACTTGTGTAGATGACCTCACACTTTTCATTATTTAGGGT
This sequence comes from Schistocerca piceifrons, assembly GCF_021461385.2. NCBI lineage: Eukaryota > Metazoa > Arthropoda > Insecta > Orthoptera > Acrididae > Schistocerca > Schistocerca piceifrons. Next base: position 15,802,624 of record NC_060149.1, read on the forward strand.
CAATTGCCAATTTTCACACCAAACAGATACTTTTCTAAATTGTTTTGCAATTTGTTTTGATCTCGTGAGGACTTTACTAGGTGGTAAATGACAGTGTCATCTGCAAACAGCCTAAGACTACTGTTCTGATTGTCTCCTAAATTGTTTATATAGATAAGGAACATCAGAAATCACTTCTGTTTTACTCTGACTTTCCATCAATTGCTACGAACTGTGACCTCTATGACAGGAAATCATGAATGCAGTCACATAACTGTGACGAAATTCACACAATTTGATTACAGGCCGCATGTGAGATCATCTACACTAAATCTGTTCTTTTGTTAATACAAGCTAAAAATGACTGATGGCTTCAGTTCAGTAACATCTACAGGTTTTACATCTCTCTCTCTCTCATACTGAAATGAAGCTTTGAAGCTCTCAGTATACTGGTTTGTATAAAAAATAATAGACAAAATGCCATCATCTAAGAGGCAATTCCAGAGTTCCAAAGGTTTTCTTGCTACTTCTGAGACACCTATAGGTCCAGATAACTTCTGAATAATATTGTGAGTCCTGAAACATACACTCTGTGATGGCGGAACTTTATTCCATTTTCTCTCTTAGCTCCTTCCAATATAGGAATGGTAGTTCCCCTCAAGTGCTTCTTCTACATTTCCAGCTTCATCTTCTGTTTCTGAATCTTCCTACCAAACATCAGCTAAGACATCACAAACTGTGTCGACTTTGTCGTCAGAATCCTCTTGAACTTCATTACTATTCTCTTTAAACAACATTCTTCAACACGATTTGGGTCAAGGAGGCTATACATCTTAATGCAGCCTATTGTGATCAACTATATCACAGCTAAAATCATAAAATTCTTATAAAATAATGTGATCTGATGCAGTGTATCAATTTGATACTTGATATTCAGACAGCCATAACAGACAGTTAACAGTCCAAAAGAAAGTAAGTGGATTTTGTATTCTAAATTAGCTTCGAACTACTTTGCTAACTTATGTTGATAACCAAAGAAATGATCTGTTGGAATGAAATGTGAACAGATGCAGTGTATCAAACAGAGCAATCACCACATATCTCAACAAGAGCAGTTGTGTTGATACTGAAGCACACAATAATAAAAAGTGTTCAGAGAAGAGAAGAGAAGGTACTAGTGAGGAAGCACCAGTGGTGCCAGTTGTTGACAAGTAATTTACAGCAAATTTCAACATGTATCAGTTTGAACAGTTGTGCCCGATGGAATGTTAGCAACATCTCAAAAACTGTGCTAAAGTAATTGTCGGTAATTAAAAAATAAATGTAAAACTGCTTTTCATCTAGGTAAACCGACAACGTGAACATGTTTAGTACTTACATCTTTGTAAATTTTTGTCACTTAACCACCAATTAATAGTTTAGTCCGGTTGTCAAATACTTCTACCCATTGTAACACGCCCATTATAAACCCATAATGAAAACCCTTTTGTTGCAAAAAGAAATAGGAAAAATCGGTCATCCTGGCAGCGATGACAGCTACCGACAACAAAATTTACACTCTTGACAGTTTAACAAGAATGTTATGTAAATACTAATGCTTATCATAAAGAAAGGACTAAATGAAAGAATACCTTATGATATGAAACAGAAACCTTAAAGAAAGGATTCAAAAAATTATTATTTACGAAGGTTAAAGCCCAGTCCTTAAATTGATCAAAGATAACATTTATCCTAGAAGAGAGTTGTAGCTGCATCGAGCTGTAAGTTCGCTGTGACTACAATGTAACTCGGCAATGGAGATGTTCACTTCTCCCTTGTACTCCTGCAATAGTAGTACGCATGTTAAGCACTACTAGATTGTTTTAAAACCTATCTGAAGTTTAAAGTTTTACGGTATAGGTTGGAAGTATTAGTTAGAAGTTGGACTGAAGTAAAATCATCTTTACCATTTAGACAGATAATGGGAAAGTTGATACATGTGACAGAAAAATAACTTGTGCGATTGCTGATTTGTGATGGGACTTAGCCTTCGTGATACTTAATAGTCATTGGCATCAAAGGACACAGAAAGAGACTGATCGCCAACATAAACTCAATTATTAGACTTGAGTAGGCAGCAGATAAACGCAATCACGAAGAACTTACAATTGCGCCGTGTTGTCAGAAGCTATCGTCAAAGACAGAATTGCTGATGTTAACAGACGCAATTCCCTGAATGAAAAATCGGCGTGTGTGCTCAGTGTAGGGACAAATAATTACGAAGAACAATAAACTTTAATTAATAAACAGCAATATGTTTACACCGAAATACGACGCATTCTGAACATTGCTCAAGGGTATGTTATCTCTGGAATTATGTCGTGTAGTTGTTGAATACGCGACGTAGCGATGCCTTGACGATGGAATAATAATTAACAACTCAATATCCTCACAAAAATCATGATGTGACATTGGCTCGGGTGATGGATTGATGATTCAAGACATTATATTTTCGATGTTTGAATACTCATTCTGAAACTGGGCATAAGAACTACAGTCAGCAAGTTCGCGTGAACTGAAAAGTCTGTCACGAACACCCAAAGGACTTTTGGTTATCATTTCAGATCAGGGGAGTCATCGCGTTATTGAGTGGTGCATTCACTGTATTTATAAGTGGAGAAGATCAATAGACATCAAAAACCATTGCTTTAATTACAAGCAAGGGCGGTGCACACACTCCGGCGTGCTGCTCCATCGAGACATTGATATCAGTTTTGAGAGACAGTATCTGAAAAATAACCAAACTGCGTGAGGAGTTTGTTTTTATAATAGTTACAGATTGGCGTTGTCGTGATCCACGGACTCCATTCCACGTCATCTCGACTGGGACAACCATCACCATCGAGCAGATACAAAACGAGACATCACACCATACTATTTCGTAGGACCTATCTACTTCAGTTTCACTACAAGCCAAACTACTTCTGACAGCAATAAATACTCCACCACCAATTGTATTTAAACTATCCTTTCTGAACACTGTTAGATTGTTAGAAAAAATTTCTGTTGAGGTTATTTCCAGCTTTAGCCAGCTTTCTGTACCTATAACTATTTGAGCTTCAGTGCTTTCTGTTAGGGCTTGAAGCTCTGGTTCTTTCCCAACACAGCTACGCCAATTTACAACTACAATACTGATTGTTTCTACAACTAACTTACTGTGTTTTACCTGCCCCCTTTTAGATGGATGCCCCTTTTTGTGGTTCCCTGGGGCCCTCTAACCCAAAAAAACTGCCCAGTCCCTTTCACACAGCCCCCGCTACCCGTGTGTAGTGGACTCCTGACCTATTAAGCAGAATGTGGAACCTACCACCCAATGGTGCAAGTCAAGGAATCTGCAGCCTGCATGGTCACAGAACTGCCTGAGCTTCTGATTCAGACCCTCCACTCGGCTCAGGACCACAGTCGGTTGTATTGACGATGCTGCAGATGGTGAGCTCCGCCTTTATCTTGCAAGCAAGACTGGCAGTCTTTACCATTTACCCTAGCTGCCCAAAACCAGAGTGAATCTCCTCTGATCCAAAGCAATGTACTCTTCATGGCACCCAGCCATTCCACATCCGGAATGACTCCCCCTGGTATGCACACGGACTTCACACTGGCTTCCTACCCCCCCCCCCCCCCCCCCCTTGGGGCAGCCATGTTCCTAACTGGGGAGACCCTACGATGAGGGGTCAACCTCAGTGCAGGCAGTACCTGGGGCGGCCACAGCAGTGGACCGAATGGGGTACACGTAAGATGTGCTCGACATCTCTCGCATCCCTGCATCTGACCCCCCCACAGCGATGCCCCTTGGCAGCAGCATCTAGCTGTGTGGCAGAAGCCAACGCAGCCTGGAGCTGTGAGCGAAGGGTCGCCAACTCAGCTTGCATCTGTATACAGCAATCACAATTCCTATCCATTACTGCAGTCACACCTGGTTGAAGCTCATAAAAATATACAAAAAACGAACGGTGTACTCATCTTCTTAGCAGCAGGAACACGAGGTGCTCTGTCACTGATGGTCTGTCCAACACTGAGCTATACTAACCAAAACAAACAATAGCCAGTACGTTCCAAGGGTTGATAGCAATGGTGGTACAGGATGCCACATTGTTATTAAAATGAAAGCTTGTGTGTAGTAAGCACTTGAACATGCAAGAAATTACAAAAATAATCTAGTAACTACACAGGTATCTATAAATAAACAAGTCGCTCCTGCTGGAAGCTTGTAAAATATACAACAAATGAATGGTGTACTCACATTTGTAGCAGCAAGAACATGAGGTGCTGTATCACTGACGATCTATCCAACACGGTTTTAAAAAGCCATTCTCCTTGCTGTGTATGGATAACTGAGTCCAGCACTACTAACACTGGACTAGTTCCTGTTAGGCTTACAAGTAGTACAGAGGGAACTGTCACCATAGCTGGAACTCATTGCAGAGCCAAGCAAGGAGAATCTACTGTTGTACTACAACATAGCTGCAGTTTGGGCTAAGATGGACCAGACACATCTTTATGTGTTGATTTGATTTCCAATTACCAATAGTCATACATGGTTTAAGTGTTTCACCATTCACCCTTTCCCAGTAAAGTGGGGGGACCTTAGGGAAGTTTGTACAGGTTAAAACAGGCAAAGCATTGCTGATCTCAGGGGATGGGGTTGACTTGCAGCGATGTCATGGAGAGAATTCCAGCATTGTCAGAGGGAAAGGGCTACAAACTGTCCAACCAGTATAATTCAGACTAGCACGGATACATGTGAAATTCAGTTATTCTTAGATAAGGCAGACAGCTAGGGTTGTCTGCATAACATCCTAGAGGCATGACCCTAGTTCCAACAATTGGGGCCACACTGGATTTATTCCGTGAACAGTATCATAGTGGTGGTAGCTAACTGCTGTGAGCAAGGAAGCTTGTAGGAGCAAAGTGATTTGAACTCATGTTAGTGAATTGATGATTAACAGAACAGCTTGCAACATTACAGGGCTGAAATTTCACCTGCCAGCCACCATTACAGGAGACACCAAGTTAAACATTATGCAGCCACAGTTGTACTACACAGATAAGCCACTAGAAGCACTCCCAATGCGAAACTTGGCCTACATGAATGAAACATTAGATCCTGATGCAATCCTTTCCTTGAATTTACCAATAGACGTAGAAGAGGAATGACTTTCAGCTGAGAAGATGCTTCAACAAGTGCAGCAGTACTGCGAGGAGAAACAATGCAAGGTCATGACTATGAGCATCACAGTAATGGGCACATGGGTAGTTTTGACTCTATTTTGCACAGCCTTTATCTACCTTAGATGGAGATCCATTTGTCTTTGTGATCCTCCATTGTATCAAATACTACTTGACTGGCTGACTATTTGTGCAAAAAATAGAGGATCAGAACACAGTATGTTTCAGGTAAATGTCAATATAGTCATAAAGGATGTGAATTATAGTATGAAGAATGTGTGAAACTTAGAGGGCATGAAACCCCGAGTAAACTGTCGGTACGAGCATTGTTGGTTGCTGAAATGGATAAGAGTTGTGATGGCACAATGAGTGAGAAATCATGTAATGCATATTGGGTAGTTAGCAACAAAAGGGGAAATTTTGTGTAATAATGTATGCAAGGCTGAATGGGAATGGATGTGTTATAGCCAATGCACTAGAACTGTAGAGTGAATGTATGGCCTGTGAACCTTGTGCTTCAAGTCATGTAATTTTAAGATGGAAACTGTAAATAATATAATGTTGTGTTCATGTATGTGGAGTATTTTGTTACAGGCTGGTCATGGGTAGAGACCTGTGGTCATGTCACCTTAAAGGGGGAAAATGTGTAATGCCACCACTAAATTTTGGGCACTACCCAGGAAATACTAGCTCTGTTATGGCTGTGCTGAAAACTATGGGCAACAGATGGGTGGTGAGACAATGGTATGCTGAGTTCATCAATAGGCCAAGCCACACCTCACAGTCCTGGTGATAAAGCAGAAGTGCAGTCCAACAGTGGGATGGGCCAGGGGTTTTCTACGTCACTGAGCTACAGAAGTGTTGATTTGTTTGTGGTTGAGAACTGTGAATTGGCATAAATAATGTGTCATTAACCAATATAAATACTCATTGATTGTAGCAGAGACAGGGTCAGTCTAGTAGCACCCACCACAATGCAAGGGCGAGGCCAATCACCTCCTGGTTTTGGGTGAACAAACAGCCAATGTCAGATGGGGCCATCACCTCTGCTACGCCCATGGACTTGGTGCTGTGTGATGGATGAGCTGCTCCCAGGCTCTTTACAGTAGCAGCCAAACTTCTGACTTTGAGGGATGGAGGGGGGGGGGGGGGGATGTAGTGGTTTGTGTCCAGGACAGTGTGGTCCTCTGTGTTCTGACACCTGGGTGAGCGTTCTAGCACCCACTATCGTCGCCCTGTGGGGGTGAGCTCTTCTTCTGGATCCTGACATCTCTATGAAAATTCTGGTAGATGGACTCACCCCTGGTACTTGCTGCATGCCACCACAACTTGCAAACTGGGGCACACATTGCTGAGTTGGGCAAAACAAGTGTCAGCAGTGCCAGCTGTGGCTGCCACAGCCAGAAACACCACAAGCAGCTGGCTTCAGTAGTTGTCAGTGAGGCTCCATGCCGCATGCTTGACAGGGTGTGACATGTTGCTACTGCACTACGAATGCTGTCGTGTAAGTTGAATAAAAGTGTTTCCAGTTGTGTTTTCTAAGCCACCACTAGCCAGCACCACCATCTCAGCCCCAGACCACCCCCACCTCTACACCGTAGTTGTCTCTGAGCTCCAGGCCACAACAGACTTATTACAATGTGCTGATACTTAACACTAGAATGGCAGAGTTACTGAAATTCCTAAAATGGCAGAAAGGGGTAATCTTGAACACACAAAAATGTATTCACATATGACTTAAAAACATGTACTTAATAGTGTGTTTTAATCTGTACCTTTTTACGAGTTATAACCACAATTATTTAACACAACAAGTAATACATTTCTTACTTATCTCAAGAAAGAAATTTCTAACCAGTTTATCATTGCTCATGGTAACAAATTTCTTAAACTGCAGATTTTCATATACACTGACTGAAGTAAAATCACAACACCAAAAAATAATTATTATAGAGTAATGAAATTTTGGGAATACAATTGTCTGGGTAACATATTTAAGTGATTAACATTGCAAGACCACAGGTTAATATAAGCATGAGATAAGCCATTTGAAAATGTGAAATGCTAATACATAAATAACCAGGGTAATCACAAGAATGTTTAATGCAAGTGTCAAAATGTGTGTGAATTGTGTTATGTATGTGCCAGATGTCAGTTTGTGGGATGGAGCTCCATGCCTGTTGCACTTGGTCAGTCAGTATAGGAAACGTTAGTGCTGGTTATCAACGACACTGGAGTTGTGATCCAATTATGTACCATATGTGCTCAATTGGAGACAGATCTGGTGATCAATCAGACCATGGTAACACTCCAGGTGCAGTTTCAGTGGGTCTAGGTTGCTGACAGGCTGGTTGTCCCTACACACAGCCATCACTGACTCAGAGGCAGAACCAGCTTTCATTAGAAAACACAACAGACCTCCATCCTGCTGTTCCATGAGCTCTCCCTTGATACCACTGAAGTTACAAATGGCACTGGTTTGGGGTCAGTGTAATGCACGCTACAGGGCATCTGGCTAAGCACTGTCCTCAAAGTAACCAATTTGTAATGGTTTGTTGTGTTGCTGTGGTGCTAACTGCTGTTGGAGATGCACCAGACCCATACACCAAACACATTGGTCCTCCCTATCAGTAGTGGCACATGGCCATCCACAGCCCAGTCAACTTGCGGTCATACATTCTTGTGACCACCGCTGCCAGCGATCACTTACAGTGCCTACATTCCTGTCAAGTCTTCATGCAATATCACAGAAGGAACATCCAGCTTCTTATAGTCCTATTACATGACCTCCTTCATTCAGTGGGGTGTTGATAATGGCATCTTTGTCACCTTAAAAGCATTTTTGACTAACTTCAACTTACCATGTCCAGTCTCAGAGGTAACTAATGCTTATGACCATTACAGCAAATCTGATTTGCATCCTCATAGTGGTACTGTAAGTGCAACTCTTATGCAACTAGCACAAAATTTGAATAGCCATCATCTTTCATATGTAGAAACCCACCTCCCAAATTTTGTTTGTGTTGCACAACCCCTTCTTGATGTTGCAATCTTTTTTCTCTGTTTGTAGAATCTTTCAGGCAGATTTTGTACATTTGGTGCATATTGTACTCACGTGTATTTTACACACGGCTTTGTTGTAATTATTATTCAAGTCACTGGAATCTGCTAGGTGCACTTAGCACAGGTGATTTCTGTTCTACATGCACATGGCTTTGTGATACTTTACACAGTTCTTGTCATGTTGCACTTCCAGAAGCTGATTTGGCACTTCTTCCAATTTGTAGATCATTTTGGTCCCATACCCTCTTCTCTCGTCTGCTCCTCTTTTGGCTGTTTTGTTTTTCTCGAATTCATTCACCAGCTGAAGTATGAACTTCTTCCTTTCCACTTTCTTGTTCATTACTGTTTTGGAGATGACCGATGCCTTTGTTCCAGCCATATCCAAGATGTAGAAAACATGAGTTGACCATCTCCTAAATGGTATTTTTATGAGTCATTTGATCAACCACATTTGCTGCATACTTTGTTGCTTTGTAGAGTGTTATGATTTCAGGTTTCTTCTTCCCTTCTTTGCTTATTGAAACTTCAGCGTACAGTGTACTCAGAAGAATTACTTTTGTATTCTTCATTCATTGATATTCAGTCATTGTGCAGTCTGTGTTGTCAGTCTAGTGCAGAATGGTGGTGGACTGTATTTCAGAATTTGACTTCTGTACCTCATCAGGGATTTCACAATAGATCTCGTTCAGTGTACCAGCTAATGAAATTTTCTTTTCTTTGAGTTTCTTAGCAAGTTGAAGAGATGTAAAGAAGTTGTCCATTGTCACATATCCTTGTCGATTTCAAAATGGCGCCACAAAACACAGAACAACATACTCTGTGACTGGTCACTTCACTCTGTGTGTGTCCTCTTTTCCAAGGTATGGAAAAGCATTACATGTATAGTTTGTGACTACAACAGCAGCAATCCAGAATTTGAGACCACATTTGTTGTGTTTGTTGTGCATGAATTGAGTGACCCTGCATCTTGTTTTGCTAAGTACAATGTTCTCCAGAGCAGTAGAAATGATAACCAATTGTACATTTGAATACGGTAAATTTCCTTGAGACGGAAAAGCTTCTGCTTACAGTTCACCACAGTTTCAGAAAGCACTGCTAGTGTGAAAGTCAACTTTCCCTAATAAGTATGCCGGCCGAAGTGGCCGTGCGGTTAAAGGCGCTGCAGTCTGGAACCGCAAGACCGCTACGGTCGCAGGTTCGAATCCTGCCTCGGGCATGGATGTTTGTGATGTCCTTAGGTTAGTTGGGTTTAACTAGTTCTAAGTTCTAGGGGACTAATGACCTCAGCAGTTGAGTCCCATAGTGCTCAGAGCCATTTGAACCATTTTTTGAACCTAATAAGTATACTAATGTGTTAAAACTCTTACACCACAATGTTCAATCTCTAGAAAATAAGTTATTTCAGTTTGAATTAGTAAATTCTGAACTAAAAATTGATATTCTATGTGTAACTCAACACTGGTTAGACAAAGACCAGATTATGTCAACTGTGATTCCGGGTTACAAGCTTGCCAGTTATTATTGTAGAAGCAATAGTAAATGTGGTGGAGCAGCTATTTTTGTAAAAGATTATTTAAAATTTACTGCAGTAGAAAATTATCAAAGCTTGGCAAGAGACAAAGCCTTTGAGCTGTGTGTTTTTGAGGTGACAGATGTTAATATTTTGGTTGTAACACTATATAGGTGTGGGGACTGGGAAATTTTCATTAAAAATTTTGAATGGCTGCTAAATTTTATAAAGTGTGAGAGAAAGAAATGGTCATTTGTGGAGATGTAAATGTAGAATTTTTACAAGATTCAAATCATAGAAATGAAATGTTAAATACAGTCAATAGTTTTGGTTTTAAACACACAGTCAATTCCCCAACTAGAATTACTGCCGATAGTAAAACTGCAGTTGACCAAGTTTTTATAAGACTATGTGACCTAAATTATAGCACTAATGTTATAAATATGGGTTACAGTGACCATGAAGCTCAGCTCCTGTCTATTGAACTGAAATCAGACACCAAGTGTGGACCAAAAGGTAAAATAGTTGAACAAAGAGACTTCAGTGATGGCAACATTAGTGTTTAATTTTATGCTGTCAAGGGAAACACGGGGCGATGTCTTTAGTAAAACTGAAGTAAATAGCACGTTCGACAGTTTCCACAATGTATACCTTCACTACTTTCATATAGCGTTTCCAATGAAAAAAATGAGGATAAAGATAGTAAAAATTAAATGTTGGATAACAAAAGGCATTATAACTTCCAGTAGAAAGAAAAAAATCTTCACTGTCTTATTAAGCACAGAAATATTACTCCAGAATTCAGAAATTATGTGAAAAAATACAACCAAATATTCAGCAAGGTAATAAAAGAGGGCCAAAAAACAAAAAAATGATGAGTACATCTCAAATGCAAACAATAAAATGAAAGCCGTATGGAAGGTTATTAGAGCAGAAACTGGTACAGAACAGTCAACTTCACAAAATATCTCTCTTCAAATTGAAAATAACAGACACTCAGATCCAAAAGAGGTAGCTGAAAAGTTTAACATGTACTTTACTAATATAGCAAAGCAGTTAATCGAAAATCAGTATGACGATGGACCTACATGCCTACCAAATTATTGAAAATGTTCCTTTAGTCATGGAAACAGAGCTGAAACAAATAATAAGGTCACTCAAAAACAAATATTGATGTGGACTGGATGGTGTGCCAGACTATGTCTTTAAAAAGTTATCTGATAATGTATTAAAACCTCTAAAATATATATATATATATATATATATATATATATATATATATATATATATATATATATATATATATATATATATATATATTTATTTTAAACAACTCCTTATCAACTGGAATTTTTTCCCAATAGCCTAAAAACAGCTAAAGTAACTCCACTGTTCAAAAAAGGGGACTCTGAAAATGTAAATAATTTTCGTCCAGTATCCCAACTCAGTGTTTTTTCCAAAATATTTGAGAAAATTTTCTACAATAGACTACTAAGCTACATTACAAAAAATTCATTACTCTCAGCAAATCAACATGGATTCAGTAAATCAAAGTGTTCAACAACAGCAATGTATGAGTACATAGAAGCTGTGCTTAAAGTACTGGATGACAGGAAAGATGCTACTGGTATCTTTCTGGACCTTTCAAAAGCTTTCGACATAATTGACCATGACTTCCTCATTCACAAATTAGATCAAAAAGGTGTCCAAGGAATCCCAAATCAGTGGATAAGATGTTACCTAGAAAACAGGCAGCAAGTGGTGGTTTTAAGGCATGATGACACTTCAGTGCAAGGAAATATTATCACAACACATGTCTCCAGTAAATCAACAATAAAGTACGGAGTGCCACAAGGTTCTGTCCTAGGACATCTACTGTTCCTCCTTTATATTGATGATATAAATGACTTTATTAAATTGGGAAAACTAATCTAATTTGCTGATGACACCAGCATATTAATAACAGCTGCTGACAAAATCTCATTGGAAGTAGCAATAGATACTGTAATGTCCCAAATTACTAGCTGGTTTCAAAAAAATAAAGTAATAATAAATAAAGAAAAAACTGTCTTTATGAATTTCCACTCACCTCCACATGTGCAAAACTTTGTTACAGTACCATACCTTGAAAATAAGTTACTGAACTCGGTTACTGACACTAACTTTCTAGGCCTATGGGTACAAGATAATTTAAAATGGGACTGTCATATAAAAGAACTTGAGAAAAAACTTTCAAAAGCTTGTTATGCTCTGTGTGTGTTAAATAAAAGTGCAAGCAAGTCAACAGTTATTCAGGTGTATTATGCATACTTCCATGCACTACTTCGATATGGGCTAATCTTATGGGGAAATTCAGCCACCAGCATAAAGATCTTTAGGATGCAGAAAAGAGCAATCAGGGCTATCTGCAACCTAAGAAAACTGGAAACATGTAGACCACATTTCATCCAGATGAAAACAATGAGCCTACTGAGCCTTTACATGTATGAGTGTATCCTGTTCGCTAATGAGTATCTTTTAAACCAAACTGGACATCTTCAACAAAATAAGCATATACACAGTCACAACACAAGAAACACAAATAATATCCACATGTCTCAGTGTAGAACAGCACTGTACCAAAAAAGTGTATCACAGATAACAGTTCAGCTATATAACAGCCTACTCAGTGATTTAAAATCGCAGCAACATAAAAATGTTTTTACTCTGTAAAAGAATTTTTAAATTACAAAAAATAGCCTTGTAAACAATGATTATGTAATAATGGTTAAATTAAAATTGCTATATTTGTCACTTGCAATTTATGATTGTTATCTGTAATTAATTTTGTCATTCTCTCTCTCTCTCTCTATCTATCTATCTATCTCTCTGTGTGTGTGTGTGTGTGTGTGTGTGTGTGTGTGTGTGTGTGTGTGTGTGTGTGTACTGTTTTGTTTAATTTTTCATTGAAACAGAGAAATCGAGCTCCTGACACCTTTCCACCTTTCCCTGGCCATAATGTCCTTGATGGAAGTATGCCCCTATGAATGTGACCATACATAATCTGCAGACATGCCTTTTGTATAAATGTCACCACAAACAATTTGACAGTTATCAATTTTTCTATCTCCTCAAGTGATACTTGTTGTTTTTTAGTACTACCATTTGGTTCTGTGTACTTCTTCATGAGATATACAACTGCTTCATCAAAATTAAGATTTAAGGTGCTGATGACAGGGCCCAGGGCCCTCTACTTGTCGGCAAGTGTAAATAGTGGAACCACATCTCTCCTTTATGATGTTCACAGACAACCTTTTTGCAGAAACTGAAAAATTGATAATCTCCCACTTGGCTCTTTCTTTGGTGACCATCTTTGTAAAGGCATTCAGTTGGGCCTACTGTGATGAATGAGGTGAGATTTGACATATAACAGTATTTGTATCCACCTCCTCTAATCCCTTATTGTTCACAATGTCTTCATCGTAACTTGTGTCTAGTACAAAATCCTCATCTTCATCAGCAAAGACAGTTTCCAATTCAACATTGGAATTCTCTAAAAGGCATAACATTTCTTCAACAGAAACTCCACACTGATATGTTGAAAAACATCTTCTATCAACAAAGAATATTATCTGAATGTCATGATGTAAACAGTGGCAGACTGGAATGTGTGCATGCCAAGCCCCGACAATGATCGACAACAACTGTGCATGATTGTTGATTGTTGTAGCATCAGTGTTAGATTAGTGGAGGTGTAGCAGTATTTGTTAGAGATCAGCCCAAAGTAAATAAATTAAACCATCTAGATCTGTATAATAATGAAGGTTTGACTGAAGTGACAGGCATTGAACTCCATATCAAAGGATGTGGAAAGGGCACGGTGAAACAGAAAATTATTGGGATTTATCATCCACCCAAATCAGAGGTAGGGTGTTTCATAGATATTTTTAGTAGAATAGTGGGACACTGTGACTCAAACAAGGTAACAATACTTGATGACTTCAATATAGAGGCAACATCTTGCAATAACCATAACAGCAGGTTAATAGATACCCTTAACTCCTATAATCTTATGAATGCAGTAAATTCAGATACAACAGTAACTCAGTCTACTTCTAGTAGAACAGACTACATAATACTAAGTAAAGAGGTAAAAGATAGTATTAGATGCTGGAATGTGGACTTTCACTACTCAGACCACAAATGTCAATTTGTAGACTATGAACACACAAGCATCCAATAAAGGACTCAGGTCATAGAACATAAAAGAATGCTTAAAGAGAAAAACATTAATGCTTTTAAAAGTAAACTAGCATCACGAATGGCAACTAGTTCTTCAGCAAAAGGGTCTGAATACAAATGGGCCAAATTTTATGATATTATTTTGCAATATCTTAATTTTTACTGCCCAGTGAAAGAAATTAAGAAAGTAGTAACTCACAACCAAAATGTAAAAAACACCAGACTGACTCTTCCAGCTTACATGATTAAACTCAGGCAAAATATCGAGGATCTAAGTGTGCTACATAAGTCAACTAAATTGCAAATATTTATGGATAAGTACAATGAAGCTGAAAACAGTTTCAGGAGCACCTCTCAAATTTAAGAAAACAGATTCTAGATAAGGAAATAGCTCAGTCAACAAATATAGGGAAGACTTCACGAAATATAATGAATAGATATCGCAAAGCCACCCCTAAGTTGGATGCTCAAATTGGTAGAATCCAACATGAAGGAAACCATATTAATGATACAGATAAAATCTGCAATATATTTAATGAATATTTTATATCTTCAGCTTTGAATCCAGTTAATAACACAGGTCTGATTCAGATCGTAAAGCCTTACTCTAGGCTGGAAACTGCTTTTGAATTTAAGAAAGTGAGTGTGGAGGAAATAGGAAAAATAATAAATAACTTAAAGAATAAGACCTCATCTGACTGTGATGGGCTGAGTAGTATTGTAATTAAAAAAACAGTAAGTAATTAGTTGGAATAATTATCCATATGATCAACAGTAGTATCACGGAGAACACATTTCCAAATTTATTGAAGAAAAGTAGTTAAACCTGTGCATAAAATAGGATCGAAAGAAGAGCTATAAAACTTCAGGTCCATATCACTAATACCAATTTTTAGTAAAATATTTGAAATTGTTTTGTTGACACAACATATTGATTATTTCTCAAAGAATAATTTACTAGCAGAAACACAGCATGGCTTCAGAAAGCATCACAGTACCATTACAGCAATTACCGAATTTTTCCACAAGGTGTGTGATGCCCTGGATGAGGGAATGTAGACAACAGGGATATTTCTCGACCTTACTAAAGCATTTGACTCAGTAAACCATAACTACTACTAAGTAAACTGGAAACTTACAATATAAATGCCACATCCATACTACTACTGATCACTTATCTAACCAATCGTAAGCAGTGTACAAAGCTGAGTTATGAAATTAATGATCAGATCAAACATTTCCAATCCAGCTATGAAACAGTAAAACAAGGTGTACCTCAGGGCTCCGTATTGGGCCCTTTCCTTTCCTGGTCTACATTAATGACTTAGAGGGACCTCTGTACTCCCAATTAGTAAGTTATGCAGATGATACCTCACTTTTGTTCTTTTGCAAACAAACTTATGACTTGACATTGGCTGCAGCCGATGGCTGAAGTCAAATAACTACTTACTTCCATGATCAAGGTCTAAAAGTCAATATTAGCAAGTCCCAGATATTACCATTTAAACTTGGTAATTCACACCAAATCTGTATTGGTAATATAAGTGTAATAACTTCAAGCTGAACAAATATATTTCAAGGAAGATGCAATACATGAAAGCCAGAGATCAAGTAAACAGAGTAAGACGTGTGTACACTTTAACAGTCAAATCATAACTGAGTCCAAGTCTAGCGGCCGCTGGCTGGCTGGCCACTTAGGTGGCGCTGCTGCTGCATGGCTGGCAGACAGCACCGCATGTAGAGGACGCATGTAACTGCGCAGCGGCACTTTGAAAGATGGGCGAGTCACAACACTTTTCCCCCCTTTGAATTTTTTGCACAGGTCTTGATGGAGGTGGCCTGTAGATTGCTAACGTCCGTAGGTGTTGTTTGACTGGCCGTAAAGTCTCGAGGCGGAGGCTTCCCGTATGGACGGAAGTGTCCCCGATGATAATGGGTCGAGATGACAGGAGACGTGGGGGTCGAATCTGCTGGGGCCCCATGCACCAATCTGCCAATTGCAGCAAGTCCGGTTGTTATAATAGGAGACATGGGCGATGTGTCTGCGTCCGTAGGAGAAGGAGGCGAGTAGAGTTGCTCCGACAGATGATGGTGATCTGGTTCCTGCATGGGCATGTCTGCTGGTGGCGTCAGTTCTTGCACTGGCACCGATATGATGGTAAGAGGACTGCATTGTGAATAATGAGAGATTCCAGTATCCCGAGCGTCAGGTAGAGCCGAAGGTGGTGTAGCAGCATCCGGAACAGGTGTTGCCGGCACACGTGTCCGAAGCTGGTCCGAATGACGCACTGCAACACCCGTGTCCATCTGGATTTCATACAGGCATTGGCCATGGTGTCGTAAGATGCGTCTAGGACTCCATTTTGGCCGCCTGCCATATCCCCATACCCATACAAGGTCGTCGGCGGTGAACCAGCCAAGCAAAGGCACCTGCGGCCGTGAGGTGGAAGGTCGCAGAAGATGAAGTAGCATGCGGGGCTGTTGGCCATGTAAGAGCTCAGCCGGGCTGTGGTCGCCCATGGGGGTGAAACGGTAAGAAGCCGGAAATTGGAGAAGCACATCATCAGCAGAAGAAGTTAGGAGTTTCCTCATCTGAGCTTTAAATGTGCGGACCAGTCGTTTAGCCTCACCGTTTGACTGTGGATGGAACAGAGGAGCCGTGACATGCATGATACTGTGACGGGCACAAAAATCCACAAAATCGGAAGAGGCAAATTGCGAACTATTATCAGTATCAAGAGTAGAGGGAAGGGCTTCCAAAGAGAAAATGCGAGCTAGATCATTGGTGGTTGCCGCGGTGGTAGGTGACGTGCAACGTACAATGAAAGGAAAGTTAGAGTAGGCATCAATAATGAGAAGCCAATAAGTACCTAAAACAGGTCCCGCGAAGTCAGCATGAATATGCTCCCAGGGCTTCTCACGCGAAGGCCACGGTGACAAAGATGACTTCGGGGCCACGGCCTGTGACACACAAGGGCCGCAGGCAGCGACCATGTGTGTGATTTCAGAGTCGATGCCAGGCCAGTACACATGACAGTGTGCCAGAGATTTTGTGCGAGACACCCCCTAGTGCCCGTGGTGAAGGAGGCGCAAGACCGAAGCATGCAAAGACGCAGGTACCACAACACGCGGCGAAGCATTGTCGGTGGAAAGGAGGATAACGCCATCCCTAGCCGTGAGGCGGTAACGCAAAGTGTAGTAGTTCTGCAACGGATCAGAAGTCTTAGCGGACGGACCATCTGGCCAACCCTTCTGAATACAGCGTAAAACCCGGGAGAGGGTAGGGTCGGAACCTGTATCAGCCACCAGCCGGTCCCCAGTGATGGGGAACCCGTCCACAACTCGCTGCTCGGCAACATCCAGGTGGAAACACAAAAGTTCGTCTCTATCGAATGCCAGATCAGGACCCATGGGAAGACGAGACAGTGCATCAGCATTCGCATGTTGAGCCGTCGGCCGGAAATGAATCTCATAATTGAAACGAGATAAGTAAAGAGCCCAACGCTGGAGGCGGTGTGCAGCCTTGTCGGGAAGTGACGTCGATGGATGAAACAAGGAAACAAGTGGTTTGTGATCCATAACAAGATGAAATTTGGACCCATAGAGAAAAACACCAAACTTATGAAGAGCATAAATAATGGCCAAAGCTTCTTTTTCAATTTGAGAATACTTTTGTTGGGCATCCATGAGCATTTTGGAGGCATAAGCAATGGGTTGTTCAGAACCATCAGAAAAACGGTGCGCAAGTACTGCACGAAAACTGTATTGAGAGGCATCTGTCGCAAGAACGAGATGTTGGCCAGGTTGATAAGTAGCCAGGAACGGGGCCTGTTTCAGCATAGTCTTCAATTTTTGGAAAGCCGCATCGCATGACGCGTACCAGTGAAAGGGCATGTTTTTATGCAACAGGCGATGCAACAGCTGAGCCACCGAAGCCGCAGACAGTAAAAACTTGTGATAGTATGCTATTTTCCCCAAGAAGGCCTGCAGTTCCTTAACAGATGTAGGGCGAGGAAGGGCATCGATCGCAGTGACAGTTTGCTGAAGTGGACGAATACCATCCAGAGAGAGTTGAAACCCCAAGTACGTGATAGATGCCTGAAAAAATTTTGATTTCTGAAGATTACACTTAAGATCGGCAGTCTGTAAGACATGAAAAAGTGTGCGGAGATTTTGAAGATGTTCGTCAGTGGTGGAGCCAGTGACAACAATGTCGTCCTGGTAATTTATACACCGAGGGACAGTGCGCAATAATTGTTCCAAGAATTGCTGAAAGACAGCAGGGGCCCTGGCAACACCAAATGGCAATCGTTGGTACTGATAGGGGCCGAAAGGCGTGTTAAGGACCAGAAACTGCCAGAAAGCAGTGTCGAGAGGAAGTTGATGATAAGCTTCTGACAGGTCAAGTTTAGAAAAATACTGGCCTCCAGCAAGTTTAGTGAACAATTCTTCAGGTCGAGGCATAGGGTAAGTGTCAATAAGGCATTGAGCATTTACAGTGGCTTTGAAATCGCCACAGAGATGAATATCACCATTTGGCTTAGCAACGACAATGACGGGAGAGGACCACTCACTGGAAGTGACAGGAAGCAAGACTCCTGAAGCAGTGAGATGATCCAGCTCCCGTTTGACCTGATCACGAAGGGCCACAGGAATGGGCCGAGCCCGAAAAAACTTAGGCCGAGCAGTGGGTTTGAGCGTGATATGAGCTTCAAAGTCATTTGCACGGCCTGACCCACGAGAAAAAAGGGATGAAAATGTCGTCCACAAGGAATCCAATTGAGCATAAGGAATAGCATCACAGATGATATTGACAGAGTCATCTATGGAGAACCCAAAAACGCGAAAGGCATCGAAACCAAAAAGATTCTCCGCGTTACTATGGTCGACCACAAATATGGGAACAGTGCGAATGACAGATTTGTAAGATACTTCAGCATCAAATTGTCCCAAGAGAGAAATCTTCCGTTTATTGTAAGTCCGTAATTGCCTAGTGATAGGTGACAGGATTGGAGAACCCAACTGAAGATATGTCTGAGAATTGATGATAGTGGTAGCAGAACCAGTATCCACCTGTGTGCGAACATCTCCACCAAGTATTTGGACAGTGAGGAATAACTTCCCTGAAAGGGAAAAAGTACAATTGACAGACAACACAGAATCAGAATTGGCATCATGTTCATGAACAACATGTATGTGGTCGGATTTGCAAACGGATGACACACGACCCTTTTTTTGCATTTGTGACACCCGGCCCAACGTTGTTGACAATCTTCTCGTGAATGTTTTGTAAAACACCGCGGACATGAATGAAGTTGCCGTGGGTTTTGCTGCAGTTTCTTAGAGGTTTGTTTATGGTTAGGCTGATGCTGCGCTTGGGAGCGTAGTGCGGCCACGTCACCCGGCGGGGACACGCCACACTCTTCGTCAACATCGCACAGAGGTTGTATTTCCCCGACGTCGCCCCATGCCTCTATTTGCACTCCAGCGGCGCGAGAAATTTCAAAAGACTGAGCGATGGATAGGACTTCATCTAGAGTCAGATTTGCCAACTGAAGGGCACATTGCCTAACTTCTTTGTCGGACGCTGATCGGATAATAGCATCCCGTACCATGGAATCGGCGTAGGATTCTTTGTGGACTTCAGTAACAAATTGACACTTTCTACTGAGGCCGTGCAGTTCAGCAGCCCAAGCGCGATTGGATTGATTCGGTTGTTTTTGACAATGATAAAAGGCAACACGAGAGGCTACCACATGCATTTGCTTTTGAAAATAGATGGACAGAAGTGAGCAAATTTCAGCAAAGAAAATAGACGCAGGATCTTTCAAAGGAGCCAATTGCGACAACAACCGATACAGTTGAGGTGAAGTCCATGAAAGGAACAGAGACTTACATGTTTGTTCGTTCGCGACATGAAATGCCAAGAAGTGCTGTCGAAGACATTTTTTTGTAATTAGGCCAGTCTTCCGCCGTCTCGTCGTAAGGAGGAAAAGTAGGTAGAGACAACGACGAGAGATGCCCCGCATTTGATGCCGCGACGAAATCATGGATCGCATTTGTGAGAAGCATTTGCTGTTCTATGAGACCTTGCAATGGTTGCTCTAAAGTAGCCATGGAAACATGTGGGTCAATGATGGAAAAGAAAAATCCCATCCTCATCGCCAATTGTAATAACTTCAAGTTGAACAAATATATTTCAAGGAAGACACAATACATGAAAGTCACAGATCAAGTAAACAGAGTAAGGCGTGTGTACACTTTAACAGTCAAATCATAACTGAGTCCAAATCTAGCGGCCGCTGGCTGGCTGGCCGCTTAGGTGGCACTGCTGCTGCATGGCTGGCAGACAGCGTCGCATGGCACTTTGGAAGATCGGCGAGTCACAACAATAAGTGGCATCAAAAAAGTAGATACTGACAAATGTAAATTTTTGGGGATATACCTAGATAAAAATCTTAGATGGGTAAACCATATCAGTGTTGTATGCAATAAAATCAGTAGTTCGCTGCATTTAATTAGCAAACTATCAAAATTAGTCCCTGACCAAACATTAAAAACTGCTTATTATGGGACAGTATTTGCATATATTAATTATGGAATAGAGGTATGGGGATGTGCTGCTGATAGACACATGAACAGAATCCTAACACTGCAGAAAAGAGCACTCAGGACCATGCATCGACTAGGATACAGAGATTCATGTAGGAAAACCTTTGTACAACATAAATATCTAACAGTATATTCCTTGTATGTGTACAAATTTATAACATTCTTTGTGGACCATAAAAATAATGAAACTAAGTGCTCTGATGTTCATACCCATAACACAAGACAAAAAGATTGCTTCTTCAGAAACAGAACTAAACTAAAGACAACAAATCATAGTCCTTCGATTAATGGCCAGATATGGTTTAACAAACTCCCAAGTGCTATAAGATTCCGCAGAGGTAAAGTATTCAAAATGGAATTAAAACCATTCTTAACTCTCAAATGTTTGTATTCACTGAATGAATACTGATGTTAAAATGTAGCTTTTCCCAAATGTTGGCCTAACTCTTCTATCTATATTATGTACGATTCTGAGGTGATTGTCATATATATTATTTTTGTAACAACATGCTGTAAATGCAAATACTTACACTAAGCGCTGTCGGGCGTGGTCGACACTTGGATGGCTGACCATTCAGGCCGCCATGCACTGTTGCGATAATTTTTCGGGGTGCACTCAGCCTCGTGATGCCAATTGAGGAGCTACTCGACCGAATAGTAGTGGCTTTGGTCAGGAATACCATCTTACGACCAGAAGAGCGGTGTGCTGACACCATGCCCCTCCTATCCGCATCCTCCACCGAGGATGACATGGCGGTCAGATGGTCTCGGTAGTGTGTTTTTTTTATGTAACAACTGCATGTTGCATTATGAAGTTCTGTGCCATATATTGCCAAGTGCATCACCCGTAAGTGGCTTCTTGTACATGTGAATTGCAAATTCTTACTGTTTATACAAAAATTGTATAAAATGCTATGATGTTTACAAAAGTCACCAATTGGTGACTATATGCAAAAAAATAATAAATAAATAGTAACATTTATTCAGAAGAGAAATTTCAGTGGTGTCAAACTGACCCCTTCTGCCATTCTAGGTATATCAAATAAAATGTCAAGAAAATATAAATATTTTTAAAAATGTACATCAACATAAAGAGGAGAAAAAATTAAAAAAGAGAGAGAGAGAGAGAGAGAGAGAGACTGAAGAAGCAGGTAGAAATGGATCATCTTAAGCCCTTCAGCCATTATACTGTTAAACATTTGTCATGGCATCAGTCTTTGACTTCCGGTGAACAGTGCACAATACTGAGCCTAGTCCACTGCCATTCTTACAATATCAAGGAGATGTGCTTTTACCTCTGGGTAGTGCACATACATGTACTTTTGGCATTTTTAAATTGTCTCTCCAGCATGTTTGGCAACTCCCTGGCAAGTAGGATCATGAGACCTTTTTTTTTTGTCAGTGACTATGGGTTTGGCATGATGACGTCTCTTTCTGCATTACTGCAATATCCGTGATCAGATGTGACAATAGGTGGAAGTTACATGGAACAGAATTTCCTGAGGTGACATACAATACATCTGTAGTCATCTCTATACACAATGGCAGGATTTCATTGCATCTGGAGCAGGAAATATAAGATACTGAAGTAGTTCTAGACAATCTATCAATGAGTGTATAGCCCTGCAAGTACGTTTGTACACAGTGTATAACTTATATGAATAAATTTTCAGTCTTATTGTCCCATTTATTCATAATTTTGGCTTTCCACAAGCGTGTTTTCTTGCAATGTGTTACAGATGAAGGAAGAGGCTCAAGTAGATGTAAGTGTAGTCAGCCTCAACAGACTTTCTCTAGGAAATCAACTGTTGCAAAAAAAGTAGAAAGTAGGAGGAAAGTTCTGTCGTTAGGTAGTAGCCATGGAAAAGGTGTGGGCCAGATTTTGCAGGAAAAATTAGGTGACAGTTGCCAGGTCGCAAGTATTTTCAAGCCCAGTGCATGTCTTTGCCAAGTGATAGAGGATGTAGGATCACTGTGCAAAGGTTTTACAAAGCAGGACCATGTTGTGGTAGTGGGTGGAGTGGGAAACAGTATTGATAGGGATCAGGACTACAATATTGAGTGTGACATGGTAAAAATAGCATCTGCAATGAACCATACATATGTTGGCTTGGTTCCTGCTTTCATGCAGTATGACTGGCCCCAATTGAACACCTCTATCAGGAGGGTCAATATGAAGCTAGATCAGCTGCTTTGTCAAGCATATGTTTGGTTCCTGTTGATGGTATTGGTAGGTGGGACTTCACAAGACATGGCCTGCATCTCAATAGGAAAGGGAAGGGTAAACTGGCTGCGATGATAGCAAAATCTTTAAGGGCAGCACTGAAACTCATGTGAGTACTTTTTTAGGCTAAGATCAGTATCCAATCATCCTACATTGATTGAAATTAAGCTTAATGAAAAGTTCAAACAGGCAGGTACTAGTGATGTGAAAATATCACAAGATTCTCATAACAGTACAGTGAAAAATAATTTCAGTATGTCACAAGGTTCACACAAAAACACAGTAAAAAATAATGTTAATATATTGCATCAGAATATCAAGGGATTAAAAAACAAAGTAGATGAGCTTCTTGTTTGTATAGAAGATTTAGAAACTGAGGCTGGAATAAATGTAATATGCCTGTCTGAACATCATATAGTCACAGGTATGGAAATGGTTTATGTAGGTGGATATAAGCTTTCAGCACATGTAAGTAAAGACACTATGGAGAGAGGAGGAGTTGCCATATATGTTAAACTCAGTCATAGTGTGAAAAATTTGGAAACTAAAAGATTTTGCATAGAGCAACACATAGAAACATGTGCATGTGAGCTTAAACTAAATAAAGTCGCTTTTATAATTGTAGCTGTGTATAGGTCCCCATTGGGAAATGTTCAACTATTTTTGAAAAACTTGGATTCTTTGTAGTGACACCTGTCAGACAAAGGAAAGCAAATTATTGTTTGTGGGGATTTCAAGATAGATTTTCTGAAAGAGTCACATAGAAAGCTTGACCTTGAAGTATTACGTGGTTCTTTCAATTTGACATCAGTTATTGATTTTCCTACTCGGGTGTTACAGGAACGCAGCACATTGATAGATACTGCTTTCATAGACCAAGATAAATTCAATCAAATAAAAACTTTTCCTGTTAAGAATGGTCTGTCTGATCACAATGCACAGCTAGTTACAGTATATGATATAGCTCCATACAGTAATACAAAACAGACCTCCAAAGTAGTGTGCTCCATTAAAAATTTAACACTTCAAAATTTTAGGGAAAGCTTGCATCAGTTAGACTGGGATGAGGTGTACAGGGAACCCTTTGTGAGTATATTTGAAAACAGTTTCCCTAAGAAAACAGTGAAATATAATTGTAAGAAACCGTGTAAAAAGTCATGGCTTACTAAAGGGATAAAAATATCTTGTAAACAGAAAAGAGAAATGTATCTTATAGCTAGGAGGAGTAATGATCCCAAAACAATGAAACATTATAAAAACTACTGCCCTGTATTAAGAAAAGTTATTAAAAAGTCCAGAAGTATGTGCATTATGTCTGAGATTAGCACATCTGATAATAAAATTAAAACAATTTGGAATATTGTGAAAAGGGAAACAAGGCAACCAAGAGCACAGGAAGTCTGTATTTCTATCAGACACAATGAAAAGTTTGTTAACAAGAAGTCAGAAGTAGAAAACATTTTTAACAATCATTTTTTAAGTGTTGTGAAAAAATAGGTTCCAGCTATTCATTAGAAAATGCAAGGCAGTATATGGAAGAGGTAGTACCTACTCTATTTGATAAAATTGAAATTCAACTCACCTTTCCTACTGTAATTAGGAAAATAATAAATCCATTCAAAAGTAAAAGCTCACATGGAATTGATGGCATTTCCGACAAAGTACTAAAAGCTTGTTCCCAACAAATAAGTAGGATTCTCAGCCACATATGTAGTAGCTCACTGAAGCAGGGAATTTTTCCAGATAGACTGAAATATGCTATTGTTAAACCATTGCATAAAAAAGGGGATAGATCTGATGCTAACAACTACCACCCAATCTCACTTCTGACAGCTTTATCCAAAATTCTTGAAAAAGTAATGTATTCAAGAGTAGCATCACATATTTGTAAAAATGAAGTACTAACAAAATGTCAATTTGGTTTTCAGAAAGGCTTTTCAACAGAAAATGCTATATAAGGAAGCAAATAAACAGATACAAGCAGCGTGTAAAGTGTACCCAAACATAAGATTTCTATCAATCGATTTCCTGGATAGATGCAGCTTTACGAAACATGCCATGCACCTGAATAGAAGAGGCAAGTCATCTCTGTGCAAAGCAATTTATGAAACGTTAGAACCATATAAAAAACAAAGTATCTATGAGTCAGTACCAGCCATTGTAATGAACTACCAATACATTACTGGAAGCAACCATGGAGGAAGTGAATCTGTCTTGGAGACAACAACTAAAGCAGCTGCAGAACCACAAATTGCTACAGCATCACGATCAAATTCAGTAACAACTGCAGCACCAGCAAAACCAGGAACATCTGAACCAGCTCAAGCAACAAGACCAATAACAGCAGCAGCACAAGCAACAGAAGCAGAAATGGCATCAACAACTGTAGCAGTTCCACTACAGTCACTGGCAGAAAGGAGGAAGGAAACCACAGGCATCATCAATTACAGGGCAAAACCAACAGATACTACAACAACAGATCCACCACCAACAGAAATAGTGCCAATAAAAGAATCAAAGGCAGCAACAGCACGAAGAATCCTGTCAGCACCACCACCACATCCATTACCACTACCACCACCACCACCACCACCACCACCACCACCACCACCTCCGGCCACAGAAGCACCAGCAGCAACAACAGCAACAGCAACTGAACCAACAACAACAGTAGCAGCAGCAACAAAACCATCAACAACAGTTGCAGCAACACAACACTGCCTAAGGAGGAGTCAAAGACAAGGTACATCTACATCATTAAATAAGGATTTTTTATGGCTTCAGACAAAGAAATGGAAAAGATTGTGACAAATCAGTAAGAAAATTTGCAGATAAGTCACAACTACTATGGAAAAAGCAGCACATTACCAGGTAATGACAAAAGAAAAAATACTTGCAAAACAGTCAGGATAATGTGTCAGAATATTCAATGCCTCAGAAACAAAGTACTAGATCTAGAAGTAGCTTTAAATAATCTTGCTGATGTCTCTTGTATTTGTTTATCTGAACACTGGTGCAAGGCTAGTGAATTAAGTCTCATAAATATAAGCAAGTTTAATTTAGCAACACATTATTGCCGAAGTGTTTTTAAAAATGGTGGGGTAGGCATTTACTCTAGAGTAGGACTGCAGTTCAAAATGAAAACAGAATTGGACCATCTAAATATAGAAAAACATTTTGAATCATGTGCCATAGAGTTAAAAACTGAGGAGAAGAGTGAAAAAGTAGTTGTCATTACAGTATATAGATCTCCACTGGGTGACAAAAACATATTCTTCAAAAAAATAGAACCAGCATTAAACACTTTTTATAGTAATGAAGTGAAATTATTTTTATGTGGAGATTTTAATATTAACCTGTTAATTGAAAGTGATGAAAAAAGACAGTTTTTGAGTATACTCAGCAGCTTCCACATGAAACCACTTTTTACAGATGCCACCAGAATAACAGAACTGTCATCTTCTCTTTTAGACAATATTTTCTCAAATATGGAGAATGGTATCACTGAGCCACTAAACGTAAACTTAGGTCATTCGGATCACAATACACTATTAACATACATAAATTACTCTATCCCCAAGGCAGTAAATTATAAGTGGAGATACAAAAGGCACTTCTATACAGGAAAAGTAAATACTTTCATCCAGTTGTTAGCTAATGAAACCTGGGAATATGTCTTTGCACAAACAACAACCGAGGAATCTTTCAATGCTTTTTCTAGTACATTCATGTCCCTATTTGAGATGTGTTTCCCAAAAAAGCTCACAAAGATCAATGTCATGCCTAGGAACACAAGCCAGTGGATAACACCTGCTATTAGAGTATCTAGT
Source organism: Schistocerca piceifrons (assembly GCF_021461385.2). NCBI lineage: Eukaryota > Metazoa > Arthropoda > Insecta > Orthoptera > Acrididae > Schistocerca > Schistocerca piceifrons. The sequence goes on from NC_060149.1 coordinate 15,829,268, forward strand.
CAAACACTAAAACATATCAGTCAACTCAAAAAAGATAACAAAGATGAACACTTCACAGATTATGTTAAGACATACAAGAAAATTTACAGGGAGGTGATCAAAAAAGCCAAGACAATGCACAAAGACAGTGTAATTGCTGGGTCAGCAAACAAATCGAAAGCTATATGGAATGTAGTAAAAAAAAAATAGGCCCAAGCAAAAATGTTAGAAATCCAGATGACTTTGTTTTAAAAGATGATCAAGGTGTGCTAGTCAGAAATCGTACTTTAGCAAATTACATTAATGACTACTTCATAAATAGTCCAATCAATCTGCATAAAAATTGTTCTAAGATTAGTAGAACATCAATCCCAGAAGAACAAAGTGTTAATTCATTATTGCTGCCTCCCACCAACAAATTGGAAGTTAATCGAATAATAAAAACAATGAAGAATAAAATGTCCTCAGGGATTGACGAGATACCTTGCTCAGTCATGATGAGATGTGCTTGTGTCATATCAGACCCACTCTCACACATCATAAACATATCATTTTCAGAAGGTGTCTTTCCACAACGATTAAAAATTGCAAAAGTAAAACCATTGTATAAAAAGGGCAATATACATGAAGTGGGAAACTATAGACCAATAGCTTTATTATCGGTATTTTCAAAAGTAATAGAGACAGTCATGAAAAACAGAATTACAAATTACCTCGAGAAATTCAATCTATTGTCTGTAAACCAACACGGCTTTCGCAGAGGAATGAGTACAGAGTCAGCCATCACCCAATTCATTGAAAATATTGTAACAGGACTAGATAAGAACAACAGTACAATAGGAATAAATTTGGACCTCTCAAAGGCATTCGATACTGTCCAACATGATATCCTGCTAGACAAATTAGAATATGTCGGTACATGAGGAGTAGCTAAAAAGTGGTTTCAGTCATATCTCCATAATAGGAAACAGGTAGTAGAAATTGCAACAACAAACACTAAAAGCCAAAGTATTGTTTACAGATCGGATATTCAGACTGTGCCAATAGGGATACCGCAGGGGAGTGTTCTAGGACCTCTCCTATTTATTCTTTACATAAATGATATCAAGATTCCAGTAAATGGTACTCATATAACCCTGTTTGCGGATGACACAAACATTGTAGTAACTGACATAAACCAGGTATTGGCAACATCTGCAACCAGAGTTATAGAATATTTGCAAAATTGGTTTGAAGTGAACAAATTAACCATAAATATCTCTAAAACTAATTATATCCATTACAGGAAAGCAAAGTCACACTGTGATCTAGATCTCAGAATACAAAATAAAGAAATTGTGAGAGTTGCTACCACAAAATTCTTAGGTGTACATATAGATGAAAATGTAGACTGGAAATCCCATATCCTGTATCTCTCGCATAAGTTAAGCTGTGCTTGCTTTGCTTTACGCGTTATGAGCTTTGTATGTAGTAGGGAATGTAGCAGAGCTGTTTACTTTGCTTATATACATTCTGCTATTACCTATGGCCTCATCTTCTGGGGTCATAGTAAGACAAATCTCAAAACCATCTTCACTCTACAAAAACGAGCTGTTAGAATAATTACCAACAGCTCAAGGCTAACTCCTTCAAAGCAATTATTTAAACAGCTGAATATTCTACCCCTACCGTGCCTCTATATACAGAAAAGCGTAATTAATGTAAAACGAAATATTAACAATTTCCAATCCAACTCGGATCTACATACTTACAACACAAGAAAGTCCAATGACATTCACATAAAAAGAGTTAACAAGGCTTTGGCACAGAAACAAACAAACATACAAAGAAGCAGATTGTATAACAAACTACCGGTAAAGATAAAAGAAATAAAAAAATTGTCTTCATTTAAAGAAGCAGTATTCAAATTTTTAATGACCAACTGCTATTATAGTGTAAAAGAATACCTGGAATAGCTTCATACTAAACAATTATATTTATGTACTCTGTGCCAATAGTAATTTTTATCTGACTGTTGCTATGATCTAAATAAATAATATGTACAAAAGTGCTAGAATTGTATGTGTTATATCTAAATATCAACTGTGTATTCCATGTAAAAAGTCTTTCTCATTCATCAATGTAAATAATCAAAGTTGTACATGCTATTTCAATGTGGTCTGATGTTATGTAGTCTACTATGCACATCTGTATATATATATTTTTACGAAATCCATGCAATGTAAATTGTCTCTGGATGAATAAACTACTACTACTATATACTTTCACTGATCAAATATTAAATGCAATGAATAACTAAACATCACCCATTGGGATATTTTGTGCCCTCTCATAGGCTTTTGATTGTGTGAATCATGAAATTCTTCTAAATAAGCTTAAGTATTGTGGTATGAGTGGGACAGTGCACGAATGGTTTAATTCATATTTAACTGGAAGAATGCAGAAGGCTGAAATTAACGGTACAGATAGTCTACAAAAACCAGCAAAGTCCTCTAACTGGGGAAGTATCAAGAGTGGTGTCCCAGTCTTGGGTCCCTTATTGTTCTTAATATATGTTAGTGACTTCCACTCTATATTCATAAAGATGCAAAGTTGGTTCTTTTTGCTGATGATACAAGTATAGTAATCACACCCAAGAAGCAAGAATCAGCTGAGGAAATTGCAAATATTGTCTTTCAGAAAATTATTAAGTAGTTCTCTGCAAATTGACTCTCACTAAATTTTGGGAAAACACAGTTTATACAATTCTGTACAGTAAATGGCATAACACCATTGATAAATATAGACTATCAACGGAAGTCTGTTGCTAAGGTAGAATACTCAAAATTTCTGGGTGTGGGCATTGATGAGAAATTGAAATGGAAGAAACACATCGATGATCTGCTGAAACGGTTAGGTTCAGCTACTTATGCTATTAGGGTTATTGCAAATTTTGGTGATAAATATAACAGTAAATTAGCCTACTATGCCTATTTTCATTCACTGCTTTCATATGGCATCATATTTTGGGTCAATTTGTCATTAAGAGAGAAAGTATTCGTTGCACAAAAGCGTGTAATCAGAATAATAGGTGGAGCCCACCCAAGATCACCTTGCAGACATTTATTTAAGGAACTTGGGATATTCACAGTACCTTCGCAATACATATACTCACTTATGAAATTTGTCATTAATAAACCATCCCAATTCAAAAATAACAGTGAAGTCTGTAGCTACAACTCTAGAAGAAAGGATGATATTCACTATTCTGGATTAAATCTCACTTTGGCACAGAAAGGGGTGAATTATGCTGCTACAAAAATCTTTGGTCATTTGCCAAGTAGTATTAAAAGTCTGACAGATAGCCAACCAACATTTAAAAGCAAATTAAAAGAATTTCTGAATGACAACTCCTTCTACTCAATAGATGAATTCTTAGATATGAAGTAGTAACTGAAAAAAAATTAATTAATTAATTAATTAATTATTTTGTGTAAAGAAAACTTATGTTGAAGTGACACATTCCACGTCATTATGAAATGTCGTATTCATGATCTATGGAACAAGGATTAATGTATGTACCTCAGCACAGAAAAATAAGTTGCAATCAGATAAATTATATGTGTGGGATACCTGTAACACTTTTGATGAAATATGAGACTACAGCGAAGACCATTCCTACCAGCAGTTTGTTAAAAGTCACTGAAGTGACATAGTATCTCATCTGAAGGGAATACAAGGTGCTCCAGTTTTGAATAAAAGCTGGATGGTAGGTCACTGGTATCAAAAATATTGGACACAATGATAATGTACCTGTATGATTATTCTTCTGTAGACCAAACAAATTTTCTGTAAGAATTATTTGATTTCTGGTGTGATAAATTTGTGATATTCAGCTTGCTATTCATGAGATATTGCATGCCACTCTGGTTGATATGAGGCTTAATGAAAAGGTTTAAATATACACCTGTAAAAATAAAGTTATGTTATTAATTATTTGTTTGGTAGCAAGAACATGTCTGTAGTCCTGGTACACATCGTAATCCCCAAACCACAGTACTATAACACCCTGCTAGAGGAGCCAAAATGAATTAGTGCAGCCCATTGATGAAGTGGAGTATCATATAGCAATTCATTTTTGGCTGGAGTGGAAATGTTGCAGTTGTGTCAGGCCAACAGAGACAGCTAAGGAAGTCATCTGGATTTTACAGATGATTCCTGTTGTACAAAAGCTAACCTACATCCTACTAAAACTTAAACATCTGGGGCTCAGTGGCCTGTTCAATAATCCAAAGGCTCAGGATTCAGCCCTAGCAGGTGCTAGGGTTTTTTATAACACTTATCTTTTATTTCAGTTACAGCAATGATTTTTTAGTGTGACCCACTACCAACTGTAGAGAAAAGTAAGGTGCAGCAGACTTGTTGGAAACAAAAGCAAGTAGAAAGAAAAGATAATCTTGCTGCCAAGTAGCTGCCATGGGAGGAGTGTACACAACATGATGTATGGAAAGTTAGATGTATAATACCAAATCACAAACACTGTGAAACATGGTTGTAGACCTAGCCAGGTTACAGAGGATGTATGTGCATTGTACAACAATTTTAGTGAAAAACGTAAGTTGTGCAAAGTAGGAGCAGCAAGAAAAGGACTGGCTAATGATTCAGATTACAACATTAAGGATGAGCTGGACAGGATAAGAATACACACATTATTCACAAGAGTGGGTTTTTTAAGAGGTTTACAGTGCCATAATCATCCTCTGTTAACACATATACTGGCAGTGAAAACAAAGAGTGGGTGGGTTACTGTTAACTGCAGAAATATCTCATGTCTGAGTTGTACATGTTGCTACCATTGGGAGGTGGGGATGCACTAACCAAAGCCTGTACCTGAATAGGAGGATGACAGACACACTACGGATCATCCGTCTAAAGAAGAGAAATGACAGTTAATGTGCAGGGCTACTGCCGCAGTTCTTGGCAATGGTAGCTTTCAGGCAGTACTGAAAAGAGCCATTTTCAATCACTTTTGAAAATTCTGCAACAGCACTGTCAGTTGTATGTGAACTTCTTTATTTTGTTGTAGAGTGTAACGAGGCTTATTGCAAGACATGTAATGGGGACCCAACACACAGTTAAAAGTTTCTGTGATTATTGGAGTTAGGTTAGAATCAGGCTGCAGACAGCCAGTCTTGAGCAAACCAGGACATAACAAAGTCACAAAAATCTAACTATTTTCACAGAAGTAAAGTTAGTTTGTCCCATAAAAACATTAGGGGACTGAAAGCAAGGTAGATTAACTTCTTATGTGTTTAAAAGAGTGGTAGAAGTTATAGTTGTTCTGTGCCTTTCCAAATACCATGTTTCCTGAGAGATAGAAAAATTAAATATAATTAGTTACAAGCTAACACGATTTTCATGTGGGAGAGCTACATGGAAAGAGGAGGAGTTGTCACAAGTATAGAAGTTGAGCTCATAGCCAAGAAAATTGAAAAGGGCAACTTTTGTGTAGATTAAAACCTTTAAGTATCTGATTATGGGCTATTACTGCAGAATATGTCATTTATAATCTGCAGATCCCCACTGGGGAACTGTTCAGCTTTTTATAAGAAGTCTAGGTTAATTGGTGAGTTATCTGTCAGATAAGAGGAAACAGTTAATGTTTTGTTCAGCTATTAGTGTAGCTTTCTGAAAAGATACTGACACAGAAAATGAACTGCAAAAATTATTTGCCTGTTACAATCTCATTCCACTAGTGTGTTCTACAACCCATGTACAGTAATATCAAAATACCCTAATTGATAATGTTTTTATAGACAGTGCTAATAACTAAATGCTAATGAATAAATAACAACTCATAAAATGAGTAGTGACAAAAAATAACATATTCAATTTTATTAAGTTGAAGCTAAATACAAACATCTCAAAAATGAGCAAAATGGATAAGCGGGAATGGATAGAGGACAAATGTAAGGATGTAGAAGCATATATCATTAGGGCTAAGATAAATGCCACCTACAGGAAAATTAAAGAAACCTTTGGAGAAATGAGAACCACCTGGACGATGTACTTGACAGCAATATTATGGAAATGGAAGAGGATGTAGATGAGGATGAGGTGGGAAATATGAAACTACATGAAGAATTTGATGGAGCACTGAAAGACCAAAGTCAAGACAAGGCCCCAGGAGTAACAACATACCGTTAGAACTACTGATAGCCTTTGGACAGCCAGCCGTAGCCAAACTCTTCCATCTGGTGAGTAAGATGTATGAGACAGGCAAAATACCCTCAAACTTCAAGAAGAATATGAGAACCACCTGGGTGATGTACTTGAGGGCAATATTATGCAAATGGAAGAGGACGTAGATGAAGATGAGGTGGGAAATATGATACTACGTGAAGAATTTGATGGAGAACTGAAAGACCAAAGTCAAGACAAGGCCCCGGGAGTAACAACATACCGTTAGAACTACTGATAGCCTTGGGGGAGCCAGCTGTGGCCAAACTCTTCCATCTGGTGATTAAGATGTATGAGACAGGGAAAATGCCCTCAAACTTCAAGAAGAATATAATAATTCCAATTCCAAAGAAAGCAGGTGCTGACAGATGTGTAAATTATCAGTATATTTATTAAGTCATGGTTGCAAAATACTAACAAAATTTCTTTACAGATGAATGGAAAAACTGGTAGACGCTGACCTTGGGGAAGATCAGTTTGGATTCTATAGGCATGGGAGGCAATACTGACCCTATGACTCATCTTAGAAGATAGGTTGAGGAAAGGCAAACCTACATTTATAGCATTTGTAGACATTGAGAAAGCTTTTGACAGTGTCGGCTGGAATACTCTCTGTCAAATTCTGAAGGTGCCACGGGTAAAATGTAGAGAGCAAAAGGCTGTTTAAAATTTGTACAGAAACCAGGTGGCAGTTATAAGAGTCAAGGGGCACAAAAGGGAAGCAGTAGTTGAGAAGGAAGTGGGATAGGGCTGTAGCCGTTCCCTGATGTTATTCAATCAGTGTATTGAGCAAGCAGTAAAGGAAACAAAAGGAAAATTTTGGGTAGGAATTAAAATCCAGGGAGAAGTAATAAAAACCTTGAAGTTTGCCGATGACATCATAATTCTGTCAGAGACAGCAGAGAACATGGAAGGATAGTTGCACGGAATGGATAGTGTCTTGAAAGGAGGATAGAAGATGAATATCAACAAAAGCAAAATGAGGATAATGGAATGTAATCAAATCAGGTGATGCTGAGGAAATTATGTTAGGAAATGATAAACTTAAAGTAGTAGATGAATTTTGGTATTTGGACAACAAAATAACTGATGATGGTTGAAGAAGTGTGGATATAAAATGTAGACTGGTGATGGCAAGGAAAGCGTTTCTGAAGAAGAGAAATTTGTTAACATTGAATATAGATTTAAGTGTCAGGAAGTCTTTTCTGAAAGTATTTGTATGTAGTGTAGCCATATATGGAAGTGGTACATGGACAATAAACAGTTTAGACAAGAAGAGAATAGAAGCTTTTGAAAAGTGATGCTACAGGAGAATGCTGAAGATTAGATGGGCAGATCATGTAATTAATGAGGAGATACTGAGTAGGATTGGGGAGCCAAGAAATTTGTGGCACAAGTTGACTAAAAGAAGGGATCAGTTGATAGGACTTATTCTGAGACATCAAGGGATTACCAAGTATATTGGGGGGGAAAATATTTGGGGGGGGGGGGGGGGGGGGGGGTCAAAATCATAGTGGGAGACCAAGAGATGAATACAGTAAATAGATTCAGAAGGATGTAAGTTGCAGTAGTTACTTGGAGATGAAGAGGCTTACACAGAATAAAGTAGCATGGAGAGCTGCATAAAACCAGTCTTTGGACAGAATACCATAACGACAACAACTGGCTGACATGCAGCCACACACAAAAACAAATTATGTATATGTAGCTTGTAAACTGACTTGTTCTTCATAATTTTGATATAAATTCAGGAAATGAAGTATGGAATGTGTAACTAACAGTTTATCAACTAACAAAGATGTGTAAGTAGTTGAAGAGTGGAAATGGGAAACATTTTATGTGCCAAATTTGACACGTATCTCTGCTTATACATACCTGATTTCTATCCAAAAACTGTGAAGGTAGTCTGATACCACAGAACTATGCTACTCACATCATCATAAAAAAAAAAATAATGAGACAAATTAGAAAATAAATACTTTAATAAGAATATTCAAAGTGCCATACCAGGAAACTGACTTGTTCTGATCGCCAGTAAGAAAGTTTTACAAGCTGATTCTTGCAAAGAAGAAACCAGTAAACAGCCACTGTTAATAATGCTATTTATTTGCACAAATAGTGCCATTACCGAGTTTTAAACCTAAACAGCCACTATTAATAATGCTATTTATTTACACTATTAAGTGCCATTACCGAGTTTTAAACCTACAGGTTCATCTTCATGATGGCTGTTCACATTTATACAGTACCTACCATTTGTTGTTCTGTACATTAGTTGTTAGGAAAGAAACAGCTGAGATCGAATTTAAACAGCAACAAATATAATATAAATATGAAGGTGAACCTGTTGGTTCAAAACCAAGAATGCCACTACTTGTGTGAATAAATAACATTGGTAAAAGTGGATGGTTGCTGCTTTCTTCTTTGAAAGAGTCAAATTGTATTTGGTACACAGCCATGGCCTCAAAAAATGTCAGTTTTCAATAAAATAGCAGAATACAACATTTGTTGCAAATGCCATTAATACTGAGGCATTACATTTTATTTGTGATAATACAAGAACAGAGTCACAGAATTAGGATTTTAGCTAGTAGAACTGTAGTCAACAAAAACAACTATCAGACTTTTAAATTTGGGACTTTATAGGGCAGCACAGCTCAGCACAAAGAACATGCACCATCTGCTAACACATGTTTGAAAGACTTTCTCTATGGTATGGCACCTGGATAATGTCTAGGGACATATAACAGAGTCCCCAGAACACAATATTTAACTTTTACACTCTTCAACTGAAGTTGGGTTCAGAATTTTTATGCGAAACAGTAAATATATGAAACAAGTCACTGATGCCTAAAAGATTTGTAAATAAAAATATAGGGTCTTAAAGGAAATTACAAATTCTGGTGTGAAGTTTTTATAGAAAAAAAAAAACAAGTACAAAATTCTCTAAGTTCTTTTCATTATTTTAAATAAATTTTGGAAACCTACCTAAAGATATACACACTACACTTACAATGTCTGTTTATAATAAGTTCCCCCCCCCCCATGAACCATGGACCTTGCCACTTTGCCACTGGTGGGGAGGCTTGCGTGCCTCAGCGATACAGATGGCCGTACCGTAGGTGCAACCACAATGGAGGGGTATCTGTTGAGAGGCCAGACAAACATGTGGTTCCTGAAGAGGGGCAGCAGCCTTTTCAGTAGTTGCAGGGGCAACAGTCTGGCTGATTGGCTGATCTGGCCTTGTAACAATAACCAAAACGGCCTTGCTGTGCTGGAACTGCAAACGGGTGAAAGCAAAGGGAAACTACAGCCGTAATTTTTCCAGAGGGCATGCAGCTTTACTGTATGGTTAAATGATGATGGCATCCTCTTGGGTAAAATATTCCAGAGGTAAAATAGTCCCCCATTCGGATCACCGGGCGGGGACTACTCAAGAGGACGTTGTTATCAGGAGAAAGAAAACTGCCATTCTACGGATCGGAGCGTGGAATGTCAGATCCCTTAATCGAGCAGGTAGGTTAGAAAATTTAAAAAGGGAAATGGATAGGTTAAAGTTAGATATAGTGGGAATTAGTGAAGTTCGGTGGCAGGAGGAACAAGACTTTTGGTCAGGTGAATACAGGGTTATAAATACAAAATCAAATAGGGGTAATGCAGGAGTAGCTTTAATAATGAATAGGAAAATAGGTGAGCGGGTAAGCTACTACAAACAGTATAGTGAACACATTATTGTGGCCAAGATAGACACGCAGCCCACGCCTACTACAGTAGTACAAGTTTATATGCCAACTAGCTCTGCAGATGATGAAGAAATTGATGAAATGTATGATGAGATAAAAGAAATTCTTCAGATAGTGAACTGAGATGAAAATTTAATAGTCATGGGTGACTGGAATTCGAGTGTACGAAAAGGGAGAGAAGGAAACATAGTAGGTGAATATGGATTGGGGGTAAGAAATGAAAGAGGAAGTCGTCTGTTAGAATTTTGCACAGAGCATAACTTAATCATAGCTAACACTTGGTTCAAGAATCATAAAAGAAGGTTGTATACATGGAAGAATCCCGGAGATACTAAAAGGTGTCAGATTATATAATGGTAAGACAGAGATTTAGGAACCAGGTTTTAAATTGTAAGACATTTCCAGGGGCAGATGTGGATTCTGACCACAATCTATTGGTTATGAACTGCAGATTAAAATTGAAGAAACTGCAAAAAGGTGGGAATTTAAGGAGATGGGACCTGGATAAACTGACTAAACCAGAGGTTGTACAGAGTTTCAGGGAGAGCATAAGGGAACAATTGACAGCAGTGGGGCAAAGAAGTACAGTAGAAGAAGAATGGGTAGCTCTGAGGGATGAAGTAGTGAAGGCAGCAGAGGATCAAGTAGGTAAAAAGATGAGGGCTAGCAGAAATCCTTGGGTAACAGAGGAAATATTGAATTTAATTGATGAAAGGAGGTAACATAAAAATGCAGTAAATGAAGCAGGCAAAAAGGAATACAAACGTCTCAAAAATGAGATCGACAGGAAGGTCAAAATGGCTAAGCAGGGACGGCTAGAGGACAAATGTAAGGATTGAGAGGCTTATCTCACTAGGGGTAAGATAGATACTGCCTACAGGAAAATTAAAGAGACTTTTGGAGAAAAGACAACCACTTGTATGAACATCAAGAGCTCAGATGGAAACCCAGTTCTAACGAAAGAAGGGAAAGCAGAAAGGTGGAAGGGGTATATAGAGGGTCTATACAAGGGCGATGTACTTGAGGACAATATTATAGAAATGGAAGAGAATGTAGATGAAGATGAAATGGGAGATACGATACTGGGAGAAGAGTTTGACAGAGCACTGAAAGACCTAAGTCGAAACAAGGCCCCGGGAGTAGACAACATTCCATTAGAACTACTGACGGCCTTGGGAGAGCCAGTCCTAACAAAACTCTACCATCTGGTGAGCAAGATGTATGAGACAGGCGAAGTACCGTCAGACTTCAAGAAGAATATAATAATTCCAATCCCAAAGAAAGCAGGTGTTGGCAGATGTGAAAATTACCGAACTATCAGTTTAATAAGTCACAGCTGCAAAACACTAACGCGAATTCTTTACAGACAAATGGAAAAACTGGTAGAAGCCGACCTCGGGGAAGATCAGTTTGGATTCCATAGAAATATTGGAACATGTGAGGCAATACTGACCTTACGACTTATCTTAGAAGAAAGATTAAGGAAAGGCAAACCTACGTTTCTAGCATTTGTAGACTTAGAGAAGGCTTTTGACAATGTTGACTGGAATACTCTCTTTCAAATTCTGAAGGTGACGGGTAAAATACAGGGAGCGAAAGGCTATTTACAATTTATACAGAAAGCAGATGGCAGTTATAAGAGTCGAGGGACAAGAATAGGAAGCAGTGGTTGGGAAGGGAGTGAGACAGGGTTGTAGCCTCTTCCCGATGCTATTCAATCTGTATATTGAGCAAGCAGTAAAGGAAACAAAAGAAAACTTTGGAGTAGGTATTAAAATCCGTGGAGAAGAAATAAAAACTTTGAGGTTCGCTGATGACATTGTAATTCTGTCAGAAACAGCAAAGGACCTGGAAGAGCAGCTGAATGGAATAGACAGTGTCTTGAAAGAAGGGTCTAAGATGAACATCAACAAAAGCAAAACGAGGATAATGGAATGTAGTCGAATTATGATGCTGAGGGAATTAGATTAGGAAATGATACACTTAAAGTAGTAAAGGAGTTTTGCTATTTGGGGAGCAAAATAACTGATGATGGTCAAAGTAGAGAGGATATAAAATGTAGACTGGCAATGGCAAGGAAGCGTTTCTGAAGAAGAGAAATTTAATTAACATCGAGTATTGATTTAAGTGTCAGGAAGTCGTTTCTGAAAGTATTTGTATGGAGTGTAGCCATGTATGGAAGTGAAACATGGATGATAAATAGCTTGGACAGGAAGAGAATAGAAGCTTTCGAAATGTGGTGCTACAGAAGAATGCTGAAGATTAGATGGGTAGATCACATAACTAATGAGGAGGTATTGAATAGAATTGGGGAGAAGAGGAGTTGTGGCACAACTTGACAAGAAGAAGGGACCGGTTGGTAGGACATGTTCTGAGGCATCAAGGGATCACAAATTTAGCATTGGAGGGCAGCGTTGCAGGGTAAAAATCGTAGAGGGAGACCAAGAGATGAATACACTAAGCAGATTCAGAAGGATGTAGGTTGCAGTAGGTACTGGGAGATGAAGAAACTTGCACAGGATAGGGTAGCATGGAGAGCTGCATCAAACCAGTCTCAGGACTGAAGACCACAACAACAACAACAACAATAAGTTTATAATGATCTCACCATCAACTGAACATTAACCCCCTAATTTATTTATTTTTATTTATTTATCCCATTCATACACAATTAAATTGGATGTTGTCAACACACAAATACATAAAATACGGACACTGAGATACATAAACATTACATAAATAGATACATACATTACTGACTATACTGAGTTACCCATTTGGACATTGTATTTCATTGTTCTATTGAACATATTGTAAAATGCCTCTTAATTGCAGCAATTCATCATGAACATAATTATCAACAAAATGTTACACAACATTTTAGGTTACCCTTTATGGTATAAAAACACTTTTCTAACAGATAATTTTTAGGGTATTCCTTAAGGCACGTATTTTACTTTTGTCTTTGATATCCTGTGGTAGTTTATTGTACAGTTTGATTCCATTATATAGCACACCATTTTCCAATTTTTTAGATGTAAGTGGTGACTGAATCTGGCTCCATGTTCATGTAGAGACCTGTGTGTTGGGTACTGATCAATGTCTTTTTTAATGTTGATCACTGATCACTGTTTGCAATATGTATGCACATGGAACTGTCAAGATTCCCATAGGTTTAAACAACTCAGTGCAGTGAGTTCTCTTGCTACTTTTGTCCTAATTTGTACAGCCCTTTTTTGTAGCTTAAAGATTGTTTGTCTATTCTGTTTATTTGTTCCCCAGAATGTCATCCCATAACTCTTCACAGAATGAACACATGCAAAATATGTTGTTCTGGTGCATGAGTTACTAGACACAGAATTTATTATTCTAAGTGCAAAACATGACGAAGCTATTCATTTCCCGAGGACATTAACATGCTCAGTCCATTTTAGTTTGCATCAACACTCATCCCTAGATTTTGTTTGTGGTACACATTCTATGAGTTCATCTTTCACTTATAATGAGTTATTTTTAGGTTTTCTGCTCTTGTGGATACCAATACTGTTGGTTTTTTCACATTTGAAGTTAATTTATTGTTGTCTACCCATCTACATTCAAGTATGAGTGTTTCTTCAGATTTTTCCTTTAGTACATTTGGTGATGTTTCACTGATTACAGTATTACTGTCGTCAGCAAACAATGTTGTTTCACTGTGTTTGATACTCTCGGGAAAATCATTGATATACACTCCTGGAAATTGAAATAAGAACACCGTGAATTCATTGTCCCAGGAAGGGGAAACTTTATTGACACATTCCTGGGGTCAGATACATCACATGCTCACACTGACAGAACCACAGGCACATAGACACAGGCAACAGAGCATGCACAATGTCGGCACTAGTACAGTGTATATCCACCTTTCGCAGCAATGCAGGCTGCTATTCTCCCATGGAGACGATCGTAGAGATGCTGGATGTAGTCCTGTGGAACGGCTTGCCATGCCATTTCCACCTGGCGCCTCAGTTGGACCAGCGTTCGTGCTGGACGTGCAGACCGCGTGAGACGACGCTTCATCCAGTCCCAAACTTGCTCAATGGGGGACAGATCCGGAGATCTTGCTGGCCAGGGTAGTTGACTTACACCTTCTAGAGCACGTTGGGTGGCAAGGGATACATGCGGACGTGCATTGTCCTGTTGGAACAGCAAGTTCCCTTGCTGGTCTAGAAATGGGTAGAACGATGGGTTTGATGATGGTTTGGATGTACCGTGCACTATTCAGTGTCCCCTCGACGATCACCAGTGGTGTACGGCTAGTGTAGGAGATCGCTCCCCACACCATGATGCCGGGTGTTGGCCCTGTGTGCCTCGGTCGTATGCAGTCCTGATTGTGGCGCTCACCTGCACGGCGCCAAACACGCATATGACCATCATTGGCACCAAGGCAGAAGCGACTCTCATCGCTGAAGACGACACGTCTCCATTCGTCCCTCCATTCACGCCTGTCGCGACACCACTGGAGGCGGGCTGCACGATGTTGGGGCGTGAGCGGAAGACGGCCTAACGGTGTGTGGGACCGTAGCCCAGCTTCATGGAGATGGTTGCGAATGGTCCTCGCCGATACCCCAGGAGCAACAGTGTCCCTAATTTGCTGGGAAGTGGCGGTGCGGTCCCCTACGGCACTGCGTAGGATCCTACGGTCTTGGCGTGCATCTGTGCGTCGCTGCGGTCCGGTCCCAGGTCGACGGGCACGTGCACCTTCCGCCGACCACTGGCGACAACATCGATGTACTGTGGAGACCTCACGCCCCACGTGTTGAGCAATTCGGCGGTACATCCACCCGGCCTCCCGCATGCCCACTATACGCCCTCGCTCAAAGTCCGTCAACTGCACATACGGTTCACGTCCACGCTGTCGCGTCATGCTACCAGTGTTAAAGACTGCAATGGAGCTCCGTATGCCACGGCAAACTGGCTGACACTGACGGCGGCGGTGCACAAATGCTGCGCAGCTAGTGCCATTCGACAGCCAACACCGCGGTTCCTGGTGTGTCCGCTGTGCCGTGCGTGTGATCATTGCTTGTACAGCCCTCTCGCAGTGTCCGGAGCAAGTATGGTGGGTCTGACACACCGGTGTCAATGTGTTCTTTTTTCCATTTCCAGGAGTGTATATCAAGAAGAGTATTGGGCCAAGCACACTTCCTTGAGGTACCCCAATATTAATATATTCTTGGTCAGAAAGGTATTTTATGGCATGATTGGAGTTTTTTTGAGAGATCTCTACCTGTTGCACTTTGTTTTTTAGATGTGAATGAAACCACTTATTTGCTGCCCCTCTTATACCTAGAGATTCCAGTTTATTTAACAGAATTGTGTGATCTGCTGTGTTGAAGGCATTGCTCAAATCAAGGAAGATCTCCTTTATCTAGTGCTTCCACAACAACATTTGTGAAATGAGCTATAGCTTATTGTGTGTTTCTGCCAGGCCTGAACTTTGAGTATTCAAGTGTGTGTGTGTGTGTGTGTGTGTGTGTGTGTGTGTTTTATATATATATATATATATATATATATATATATATATATATATATATATATATATATACTTGAATATTTCTGGTATCTCAACTGCAGATTTTTCAGCACTTATTTAACTTTAGGATTCTGTATCTCGGAATGAACAAAAATGGACTTGTACCACTATTGAAATAAGCCCTTCATACAGGCTTGCACTGCTGATTCTTACGAATCTGTATATTGTTGGACACTTTCTTTGTTTTATTTCTGTACTGTTGGGTATAGCATTTTCCATGAGCAACAATTTGGTAATGAGATGTTCCCAAAATTTTCTTATTTTTCTTTTTGTATTTGTGGCTCTCTGGTACACAATGTGAGCATTTACCATACTTGTTCCTAAAAGCAAATGTAGTGCTAATTTTGAATACCTTTTGATACCATTCTGCACTGTTTTTGCATATGACACAATCTGATCACTTTTGTCAGTGCCAATTTTTCCTTTGTTATATGCCAGTATTGCCAAAGGTTTCTGTTTTGAAGGATGACTGTGATGTGTAGAGTCTGAGCTTGATGTTGGAATAGGTGTATGTTTTGTTGATAATATCCTAATATTGTGAGCATCCCTCCATTTTAGCACCACAGTACCACTGTCATCTACATGTGCCATCATTTCACCTCTCCTCAGTGAGTACATTACAAAACATGGTATAAATTTTTTGTTGTATCGTACAGTTACAATGACATACATTTTGAATTTTAGACCTTTGACTGTCAATTCAGGGCTCATGTAAAAGTTGTAACCAAACGAAGTTTGTCCTTCATTTAGCAATTTAACTGCAAGTGCAATGCAGACATTTCTGGCTATACCAGGTTGCTTTCTTCTGCTGGTATCTCGTCCACAATATACTTTCACAGACCATGTGTACCCTATGGTGAACTACAGTTTGAAAAGCTCTATGCCATACTTAAGCAATTTAATTGGTATGTATTGCCTGAACTTTAGTCATCCCCTTGAAGGAACCATTGACTCGTCAACTACTGTATCTTTGGCCTGGTGAAAAGACTTTTTGATAATTGTCTGTCAATATGTTTAGGAGTGATAAAAACTTTTCCAAGTCTGATACTCTCATCTATCATTTTGTTACTTGCTGAATGCAAGTTTGCTAACAGTAATTCAAAATGATTTTGGGACATCATGCTGTGCAGAAAGGAAAGTTGTAAATAGGATCTGTTGACCAACATCTAATGCATGGTGTTTGTGCTAGACCCATTCAAATCATCAGTCTGATGAAGTTCATAATCCCCTGAGACATTGTGGGTTTTTATCTGTTCAAAACCAGCATCTTCAGTCATTTCACATTGATGTAGATTCTACTCTGCGCATCTGTTAGTCACTGTGACTAAAAGGCTTCTCACTTTGTTATCTAAGAATAGTGAAAGCACTTCACCTCAGTGGCAGATACAAAAAAACCTCAAGGGGGGGAGGGGGATGCTAAAGATATCTTGAGCTACCGTTACTTTTACTGTAATAAAAAATAACCAAGTCACGTTATCAGTAAAAATATAGGGCCGGCCGAAGTGGCCGTGCGGTTAAAGGCGCTGCAGTCTGGAACCGCAAGACCGCTACGGTCGCAGGTTCGAATCCTGCCTCGGGCATGGATGTTTGTGATGTCCTTAGGTTAGTTAGGTTTAACTAGTTCTAAGTTCTAGGGGACTAATGACCACAGCAGTTGAGTCCCATAGTGCTCAGAGCCATTTGAACCATTTGAGTAAAAATATTGTTACTGAGAAATTACTATTAATTACTATTATTAACACTTCACAATCAACTAATCACTCTCACTCTTGACTAATCTTCACACTTGCACTTGCTACAACTAGGAAATTCTTCAGTCCTAATATTTCTGCTTCTGAATGTAAACTAGCTTCCTATTTGGCAAATAGTCCTTAGTGCTATGTATTGAAGGTTCTCTCTACAAGAGACAGTAGAATATTCACAACTTTTCTCAAACAAATGTCAGACAGAATAATGTATTAAGATCACTAGAATGGCCATGACTTTTCTCATATGTATGTGTTAGCTATCTATGTGACGGGCAGAAACATATAAAATATGATGATGTGGACACGCGTGCTACATAACAAAGTACAACTACCCAATAACACGATTCAGTCAAGTCGACTGATGAAGGAAACGAACGAATAGCATGCAGGCTGACTGGTGGGGGTGGCATGGGTGTCAATACTGGCCCCACAAGGAGGGGGGGGGGGGGGGGTAGCACACCCCACATGCCCCCATATGTATCTGCCATTGCTTCACCAACACTAATATCAGATGGCAAATCCATCAGAAGCCCATCTTTTCCAGTGAATGGAAATGACTGTTGCCTGTTAGCAAACTCGTTCCGCTCGATACTGTCCAATGAATCATAAACAGAGTTCAATTTCTCATCTTTGTCTGCAGCAAGTTCTTCCAACATGTCATTGAGGTTTTCACTTGCATGTGATTCATCTCTATTGAGATCTGAACTTCATGAAATTCTATTTATCACTTTTTGTCTAAAGCACATTACTTCATCATCACTTATCTCCTCACTTTCAATTATTCCTTTACATTGTTCAAGGAACATTATGAGGATACAAAGATCAGTGATTTGTGTCTCAAACACAGTGTGCTTCTTGACTCAGTGACAGATCTGGGATAGCTGCAGTGAGATCACAGGTAGTTCTCTAGCTCAAGTACTTATTGCTTTTCCCATTTGGGAACTAAGCACTTTATTCTTTGTAATGAATTGGACACTCTGTGCCATTAGATCACCAGCACCACACGGGCCTACTCGTGTTGCATCATTACTCTTCCTGCGTATTGCTCCTGCTATATTCTGGTCCTCCAACAGTCAGATTTGGGCTCTACATGAAACTCTACTGAATCATTCTGGGGGATGAATGTGTTAAATCTGATGTGGCATAACCATAAACTGAGTGTACCACAAGGGAGAAGAGATGTTTGTGTATCTTTTCATATGAAACAGTTATTTACATATACAGGGTGGTCCATTCATTGTAACCAGGCCAAATATCTCACGAAATAAGCGTCAAACGAAAAAACTACGAAGAGAAGAACAAAACTTGTCTAGCTAGAAGGGGGCAAACCAGATGGCGCTATGGTTGGCACACTAGATGGTGCTGCCATAGGTCAAACGGATATCAAATACCTTTTTTTAAATAGGAACCCCCATTTTTTATTATATATTCATGTAGTACGTAAAGAAATATTAATGTTTTAGTTGGACCACTGTTTTCGCTTTGTGATAGAGATGCTGTAATAGTCACAAACATATGGCTCACAATTTTAGACAAACAGTTGGTAACAGGTAGGGTTTTTAAATTAAAATACAGAACGTAGGTACGTTTGAACATTTTATTTCAGATGTTACAATGTGTTACATGTACCTTTGTGAACTTATCATTTCTGAGAACGCATGCTGTTACAGTGTGATTATCTGTAAATACCACATTAATGCAGTCAATGCTCAAAATGATGTCCGTCAACCTCAATGCATTTGGCAATACGTGTAACTACATTCCTCTCAACAGCAAGTAGTTCGCCTTCCGTAATGTTCGCACTTGCATTGACAATGCGCTGATGCATGTTGCCAGGCGTTGTTGGTGGATCACGATAGCAAATATCCTTCAACTTTCCCCACAGAAAGAAATCTGTGGACGTCAGATCCGGTGAACATGTGGGCCATGGTATGGTGCTTCGACGACCAATCCACATGTCATGAAATATGCTATTCAATACCGCTTCAACCGCACGTGAGCTATGTGCCAGACATCCATCATGTTGGAAGTACATCACCATTCTGTCACGCAGTGAAACACCTTGTAGTAACATCGGTAGAACATTACGTAGGAAATCAGCATACGTTGCACCATTTAGATTGCCATCGATAAAATGGAGACCAATTATCCTTCCCCCCATAATGCCGCACCATACATTAACCCGCCAAGGTCGCTGATGTTCCACTTGTCACAGCCATCATGGATTTTCCATTGCCCAATATTGCATATTATGCCAGTTTACTTTACCACTGTTGGTGAGTGACGCTCCATCACTTAATAGAACACGTGCAAAAAATCTGTCATAGTCCCGTAAGTTCTCTTGTGCGCAGTGGCAGAACTGTACATAATGTTCAAAGTCATCACCATGCAATTCCTGGTGCATAGAAATATGGTACGGGTGCAATCGATGTTGATGTAGCATTCTTAACACCGATGTTTTTGAGATTCCCGATTCTCGCGCAATTTGTCTGCTACTGGGCATCATCATTTGTTGCAGGTCGAGGTTGACGTTTCACATGTGGCTGAACACTTCCTGTTTCCTTAAATAATGTAACTATCCGGCGAACGGTCCGGACACTTGGATGATGTTGTCCAGGATACCGAGCAGCATACATAGCACACGCCTGTTGGGCATTTTGATCACAATAGCCATACATCAACATGATATCGACCTTTTCTGCAATTGGTGAACGGTCCATTTTAACATGGGTAATGTATCATGAAGCAAATACTGCCCGCACTGGCGGAATGTTATGTTATACCACGTACTTATATGTGTGTCACTATTACAGTGCCATCTATCAAAAACTGAAAAAAGTGGCCCAACTAAAACATTCATATTTATTTACATACTACACAAATATGTAATAAAAAATGGGGGTTCCTAATTTAAAAAATGCAGTTGATATCCGTTTGACCTATGGCAGTGCCATCTAGTGGGCCAACCCTAGTGCCATCTGGTTTCCCCATTCAAGCTAGATGAGTTTCGTTCTTTGTAGTTTTTTTGTTTGATGCTTGTTTCTTGAGATATTTGGCCCGGTCACTATCAATGGACCATCCTGCGTATGTTTCTTTATGTTTTATTCACCTAAACGTAGTTCATGGTGACACTACTAAATTTTTTTATTGATAACTACTGTAATATTCATGTTAGAGTGATTGGGTGGTGGAAGAGTAACCAGCTTGAGAAGACGCTTATTTTGATATGTTGCATGGCAGGGATGCACAGACCGTGGCCTATCATTGATATGTTGGCATCCCTTCCCTCACAGTTTGTTCTTCTAGATTTTTTTTACACATCTTGTCTTCGTTTCCTTCTTGGAAAGAAAAATCTGTGTCCTTGTAGAATTTAGTTCATTTAAGAATACATTGCTTTAACTATATTTGTTAAATGAAGTGAATATTTGTGAAGGAAATGATGTGAACTAATTATGTACTTTGCTTTCGGTGACCCTCATATAGTCACAGTGAGGGGTTTGCAGCCTGCAGTACTAGAAAGTTTGTAAACCCCTGTTGTATGGTAATGAAAGGTATGTATTTGTTGACGATGGTTATTTTAACAACAATTCTGTAAAAAGTCATGAATCTGACTAGTGTAATCTCTTTCCTGAGGTTTGAAATAGGTAGAGCTTCAGTGCCTCATGGCCTTTTGCTGGCAGCTCTTGCTTGATGGAGGGTGGTAAAGGGAATCGGTGGTCGGCAGTTAATGGAGATGGAATTGAGACTAAGTTTTCTGAGAGGTAAAACAGTCACACCATTCAACACTTAGAAAATGCATGGGTATAAAACTGGAGCAGCTGCATGGACTGAGTTGCTGTCACACTATTCTCATGCTTGCTTGCAAGTGCGAAGGAACTTTGCATTGTAAATCAGAATAACGCAGGCACTGCAATATTGTATTTATATGCCAATACCAGGCAAGCTACTTTCAAGTGAAATGTCTTGGCTGTATGGGAGTATAAAGATAATGGATGTACAAGTACAGGTTGTAAACACACAGTTGACAATGTATGGAAGTATGGGTGTGGGCATGAGCTGTGCACAGATTTCCAAATGGTAAGGTGACCACTTGTAATTAGCAGGAAATCAGGGTTTGAGTCCCAGTCCGGCACAAATTTTCATTGTTGTCATTCCATTCTACAGCAGATGGTTGTCTGTCTTTGCAACTGCAAATACATTTAATGTATTTACAAATAATAGTGTAGTATAACTGATGATGAAATTTCACTGTACTGTTTTGTTAGGATTTGGACTCTGATTTTGCAACTGGGTTAGCTGAATGTATTAGTATTCCATTTTAAATGTTATTTGACATAGTGTTGTCTATGTTATTCAGTCATCTGTTCCATTTATTTATTTCCTAAATTTTATTTAAAGCATTTTTCACTTATTTATTTATTTGCATTATTGGCTGACTTTATTTTTGTGTAACTGATGCTTGTCTGTAAAACTTTTCAATTAAATAGTGGACTGGAATGCAACTGTCACAATGAGTGGCAATCTGGAGAGGGTTAGGGAAGGAGGAGGGGTAGCAAGGTATGATTGGGGGGGGGGGGGGGGGGGGAAGAAGAGTGCTGTCTGGCAGAGCATTGAGAGACTAAATGGGGGAATGACAAGACTGCCAGGTGCCATGTCAGGAGGCTGCTGGTCAGAGAGGGGGGAGGTGGAGAGGGAGTGAAAAGGAGAGGAGCAGGAAAAGGGAAAGATGGGCAGCACACAATGAGGGTGTGGGGATGTGAATAGGGAGGAGGTGATAGGGTGATGTTGGGGGGGGGGGGGGGAGGGGTTACTGTTTGGTGGAGGGCCTGAGGACTGTAGGTTGCCACGTTACAGTAGATTGAGGCTGGGACACTTTCAGAAGGGGAGAATGTATTGCAAGGATAACACCCATCTGCACTGTTCAGAATAGCTGGTGGTGGAGGGGAGGATCCAGATGACCCAGGTTGTGAAGCAGCCATTGAAATTAAGCATGTTATGTTCAGCTGCATGATGTGCCATTCATCCTGGTGGATAGATGGTTGGGAGTCCTACCAATATGGGCGCAAAAAAAAAAAAAAAAAAAAAAAAATTACTGCATGTGGTTCTAAATGAGTAAATTGAAGTTGAAAATGTGCACATGATAATTCCAAAGCTCAATATTCATCATATAAGTGAGAACATTTAAGCAGTATGATGGGTTGTATAAGAATAAAATGACAGACGAATATGATCATTCCCATACACTGACTGACATTCCAAAGTTCAATACAACGTCACCACAGTTGATATGAATGGTGAGACCATGTTTACAATTAACATCAGGGGTCCAAATACATACTTAAAACATTTGATTGTTATGAAATTAGATGATATTTACTGTGCAATAACAACTGCTACAGAAAGATTGTGTCATTGGCAGCCATATGTAAGAGCTGCTTACTATGAGCTTGTAGACTATTTGAGCAAAACCTGTGTTACAGTTAACCAAGTGGTGCATAGTATACATTCCTGTATGACTCCTGTGCCATGCTGTGTAACTGTAGAACCTGTAGAGACTGTAGAAGGAGAGTTCACAGATGGAATTCCTATGTGGATAATGCTGCCAACTGGCTCGAATGCCATAAAAGCCAAGTTTAAGGCCTAAAGTTTGCAGTTATTTGCAAAGTTTTCTGCTGCCACTATGCAGTGTGTGTAAAGTGAATAAATCACGGTGTGTGTAAAGAATTATTATTGTTTCAGTCACAGACCCCCGTGCACTGTCTCCTGTCTGACAGCCTATTCAAAGAATATATAGCTTCCTCTACGGGGAGTCAGAGTGCTGCCTCTGCTGCCACTGCCACCCACTGGTGCTCTGCTGCTGCCACCTCTGGGCCGCTCACAGTGACCGAGTCGATAAGTACTGAATGAGGGTCAGATATGAAGAGCCCATTGAGACAGCTGCAGGCAGGTGGTTTATCAGGTCTCTGATAAATGATTACCCACGAACATGGATCGCCACGTTCACTGAAGGAGTAGTTGCTGTGGAGATGGGCAAGGTTTCAGTACAGTTCACGAAGCCTGTCAGTACTGGTATGTGTGTCCTGGACCTCTAAAATCTCCATGCACCCCTTTCACTGTGAGTTTACAAATCCAAACTTTGCTTATCCCAAATTACTTTATGTGGAAACAGATAGTTTCATTTACTGGGCGAAAGGATGCCGTCCACATGAAGTAATTAGGTACAATCCTGAAACATTCCACACATCTGGATAGGCAGCCCATAATACTTTTGGAATAATCCCTCAAAACAAGAAGGTTATTGACCTGGCAAATGGTTCACAGATTACAGAGTTTGTGGAGCTCAGATCAAAGATGTGTGCATACCATACACAGATGCAGGTACCACCCAGAGGTCTGCTAAGTGTGTGCATCGTACAGCCTCAAAGGCTCTCGTGATTGACGATTACGAGAGATGACTCCTTGAAGGCATTGGTATAGCTCCACATATGGTATGCCAGGTAATCTTTCAATCAAGAGACCATGAGGCACATACTGCACTGAAGCTGAAAATAGGGCTGCACATCACTATGACAAACAGTTCATTTAAGGGGACAAGTTCTGACATTCATCGCAAAGGCGGCAAAAAAAGCAATGAACTGTGTTTGAGAGGGAGTGGTGCTGATTTTCCAATAATGTGACAAAGCCACGATGGCATTGCGTAGAATTGTGGTGATATTTGGTGCCAATGTGATATCATTAACCCACCTTACACATAACATGAACTTCTGAGCCGTGTCCTTTTTCATCATATGTTCGACATCTTGCTGTTCGAAGCCCCAGGGTGACATCGTAGGGCACCAAGCTTTTGCACCATTACTAGGGAAGGTTGTAGGCACCTTTTAGCCAAAGTTCAAACATATGCTTCACAGTGAGAAACAATTACAGGGTTTTGCAAAAATGACAACTTTTTTTATTTTGAATTCTGTATATGTATATGTATATGTGTGTGTGTGTGTGGGGGGGGGGGGGGTGTCTTCTTCACCTAATGCTGGTAGTCCCCACCTCACATGTATATACCAAATATGTAAAAGACATGATTGAAATCTAAAAAGAAATAAAGAGAAATAAATGATCAGAAGTTTAAATACTGCATGTACTGAATGAAATGTAAATATTGTATGTATTAAATGATGATGAAACCAATGATAAAGAAATTATAAATACACAGATAATGGGAAACATAGAATTTAAATTCTTCTTCTTCTTGCACATGATATTCAAAAGAATTGAAAATTATTGTATATAGGAAAAAGCTTTGTAAAAGAAGAACACACTGTGAATAACAAATGATTGTAAATAAAAACTGTTAATAAACAACTAATTATTGTAAATGAAAAGATACACTGTGTATATTACAAATAGTATTGTAAAAATAAAAGAAGTAAGCAACAAAGGATTGTAAGTAATATATTGCAAATAACAAATTGTTCATAATAACTACTTGTTAATTTGATATTATTTCCAAACCCTGCCACTATAAAATTGTTGTTGATAATAATATGTTTATAACAAACCTGGACCTCTCTTCCTTGATGTTCACCCCTTGAATGAAGGGACCTACACATTTTAGCTACTTATAAAGGATGATAACGGGGAAGGAGGGGGAGTTCGAATCTTATTGGTCCATTGGATTTCCCATCATTTTAATATGCTCCCACTGGTCCATGTGCTACCCACCAATTTTATATCATGTGACCAATACTTAGTTATGTGTCTACTTGCCTAATGTGCATTTGTAGAAGCACATGACCAGTACTGAGCTATGTCATGACCTCGACTATAAGTAGTCCACCTGCCTAAGGTGCGCAAGATGACCTCGATCAATTCTTGGTGATTCTCTAGAGGGGGCAGAATGGTGGGGGGGATCACCTATATTATATGTCACCTCATACCAGAGGTCCGAGCCAGTAGCAGCTTTGATACCCTACTTACACAGCAGAATTCTGCCATTTCCGTATATTTTGACTTTTACTACGTATTTTATGATTATAGCTATTATTTTTGTTTCACGTGAAGGTAATATCAGTACACACTCTTTTGCTACGTCTTTGATAAAGTTAATTTCACTTTGCTGATTGTCTTTTGCCCTTTGTTTGAACTCAGGATTTGAAGATCTGGAACAAAAAAAATAATCTAGCAAGGGCTATGGAATAATACATTATTGCTCACAAAAAACTCCTATACACACCACAGCAGACACTAGGTACTCTTACAATATGGGAAATCCTGTAGGAAATTATGAGAACAGAATTATGGTAGATCATATTTTTTGTGCTGGGCTGTTGGGAAGAATTAGTGTCACATTCATAAAAATGACATGTCAATTTTTTTCTTGAAGATACTGGTAAATGTGGATTTAACTCCAGCCAAAATTACAGCTGAGTATCCTGAGCAAAGCAGGAGTGTGGTATAACCTTAAATAGTTGGCCTAACACAGAGAATTTAATACAGGTGTGAAAATTCTGTAAGAGACTTTTGATATTCTTCCCTATGAGAAACAAAAAGAGCACAAAACTGAATTAATTAGATACAGACCTAGTACTTGAGCTTTCCTCTGGCCAAATAAGCACTGATACAGGGAAACAAAAAGAATTTATACGTTCCTTCATTCCGTCGCCATTTCATTAGTCTGCTTGTAAAGCGAGCAACTGATCTCTGCAGAGCCACTTCCTTCTTTCACTACAAAGGCAATATTTGTGCAGATGTCTGATAAGATCTCAGGGTCACCAAGGAGCTCTGCCACTGAACAGAAAGAGCAGTGCTTTTTGTTGCTCACTTAGACTGCAGTAGTTGAAGTAGTTCAAGTTTCTATCAGCTTCCTGCCTTGAAGAAGCTGTGGCAGACTGCTCTTTAGGGTGACAGACTTCCAGTTTCACTCTGGGACGTATGCAGTGAGCACTGATATTGGTAGACCACTTCAATTTAAATATCTAATACTATTAAACTCTATTGAGTGGCTGAACTGGAAATTTGGCCAACTTTGTTATTCATAGCATACACATAGGAGAGCTGTCTGAATAGGGTCATTCCACGTCAAATCAACAAATGAAACCATCGTTTTCAACCTTACCCTCTTGGATTTAAATGAAATTAAGTATGCCTGTAGTACTCATAAATAGTACCACAAATTAATTTTTTCACATTTTTCTGATAAAAAGTTACCGAGTAATGGACTTTCAAAAATTGAAAAAATGACAAATTTTTGACTCGCGGAACAATGTTGTTTTCTTTATAACTCATGTTCTAACTAAGCTAGAACAATAAAATTTACTTCATTGGAAAGCTCTTTTAAAGAGCTTTTATGTGATACCAAACATCATTAATTTAATACATATATACACATTGTTTATAAAAACAACATTGTTGAATTTATCGAATTTTGAAAAACAGTATTTTTAAAATTCTCAAAAAAATATATGTGAAAGATACACTTTACATCTACATATTCAGAAAGTTTCAACTTGGGATGAGCATGGGATCACTATCAAAAGCAATTTTATGTTTACCACGATTCTCCAAAATCAGTCAGATAGGTGAATTTCTATTATTTTGCTACACATGAAAATATTACAGTGTTAGATAATGTTACATGGTCCAAAAACTGTACTTTTGAAACGAATAACTGCTTATTAAACTTTAATGCTAACTATTTATTAATAGCTGTAAAACCACGGGAAAAAAAGAAAAAAAAGGAAGCTATCTCTCATTTTAAAGACTATATATAAAATGGTTCTTCGGTGTTACTATCTGCAATTTATTCAGTATTTTATCTCTGGTTAATATTGTCAGCAATTTTCACCTATTGTTGAAAGTGACCCACACATTCTTTTGTTGTGAGGCAGCTGTAGTGAAATTATGTGATTAACTCTGAAATGTGTTTTGAATCTAGCTTAAATGTACTTTTGTACAAACCTCACAAGAGTCAGTAAGTTTGTATGCCTACAACCAGTTAATGTTTGCATATTATTAACATAATGAAATATTTTTTTACAGGAAGTGAAAGAACAGAGGAGTAATATTGTGTAGTATTGAATATAGAAAGCTGGGGCATTCAACTTCAAAAACATTTTTTTTAAATTAGTTTGTTCACTTGAGAAATATAAAATGCGTAAAATTTCAGCTTTGTGCTGTAATCCATTTAATGAAAAGGGCCACAATAAACACAAGAAAAACTTACGGCCTGTTTCAAAATGGATGATAGCAAGAAAACTGTTCTTAACTTTAAATCAAAAAGTGTGTGACAACTGCTGTAAAAAAACTGCACGAGTAGAAATTTGTGATACATCTAGCACAGAAAATGATGATGATCTACTGTATTCTGTGGTGAAACAAGAAAGTGAAAAGGTTTTATGTGATAGTGACTTACAAGACATTGCAGCAAGTGAGGCCTTAGAAAGGCTGAACGCTTCTTTGCAGTCCGTTGGTGAATTGCCAGTTAAGAAGAAACGACTGTGTGAAGCAAAATATCCTAAGGAAAAACTAATTAAATTAACTTCAACAATTCAAACAAAGGTATTATTGCTTCCTTCCGAAAAAGAAGAGGAGGTACATGATCATGCAGAATCCGAGATGATCAGTCAGCTAACAGATAAATTTCGTACATGTACATCTCGAAGTAAACAGATGGAAATTCTTACCATTTTACCCAAAAGCTGGAGTGTTAAGAAGCTTCATGATGAATTTAACGTAACAAATTACATGGCTCGAAGATTAAAAGATTTGGTGAAGGCCAAGGGAATTTTGTCTTCACCAAACCCAAAACCTGGCAAGACTCTTGATCAAACAACTGCTGATTTTGTTAGAAACTTTTATTGTTCTGATGAGATAAGCAGGGCAATGCCTGGGAAAAAAGATTTTGTGCTTGTGAGAGATAATGGACAAAAACTGCAAGTACAAAAATGGATAGTTTTAAGTAATTTGAAAGAAATTTACGCGAACTTTAAAGACAACCATCCAAAGCTCCACATTGTATTTTCGAAGTTTGCAGACCTACGCCCCAAAAATTGTGTTTTAGCTGGAAGTAGTGGTATACACAGTGTGTGTGTGTACTACCCATCAAAACTTCAAACTCCTGCTGACTGGATGTAACATTCCTCAGCTGACAAAGGATGAAGATAATCCAATAAAAACTTACAAAGACTGCATTGGAAGAGTTGTATGTAATCTGTCATTACCTGCTTGTCATTTTGGTGAATGTAAATTCTGCCCTGGCCCAGAAACATTTAAGACATATTTACAAGATTTGTTGAATACTAATGATATTGATAATATAACTTAACAGCAATGGGTTTCTGTTGATCACACATCTCTAGAAACAATAATAAAATCATCTGACAACTTTATTGATTATTTTTTTTGGTAAATTAAAATTGCTTACATGACATTCATTTGTTACTAGTCAACAATCAACTTTCCAAAAGAGACTGAGAAATGAACTTAAAGAAGGCGAGGTCTTAGCAATCTGTGACTTTTCTGAGAATTACTCCTTTGTCATCCAGGACGAAGTTCAAGGCTATCACTGGACAAACATGCAAGCAACGATTCATCCCATTGTTGCTTATTACAAGGAGGGGTACAAACTCGAGCACACAAGTCTTGTAATCATATCAGAATGTCTTACACATGACACTGTTGCTGTGCATTTGTTCCAGTCGTACTTGGACTTCCTGACTGTTAAATTCGGTAGAAAAATATATTATTTCTCTGATGGAGCAGCAGCTCATTACAAAAATAGGTAGAACATTATTAACCTGTGCCATCATGAAGAAGATTTCCAAACTGAAGCTGAATGGCATTTTTCAGCCACCTCGCATGGGAAGGGAGCTAGGTATTGGTGGAATAGTTAAACGACTTGCAGCTCAAGCAAGTTTGCAACGGCCATACAGTGATCAAATAATGACACCAAAACAACTTTATATGTTTGCCAAGGATAACATAGAAGGAATGAACTTCAAATATGCTACTAAAGATCACAAAAATGAAGAAATGAAACTTATGGAGAGATTTGAGAAATGCTGCAAAATTCTATGGACACAAAAACTTCACACTTCTATTTCTGTTAACAAGGACAAAATAATAACAAAAGTGTGTTCAAACTCTGATGATAGTAAAATTGAACTGGTGACAGTTTCTGACAGTGATACAATACCGTTCCAAGACATAAAAGGATATGTTGCTTGTGATTATAATGGACACTGGTGGTTAACCTGTGTACTTGAAAAAAATCAGGAGAAGGATGAAATCACAGTTAGTTTCTTACATCCACATGGACCGTCACCATCTTTTACATTTCTGAGTCATCCAGACATTCCTTCAATAAGCAGTAGGGAAGTAGTGGCAATCGTGAACCCTCAAACTGCTACAGGGCGAATATATAAGTTATCCAGTGCATAAATGTTGATGTGGAACAGACTGATTAGTGTGAAGTATGAAGAAGTGCACTAATAGGATGCCTATTT
The DNA here is from genome assembly GCF_021461385.2 of Schistocerca piceifrons. Taxonomy (NCBI): domain Eukaryota; kingdom Metazoa; phylum Arthropoda; class Insecta; order Orthoptera; family Acrididae; genus Schistocerca; species Schistocerca piceifrons. Next base: position 15,859,026 of record NC_060149.1, read on the forward strand.
GTAAATAATAGTAATTACTAACTGAATTTAGGTCTGATCTCAGGTATTCATTTTTCTGTGTTTATTTTTTTTTAAGTTTTCATTTTATATTTATTAATTACAGAAGCATAAAACATATGTTCTTTTGTCAATTATAAGTTATTTTTAATTTTCAAATTTTACAACAACATACAGCTGGTGAGAAGTAGGCCTAATATCTAAAATAAATTAGTTTTTATGAATTTTTAAAGCACCACCCTTAATGTAAAATTGCTTTTGATAGTGATCCCATGCTCATCCCAAGTTGAAACTTTCAGAATATGTAGATGTAAAGTGTATCTTTCACATATATTTTTTTTGAGAATTTTAAAAATACAGGTTTTCAAAATTCGATAAATTCAACGATGTTGTTTTTATAAACAATGTGTATATATGTATTAAACTAATGAGGTTTGGTATCATATAAAAGCTCTTTAAAAGAGCTTTCCAATGAACTAAATTTTATTGTTCTAGCTTAATTAGAACATGATTTATAAAGAAAGCAACATTGTTCCGCGAGTCTAAAATTTGTCATTTTTTCAATTTTTGAAAGTTCATTACTCGGTAACATTTTATCAGAAAAATGTGAAAAAATTAATTTGTGGTACTATTTATGAGTACTACAGGCATACTTAATTTCATTTAAATCCAAGAGGATAAGGTTGTAGCACTTGCTGATTTGACATGGAATTGCCCAATTAGTAACCTTCATTAGCTTACAAATAAAATGCTGGAACAACCAAAGCAGTTTTTTTAGAAAAATCTTAAAACTGCACTTTTGCATTATTTATGTACATAACAGCAGTTATGACTGAAGCACTTACCTCTTGAAAATGCAAATTCTGTAATCAGTGACATTTATTACACAGGATGATTCAAAATGATGTTACCACTCGAATAGTAGATATCTGCCTTGCCAAGAAATGCATATTTAAATGAAAGTTGCCATAATTTGCAATTTATGTAGTGGTCTCAACTTTTTTGCCATCATGTGTAACATATATAAACCAACAATTAACAGTAGCGTGTGAACTTCGCACACTCATTTAATGGGGACTGGAGGATGTCACTTCTCATTTTCGATTTTTCGGTTACTGATGTTAATTTCCATGTTGTACGTACTTTCCTTGACCATTACCAGAAACCAAACATCACAGGGCGTCAAGCCCGGTGATGTGGAGTTCAGTGCAATGGTCCACCTTGACTGATCCATTGTTCAAGGAAAACACCAACTGTGAGTGCATAATGCAATTGTGCTCCATCCTCTTTGAATAAACCTATACATACTATTTTAATGGAAGTACATCAGTGGCATACTCTTGTAACATCGTTAAGTTCATTTCTGCAATCACTGTGAAGGTATCAAAGAAGTAGGGCCCCCTTACTCCAGAGGTGGTCACTGGTGTGCCAAACCTAAAGGGAGTCATGTTTATGTTCCTGGATTTTATAATTTTCACTGTCCCAAAAAATGGTGTTGCCTCAGTTAACAAAGCCACTTGTGTGTAACATAGCAGTGAATGCCAGTACTTTGCACATATCCCGCTCGTTCGAAAGTTCAGTTAAAATCTATTAGCTATCAAATCTAACAAGTTTTTGCTCCATTGTTAGAGGCTGAACAATTTGTATGTGATATGTTCACATCCAGAAGTCATGTTTGGAAACAAGCCACCCATATGCTGAAAAACCCCAGCCTGATTGATTTCGAAGAACTCTGCACTACATCTTGCTGTTCGACAGCAACATTCTTTTCAGACTTTCCTGATCTTTGACCTCCTGCATTTCCTTGATAATTGTCCATTATTGATCCAGTGCCCACAAACTTTTGATAACTACACCGAGTTGGTAGACGGATCGGATGGCCATGTGCAAATAGATCCTGAAACATTCGACAGACTTCAGTCAGTGAATCATACTATTTAATCAGGCTTGATACAAGTCTTCTTTTCTCCACTGTAAATCAGTCACATAATTTAGAACCTCACCTATTAAAAAGAAAAACAGTGAAACTCGTAGCCCTCAGCAGTTTGTTTGATTATTAGGCAAAAATTGAATATCATACATGTTTGGTGCATGGCTAATAGATACACATTCATTCCATTTGAGTGGTAACATAATTTCAAATCACACTGTATTATACTTTCCACTATGCATTTCGGAGGATATAACTCTGTCATCAGATGGATTTATGTCAATTAAGAAGGTGTGGACATATTATACAAATGACTTTTGGAAAACATGTGGCATTTTTTTTTTTCCCAGTGGTCACAGGCTCCTTTTCCAGACACATTTACATCACATACACTTCCTTTATAGTCAATTAACCAAAGATGGTGTATTTGCTAACATGCCATCTTTGCTTACTTCATAACTGATTGTCATTTCACGTTCTACAAAATGCACAAACAAGATTCCTTTAGTGTCCCAAACAGTGGCAGTCACAACCTTTATGATTGAGGGGTGTTTCTTTTAGGGCAGTTGGCGATGCATTATGCCCTCCGCCCTCCCTCCCCCGCCCCGCTGCCCCCATCCAACACACACACACACACACACACACACACACACACACACACACACACAGACAATGGATTACACACACACACAATGGATTACTGTTTTGTCTCTCTTTAGCATGGGAAACCCATATCTAGTCACTAGTAACGTCCAGAGAGGCAGTCATCCATTTACTTTTGTGATTGTAAGAGAGAAGGTTTGGAAATCTGCGAGCACAGGTCTCATTGACAACATACCGAGTAATCTACGAAATGTTGTCTGTCACTTGGGATGCCCAGAAACGCCGGTTTTCTCGAATTCTTTCACCTGTTTTTTGTACCGTTTCGTTGATGATTACAGACGTTCGGCAAATTCTGTCATTGTCATGAACATTCGACCTTACATTCTTGAACAAAAGTCACAATTGACACACACCACCGTCACTCATGACATATGGTTCGTGTTCAGCATATATTACGCGTTGAAAGCGATTGGCTTTGAGACATTTCGCCTCTAAAACCGGTATTACAGAATGGATTTCATATTGGGGGAGCGGGGGGGAGGGGGGCCCTTATTTTGAATGACTAGGCAAATGAGAAGCAATATAGCTTCCTTTCTATTGTGGCTCTTTTCCGTGATACAGTGTACCGACTGCAACGTTCCCCTAACTGCTTCCCGAGTTACATGAAAACAGAAGTTACATTGCGAACGGCCGTCGTATTTCGAGATACATACAGTTGTAACAACCTCTTAAATCACCTTCGGTTTTCATAGCTTTCTTCACTCGTCTAAACGACCCAGGACGTTTGTCAGAATGTCTAAGATCCGCTAACATGGGAGGAGTTAGTGAACTGTCCGCTTTATCTCGTCACATTAGCTATTAATGGTCCTGATGTTGGTGGAGAAAGCAATCGAAATGCCCTTCCTCGTGATCGTGACGTCACAGTGTTACGGCAACTCTCACACCCGCCCGCGGCTGCGGTCGTGACGCTCTTCAAGTCAACTTGAAATCACTCCTCCAATTAAAATCTGTGTTGGATTGTTATGTCTCCAAATAACCGCCTCATCAGGCTCACAAATGAAATGTTACATAGTCCCCATTTTTCGGCGACATGCAGAATTACTCCTGTGCAGGATAAGAAAACACTGAAGAGAAAATTTTTCGTAATCATGTTGGAGCGACGGTTAGCTGGGTGGTTTTTACGTAGTCACATATATTCCCGTGAAATATTACTCGTTTAAAGCGGGAACTTAGTATGTGCTATTAAATTAAACAGAGCTAAGATTCGAATTCCTTATTAAATAAATCATGAAAAGTAGTAGTAGTAGTAGTAGTAATTTTAGTCACCAGTGTATCAATTTTACTGCCGCAGTGGTAACACTGGTTACCGTCAGATCGCTGTCGGGCTTGGCAGCACTTGTATGGGTGACCGTCCTGTCTGCTGAGCGGTGTTTGCAAGTAGGATACACTCAGCCCTTGCGAGGCCAATTGAGGAGTTACTTGACTGGTAAAGTAGCGGTTCCGGTCGCGAAAACTGACAACGACGGGAGAGTGGTGCGCTGACAACGTACCTCTCTATATCCTCATCGGGGACGCATGTGGGCTGAGTGAGGATGACACGGCGGTCGGTCGATGCCGTTGGGCCTTCAAGGCCTGTTCGGACGGAGTTTAGTATCAATTTTACTAGGATATTGGACAAGTCATTTTTTTAGATTAATCACAAAAACTGTAAATTACATGTAGAGGAGTTTAAAAAGTTGATGGTCTGGTTTGACAGAAATGGAGCAGGTGGTCGGCCGTGGCCATATTCTAGGATAGGAAGTTAGGAACCATCATGTCATTTGCCACAAGTAGTTTAGGGAAACCATGAGAGATCTAAATCGAGATGCCCTCATGGGGATTAGAGCACCCATCGTCCCGAATAAGAAGGCAGTCTGTTAACAATATTGCAAATTCGTTTTGTGGGCCTATATATCTAGTTTACAATGGTATTTTGTTATACATTCTTGCAAAAAATTGTTTCATAATGTAAAAAGCTAGTGCTATACTGTTCGTTCGTTTCTCAAAACTAATCGCAACACACACTAGATACACACTGTCGGCGGGAATCAAGACAGTGACGATGAATTTAAGCCGAAAGTAATGAGGCGAGACACCTGAAAAATCCAAACTTTTAATCATTCGTACGAACTGCCATATATAAACCGAAAGAAAATGAATTAAAATTCACTACAATGTAATAGAACTCTATATTACTTCGAAAATCGGAACATTACTGATAAATTAATGAAATTCGCAAAATATATAAAAAAACAATAAATCGAAAGTGAAATTCACTGTATCCCACGAGGCACGAAACTGGACAACAAACAACCCAAGTAGTATTGAATCTGTAAATTCTGAAGTACAAGTATTTTAGCTGCCTATGTTGTCCACAGCCAAACATATTTCTGAGTGAAATTCTCATTAGTTGAATTAAAACATCTTTTATTTGGGTTCACCATAACTGCACAATTTTAGCTATTTTCAGGTGTCTGAAATACATATCAGATGTAAAATAATTAAGATACATATATGATAAAATCGTTAGTTGTTCACTACAAAGAACAACAATAAAAATAAATCGAGGGCCTACACAATGACCCGTCAAACAGACTTATTTGGATTGCAAATGGTTCAAATGGCTCTGAGCACTATGCAGCTTAACTTCTGAGGTCATCAGTCGCCTAGAACTTAGAACTAATTAAACCTAACTAACCTAAGGACATCACACACATCCATGCCCGAGGCAGGATTCGAACCTGCGACCGTGGTGGTCGCTCGGTTCCAGACTATAGCGCCTAGAACCGCACGGCCACTCCGGCCGGCTTGGATTGCAATCTAAACGTTAAAGTCATACATCGTTAAATATTATGGGTTGGTCTAGTACGCACTAAAATTAAACACAAGAAGAATTACGAAGTGCTAGGTATACAGTAAAGTGGAACATCTCGTAATGAAAATATTGTAGCACATTGCTGGACTTCACAGCTAACAACATTACACCAAGTACTTCCTGGACAACACTGATTTAACATACCATTTACAAGTGCACGTGTAGGTGTATGTACAGTGGAACAGCAAGATATGCTCCACATGTTGTACAAATAATATTATAGTAATATTTATTCTCTTGCGAAAGTGACATAGTGCATATCTGAAGGGCAGGAAAGGAAAGGAGGATTAGTATTTCTTTATTCGGTGTGCAGTTTCCAGAGCGAGGTCATATCTACAACCCTGTACAAAAAATGTAAGTTCTCTTTTTGTTATTATTTTCTTTTCTTTAAATTAAACAACCATTGTTTTTTATTTTGTATTCTAACTATGTTACACCTGGTATGTGTTTAAGACTCACCAGAAAATCGCTACACGGCCGAAACTGTGCAGAATCCAAAATAAAAGGATGTTTTAATCCAACTAGCGACAGCCAGTGCGGAAGAATGTTGTCAACCTGAAATTGCGCGGCCCTTCCCGCCGGAGGTTCGAGGGACCGATGGCCTCAGCAGTTTGGTCCCTTAGGAACCCACACACATTTGAACATTTTTTAACATCCTGAAATACTATTGATAATTATCACAGAGACATTACTAAAGGAAATATGCAAGTAGATGGAAGTAAATAAACAAAGAAAAAAGGAGCTGAACTGTCTCAAGTCACAATGTAATACGAACGATACGATAAAAGAGAAAAGAATCGTAAATTAAGAGAGCATACAATTTCGAGACTTTGTATGTACCACAAATCGCTGTTAATGCATGAAAAATCAATGTTCAAAACTCACGTAAAAACAGCGTGTCTAATTTAGTCGGAATTAAAGCTACCTTTCTTTGTGTGTTTAATCTTGTTGCCGTCACTATTTACACAGTGAGCAACAAATGAGCAAATGTGCTAGAGAAAAAAGTGTTTTTTTTTAAATTCATTAATGAATATGATTCATCAACCACCTCGTCAACATGAAAACATAAACACCCATAGGTAAAATACAGACTTCGCCAGAAAATGATGAGTATTACAGTCTTCGGAACGTCGTGGTACTTTAACACCACCACCCGGCAGGAAAACCAAGAACTTTCCATTAGTAATATACGGAGGGAAAGTCTATATTCACGTAAACACCTACAGGCCACCAAAATCACATCCAGTGTATTCTCAGTTCACATGCATATTCACTGAAAAAGTTGTCACGTTTCCATCTATGGAGAGAGTGTTTGGAGACACCTTTTTCAGACTTAATCACTACTCTGTGTAATTATCCTTCACATAACTATCGCCAACATAGTTGCTGTTTGCCTTCTGGCGCTGTGAAGATCGGAAAAGCCTGCTGTTTCTTCGACCGATCCGGCACCGCTGGGATTAGGTCCTCCTTCAGCTCTGTTTTGCTTCGCAGTTGCTTTCGGCCGTGATTTCATCCCTTAAAAGCATATCATCTACGTCGTGGACGCGAAAGTGTAAAGAAAAAAAAAAATTGAGCAAGTCGAGCGGCAGAACGGATATAGTCGTGGGTTGCAAGAATAAACGTGATGTCCTTTCCAACATCATCACAGGAATGTTAATGTGTTACCCATGAGAAACGACATGCAGCAACATCAATGGAATTTTCAAGAAGGCACCTCTACGTGGTAGAAACTGACAAGCAATTGAGATGGCTGCCACCTTGCTAGCTTCCTGTCGCCGTGACAATGGTTTGGTGTGGTACCTACTCACGATTTTGTCCGAGTTATATGTTATAAATTTGTAAACCTGTCACTCGTAAAATTATGATCGTTAATCGGGATATTAGAGATAGAAATAACATGTGACACTACGAATATTATACCTAAAATTTGTTGGAGCTGTCCTATGTTACTTTTGCTTTTTATTTTGACACCTTTCATTATTTTATACAGTGACGAGGTAAAGCATTATGAACACTTCCCACTACGAGACTGAGTGGCGCCTGGTGGCCTTAGGAGCACGTGACGAGGTAAGGAAATTATATGAGCAGAGCAGAGGCGAATGAGGAATCATACGGAGCGTGAATGGAGAAATCCACTGACATACGGGCACGTTATTGTCGCCCGGTGCCTGGCAACGAGCATTTCGGAAACGGCGTAGCTGGTCGACTCTTCGTATGAAGGACGGCGAAACCACGAGTGGGCGACAAGACTTGGGGGTCGACGCCTCATCATAGAACACGGTTGTCGATGGTTTGCCCAATCTGTGAAATAGGATAAGAGACGATCTGTGGCAGATTTCACGACGGGATACAACACTGGTTGAGGTACAAGTGTTTCGGAGCACCGTGTTCAGCGTGCATTGTTGAATGTGGGGATCCACAGCAAACTATCCCTACGTGTTCCCACGATGACCCATCGACATCATCAGTTACGACTGCAGTGGGGCGGGATCATTGAGACTCAACCGTGGATCACTGGAAACGTGTCGCCTATTCTGATACATCACATTTCTTGTTATTTTAAGAAAAATAGCAAGCAGATGCTATTTAATGTAATATTTACGCCAATTGAATTTTCATGCTTTCACCCATCTTCAGTTAGCATAATACATATTTCATTCTTCAGTCAGTACATCGTTGAAACATCGACTGCTATTTCGATGCTGTAGCTGGCCTGTACAAAATAACAATTCTGTTTAGTTACTAGACTTGGCGAGTTGCATATTTACCATATATTACTCGTTAGGTGTACTTACTTTCTACTCTTCTTATTGTTGTTTCGATTTCCGCGTTTATAATTGCCGAAAAAACACTCTTTCATTTGTATGTTGCACAAAAACAACGCAGTATCCCCCATGTTGCCGACTGACATCTTCATTTGCATCGAAAAATTATGTCTGTGACCAAAGATGGATTTTACTTACGGGTTCTGAAAGTACTATTTCTAGTGTAAGCTTCTGTATGACTAAAAAATGGAAATTGCTTAGCACGAATGTACTGCTCTTACCACAAATTTCCAAAAATTTCCAGCGAGTTCGCCGGATTTCTCCCCAATTGAGAACGTTTGGAGCATTATGGGTAGGGCCCTCCAACCGTCTCGAGATTTTGACGATCTAACGCACCAATTGGACAAAATTTACCACAACATCCGTGAGGAGAACATCCAACAACTCTCTCAGTGGCCTGCATAAGGGCCAATTTGAGAAATTCTTTCTATCGAATAAATCATCCAATTTTTCTGAAATTGTAATCATTTATTTGTCAGTACCTGTACGTGAGATCTACCGATTTCTATCCCATTCTGTTATTTCCCTCGTGGTGCGTTGTGTTTTCCCCTTAGAATGTATTCGAATGTGAATTGCAATTAAATTGGTATATTCTCGATCGATTGTACGGATTGTCGTTATTTTTAGTACCACGGTTGACTTTGACCTTAATTTTGTTATCTGTACAAGATGATTTTTTATATCTTTTCATCGAAAAAGATTTGCTACTTGATACGACAGTTTTCCCAAAAATAACAGCTTACAAAATTTTCCATTAATTGTGATATGGTGTCATTTAGTATTTCTTTGTTTCTGTGAGAATTTAATTTACTATGCAGTTGATCTATTAATTTGTTGTTACACGAGGTTGGTGGCCGCTATCATGCAGGCGAACGGCTGCACCGCGCCACGGCCGTAAACTGGTCTACAAGACGGCAGGCTCCAACTACGAGAACATATCTGCAGGCCGCGCGCATCTTCTTCATGCTTCATTTCTTCCTCGATGGCGATCGTATCTTCCAGCACGATAACTGTCTGTGTCACAAGGCCAGAATACTGCTACTCATACAGTGGTTTGAGGGACAATCTAAGCCGGCCGGTGTGGCCAAGCGGTTAAAGGCGCTACAGTCTGGAACCTCGCGACCGCTACGGCCGCAGGTTCGAGTCCTGCCTCGGGCATGGATGTGTGTGATGTCCTTAGGTTAGTTAGGTTTCAGTCTGCTTTCCGCAGCGCTGCGGCGAGGACGTCTTGTTTACGTCCCGTCCGCGCGGTCGCGAGTGCCCGTAGTTGTTTACTACTTCGTCGCCGCTAGTTTAGAGTCCATCACTACCGACGCAACATGGCACATTCATACAGACAAACCACCATCAAGATCAGTTTTCAAACCGATCATGCACGACCGCGAGCTTTTGAAGTGGAACGTTTTCTACGTGACGACGTTAAAATTGACCCGCGAGACATAATTGGTATCCTTCTCTCTATCACGAGCAGTGTTGTCTACGTCAAGCTAGTAAGTGACGAGGTGTGCAACAGAATCGTGAGCGCACATGCGAACGATCTTAAATTCAAACATTCTGATGGCCATATTGGGGCGGTCTCTATCGATCACGCGGGGCTTGGCCTCCGTACGATACGCGTCTTCGAACTCCCTTTCGAAGTACCACCGGACGCAGTCACCGCGGCTTTCCAGCCCTACGGCAAAGTGATCAGCCATATGGCCGAAAAATGGACCACCTTTACAACGTACCCCGTTCTTAACGGGGTACGACAGATTAAAATTGAACTGACCAAACATGTTCCGTCATATCTTGTCATCGGCGGATGTAGGGCGATCATTATGTATGACGGTCAGCCACGCACTTGCTCTGGTTGTGGCCAAGTAGGGCACGTCCGGTCGGATTGTCTCCGACGACAGCTTACTCAAATCCCGACAGGTGAATCTATGACTCCTTCTACGGTGACAACCCTTCCTCTCAATTACGCCGAAGTTACACGGGCAGCAACTCTTTCCGATGCTGACGACAGTAGTCCGATAGCCGCCCCCGATGGAGAGACCAAAATGGCTTCTGCAGTACAGGATCCGGCCTCTACAACGGCGCCCCCACCTGAAGATAATCACCGACCGACCTTGCAAGAAGGCGTGGATGCCAGGATGGACATTGACCCACGGGTTGTACCGACAGCGGCTTTTCTTCCAGACACCGGAGCAGCTGACGAAATCCACCCACATTCAGATACTGAAACACACGTCCGTAAACAGCGTTCCCCGCGAAAACACAAGAGACGGCGGCGTGCTCCATCGGACGAGTGTTTGCAGCGATCATCTGACATGGACTGTGGAAATTCCGACGACGGTACCGGCGGTACAGAGGCCGCTGTAACTTCAAACTCAACAGATCGCCGTGGTGACGGCTTCAGCCCCTCAGACCCCACAGCACAGCAGGATCACAAGCAGACAACCGCTGCCGATTCCCAGCCAGCAGAGCCAATGGAGTCAGCGCCGAGTGCCGCAGCAGCCACTAACAGCCACCAACAGCCGATGGTGTTTCATGGCGACTGGGCGGACGACTGTGAGGAACACTCCTTGCCCATCGTGTCGGACGACACGGGGGGAAGTTTACCCCACCAGTGTTGATCCTTTCCCGCCGTCAGTTACAGTGACGAGACAGCCTTACCAGGGTATTGATGGCCAACACGGATGCTGTGGATAGACCTCAAACTTATGGCGTTGCAACTATAAACATCAACACTATACGGACGCGCGCTAAGTTAACCTTGCTTCAGGATATGTTGAACTCTGCTTCCATCGACATAACCCTTCTCCAGGAAGTGCACGCCCACGACTTCCCAGGCATGTACGGTTACGATGCTTGCGTCTCTCCAGCTTCCCCAACAGGCAGCAGTGTCGCTGTACTTCTTCGGGAAGGGATAGTGGCGGACGCTATCCTGTTTCTGCCTGGGGCAAGAGGAATGGCACTCACAGTACTGGGGGTCCGTCTTATCAATATCTACGCACCTTCCGGGACGGACAAACGTCGCGAACGTTCACGATTCTTTGCGGAAGACGTCGCCCTGCTCTACCAAGGCCGCCACGACCATCTGGTGTTTGGAGGTGACTACAATTGCGTATTGGCGCCCAGAGATCAACTCCCACGACATAATCCGTGCCCGGAACTCGGGACGCTAATTCGAGACCTGCAGATGGTGGACACTTGGGAACATCTTCACGGCCACCGACCGGGATTCACGCACTTCACAAGTCACTCTTCCAGTCGTATCGATCGGATTTATGTCTCACGCTCTCTCGCCGCTGGAACACAGGATGCGGAACTGTGGCCTGCAGCATTCTCGGACCACTCAGCTTACATTTGTGCCGTCACCCTGCGGCGGCAACAAGTGTGGAGAAGCCGCAGCCCGTGGAAATTAAACATCGCTCACCTGTCGTACCCGGATTGCCGCCAAGCCGTTGAGGATACGTGGCATTCGTGTGAAAATCGCCTACGTGCGTACCCCACAACGATCCGCTGGTGGTTGGACTGCGCCAAACCGGCACTGAGGCGAACGTTGATAACCTACGGTCGTGACCACGCTACTTGGCGAAGACATACACTCGACTTTTACTTCCTGGTCCTGCGCGACTGCGATGCTATGGCGCCGTCTCCGGAACGACAAACGGCGGTCCACCGTGCTAAGGCTCAGATTCTCGCTCATATGCGACGCCACCTAGGGGCGTAGTCATCCGCTCGAGGACGCAGGATCGGATACGGAGCGAACGCCCGTCAATGTTCCACGTCCTTCATGAACGTAAACGACGCCAACGAGCGCTGATACGCTTCATCGACACGGAGGACGGTCATCGCCTCACAACGCAACAAGACATAAACACAGCGTTCTACAATCATTATTCCCAACTCTATTCCGCTCAGACCCCTGATCCGACAGCACTGGAGGACGTGTCTCAGACGATTTACGGCACCGTCACCCCGGCAATGGAAGCGGCCTTGATGGAAGAAATTACAGAAGAAGAAGTGATCGACACCATTAGGAAAGGTGCTGTCAACAAGTCTCCGGGTCCTGATGGCCTCCCCTTGGAATTTTACCGGACTTTTCAATAATTATTAGCCTCCCGATGGACGGACATCTGTCGCGAACTCCTATCCCCGGACGTGCCGCTCCCTGCGGCCCTTGTGGAAGGGATGATTATTCCTATTCACAAACCGTCTGGTGGCTCACGACTGCAGGACTACCGCCCGTTGACGCTATTGAACTGCGACTTTAAGATCTTTTCTCGACTGTTGGCGGCGCGGATACGCCAGACCCCACGAAATGTTATCTCACCCGATCAAACGTCATTAGGAGGCGACAATAATATTCAAACAGCACTCAGTGAATATCGTGACTTGATCTCACTGGCGAGGGCATGTCGTCTGAAGGGTGCACTGGCGGCAATCGATTTTATTCAAGCTTTCGACCGAGTGGACCACAACTATTTGGAAGCGGTCCTCCAACATATGCGGTACCCACAGCCATTCGTCACTGTCGTCATGCGACTACTCCGTGGCGCGACGTCCAAGGTGATCGTCAACGGCCGACCTTCGCAGCCCCTCACCATTTCTCGATCGATACGCCAAGGGTGCCCTCTGTCCACTTTACTTTACGCTGTGGCCATGGAACCTCTCCTCTGCGGCCTGCGCCAACGACTAACGGGTATGACGTTACGAGGCCACACTTTCCGGTGTAAAGCGTACGCTGACGACCTGGTGATTGTCATCCGCCACGGTGACGACACCGCTAGCGCACTAAATTGGATAACGAAATATGGCATGGCCACTGCTAGTCGTATCAACGTCGCAAAATCGGTGGCGATGAACATCGGGGTCGGATTGTCTGAGAACAGTGTCACCCCCTTACAGCTCAGAGATAGTTTGAAATGTCTCGGCATTGACTTTACAGACGATATACGACGGACCGCTGCTCACAACTTTCGACGGCTTTTACGGAATGTTCGGACTGGAATTGCCAACAACCGCCTACGAGCCCTGGACATCGTCCAACGGACCCAGTATGTTAAGACACATTTAGCGTCACGCATTCCGCACATCGCCCAGATATTACCTATACCGGTGATGTTAGCTCGCCGTATACTTGCGGCTTTTGGGTCCTTCGTGAGTTCAGGAATGCTTTTCAAGATCAAATATGAGACTCTCACCCTTCCCCCGGATCGGGGAGGGCTTGGCCTTTATCACGTTTATGACAGAGCGGTCGCCCTATTTGTGAGCACATTAGTCAAACTATGGCACCGCCGTCCGGACAGTCTGACCAGTTTGTTAATAGAAGAACTAGCACCGCCCTCCCTGTTGCCGCCTGTGCCGATACACCACGTCCCCTCCTCGCTCTTCTACATCGGTGTCTTTTACCTCGAACTCAGTTACGTTCGACTTGCCTTACCAGCGACTCAACTGGCGACGGCAAAGACGGTTTATAGGGTCCTGCAACGTGGACGACCCGATAACGTCGTGGAGAGGAAGCACCCGAACGTCAACTGGCGAGTAGTGTGGAGGACAATTCACCACGTAACACTGGACACTGACGTCACGGCGATGTGGTATATCACTGTCAACGGTAAGCAGGTGACCAGATCAAGGCTACATGCGATCCACATGGTAGACTCACCCACGTGCACGAGCTGTGGCGTTCAAGACAACGATGAACACCGTCTTAGCTGTGGCGAGTCTGCGGCAGTGTGGCACTTAGTGAGGCAAATGTCAGCATACTTCGAGTAACGCCGAATCATATCGACTCCAAGACTATCTTATTCCCGGATGAAACGTATTACCCACGCACTAAAACTAATGCAATGACGTGGCTTCGTGGACATGCAGTGCATTATTTGTTTCAAGGCGGCACTAAGGACACTTTAGACTTTTGGAACTATTTGCAGGAACGACATTGCAAGATCCTCCGTAACCCTAAGTATCGACAGTATTTTTCCAATTTTTTGTGGAGTGCGTTCCACGACCCTCCACGCAGCTGGAACATCACGGGTAAGAGAAGGTAAAATTACAATACGATGATAGAACACTACACGGTACAACGTGGGATCTATTTTCATCATTACGAGAAGTCATACCTGGATGATACAGCAGATGGAGAGTTTCGTTGTGAACCCTCACACTCTGTAGCAGTATTTGCCCCATTTCCTCTTTTTGTCCCCGGTGCGAAAAGGTCTTCGCAGTTTTAGTTTTCCCATTCGGTGCAAGATGTAGCACTGGTGAATGGTGGTATGGATTCCACTCTTCAGTTTTGTTTCATGGTTTCCTTCGCCCCGCACTTTGCTCTCTTTCTTTATGCCTTTTTCTACAACTATTAGCATAGTTTTAGTTATGTGCGTCCCCAACTCGACGCAAAGAGTGCACTTCCTAGTTTTCAGTTCTTTACTGTTAAAAAAATTAAAAAAAAATGGAAAAAATAAAAAACAATTCAAAATAAATAAATGAATAAATAAAATTTTAAAAAATCACAATAATACACCAACTGCATCCTTTGTACCACTTCACATCCCCAGGATGGGAGGGGGGAGACATCGTGGACAGGCCTCGGGTCGCGACCCCTGCCCACCTTGCCTCCGCCAGCCCACTACCTGACAAAAAAAAAAACTTAGAGTCACATGTTCGCGCCCAGCTGTTTTTTTTTTTTTACCACATTTCGGTCTAAAGTTATGAAAAAAAAGTAGTTCTAAGTTCTAGGGGACTGATGACCTTAGAAGTTAAGTCCCATAGTGCTCAGAGCCATTTGAACCATCTTTTTTTGACAATCTAGGGAACTCATATCGATGTCTCGGCTACCAAATTCGCCTGATCCGAACACGATGGAACACATTTGGTACGTTATCGGGCGCCAGCACCGCACCCACAAACCACCGACATGTAACGTACGGGAATTGCGTTACATCCAGCGTCACATACTTCTGGAAAGGTACCAAGAATTTGTCAAATCCATACCACTCAGAATTGCTGCTGTATTACGTTTCAGAGGTGCACCGACACGCTGTTAAGCGAATGATCGTCAAGTTTTGGCTTGTCAGTGTATATGTGACGTACTACTACCTAAATGTGTCACCTGTCTCTTATGTATTCCCATTTATGTTCAGCAACATTAACGTGTCTTTCGTCTCTTACAAAGTGTTCTGAATGACACGAGGTCGAGGGGTCCTGCCCACAGTGTTTCGTGAAATGAGGGCATGCTGTTGACGGTGATCTGCCCCTCGAATGCGAACGTTAAATCCGACGGTTCCACTGGTGCTGTTCTAGAGGAATAGGCTACGTGCTGGCAGTGTCTTTCACAATCTCACTTCTCTCGTCATCATACAACACAAATATGACACCACACAATATAATCACCCATTTCTGTCACCCACAATCAATACGGAACTCTCATACACCACATGGAAAAGGGCCAATGTACGTGAAGGAAGAAAGACCTCTTTATTAGGCGACTAAAATTGCCCCTCGTTGTCCCGTAACCGACAAAGTTACACGGTTGTTTCTTCCTTTGGAAATAAAATATAAGGAGAGAAAGATTGTCTAAAACATTTGCTGAGGTCCGACTTGAGTTATCGGCGCAAAAGGATATGAATGCGCAAGGGAAGGTCCGTTGAAAATTGGGGGGGGGGGGGGGGGGGAGGGAGTGCAAGGCAGTGGGGGCAGCTGCCCCTAGTGTTTAGTTTACGAATATGAAAAAGGACCTGTAACGGAAGGGCCCGAATTTTTATGAACTAAAATGCCTGGAAAGTTATCACAAAAATGATGTGCAAACATAGATAACATGACGTATAGTGATATAAAACATACGTAAAGGGAGCTATAAACTAAGCTATGATAGTAAAATTTTTTATAGGAGGTTGGAAATGAATGTACAGGAAGAATGATTCACTTAAAATTGCAATGTTTTTCTTTAAGAAGTCTCATTCATTGAAGATGTTCGAAAATTGTTGCGTAACCATCTTGAGCTATTGGAGTGTACGACAGTCAGCATACTGAGGTTCTCGAAGGTAAGGGAACGCCTGTTATCTGACAACACGGGCTTCGACATTTGATGAAACAACTCAAGAGTGCTCTTTGGTACTTTCCTCTATTTTCAGAAACGAATCTAAAAAATCGACGCGTTTATATGTTTTGTTACAATATCGAAAGTTTGGTTAGAGTACTCATATCTGGTGCAGGTTTACAACAATAAATTACGCGACATTGACAGTAATCAGATGAACCATCAATTTGTTTTAAGCATATATGAATACATTCTTTAGAAACTTTGTTGCGTTTGTCCGACGGACATGAATTGTTCTTTCTTGCTAACATTAAGAGAATGAACATTTGTATCATAAATGGACGTTAAACACAAACATGTAGAAAATGAAGTAATGTGTCAAAAATTACTTCACACTGAAAAAATTAGATTTCCATTTCCATAGTCAGAATATTCGGGATTTTAGTACTTAAAAAAAAAAAAGGAAAAAAAGTTCAGATGTGTGTGAAGTCTTATGGGACTTAACTGCTAAGGTTATCAGTCCCTAAGCTTACACACTACTTAACCTAAATTGTCCTAAGGACAAACACACACACCCATGCCCGAGGGAGGATTCGAACCTCCACCGGGACCAGCTGCACAGTCCATGACTACAGTGCCCCAGGCCGCTCGGCTAATCCCGCGCGGCTTTTAGTACTTGCGAACAACGTGTAGCTCATAAGGAAGGAAATATCACATATCAATAAACTCCGGGCATTACTAATAAGCTATAATAAAATGAAATGAAGCTGTCGATCGACTGAGTAACGAAATTAATTGTGTAGGCGGTCCCATTAAGAACTATATCCCTCGTCGCTTGGTGCGCACATCTACATAAACCTCAAACGGCTATTCGTGTAAAAAAGCAGCTGCACGACAAAATACACTTGAAAAAAACTTACTCCTTTAAATTTCAAATATTAGTTAACAGACGCCACACGCTATTTTAAAATAACGTATTGTGATATATTTCTCTTTATTTACTGAAGTGGTGTTCATTTGTATTATGTGGTCGTTCATCGTACTTCAATGAAATTCATGCACAAAGCATATAGCTTCTATCCAGTATTGTATCCACTCTGGTATTGCAGTAGAATATGACATGAGGAAGGATGCAGTTTTAAATCTGGCATTTAACAAACCATTCATGCACGAGGATCGTACAGACATACTGTCGTTTGAGCGTCGCACGGACTCCCGGACTGACACTCGTAAGTCGCTAGGCCCATATTGCATCCCAATTCGGTTTTACAGAGAGTACTCTTCGGCGCTGGCCCCTTACTTAATTTGTATTTATCCCGAATCTCTCTCGCCGCACAAATTCCCAAGCTATTGGAAAAAGCGCAGGTGATTCCTGGACATATGAAGCGTGAACAGACTCGCAGCATTACAGATCAATATCCTTAACATCGATTTTCTGCAGAATTGCTGAACATATTCTAAGTTCGAATACAGTAAATTTCCTCGAGACAGAAAAGCTTCTGTCCACAAATCGGCACAGATTAGAAAGCATCGCTTTTGAGAAACTCAGTTTTAGCCTTTTCTCGCACGATATGCTGCGAATCATGTATGAAGAACAACAGGCAAATTCCATATTACTGGATCACGGGGCACTCGCGGACCACCTGGTGAAACAAAGTGTGATTGATGACCAACCTTACTACACTTGCCTTGCCAGATTTCGTTGATGGTGAAAAGAAACAGATCCTTTAAAAATGGCCATGGACGTGGTAGTTATCGCTAAAGTCCAAAGGAAGATAGGTTTGTTTATAAATAAATAAATCTTCCAAAGGAAGACATTATGCTACACTAAAAAAGAAAAAAAATGGCTCTGAGCACTATCGGGCTTAACATCTGAGGTCATCAGTTCCCTAGAACTTAGAACTACTTAAACCTAACTAACCTAAGGACATCACACACATCCATACCCGAGGCAGGATTCGAGCCTGCGACCGTAGCGATCGCGCGGTTCCAGACTTAAGCGCCAAGAACCGCTGCACTACAGCTGGGCATTCAGCAGAATACCTGGTTTTACCAAATCAAGCTATGGAGACGTCATACCATTACTACAACGCGTATCCGGCTAGGTCACGGCTGTTATACTTCGCTTCATTATAGGATGAAAGTTCAGCGATCTCCGTACTGTCAAGTTCACATAACCGAGATCGAAAACCTCTATCGTATGTTACTTGGGTGTTCACGCTACGGCAGACAGCGGTGCAACTTTCTCAGGGCCTTTACCAGAGCAGGAATTCCCCAACCTAAACCTGTGACGGGCCCGTTTCGATAGCTGACCACAGCGGTCTATGTCAGTATTGCCCTGTTTCTGCAAGAAGTGGATATCCAAATATGAGTCAGACATAAAGAATCCATCACGAGAACATGTGGTATAGGCACTGTGTTGAATTTACAAAGTGTGCTGTGAAGTTTAACTGGTAGAAATGTAATTAATTATGCTAATACTGTATGTACGACAATGAGTACTAAGTCTGTAATTAATCACATTTCTGGCTAAACGGTTAACATAAAAGCCAATAAATAAATAAATAAAACTCATGTTCGGAGCGAGGAGCCGCAATGGTTAGCACACTGGTCGCAGCTGGGAGGACAGCTGTTCAAATCAGCTTCCGACCATCCAGATTTTGGTTTTCCGCGGTGTCCCTAAATCGGTCCTAGAAAATACCGGGACGGTGCCTTTGGATAGGCACGGCCGATTTCCTTCCCCATCCGTGAAACAATCCAAGTTGCGCTCCACCTCTAGTGTCGACGGGACGTTAAGCCCAAACACTCCTTTTTTGATTCCAGATTCATAGATTTCCGAAAAGCGTTTCTTAGCTCCCCTCTGCAAATTGTTAATGAATGTCCGAGCATACGGAATAGGTTCACAGACATGTGGGTGGCTCGAAGACTTCTTAAGTAACAGAACCCACTACATTCTCCTGGACTGTGCGTGTTCATCAGAGATAAGCGTATCGTCAGGGAAGTGTGATACAACCCCTCCTGTTCTCTATATACATAAACGCTCTGACGGACCGGGTGAGCAGCAGTCTGCGACTCTTTGCTGATAACGCTGCAGTGCACGGAAAATCGTCGTCGTTGAGTGGCTGTAGGAGGGTACAGGATGACTCAGACTGAATTTATAATTTGTGTGATGAATGTCCGCTTGCTCTAAATGTAGAAAAATGTAAGTTAATGCAGATGAGAACGAAAAGCACAGTGTATGTGGTGTGCTGCTTGACACAGATACGTCGATTAAATATCAAGGTTTAAACGTTGCAAAACGATATGAGGTACAACGAACACATAATGACGGTAGTAAGGAAGGCGAATGATCGAATTCCATGTTGCACATTCTAACAACCCTACCACAACAAAGGTCAAAATTTAATCGTTATTGTGGTGTTGCTCACGCTCCTAAATACTGCATTTTCGGGCAACAACTAAGTTATTATGTGGCAGGTGTCATTAGAGCACAGTTAATAAAGTCATTTCATGTAATAATGAATAAACTAGGCACTAATTTTTTCGTGTTTCCAACGCTGGTCTCGTTGTAAAATCATGGCTCAATCGTCGAAAATCTAGGTGGTGATGATTCCAAGCTCGGATGCAAAAAGGCCTGCTATATTCAAAAGTTTTGTAGATGCGCTTCACAAACCATTCTTGAAGATTAAACCTTTCAAAGTTAGCACAATAGTGATGTAAAAAAAAAAATCAGCACTCCGAATTTAAGTTACACTTCCTTTTTATTGCTTTTGTTGCAATATCACGTAACACACAAAACATCACTTCACAATACAAAACATACTTGAAAACATCTTCCTCACAGTCACTGTTAAAGTTCACATTTTATAAGCTGACTACAATATGCGTCTTTCCAACATGAAGTCCAAGACTTGACTTTTTCAAGGTCCGACTCTCTAACAACTAACTAATAATCGCTTACGCGCCCAAAAAATCAAGAGTTACAAGTACGTCAAAGATCATAGTGACAAAAGAAAGAATACACATAAGAATGATATCATTGCAATATAAACATATCGATGTATCACAAATGAAATCAAATCTGAATGTTGTCTCAGAAATATGTTAAGTAGTTAACAGAAACACAGTAGAATATAGCTGGTATCGAGAGGTTCAGGTGAGGTGCCATAATGGTTACGTAATTCAAGTACCATTACAATATGTACTGAGCATCGTGAAGTAGCCGTTGATTTAGTAACGGATGGAAGAGAGTGGAGGGGTAAAAACTGTGTAGCTCGAGCGTTATAGCAGTTATTCGGCGATGAATAAACTTTTCAGGGTAGTTTAGTGTTGAGACGTACATAAATCCAGCCTTCGGACTGCAACATGTTACAGTTGGATTTGAACCCAGTAGCGTTGCATCTTTCTAGACGACGCCGTAACGCGAGCAGGAGGTGAGACGGGCCTCTGAATTGTCATTGTGGTAAAGGCACAAAGAGTCACACGCAGAGAGCATAGCGGTGTTTGCGCTGGGAGCTGCAGGTGGACAGGAGACAGCCGTCAACCGCGCTCCCCGAGCACAGAGAAATGGCAGGCGACGGTGTTTCCGCTGCGCCGCCCCCGCTACAACCCGCCGCTGTTTTTCCCGCACCGCCTCGCGTGAATACCGCAATGATTACTTAATCACGCTAGCGGTAGAAATTCTGTCGCTGCCACCAATTTAGAAAACTGTACATTCACTTTTTAGCACAAACGTTTTGAGAGAGTGTGTTGTACATTCAGGTTGATTAAGTTGAACCTCTGGGTCCCGTATCGACGAACAGTTGTTAAGAATTTGTCGAACCGGGGTTTTGCGACCACACCTGGCCTAAAAGACTTACACGATAAATCACACAAATCTAAAGGCTGTAAATTCGAGTAAATACTTAGGGATTACAATTACGAATAACGTAAGTTGGAACGATCACATGATAATGTTGTGGGTAAAGCAAACCAAAGACTACAATTTACTGGCAAAACACTGAGCAAATGCAACAGACGTACTAAAGAGACTGCCTACATTACGCTTGTACGTCCTCTTCTGTAGTACTGCTGTGCGGCGTGGGATCCGCATTAGATACGACTGACGGAGCTCATCGAAAAAGTTCAAAGAAGGGCAGCTCGTTTTGTAATGCCACGGAATAGGGGAGAGAGCTCCACGGATGTGATACGTGAATTGGGGAGGCAGTCATTAAAACAAGGGCGTTAATCGTTGTAGCAGGATCTTCTCATGAAGAGTCAATCACCAACTTTCTCCTCAGAGTGTGAAAATATTTTGTTGGTATCCAAACACGTAGGGAGAAATGTTCACCGTAATAAAATAAGAGAAATCAGAGCTCGTACAGAAAGGTTTTAAGTGTTTGCATTCCTTGTGTGCTGGTAGAGAGTGGAACGGTAGAGAAATAGCTCGAAAATGGTTCGATGAATCCTCTGCCAGGCACTTCATTGTGAATTGCAGAATAATCGTGTGGATGTGAGGCCATCTGCCATTATCATCATTTACAAATCACTCATCAGCCCCATCCTAACTTAGTCCAGTGATGCCTGAATCTCTGTCTCTCCGAAATTCTAAAAACACTAGAAAGACATGCAATCCGCCTCGCCTCCCGGATAAGCCTACCTTCACCAACAATTTTACACCAACTCATCCATTTTACACATCTTCTTCTCTTTTTCGAGGACGTTATGACTAGATACATTAATAGGACAACCCAGTTCCAGCATCCACTATTCTAACGATTAATCAGCAGTCCATGTACTCGCAAGTGTCAGCACCCAATATCCTACCCAGTAATCACCAACTCCTTCCATATCCCACCTTCATATTTATTCATCCTCTACATCAATATTGCACGAGCCACTTCACGTGTGGTGGAGGGTACTTATGGTTCCACGAACTGATCCCCCCCTTCCCTATTCCACTCGCGAATGACGCTTCGGAAGAATGATTGTCGGAAGGTCTCTGTATTACTTCTGATTTCTCTCATTTTCTCATCGTGGTAATTTAGCAAGATGTATGTGGAAGGTAATATTTTGTCCGAGTTTTCCCAGAAAGTACTCTCTCGAAATTTCAATAGTAAACCTCTCCACGATGCACAATGCCTCTCTTGTAGCACCTATCATTAGAGTTTGTTGAGTATTTCTGTAATGCTCTCGCGCCGAACAAACGATTCCGTGACGAAACATGGCGCTCTTCTTTGGATCTTCTCCGTCTCTTCTATCACTCCCGCTGGACCAGCAATGAAATCTGGCCGAGATATACCCTTTCTTCCAGCCATAGTCAACAACGCTCCATCTCACACCATCGTTACGTTTTAATCTTTCTCCTCAGTAACTGTTAGTTGCTTCCTGCAGTTCCACAGGGCTCCATTGTAGTAGAGGAAGTTCGGCTACCATAGAATGCCATTTACTTTTGTGGATGTATCTCCAAATTGAACTCATTCTTAGCTATCAAACATACGTTATCATAAACTTCAGCTATTTGGCAATAAATATTTGTATTTCTCTGGATAAAATTTAAGAAACTGACTACCGAAAAAGCTTTAAAGAAAAGTTGGGCATTAGTATGGAATACTAGGGAATTACGGTATAGGGGTAAAAATGCGGATAATCAAGTAAATTGGAAAAGAAACATATTTAATGTAGAAAAAATACAATTCTGCGACTGCTCTTAATTTAAATTCTTAAAATAATTACTTATCAGTAACAGAAAAAATAATTTGATTTGATAACAAACCTGTTAAGTTTATTAACTTCAGAATAACGTTCTGAAACATTTATTTGTTTATGTGGTAGAGATGATCCGTTTTACATTCATCTATTTTCGGAAGTCACATATGTAATCTTCGTTCTCAGCGCCAGCACAATGAAGGTGGGGCTACATTTTACCACGTATTCCATATTATCCGATACTCCATCTTGGACTTCAAAAAATAACAACAGAGCGAATAGTATTCGTAGCCAAAAATCTAACAATACATAACGATATACACTATGTGATCATAAGTTTCCGGATACTTGGCTGAAAATGACTTACAAGTTCGTGGCGCCCTCCATCGGTAATGCTGGAATTCAATACGGTTTTGGCCCACCCTTAGCCTTGATGACAACTTCCACTCTCGTAGGCATACGTTTAGTCAGGTGCGGGAAGGTTTCTTGGGGAATGGCAGCCCATTCTTCACGGAGTGCGGCACTGAGGAGAGGTATCGATGTCGGTCGATGAGGCCTGGCACGAAGTCGGCGTTCCAAAACATCCCGAAGGTGTTCTATAGGATTCAGGTCAGGGCTCTGTGCAGGCCAGTCCATTTCAGGGATGTTATTGTCGTGTAACCACTCCGCCACAGGCCGGAACAGGTGCTCGATAGTGTTGAAAGATGCAGCCGCCATCCCCGAATTACTCTTCACCAGTGGGAAGCAAGAAGGTGCTTAAAACATCAATGTAGGCCTGTGCTGTGATAGTGACATGCCAAACAACGGGGAGTGCAAGGCCCCTCCATGAAAAACACGACCCCACCATTACACCACCGCCTCCGAATTTTACTGTCGGCACCACACACGCTGGCAGATGACGTTCACCGGGCATTCGCCATACCCAGTCCCTGCCATCGGATCGCCACATTGTGTACCGCGATTCGTCACATCACAAAACTTTTTCCACTGTTCAGTCGTCTAATGTTTACACTCCTTGCATGATGCGAGGTGTCGTGATGTATGGCTTATGAGCAGCCGCTCGACCATGAAATCCGTTTTCTCACCTCCCGCCTAACTGTCATATTATTTGCAGTGGATCCTGATGCAATTTGGAATTTCTGTGTGATGGCCTGGATAGATTTCTATTACACATCACGACCCTCTTCAACTGCTGGAGGTCTTTGTCAGTCAAGAGACGAGGTCGGCCTGTACGCTTTTCTGCTGTACGTGTCCCTTCACATTTCCACTTCACTATAAGATCGGTAACAGTGGACCTAGGGATGTTTAGGAGTCAGGAAATCTCGCGTACAGACGTATGACACAAGTGACACCCAATCACCTGACCACGTTCGAAGTCCGTGAGTTCCTCTGAGCGCCCATTCTGCTCTCTCACGATGTCTAATGACTACTGAGGTCGCTGATATGGAGAGCCCGGCAGTAGGTGGCAGCACAATGCACCTAATATGAAAAACATATTTTTTTTGGGGTGTCCGACTTTTGATCACATAGTGCACGACTCTTTTACTCAATAACTTATATAGTTTTAATTGCTCGAGTACATTTTGAAAAATTAATGCATATTTTTGAAAACGTACCTGCAAAAATGTTGTCAAATTATGATAACAATTTTTCTCTGCCGTAATTCGCGCGATACCAGGTGACGAACTGGACTCTACACAGAGCATCACAGGACCGTTTTGCAGTAGTCTGCGTCCCCATGTGGGAGAACCGCTCAACGAATGAAAAATCACAGTATTCCATATTGGCCGAGTATTCAATAATAACCAAAGTTCATCTCTCTATCATTCCGTATCTGTTATGAACATGGTCGTTTCTATGTGCCACCAGCAGCACCTTTATATTACGGCAGCATCAGCAACATCACCCCTGATTACATCTGAACTGTTGTGTAAAACCATGTCATTCTTTTTTAAATTACAAAAAGTTTTCATGTCGCATATTTAAAACTAGAATTTATTTCCTTTGTTTATTATTATTAAAGCTTTGTTAAATATGTAAACCTTTAATTGAAGAGCGGTTGCAATAGCTGTCAGCCCATCTTTCCTGGGGAACTGAAATGAGAATAAAAAACATGGTTTTGTAAGCTACCTCTTTTAAGCGTGAATTACATTTTCTCTGAAGTCTTCTAAAATATCTGAGACGGGCGCCCGCGTTCCCCACGACTACAATTATGATGGTTGCCCAGAAAGTAAGGCAACGCATTTTTTTCTTCGACAGTTCTTTGCTGAGCATAATGAGGATTACACACACGAAAGAATGGTGTTTTATCTACACACCCTATTTTTCCATGTAGTCTCCACCTCGTTCTGTAGCTTTCCTCCAGCGCGAAACAGTGGTGTGTATGCCCTGTCGGTACCAATCCTAGTCCAGAGTGCGGAGCTAGTGCTTCACTGTGTGAATCACCTCCTCGTCGTCCTCAAAATGTCTTCCACATCTTTAATGGCCCAAACGTGGGGCAGTCCTAGGCGGCTAGATCAGGGTTGCAGGGCGGATGGGATAACAATGTCCGACCCTGTTTTCCGATGTGTTCAGCAGTCCTCAGACTTGTGCGAGGCCAAGTATTATCGTGCTGCAGCAAAACATCTCCTGGGTTGCTGTGGCGCCGAAGTCGCAGGAAACACGTCTCGAGTTTTCTTAATGTGTTCACGTATGCTTCTGAATAAATGGTGCCGCCTCTTGGCATCACACCAATGAGAATCACACCTTCACAGTCCCAGAACACGGTGATCGTGACATTACTGGCGGAAGCAGTTGTTTTGAATTTTTTCTTCTGTGGGGAGTAGGAATGGCGCCATTCCATCGACTGTCGTTTAGTTTCGGTCTCAAAATGGTGAACCCAGGTTTCATCACCTGTCACAATCCGGGACAAGAAGGGCTCCCCCCCACAGTTTCAAAACGTTGCAACCAACAAATCAAGACAAATGTTTTTCTGTGCGATTTGTAAACCACAGTCAGACACTGCGGGACCCACCTTGCACACACTTTTGAATATCTTAGAGTGCGGATAATTGCATTCACACTTGATTGACAGATGCAGCGCCAACTGCCGAATCTGTCCTCGCGTATGAGAACATCAGCTCGCTGCGACGTGTCAGGTGTGACAGCCGTGGATGGTCATGGTTCAAATGGCTCTGAGCAATATGGGACATAACATCTGAGGTCATCAGTCCCCTAGAACTTAGAACTACTTAAACCTAACTAACCTAAGGACATCACACACCGAGTCAGGATTCGAACCTGCGACCGTAGCAGTCGCGCGGTTCCGGACTGAGCGCCTAGAACCGCTCGCCACCACGGCCGGCGTGGACGGTCTTCCCGGCCGCTGCAAATCGTGGAGCTCCGCCGAAACGCCTTCTGATGACCTCGCCCTCCGTACCCAGCGACTAACTGCACTTATGTCGACAGCAGATGCTCCATAGACTTTGCACAAGCATTTGTGAATATTCCCCACAGTTCCTTTCTCTGCACTGAGAAATTCAACGACGGCAAGTTGCTCGTAACGTGCATCACCACAGGCGCCATTTTCAAACTGTCCTGCAGCTACGCTGTCTGTCGGAAGTGACGGAAACTTGGCGTGCTCACTCAGGAAACTTCAAATAACGCATACGTAACGTTTCTCATTCGTAGCATCGTTTTTGACTGAGAAATAAAATGCGGTGCATTACTTTTTGGGCAACCCTCGTACTATGTTGTTTCACCTTAAATTACTCTGGACAGAAACTACCAGACATTCGAAGAATTGACTGAGTCCAGTAACTGACCCGGCGATCAGTCATCAGCGTAAGCAAACGAAGTCGGATCTCTCTGTCTATTTACTCATATTATAATTCAGTTTTTAAAATTTTATTCATAAAAAATGGTTGATGAAAGCCTGAGATTGCAGAAGTGTACTGTCAACTGTCATCTTTGTAAATGATGCGAGTTTCTACATGAGAAGATAACAATAAATCCTAAAGGCACCAGAATAATGGGGCAGCTCACATCTCGAAAACAGTATGCATAAAAACGTCATAATAAACGAAAAACGCATTTCATATGGGAATTATTTCCCGAAATTTGTCGCACGGAAAATAAATGAAGGAAAATCGTTACTGGCAGCAGCAACGTAATATTATAACAAACAAAACCGTTATATTACATTTATGTATGTTTCGAGCCAGCTACCAATATTAGTATCAGACGCTGATGGTCTGCATTTCGTCGATGATTCCTAACAGATTTTAACGATGAAGCCTCCCCGTACAAGCGAACGGCATCAAGGGCTACAGGAGTATTCCTCCAGGTCATCCACTGGATGTAAAGTGTGATTCATTTAAGCTGTTCATCTCAAATACTTCTGGAACCTATTAAGATTTCGCATTTCTGTTTTCATCCAAATAGATTTTGAAAGTCCTCATTGAACGTCATTTAGTCTCTTTGTTGTTGTTGTTGTTGTTGTGGTCATCAGTCCTGAGACTCGTTTGACGCAGCTCTCCATGCTACTCTATCCTGTGCAAGCTTCTTCATCTCCCAGTACTTACTGCAACCTACACCCTTCTGAATCTGCTTAGTGTATTCATCTCTTGGTCTCCCTCTACGATTTTTACCCTCCACACTGCCCTCCAATGCTAAATTTGTAATCCCTTGATGCCTCAGAACATGTCCTACCAACCGGTCCCTTCTTCTTGTCAAGTTGTGCCACAATCACAGGTATATTAATTTCAGAGATATTAATTTTTGTTATCTCAAATGCAATTATTGTAATTGCTGCTGCTACAGTCATACATCTCAAAGAAATACAGTGGAGGTTCTCTCTTGGGAATCTTACACGAATTTTCGAAGAAATTGCAATATTTATAACCTAGAATTTTTCTGATCTGAACAACAAACCTATTGTCGTCTTATGTGGAAATTGGTGGTGGTACCATACAGAACTATCGCGTCTGAAAGGGAGGACGCTCCAACTCGATGCAGATAATAGCGTCTATCTATAAATTTGGAATATTTGAAGAAAATTTAATTTAAAACTCACGTTAATCGCACTTCGCTACATGGGGACGCACCAGTTCACCAACTGGAAGGCAAAGGACGTTGCAATTAAGAAAGATTCATCATTTAATTGCGGTGACAGTTCTGCTGTCGTTCCTGCCAGAGCAGTGAAAAAAAGGGTGTTATCACAAGTTAAATGGATCTGTGAAAAAGAAAGCTAAGGAATAAAGACTGTGATCTGCATTAACAAAAGAACTAACATGACTTTATTTTCGAGGTACTTAATTACATTATAAAATTACATCAGGAACAGATAAAAGAAGGAAATCACAGGCAAAAGTGTGCAACATGAGCATTTCAATTTTTGCAACGGATCGTCCTATGTTGTTCTATCATTAATGCTTTGAACTTACTGTGGGCTTTCTTTATTTCCGCAACGCTTCTTGTAACTTGCCGAGTGAAGCTGCGTAATGGTTGAGACAATTGCCTGTCATTCGACCATTCTGATTTATAATTTCCGAGATCTCCCCAAATTCCTTGAGACGAAAAACCAAGGGCTTGGTTCTTTTCTTTCCAAAGTTTAATGTACAAAAGAAAGATTCGCATTGCGTTATTGACAGAGGGATCCTAATGGAAAAAATTTTAATCCTAATTCCTTCGCAATACCTGAATATTGTGTTTTAAGTCGATTTGCTTAGTGTAAAGAATAGGATGAAAGTGTGCGAAGAGCCATGTTGCGGTTTGTGGAGGGTGATGTAGGAAGAGGGTCAAGTCTGTCTGTAAAAACGCCGGTAGAGCCGCCGAGCTACACTTGTATCAGAGTCACTGCCAGGACTTTTGTGCTGCGACGTAGACTACTGGATCACAGTTTGTGATCAGAATTTGTTTAACTTACCTGCCCAGTGCTATTGATGTCAGGTACACGTCACCATCGAAATTCGAGCCGGCCACAGCACAGGCGTACGTTAGCAGCCTCTAATCGGAGGTGTGTATTACAAACAGTACCCCGTCTGTAACGATCTACATAGACAGGTCACTCAACTCGAACCTTCGTAGGAGAAATGTATTAGCAGTTGCAAATACAATTAAGCTTCAGCTGCACACTGGTGACGCGTGAAAATTTATACCGCAACTGCGAATGCATTTCCTCTATATCATAAGGTGTACATCGTAGCTGTGTCTGTTCCTTTAGACATACAAGCATCTCTGATGGGCACTGCATAGTACCCCGTAAAATACAGGTGCCTAGACAGGCCGCAACAATAATAAATTTCTCTCCTTGCGGCAATAACAGTAGTTCTGCGCGAACAGAACATGGACAGACGGTGACATAACTGTGTCAGTCCGGGAGCCGTGGTCGGCTAGCCGAAGCGGTTAAGACGAGCAGTCTGCCGAGAAGCTCGGACATGTTGTTTACGTCCTGGCTGCTCACGCTTGCGATGGCGGTTGTGTTCACTGCACCCTGCTTCACGTGTGTAAACTCTTGAATACGAGCACTATGGCACACTGTTTCAGAAAGACCGCGCTCAAGTACACGTTCTGTAAATATAATAAGAGACCTAAGACTCATGAAATCGAACGCCTTTTGAGAGACGAAGTGCGCATTAATTACAACGACCTTATTGGCATCCATTTATCGATCGTGAACAGGGTTGTCAAGCTAGTTACAAATATGGAATGTGACAAGAAGGTGAACGATGTCAAACGGATTTTAAAATTTCGACCCTCAGGTGGCCATACAGACGGTCATTAGTGGATCATGCGGGCTTAGGTATCTGCACCATATGGATCTTTCAACTGCCCTTCGAGGTGTTACGACTTCTGCACCACTTGTTAGCAGCAGACACAATGGCAAAGATTGAGACGGCGTGGAGTTTTACAATCATTTATTGAACTTTCCTTACTAGTTAGTCAGCCGTGGTGTCGACCGAACTCGGGCCGACCTCCAGAGCTGAAGTTGACATCTGGCAACGAACGGATGACTCCTGCGAGCTGGAACAGACATCCGGAATCGTCACCTACGAAGATTGAACATTCGGACACGGACCACGTCCGTCCTCAGATACGAACTGCTTCCCAGTGGCTTCTGTCTGTTGCTGCCTACGCTCCACTATTTATATCCGGCAGGAGGACGCTTTTTACCCTCGGTGGTAGCTTTTTGTTATTACTCCCGCAGTATATTGCAGCATAACTTAGCGTGCTGGCCTCATTTCCCTTACTCAGCACTCTCCAGGCTTCGCTCGGCGCTTGGTCTGTGTGCGTCCTTGCGTCAGCCTGTTGGTAGACTGCTGCTGTCAGCAAGGCTATCTGTGCCTGCCTACTTCGCAACGCCTCGGTCGCCGGCGTGCCGCTGTTTAGCCATTCTCCACTGTGTGAAGCAACACTTACTACATGTGGCCGCAACACTGCCTCCTCCTAAAAATTAAATTCGTCTCCGAATTTACCCTGTACGTTAACTCTAGTTCTATCCTATATTCTACTTCTTCGCTATATACATCCAGGTTGCCTTGACTCATGCTCTACTGGCAATCCATTCTACACGGATCTCATGAAGCGTCTTGCATTAACATGCTGAATCATCCGTTTTAATAAGACATATACCACACCGATAAATACAATCAACACGGTAATAGTACTGGTTGAAATACTAAAGGTCACTTTGCTACGTTTCCGCCTGGTATTGTACTCCTCCACATGCCTTAATAATTGCTGCATTGAAATTTGACCTTTCTCCGAATCTACTAGTTTATCTATCGTTTGCAATAGTGTAGCATCCAAGGTGTTGTTAATATATGTCAAATTTTCTCCTGGAGCGATGCTGAATGACGCATCTGGCCAGTACAACGTCAGATGAGTATCTGTAACCTTGGTGACTTCCGTGACTGTTGCTGGTAAGCTGAAACGATCCCCTACTATTTCACAATTTGTCCCGTTGATTAGCAGACCACTGTCCCATAATTCCATCTCCGTGGTTGCTGTCCAATTCCCATTGTCATAACACTTGGCTGATATCGTCTCCATAGCCAATACTGAATACAACCAATGCTTCCCAACTTGCTGAAAATGTGGCGTATTCTCTATTATTCTCCGACACTCCGAAGCTTCTGCTTCTGCCCTAAATAACTGGATCTCACACGACCCCTTACCTGTGAAAACAACCCATGGTGGACGAATGGAAACTGACTCCGTTAGACATCTACTCAACTCTAAACTCGACATAGTAGCATGAGTATACCCCTCCTTAGAAATTAATAAAACCTCCTGTGTCCTGAACTGTACGCCCTTCCCCATGCGCTCCCATCTGACCGGATAAGGATGCACTGTGTAACAGTGATACTGTCTCCCCACACTAGTTACTGGAAATCTAATCTCTATATACGTCTTAACTAGATCCGTTGTTACCTTAATCCTAGACATATGTTAAAAAAATGACATACTCGCTTCAATTATCGGCACTACGTGCTCTACCCGCTCTGGAAACTCTTCCTCTGTCTGCTTCAGACTCCGTCTGAATTTTTCTGGTGACATCAATGTCACACTCAGCTGTCCGTGCAATGCGTGATGTACTGCCCCTTGCAATTCATCCATCCTCACTCGTGCATCACCAATGCTGTTAACCAGTTCCCACAGCAATTTAGCCATTTCCAGCTTCCTTTCCACTATATCCAATTGCGTTTGTACCTGTTCCAGATCCGTATTCAATAATTTCTGTGCTTGTTCTATATATGCTCGTAACCCTGTAGCCATCCCACACGCCACGTGTGTCACATTCAACAACTCTGTACCTAATCCCCGTATCTCTGTTGTGTGTATATTCACTAACTTCCCTATGCTTTCCTTCCTGTCGCGAATAACTGTTAAAGAATTGTTCAAACCCTCAATATTGTCTCTATCCGCTGTTCCAAAAATTGTTTTCAGCAACTTCCCACCTGCATTCAACCAACCCCTCTTTACTCTCTTTCTCCCCTCTGGAATCATGCTGACGACTTGGCGCAGTTGTTTCCTTATTTCCTTACATGACCTATCCAAAGCCTCGTACTCTTCTTGCACGTCCTGTAATATTCCGTTCTTAGATGCAACCGTTTCCACACTTGATACCACCTCCTGTAGCTGCCGCATCTCGTTCCTTACCTGCAGGATGTTGAGTGCCAGCCGAAGCATCCACTCGTGACTCGTGAGGACCACATCCCGTTGGTTCCAATCAACACCCCACTTCGCAACGGCATATTCTGTACCTGGCCAGCTTGTGTCAGCTGCCAGAGGACTACGCCCCATACTATCCACTTGTACGCCATCCTGCGTCACCTACAGAATGGAGAGAGAAGGAAAAAACTCCCATCACTACCCCTTAATACCAATAAAATAACCCTAGTCTGTGCACAAAAAATACACAAACGATAATTACTGCTAATTACACATCCCTCGAACCAGCTTATACTTGATACCCATTTTACTGTCTGCTTCTGGCGCTTCTTTTCGCTTTCTGCCAGAAGGAGAAGTTCATATAGACGGATCTACTACCACCTGGAACGGCTTAACTCTAGTAACGTGAACCACCGTTGTCTCGGTAGGGAATCGTAATTTTACATGACAGGTGATGTCATTTCCACTACCTGGTATGGTCCCTGGAACTTGTTTGTGAACTTCTTGGTTTGGAACATACGGA
Source organism: Schistocerca piceifrons (assembly GCF_021461385.2). NCBI lineage: Eukaryota > Metazoa > Arthropoda > Insecta > Orthoptera > Acrididae > Schistocerca > Schistocerca piceifrons. The sequence continues at coordinate 15,891,684 of NC_060149.1, forward strand.
TTAGCTGGTAGCACCCATTGGCCTACTCTGTACTGTGGCAACTTCCTCATTGTACCTCCCATCCGCTCTTGTCGTTCCAACGCTTTTGTGTTAGCTCGACTAACTCTATGCCATACTTCCTTAATGGTTTTCGCAAATTGCCTTACATGTTCGCCCTCTGCTCCCAGCCTTGGATGAAGCATGTCAACAGGTGATGGCATCTTCTGCCCATACACCACTTCGTACGGCGACAATCCTGTCGGCGTATGTACCTTACTATTATATGCACTGGTTACGAATTGCAAGTACACATCCCAGTCGGTGTGTTGACTATTTACATAGTGACTCAACATCTTAGCGATCGTGTGATGCACTCTCTCCGTTCGTACGTTTGCTTGTGGATGGAATGGACTAGTCCGTAGCTCCTTTACCTTCAATAACGTACACAGTTGCTTCATCAGATCAGACGTGAAATTAGTACCTTGATCCGAGGTTAAGGACTGAGGTATCCCATACCTGAGTAACCAATTATTAACTAAAGCTTGTGCCACCGTACTTGCTTTCTCATCTGGTAATGCGACCATGACTAAATACCTAGAAAAGTGGTCAATCACTCTTAACACATACTTATTCCCTGCTGCACTCCTATTAAATGGGCCTAATAAATCAATTCCGATTTGTCGGAAAGGTCTGTCTGCTTCTGGTAATCTTTGAAGCTGAATGTTTTGATGGCTCAAGTTCGCACACGGTGCGCATGGCACACAATTCCTGACGTACTGGTCCACGTCTTGACGCCGTGTCCTCCACCAAAACTTCTCCGCTATCCGCCCATCCGTAGCTCTTCTCCTGCCATGTCCTGAAAGAATACGGGCATGCGCCTGTTGCAAAACTTCAGAGCTTAACGCTGCTGGTACGACGACGCGCGGGCCGCATTTCGTCAACCTGCAAAGTAACCCGTCCTGTACTAGGAACTGCGGTTGCTTTCTGAACAATTGGCAATCACTGTCCACGGCTTGTGCCCTTTTCCACTCATCTTCAGCCACTCCTGTTACTTGTAATACTGCCACTTTCCTGCTCAATGCGTCAGCATTGGCATGTTTCACACCTGGCTTGTGTATTACCTCATCATCGAACTCACTGAGTTTCAGTGCCCGTCTCACTAGCCTACTCGCTGGGTCTTCCACCTTGTTAAGTTGACAAGACGCGAACGCAATCGGATGTTCTTTGCCATCAATTTCTTGCCCAAGTACAGCCCCAAGAGCGTGATTAGACACGTCACACTGTAGTATAAACTCCTACTAAAAGTCTGGAAATTTCAAAACTGGATCTGATGTCAGTATTCGTTTCAACTCTTGAAATGCTTTCTCGCACTCTGACGTCCACTGGAAGGTAACACTTTGTCTTAGCAACTTAGTTAGTGGCCTCGCTATTTCTGCGAACCCCTGTACGAATTTTTGATAATAGCTCGCAAGACCAATATATGATTGCAGTTGTTTAACCGTTTGCGAAACCGGAAAATCTCGTACTGCAGAAGTGAGACGAGGATGTGTCCGTACCCCGTCCTGACTGATAACATGCCCGAGATAATTTACTTGTGCTTGCACAAAATGGCATTTGTCCAAACTTAATGTTAGCCATTTTGCCTCTAATCTTTTAAACACCTCCTCTAACCGTTCCATACGCTGCTCTTGAGAAAACTATAATGTCATCCAGATACACCATGCATTTTTTCGGTTTCAACGCGTGAAGTACTCCATCCAGCAACCTCTGAAATGTTGCTGGAGCGTTTTTTAGTCCAAACGGCATTCTTTTATACTCTAAGTGACCACAATGCGTAGTAAATGCTGTTTTTTTCCTGTCCTCCGGACATACTCCAATCTGGTGATAACCGCTTCGCAAATCCATAGTGGAGAAAAATTTACACTGCCCTAGGTTGTCTAACGTTTCTGTGATATTCGGAATCGGATATACGTCCACCACTGTCTGTTCATTCAAATGCCTGTAATCGCAACAAAAGGGAAATTTTTTCGACCTGTCCGGTGTCTTCTTCGGAACTAGGATCACGCTACTAGACCAAGGACTATTACTGTGTTGCATTATCCCATCTTTCAGTTGTTGCTCTATTAATTGCTCTACTACTGGTTGTAATTGTTTCAGTAGTCTGTATAGCTTGAGATACACCGGAGCATGATTCCCTGTCGGAATACGATGCTGTGTTATAGGTGTAGCAGGTAACGTACCCTGTGCTTCAAAGAATGCTTTATACTTTAGTAATAGTGATTTCATACCCGAACGATCATTTCCTCTCAAATGATTTACCTTGTCACGAAGTGCAGACGTGCTGACGGTTTGCTTTACATCATAGTCTAACCTCGAACTATCAGTGTCCTCTTCATCCATTAATTCTACTGTGGCTATTACTAATCCCTTCGGCAGATCGACATCATCCCGCCCGAAGTTATTTAAACTCACCGGAACCATAAACTGCCCGTTTATGCTCGTTACCCGTGATACACTCCTACGATAAAGCAATGCTTTTCGTCTAAAACCTCATTACTCGGTAGTGGCTCTACCAAGAATAACCCCTGTTGTGGCACATCGACATCCACCGGTACCCAGATCAACTTCCCTGTACCTGTTCGTACTTTGTCACACGAAATCACCTTTAATGCACTTGTCCGCAGTTTAGTTGGTATCACCTTAGCTATCGGTGCACCTTGCGACTCTGAAACATTTGCAACGGCTGTACCCATTGAGAACAAGTTCCCATCGAGTTCCAGCGTATGTTGCGAAAGGTCCATTTTGGTGTGATGTTTAATCAGAAAGTCCAACCCAAGTATGGCTGAAAATCCCTGTCCCACAGTTGACAACACCTCCATTTGCTCCCGGAACCACACGTGCCCTATCTTAAACTTGAGCTGTGCTGTGCCTAGTGCATCTAATTTTTTGTCACCTACTGTGTGCAATCTGTATCTCGGAGCTTCCAATCCTTTCTTGCCCACGAGGTCCACACTGACAACTGATACATACACTCCAGTATCCACTAAAACTCTTCGGCACTTATCTTTTATCCAAACCATCAAACTACAATCCGCCTCTACGTGCACTCTCTGAGTACCACTTTTTGCTGGGAATGCCTCCCGACGGCAGGAACACTCCCTTTTTCGCTTAACAGTTATTTACCTGCTGTATCATTAACCCGTTTTTTGGCTTTTCACTGCCGTGCCTTATGCCCTATTTTCTGACAACTGAAATACTGCGGTTCCCGACATTGTCCCTTAAAATTACCTTGCTTCCCACAACGATAACACTCTTTGGATGACGAAAAAATTTTCTTGTCATCGCGACTTCTAGTGGCCCTATCCACTTCCTGCAAATGTATAGCTACGCGCAATGCTGCTGCTAAGTCACTTGGATTTTCCATCCGTATCCGGCGTGAAAAATCCGGCGAGACCCCTCGCAAAAATGCGTCTAAAGCTCTATTCTCTCATTCTTTCAATAGAACTTCATTTGCTCTCGCATCTTGCATTAACTCATACGTGTGCGCATTCGTTCTCCTAATTCTGTCTGAAAATTCTTCTACCGTTTCACCCGTTTTTTGCACCATCCTCCCGAATTTTTTCTAAAAATCTGGCACTGTTTTGTTTCCTAAACCTTTGCAATAATCCCTCAGCCAACTCTGTGAACGTAGTAGCATCCTTTAACCTTTCGTGGTATGCCACATGTCTTGGTATCACCTACTAACCGTAACCTCGCCATTTGCAAACATATTTCATCTGACCAGCCAAACAGTCTAGCCGTACTATGTACATCATCAATGAAAACACTCACATCCTCTGATGTTTTACCCGAGAAGGAAGGTATCAAATTAGCCGCTGAACAATCTGCCACACCGGAAAAAACAGTACCCTTGCATTCTACGCTATCGCTTCCCGAGCCTGATTGAGTATTTTGCAACAGTTGTTGCTCCATCCTCTGCATGTGCTGCTTTTGCAACTTATTTTCTTCAATCAGTTTCTTAACTTGCTCTGTCAATGCGACTACGGCGTCACTTGTCCCAGTTGCACGTGTCTCTGGCATTTTCCGTGTGGCATACCTCACCTCACAAAAATAAAATTGCATTACCCAGAAGCAAGTTAATTCCTAGCACGTCTAATGGCAAGCCATCTAGACTTACCACATTGCCCCGTTACATGACCATAGAAGCCACACAAATCACAAGTGCTTGGTACAGATTTATCGCAAGGAGCGACGTGACCTGTTAATCCACACACTACACATTTAGATGGTACTAAGTTAACGTGACTATCATTCCCACGAAACTGCGATAAGTCTACAGGGCTGCTAGGCCTTTCAAATGACACTCTCACATCCCTTAACATTACCCTTGACATGTCTAGCTACACAGAAAACGTAGAGAGAAGGCAGTTTCTGGGCTCACCCTATTCGGTGTTTCTCGGTTGCTCCGCATAGTGCTAGTCTAAGTCGTCGCGTGGGTGCGCCTGACACCTTTTGTTACGACTTCTGCACCACCTGTTAGCAGCAGACGCAGTGGCTGCGCCAAAGACTGAGACGGCGTGGAGTTTTACAATTATTTATTGAACTTTCTTTACAGTTTCTCCCTCGTGGTCGCTGCCCAGCCCTGCGGATCCCTCCGCCTGGCTGCTGCTGTGTAGATTCTCCGACAACGCGCGCAACGCTCGCTGCTGATCGCACTCTGGAGCCTCAGGCCACCAGTGCTCCGCTGAAGCCAGGATGCCCTGTGGTTGAGATGAACTCGTCGCCTCTCGGCGTCCCAGTACGGCACGCTCACGGAGCCGCGTCGCCGTGAGGTCAGCTGCCGACGCCTGCTGCACCGGCGGCTGGGAAGCCGTCAGTTGCGATATCCGCGAGGTCCCGTCATGGACGGACCACGTGTCGTGGAGCCGGGTTGCCGTGAAGTCCGGGCGTCAGTCCCCGGCGGCGCCTGTGACCGAAACCGCGCTGCAGCCGGTCCTGCTGGAAGTTCTCGCTGTAGTTAGTTAGCCATGATGCCGACCAAACTTGGGCCGACCTCCAGCGCTGAAGTTGACGTCTGGCAGCGAACGGATGACTCCTGCGAGCTGGAACAGACATCCGGAATCGACACCTACGAAGATTGAACATTCGGACACGGACCACGTCCGTCCTCAGATACGAACTGCTTCCCAATGGCTTCTGTCTGTTGCTGCCTACGCTCCACTATTTATATCCGGTAGGAGGACGTTTTTTACCCTCGGTGGTAGCTTTTTGTTATTATTCCCGCAATATATTGCAGCATAACTTAGCGTGCTAGCCTCACTTCCCCATACTCAGCACTCTCCAGGCTTCGCTCAGCGCTCAGTCTGTGTGCGTCCTTGCGTCAGCCTGTTGGTAGGCTATCTGTGCTTGCCTACTTCGCAACGCCTCGGTCGCTGGCGTGCCTCTGTTTAGCCATTCTCCACTGCGTGAAGCAACACTTACTACATGTGGCAACAGAGGTAAAAGAAAAAAAAATGGAAATTTGTGGTAAGGTCTTATGGGACCAAACTTCTGAGGTCATTGGTCCCTAAGCCTACAGACCACTTAATCTAACTTACACTATGGACAACACACACACTCATGCCCGAGGGAGGACTGAAACCACCGACGGTTACAGCCGCACGGACCGTGACAAAGTGCCCCTGACTGTGCAGCTACTCCACGCGGCTTCCTTTGAGGTACTGGAAATGATGGTGACAGACGCACTAAGAGAATATGGTGCGGTGATCAACCACACCTTCGAAAAATATGCATGCTTCACAACTTATCCAGTACTTAGTAGTGTTCGACACGTATGCATTTAGTTGACAAAACACGTACCCTCATATTTGTATATCGGAAAGTGCAGAGCTGTAGTGATATATGACAGGCAGCTGAGGACCTGTTCCAGATGAAATAGGATGCAACAGAGGCACTGTAGACACCACCCGACAATACGGACCAGAGAGGGGTTGTGACTCCTGATACCCTCTACTGGGACGACCAAGAAGACGACACCGAAGTGGCGAAATCGCAGAGTGTCTGGGACATGATGGTGGTTCCCTGCCACTCAGGTGACTGATGATGTTGAACGACTATAGGGAGGTAGCTCCGCCGTCGAAACCGCGGGAGTCCATGCTGCAGATGCACCCCTTACTCAACTTGACATTCATATCGTATACACTAAACCGAAGCCTAAAAATTGGGACTGTCAATATCAACAACATTGGTTGACGCTGAAGCTGCAATTCTTTTGTGATATGTTATAAGCATCTGAAGTTGATGTCCTGTTGGTTCAAGAAGTATGGCTCGATGCATTCCCTGAGGTATCCAGTTATCTGACGCAGTAATTACCTTACTTGGCCAATAACAATGGCATGGCGATCTTGAAATGGAAAGGGTTACCGTCAGCTGATCCCTCGTCCTCGCCATCCTCATGAGGTCTGGTGGTTAGAAATCATGTGACCTGGATCATCAACATCTACGCTCCCTGCGGAATGGATCAGCGAAAGGAAATGGCACAGTTTTGCTCTGCAGATATTGATCCTCTTTTTGCCAGCAGGTACAACCACTTTCTCCTCGGCAGTGAATTCAGCTGCGTCTTGTATCTGAAGGATCAAATTTCCAATTTCAGTACAGCAAGTGATATGCTGGGACACGAACCGGTGTGACACATGGGAACTGATCCATGGAATACATAAGGTTTCACATTTTGCACCGCACATTCGGCGATATGTGTTGACCATATTCTGATGAACTACAGGAAGCTACGATTGCTGCTAAACTGAGGCCTACGGCTTTTGCTGGTCATGTAGCAATCTTGTGCGTTAACGGCCTTCCATGACAGGGTGGCGCAGTCGAGGAACTTGCAAATTAAACGTTTAACTATTGACAGATCGAGAGTGTCGTGAGCGAATTGAGAATGCACGGGTCTCACGTGAGTGACGACTCGCCGCATACACAGTGGTGACACTATGGTGGCTGGGATGTGCAAAGCTGGCTTTACGTGGCGCCCTAATTATATATGGCCGAGACAAAATGCATTGGTACCAGGACACAGTGGGGTAGTATTATATGGTACTTCATGAGCTGTTTCTCACCATCAGGCTGAAGTTAACCGTGTGCATTATCAAGCTCACTCGACGCAGCATGGGAAGTCTGCCTGTAAGGGCCAAACGCTTGGTCGGTATTGCCAGGGAACCTTCGTCAGTACATCACGTGATAGGCGAAAAACGACGATGTCGCTGAACGTTCATCGACACACTCCATCCATACTGTGGATGGTCGGCATCTGACGTCGCAAAAGGGACATAGCTTCAGCGTTCTTGTACAGATTTTGTCAACTGTTCTCTGGTGCCCAGACAGGTCACGTGGTGCTGGATGAGATCTTGCGACCAATACAGGCAAGGCTGAACGACATGGATGAGGAAGTGCTCCTGGAAGCGATCACCGAAAATGAAATATTGGGGACACTCAAAAAAGTGGCAGCAAACAAACCTCCTGGACCAGACGGCTTAATCCCAGAATTTTATTGGGTTTTTACCTACCACACGACGTCCCGATGGGTAACGATGTACAGTGAGCTCGTGCAGTCTGATACGTACGTGCCGCTGGTCTTCTTTGAAGGCTACCTTCTCCCAGTACGGAAAAAGTTTGGAGGTCACAGTGTGAATCAACATGGACCACTCAGCCTGCTTAATAGTGATCATGCGATCTTTGCTGACTGATGGCTACACAGTTCAAGATGGTTTTGTCACACATATTTCCCCAGATCAAACGTATCTTGGAATAGGCCTACGTAGCAACATACAATCGGCGCTCATTTTTGACAGGATTAATCGTGACTTACTAAGATCGGTAATATGCCGCATGGGGTTTCCACCAATTTTTATTCAGATCATGTGGTGGCTGCATGACGCGATCCCCAAAGTGGTAGTGAACGGCCGAGAGGCGTGCCCCGTACCGATTATGAGCTCGGTAAGACAAAGTCGGCCGCTATCAGTGGTCATCTTTGCGTTAGCGCTTGAACTGCGGACGAACAGCTGTTCCTCGTGCGATGAGCAGAGGAGGTGCGAAGGTCCCTCGATTGTATCACACAGTTGGGAGTCGCGGCGGGCAGTGTTCCGAATACGGCGAAATTGGGGATAATTCCCATTGGACAAGGACTGGATGGGGACCTCTGCCTACCATGAGTGTCGAAAACGTTGAGGTACCTGGGCATTCCATTCACCCGTGATCTACGAAGGACGGCGGTGGCGAGTAATGGGCACCTGCTCCATTTGATGCGCGTTCGGGTGCGATATAGGTCCTTACGAGTCCTGATATGGTGCAACACTTGCAATACGTCAACGTGTATCTTGCGTCGCGGTTGCTATAGATTGCTCAGATATCTCCGCTGCCGAAGGGAATTGCGGATGGCCAGATGTTTTGACAGCCACGGGATGATATTCAAGGTTCGTTATACCACTCTCACCACTGGCACGTGGCCTTACTAGCGTCTGCCTTAAAGCTTTGGTCCTGTTCATGTGGCTGATGCTCAGAATACGGCACCGTCGGACGGACAAAATAACACCGGCACTGAAGAACGAACTGTTGCCGCGCTCTTGTGTGCCGACTGTTTCAGTCGGCAACATTTCGCTGATAATTGTTCACTTTGCGACGTTTCAAGTAGGCAGTAGCTACGTCCGCCATGAACTGCCGTCGCACAGAGATCCAACGGTACGATATGTTTATTATCTCTTAATGCGGTATCAGGACAGGAACCCGATGAGAGCCTGGTCTAACCTTTGGAGTTCTGCGCTCCCCCGTCCTCGGACTCGGCGGCTCGATCCTCATGGTATGTTCTAGTACACCACAACACCGGCCAGGCTGCACATAATAAACATGGTTGATTCGCCCATTTGCAGATGTTGCAGCCTGCGGGCTGATAGAGGCAGATGAACACCATTTAGTGTATGGAAAGGCGATACAAATGTCGACTCTGACGCGCCATGTCATAGCTTTTCGTAGCCGTACCACTTACACAGAGATCACACCGGCGGTAATTCTTTACCCGGATGTGACATACTTCAGCCGATAAAAAAACAATGTAGTCAGCTGGATCGCAGGAATGGCAGTGAGTTGCATGTATGACGACAATCGAATGGAAGTGCTGCAATTACGGATATACTTACACGAACAACACGAACGAAATATGGAACACATTATGCCAATTTCTTCAGAAAAGTATTCACGCATCCTCCCAACAGTTAAAGTGTCCCAACTCTGAGGAATGTTACTGCGTAGTTAGCTTCCATTGGATACGCGAATGAATCCTTACGGCAGTGAATTCTGAGAAGCCTACTGACCGTCCTCTGTTCGAGAGTTGGAGATTTGGATGTTCTATTATTTGCCATAATGTTGCAAGTCAGTTATTTCCATTTATGGAGCGAGTACGTATCTGATTATTTTGTTACAGTTTTCTACCTTTTATGGCATTTTGTAATGCTTTTTTATGTCGTTACTTGTGAAAAGCGTGGAATAAACTTCAAATATGCTGTGTTTCTAAAACAAAAAGGTTCGTATTTGTCTTATCATTTTCTGCCTATTATGGCATTGTGGAATGGTTTTATGTGGTTTCTTGTCAATGGCATGGAATAAACCTCGAGTATGAAAAATATAGGTGTTAAGGCGACCGCTTGAGTAAAGCAGGAAATTCGGGCATATATCCCGGTGCGGCATAAGTTTTCGTGTGTCGTCAATAAATTGTGCGGCTGAAGTCTAATGATATTCTTCTGTCTCCTGCTTGAATTTAAAAAAATGGTTCAAATGGCTCTGAGCACTATGGGACGTAACATCTGTGGTCGTGCTTGAATTAGTCTTCATCTTTTTGTATGTATAACCCTCAGAAACGGAACACTAGCTTGGATTGGTCAGGTACAATAAAGAAATCTGCTATTTCTTTTCCATTGAGACTTCCTGGTAACAGCAAGATGTAAATTATGGAAACTACAAAAACATTAGGAGATGGAGCATCTGAAGGCAATTTAACGAAACCACTCTTTCAATTAGTAGGTTACCGCTCTCATATACCAACATTTTGGGAAATAGAAGAGGTTCCTCCTCTCACGATTCAACAGTCAGCTTGTGTATATGCAGGGTAGTTTTCTTATCGTAAAATAGATGATGTTTTTAAGATCTAGGGCTGTCACTTATGCATTCCAGTCTCGTTAAGTGAGAGTAACGGCTAGTCTTATGTAGTCACGTAGCGTCGACAGTCTATAGAACATAGCCGTACTTTTTTAACTCTTTGTTATCACCTGACGCGCTAGTAGGTAGAGGTAGTTTTTTGTATGTTTCTTGTACAAATGCATGAGTTTGCGCTACATCCGGTTCACCGAAGAACGGGTATTGAGTGGAGGTTAACATGTAGTGCCAATAATTCATATTGAACGCTAGACTTTGATTGGCATAGCAGTGGAACATACCTCAGGGCGAAGCTTGCAACGAAGAGCCTAATGTCGTCGTTGTCAGACCCTCCCTATCGTTGCTATCGCTACTGTTGCGGTCCATTAGCTGTATAGCCCATCTATTTCTAGCACACTGACTAGCTTCACCTTTCTCTGCACTGGCTTGTAACCTATTCCGTCGGAGAGAAACATTGTTTTTACTTTTTCCATTTATATTAAAAATGTCATTCGAATTGTTTTTCTGAACAATATCTAATGTGTTGTAGACTATTTTAGTCCAATAAAATGTTGTTGACCGTTTTCTATTAGTCGTATAAAGCGGCAACAAAAATGTTACAGTTACGTTATTCTTTGTTTACTACCCCGAGCTGTTTGTCTTTGCCTCCTTAAGCTGCAAATAGATTTTGTTTGCACGTATTCTGTACTTCCTGTTTTCTGTGACTACTTCTGTGATATCTCCAAGAGCTCTTATTTTCTCGAACAACCTTCTCCATACCGTTTTTAACGTTTCAGCAGCGTTCCTCCGCATTGGTACTCTCTTGGTGTATCTTTCTGACATCACAGCCTAGAACGTTCCAAGTCAGAACGCTTTACCCACCAAAACTGGGCAAAACTTGCAACAAAAAGGAAGTGAATTTGTTAATTACCGTGAGGTACAGACTGCTAGCCGACAGTTGTGAAAGTGCAACGCAATAGTAATGCTGAGTTCTATGAATACTATTTCAGGCAACGTGCCCAATGGAAAATAATTTCTTTTTCAACATGTTATACGAACAGACAGAGATCAAAACGAAACTTTCTGACATTAAAAGTGATGCTAGACCGAGACTTGAACTCGGGACCTTTACTTTTCCAGGCAAGTAGCTCTATCGACTTTTTTCCGCTCTTTTTTCCTTTTTCTATCTTTTTGTTTTTTCTGTTTTTCTTTTCTATTTTTCTAAAAAATATTTTATAGTCTTTTTCGTTTTTTCAGGTTACCACTTTTTTGTTACTCTCTTTTTTTTAATAGGAGGTAGAGCAGTTAGCTACAGGCCAGTGGAGGCAGGGTGGGCAGGGGTCGAAACCCGAGGCCTGGGGACGATGCTTCCCCCTTCCCGTACCTGAATCACTCCTGTCTAGTATTTTTGTGGAGGAGAAAGGCAAGTTAAACAAAACATGTTTACTCTTATAATGGTGCCCTCGTAGGGGTAAAGAAACTAACTAAATAACAAAAACATTAAAGCATAAGTAGAACGTAAAGGCTGCACTTCTGGCGGAACCAATATTTGAAACGACACCCACAGCTACTATCGATCAGTATGTCCGTGGATCCTTCTAACTCATTATTTGATCCAGGCACATATTCACGAAGAAAGGATTCATATGATTGTGTCACTTACTCAGGTCTGTTTAGTAAAATTAACATGCACATAAGATTAACTTCTCTTACCCAGCACCCCGCCCCCCACCCTCATTGTGGGGAGGGTCTAAGAAGACACTACCCAGATAATCAGCAAAGTATTGGCGGTAGTGCTGGTGAATCGTTCCAATAGGAAAGTCCAAAGTCGAGGAAGTGTTTGTCATCACCACGACAAAGATAAAATATCGTCAAGCTCTTGATCAATATCACTGCATTCATCTTAGTATGTGGATAAAACGTCATATCTGAGATAAGAAGGGATGTTGAAGTCACTGCTGTAGCGATCGTTTGCTGAATTATGGTCCACATCAGTCTCGCCAACCTAAACACCCCCACGGCGGACCCAAATTCCAGACGGTGTTCATCTGTATCAGGCAGATGGCACTGGAGTCATAACGGAGAATCAGTCATAAATAAGGAATGGCGTCTCTGGCGATTCATATATTTGTGGTTGACCACAAAATATCAGGCCGTTCGGGCATCAGTATCAAGAAGACGGCCACGCAATGAACGCCAGACCACCGTCGAAGCAACCGAGTATAGACGGCTTTCAATCGGATTTCGGGAATGGCCTTGCATCATATGACAGTGAACATCACAGGCCCTCTGCAGTCGCTCACTCGGCAGGCCACCGTTGACATAACTGGAGCCCACAAAAAACTCCTTTAGGTGAGATAGTGTTGGCGAAATATGCATCACTGCAGTGGGTGGTTCGTGAGAGGCGGGGGCCATCTCTTCAATCAGAGATCCTGTGAAGCTGAGCTGCCGATGGTTTCACATCTTCATCATCATGGTGACATATAAAGCAGCTGCCCTAATCCGCACATTGACCATTCCGAGACTGTCCTTTGTGGTAGAGAAGGTGAGCGTGTCGTATCGCACTTTGACGATCATTCCCGCCCTGGAAAAGTAACCAAAGACTGTTTATAAATTGCGTGCTATCGTCTTTGTCATCGGGAGGACCGTGGCGAGATGGGGTATCCTGGATGCCAGATAGATATTGACATAAGCCACCCACTGTACCATGCTCAAAGATCGCAGCAAGTACCTACAGACATCTGTATGTATGCCTTGTAGGAGTTCCGTCCGTTGACTGGCACGCGTAAATATATCCCCCAAACATTTGATAATATCCTATAGTGGGTATTGGAACAAGCTCCTTATGGGAAGCCACTGCCACTGACCATTGTTCTAGACTTATCCAAGTTCAAGTTGCATCTGGCTATGGCACCATATTGGGCAATCCAGTCCAGTGATCTTTGAACTTCATCTGGCGAATGCACTAAAAGCACCAGATCGTCCGCATGTGCTCGGCAGACAAAGATATGGTATCTCAGCACACGTCCCTGCAGCCAGAACGTAGTCTGAGTAACAGTGGCCCCATGGCAATGGCATACGTAACCACTGAAAGGGGGCAACCTTGTCTCACAGAGACAGTGATAGTAATCATGCCCACTGTACATCCATTGACTGTATCCTGTGAAGTCGCGCGACAGAGGAGACGCATGATGATATTTTTGAAGGACTGGGGGAAGGCCAGCTGTGGCAGCACCTTATCAAGATAATCGTGGCATACCCTATCAAAAGTGTGGTCAAAGTCCACTGACACTAAGGCACCGCACATGCGACGCTCTTCTGCCAGTGAGATGACATCATGGTAATCACTGAGCGCTGTCTGTACGTTGCTATTACCGCCAAGACACGTCTTGTCTGTAGAGAGGACTTGGTGCATTACACCCCAAATTGGGGCAACCAAAATTCTCGTAAATATCTTGAAATCGCAGTTGAGCAGCGTAAGAGGTCAGTAATGGTTAACTCCCCATCCAGCACATGGCTTGGGGACTGAAATAAGGATACCGTCGACAAAAGCACGTGGCATCTGCACAGCAGGGTCCATCAGTTCTTGGTACATGGTCAACCGTCAGGCCATCATAACATCGCGGTACGTACGTTAGAACTCTATCGGGAGACCGTCTGGGCCCGGCGATTTGTTGATCGCCCCTTTGCTGAGGGGATCAGCGATGTTCTCCGCCGTTATAGTGTACGTGAGGGTCGCCATCGCTTCGACATCGAGTGTCTGAGGTATCAAGCGAAGGTGTTCATCCATCGCCATAGCATCTTGGCCTTCTGTGGCGTAGAACTGCCGGTAATGATCCAAGAAGGCGTTGGCAAAATCCTTTTGGCCCACCAGGCGCCGGCCATCTGGCATATCCAGGAAGGGGGTCAATGCTTTGTGACATCTGCGAAGTTCGCAGACAATGTGATACATGGGCGGCAGTTCATCCTTGATCCGGTCTTGACTACGCACGCGAACAAACGTGCGTTGTGGTCTTTGCGTCCAATCTCCGGTCCTGAGCCCGACGTCCAGGCGACGATTGTTGGGCGGATATCTCCTGCAGTAGCATTCTATGGTGTGCCATTGCCAACACATAGCCTCTTGACCGTAATTCATTATCACACGCTGCACTGCAGGCTCTGAGCACTATGGGACTTAACTTCTAAGGTCATCAGTCCCCTAGAACTTAGAACTAATTAAACCGGACTAACATAAGGACATCACACACATCCATACCCGAGGCAGGGTTCGAACCTGCGACCGTAGCTGTCGCGCGGTCCAGATTGTAGCGCCTAGAACCGCTCGGCCACCCTGGCCGTCTGCACTGCAGGTTTTGCGCAATTGGGCTAGCACTGGATCATGGAAGGAAACGTTGGCTGCCGCCTCTCACAGTTCCTCGACGTATCCACTAACCTCTGCTGATACCCTGAATCCTCGAGGAGCGCTACATTTATCTTCCATGTGGTTCTCTCCGCCGCACCCTCTGCCGTGGAAGGGAAATGATGCAGATGTAGGTATCGTGATCTGTAAAGACTGTCAGCCATATCTCAGCATCGAGCTTTGTTGCTGTAAGGCCCTGCAAGACATGGACCCTGTCAAGGTGACTCGCTGAATGCGTGGTTAGATGTGTGTATTCCTGTCTGTTGTCATGGATACTCCGCCATGTCTCGACGAGGCGAAGGTCTTGCACCAGGCGTTTCAATTCTCTGGATGTACTAAAGTGTGGTATTTGATCCTGTGGTGACAGGCACAACTGAAGTCGCCATATGATAGTAGCGTCCCTCAAATAAGGACGCGACCTCCTCTGCATAAAATATCTAACTGCATCTCCCATTGTCTGTACTGGAAGGGACATACACAGTCGCATTCGTGACGGCCTGATATGTGATAGCAAGTCCTCGTGCTGACGGTACGTAGGTCACACCATCGATCACTATGTCTTCCTTCAGGAGAACGGCCGTACCACTATCATTATCCGTACATGGCGTCTTATAAACGTCGTATCCATAAATACCCCCCCCCCCCCCCCCCCATGAACCATGGACCTTGCCGTTGGTGGGGAGGCTTGCGTGCCTCAACGATACAGATAGCCGTACCGTAGGTGCAACCACAACGGAGGGGTATCTGTTGAGAGGTCAGACAAACGTGTGGTTCCTGAAGAGGGGCAGCAGCCTCTTCAGTAGTTGCAGGGGCAACAGTCTGGATGATTGACTGATCTGGCCTTGTAACATTAACCAAAACGGCCTTGCTGTTTTGGTACTGCGAACGGCTGAAAGCAAGGGGGAACTACAGCCGTAATTTTTCCAGAGGGCATGCAGCTTTACTGTATGGTTAAATGATGATGGCATCCTCTTGGGTAAAATATTCCGGAGGTAAAATAGTCCCCCATTCGGATCTCCGGGCGGGGACTACTCAAGAGGACGTCGTTATCAGGATAAAGAAAACTGGCATTCTACGGATAGGAGCGTGGAATGTCAGATCCCTTAATCGGGCAGGTAGGTTAGAAAATTTAAAAAGGGAAATGGATAGGTTAAAGTTAGATATAGTGGGAATTAGTGAAGTTCGGTGGCAGCAGGAACAAGACTTCTGGTCAGGTGAATACAGGGTTATAAATACAAAATCAAATAGGGGTAATGCAGGAGTAGGTTTAATAATGAATAAAAAAAATAGGAGTGCGGGTAAGCTACTACAAACAGTATAGTGAACGTATTATAGTGGCCAAGATAGACACGAAGCCCATGCCCACTACAGTAGTACAAGTTTATATGCCAACTAGCTCTGCAGATGACGAAGAAATTGAAGAAATGTATGATGAGATAAAAGAAATTATTCAGGTAGTGAAGGGAGACGAAAATTTAATAGTCATGGGTGACTGGAATTCGACAGTAGGAAAAGGGAGAGAAGGAAACGTAGTAGGTGAATATGGATTGGGGCTAAGAAATGAAAGAGGAAGCCGTCTGTTAGAATTTTGCACAGAGCATAACTTAATCATAGCTAACACTTGGTTCAAGAATCATGAAAGAAGCTTGTATACATGGAAGAATCCTGGAGATACTAAAAGGTATCAGATAGATTATGTAATGGTAAGACAGAGATTTAGGAACCAGGTTTTAAATTGTAGGACATTTCCAGGGGCAGATGTGGATTCTGACCACAATCTATTGGTTATGAACTGTAGATTAAAACTGAAGAAATTGCAAAAAGGTGTGAATTTAAGGAGTTGGGACCTGGATAAACTGACTAAACCAGAGGTTGTACAGAGTTTCAGGGAGAGCATAAGGGAACAATTGACAGGAATTGGGGAAAGAAATACAGTAGAAGACGAATGGGTAGCTCTGAGGGATGAAGTAGTGAAGGCAGCAGAGGATCAAGTAGGTAAAAAGACGAGGGCTAGTAGAAATCCTTGGGTAACAGAAGAAATATTGAATTTAATTGATGAAAGGAGAAAATATAAAAATGCAGTAAATGAAGCAGGCAAAAATGAATACAAACGCCTCAAAAATGAGATCGAGAGGAAGTGCAAAATGGTTAAGCAGGGATGGCTAGAGGACAAATGTAGGGATGTAGAGGCTAGGTTCAATGGTTCAAATGGCTCTGAGCACTATGGGACTTAACAGCTGCGGTCATCAGTCCCCTAGAACTTAGAACTACTTAAACCTAACTAACCTAAGGACATCACACACATCCATGCCCGAGGCAGGATTCGAACCTGCGACCGTAGCAGTCGCGCGGTTCCGGACTAAGCGCCTAGAACCGCGAGACCACCGCGGCCGGCTATATTACCAGGGGTAAGATAGATGTAGCCTACAGGAAAATTAGAGAGACCTTTGGAGAAAAGAGAACCTCTTGTATGAATATCAAGAGCTCAGATGGAAACCCAGTTCTAAGCAAAGAGGAGAAAGCAGAAAGGTGGAAGGAGTATATAGAGGGTCTATACAAGGGCGATGTACTTGAGGACAATATTATTGAAATGGAAGAGGATGTAGATGAAGATGAAATGGGAGATACGATACCGCGTGAAGAGTTTGACAGAGCACTGAAAGACCTGAGTCGAAACAAGGCCCCGGGAGTAGACAACATTCCATTAGAACTACTGACGGCCTTGGGAGAGCCAGTCCTGACAAAACTCTACCATCTGGTGAGCAAAATGTACGAGACAGGCGAAATACCCTCAGACTTCAAGAAGAATATAATAATTCCAATCCCAAAGAAAGCAGGTGTTGACAGATGCGAAAATTACCGAACTATCAGTTTAATAAGTCACAGCTGCAAAATACTAACACGAATTATTTACAGACGAATGGAAAAACTGGTAGAAGCCGACCTCGGGGAAGATCAGTTTGGATTCCGCAGAAATGTTGGAACACGTGAGGCAATACTGACCTTACGACTTATCTTAGAAGAGAGATTAAGGAAAGGCAAACCTACGTTTCTAGCATTTGTAGACTTAGAGAAAGCTTTTGACAATGTTGACTGGAATACTCTCTTTCAAATTCTGAAGGTGGCAGGGATAAAATACAGGGAGCGAAAGGCTATTTGCAATTTGTACAGAAACCAGATAGCAGTTATAAGAGTCGAGGGGCATGAAAGGGAAGCAGCGGTTGGGAAGGGATTGAGACAGGGTTGTAGCCTATCCCCGATGTTATTCAATCTGTATATTGAGCAAGCAGTAAAGGAAACAAGAAAAATTTGGAGTAGGTATTAAAATCCAGGGAGAAGAAATAAAAACTTTGAGGTTCGCTGATGACATTGTAATTCTGTCAGAGACAGCAAAGGACTTGGAAGAGCAGTTGAATGGAGTGGACAGTGTCTTGAAAGGAGGATATAAGATGAACATCAACAAAAGCAAAACAAGGGTAATGGAATGTAGTCGAATTAAGTCGGGTGATGCTGAGGGAATTAGATTAGGAAATGAGACACTTAAAGTAGTAAAAGAGTTTTGCTATCTGGGGAGCAAAATAACTGATGATGGTCGAAGTAGAGAGGATATAAAATGTAGACTGGCAATGGCAAGGAAAGCGTTTCTGAAGAAGAGAAATTTGTTAACATCGAGTATAGATTTAAGTGTCAGGAAGTCGTTTCTGAAAGTATTTGTATGGAGTGTAGCCATGTATGGAAGTGAAACATGGACAATAAATAGTTCGGACAGGAAGAGAATAGAAGCTTTCGAAATGTGGTGCTACAGAAGAATGTTGAAGATTAGGTGGGTAGATCACGTAACTAATGAGGAGGTATTGAATGGAATTTGGGAGAAGAGAAGTTTGTTGCACAACTTGACTAGAAGAAGGGATCGGTTGGTAGGACATGTCCTGAGGCATCAAGGGATCACAAATTTAGCATTGGAGGGCAGCGTGGAGGGTAAAAATCGTAGAGGGAGGCCAAGAGATGAATGCACCAAGCAGATTCAGAAGGATGTAGGTTGCAGTGGGTACTGGGAGATGAAGGAGCTTGCACAGGATAGATTAGCATGGAGGGCTGCATCAAACCAGTCTCAGGACTGAAGACCACAACAACAACAACAACATTCATAAATAGATAGTAACTGGTCGACAAGCACTATCTGGAGTGCGACGCCGAGATGCGCCACACAAAACATATGCAGCTGGACGTCAGAACTGATGATATTGTGATTGATGGTGCCAGTCCGGTAGGCCTGGCGTTCGGTGGCGGTATTGTTGGCTCCTGCTGGGAGAGATGGAGGTGGAAGACCAGAAGAAGGCCCAGCTGTCAACAATGGTTCCCCTCCTGTGTCCACTGGCATTTAAATGTCGTGCGTGGAGCAACTGCAGCCGCTTTAGCTACTGCAGCAGACGCCTCGCCCTCGAAATCGTCGGCCGACGCAGGCAGGCTTGTGCTGCTATCATCCCTTCGAATTAACGGGGTGGCTGAAGGCAGCAGTGCGTGAGTGACAGGGTCAGATACTGAATCCATCTGCTGTCCTTCGTGCAGAAGCGTGGCATTGTGAGAGCTCTCATTCGAATACACTGCTGATCGAATCCTGTTAGGGGAACCGAAAATCATATCTTCCTGCTGAGGATGGTCGTCACCGTCGAGATCTTTTTCTTGTGTTGACATCGTCCTGCAGGTATCAGATGGACGATCGACGTTTCTTCCGTCGCTTTGGAGCCCGTTGTTTTCGGACACGAGTGTCGGTATCCGCCAAAGACTGGGGGGGTTGCCATCAGGGACAAAAACGTCGGTTCTCACCACCAAATCCACTGTGGTCAACCTCTTCTGCAGGGCCATTCTCTCTTCACATTGCATAGCCGATGTCAGAGGTTTCTCTGGCAGAGTAGAATGTCCATCTGTAGTTCCCTGCCACTGCGGCGGAGGCTGCTCGGTGTCGACTGAAGGCGACTCTTCTGTCGACAGTCGACGATCAGTTGGAACAGCTTGAAGGGTTCCCAAATATGTCAATAGGAGCACAGTTAAGTCGGACGATATCTTCTCCTGTCGGCAGTTGCGTGATGCTACGTTGCATACTGCTTCATCTGAGATGTCCCTCTTGCCCGCATCCCGAACAGGTCTTTGGCTGGCCCTCATAAATTACGATGACACGCCGATGTTCAAGTCGGACAGGACATGTCTAGTAAGATCGATGCTCACCTGACGCACCGCATTCAGAACGGGGTACGTGGTAAAATGTGCCCATTTTTCCGCCGTATGGCGTATCACAGTGCCATAGGGTGTCAACGCCGCGATCACCATCTCTGCCGGCAGCTCAAACGGCAGCTCGAACTCACGGACCGCCCTCTGGGCGAGACCTGCATGTTCCACTTGCACAAGCCCAATGTGTCCACGAATGTCTCAACTGAAGGTCGCTCGTCCTTTTGAGAATGATTTCACATGCCGCGTCGTCCACCAGTTTCACGTCGACCACGCTGCTCACGATGGAGAGGTGAATCCCTATTAATTCGTGGTAATCGACGTGAAAGTCATCTCGTGAAAATTGTTCAATTTCTAATGCTTTCGGTCGTGCGTACTCGCTTGCAAAACTGAACTTCAATGTCGACTTTCGCTGTGAACATGTCATGAAAGTAAACTGCACGGAGCCGGCTGGAAACCACAACATGGCGCTTGCGCTAACGCGGCAGGGACGTAAATACGATAGCTGGGCCGCTGCCTTGTCGAAGGTAGACTGTGGCGTCTCAGCTACCCAGGCATGAGTTATGACCCCTTCTCACACCTTTACTTCCGCCAGTACCTCGTCTCCTATCTTCCAAACTCCACAGAGGTTCTCGTGCGAAACTTGCAGAACTAGCACTCCTGGAAGAAAGGACTCTTGCACAGAAAATGCGAGGTATGCACTCTTAAAAATATTTGACCACTTCCTTTGTGAATTAAAGGCCATGGCAGATAATGTAAGTTTTAAAGAAAAATTGAAATAATTTGTACTTGTCAACTCCTTATACCCCATGCATGAAGTTCTGAGTAAATAGTATACATGTGGTTGGGTTACTTTTAACTAATTTGCTGTAGATTAAGATTAAAACGAAAAAATTCACTTGTTTAAATAGACAGCATGTAGTAAAGTTCACGCAGAGAAAATTTATCTCATTTGTGAACCTACTGACACGTTCTACAACATGGAAAGCTGTTGTGAAAGTGATCTACGGAACATTACAAAAAACCATTATGTTGCCACCGTCGTAAGGGAGCGTAGTCTATATTGTAGCGGCTCCTAATTTTTACCACTGCTGTCAAATTCATACCTCTTGTACTAATCGACATTTAGTGAGGTCAGTGTGAGCTACGTGCTGCTTGGAGCTATATTATTATCTATGAACTCTATGTGTTAAGGAACAAATCGTCGGAGGACAGCGTCGATTTTGTTGTAGTTTTCGTCTATCTTTTTGTGTACGTGGCGAAGAGAATGACTTTTCTAAGGTAAGAGGCAACTTAATGTTTTATTTAAGATGAATATGCATGAGATAGTCTTAGCTTTCACACAGTCATGAATCTCTATTCGTTGTTTTTCGATTGCAGGAAATTGACAAAGAGAAAATGGCGACGTACAATTTGAGAAAATTGCTCGTATAGTGAGCTCTAAAAATAGCGTTATTAGTGCAATATAATTTTTAGAAATGATGCGGTGAGCTTTTTAGTATGTTCTTTATCCTAAGTTATTCATTACATAATTATTGTGTATTACTGTGTGGAAACAGAAAAGCAACATGGAAAGTGGAGCACAGATAAATTGCATTTAGCTGTAACAGCATATTCAGAGTAGTTTCAGGGGTAAGACAAGGCTGCAACCTGTCTCCACTGTTGTTCATGTTATTTATGGATCATATGTTGAAAACAATAGACTGGCTGGGTGGGATTAAGATATGTGAACACAAAATAAGCAGTCTTGCATATGCGGATGACTTAGTTGTGATGGCAGATTCGATTGAAAGTTTGCAAAGTAATATTTCAGAGCTAGATCAGAAATGTAAGGACTATGGTATGAAGATTAGCATCTCAAAAACGAAAGTAATGTCAGTGGGAAAGAAATATAAACGGATTGAGTGCCAAATAGAAGGAACAAAGTTAGAACAGGTGGACGGTTTCAAGTACCTAGGACGCATATTCTCACAGAATGGTAACATAGTGAAAGAACTGGAAGCGAGGTGTAGCAAAGCTAATGCAGTGAGCGCTCAGCTACGATCTACTCTCTTCTGCAAGAAGGAAGTCAGTACCAAGACTAAGTTATCTGTGCACCGTTCAATCTTTCGACCAACTTTGTTGTATGGGAGCGAAAGTTGGATGGATTCAGGTTACCTTACCAATAAGGTTGAGGTTACGGATATGAAAGTATCTAGGATGATTGCAGGTACTAGTAGATGGGAACAATGGCAGGAGGGTGTCCACAATGAGGAAATCAAAGAAAAACTGGGAATGAACTCTATAGATGTAGCAGTCAGGGCGAACAGGCTTAGATGGTGGTGTCATGTTACACGCATGGGAGAAGCAAGGTTACCCAAGACACTCATGGGTTCAGCAGTAGGAGGAGTCGGGGCAGAGCAAGGAGAAGGTACCTGGATTCGGTTAAGAATGATTTTGAAGTAAAAGGTTTAACATCAAAAGAGGCACCAATGTTCGCACTGAATAGGGGATCATGGAGGAATTTTATAAGGGGGCTATGCTCCAGACTGAACGCTGAAAGGCATAATCAGTCTTAAATGATGATGGTGATGATGATGATGATGATGAGCATATCTAAATCAGGATCATGGGTTCAGTGAATGTGCTCGCGTGTAAAATGTTCCTAAGCCAACACCTAAGAGTCATCTGAGAATAAAATCGAAAATGCAAACTTGGCTGTAAAAATTTTTGTCGCAGGAAACTGTTCTACAACGAAGCTGAAAACGAATTGCAAGAGCATATTCTTATATTAGAAGATATGATGTCTGGTTTAAGTATCCGGAACATAAGAAAATTTGCGTTCGACATTGCAGAACGAAACGGGTTGTCCCATAATTTCAGTGTAGAGGAAGCAATGGCGGGCAAAAGTAGGTTGAGAGTGTATATCCAAGAAATATCAAAGAAACTGATGAAAGCTCCAAACAATACTTTGAAGCGCTAACCAACGAGCCTGTGCGTTGAGAAGCAGTGCTACGTGCTATTCATGAGTGGAAGAGCTGAGAGATAGTTTGAAAGTTGTTGTATGAATACTCTGCCAAACCTTTAAGTGGGAATTACAGCGTAGTCCTGTAGATATAGATGTTTGTTTCGACAGTGAGTCGGTTGCACCTGGCCATTATTGCGTATCCACCCCTCCAGACGCCGATAAACGGCCGTGGACAACCTTGGCGTGCAACATCCCTCTGCTTATAAGTGATTCTGGAGACATTCTCCAAGTAGTATAAGTAGATTAAATGGATCAATAAGCTGAAGCCCATAAATTACGCTCTCTAGCGCCAACAATTATCACTGTTGCAAGGGAACAGATTTTGGTGTTATCATTAAAACGACGCAAAATAATAATAATATAAAATTTTTACATAAAAGTCTTCAGTTTTGACAGCATTTTTCTACGGCACTAATTTTTCTCCGTGTTCCGATTTATGTAGTTAGTTTGTTTCCTTCATGTTCCAGTTGCTTTTAGACAGTGCGAGGTTCACGATTCTATTCGAGCTTATCGTCTTTCTAAAATGCATTTTACCCAATATCAAACGCGCCGTTTCCGGATTTGGGAGAGCAGTTAAACTGTATAGGTAGTCTTAAAAGGAGGCTATAATATGTACACAAAGAAAATTAAAAATGTGGAATGTAGTCGAATTGCTTGTGGTGTTTCTGAGGGAATTAGATTAGGAAATGAGAAACTAAAAGTAGTAGTCAATTAGGCAGGGACGTAACTAAAGCTTGCAGAAGTAAAGGGCATGTAAATAAGAAGGAAAAAAGTACCCAAAAAAGTGGAATATCTTAACATCTAATGTAAATTTAAATGTTAGGAAGTCTTTTCTGAAGATATTTGTTTGGAGTGTAGCCTTATACGTGAGGGAAACATGGACGATATACAGTACAGATAAAAACAGAAGCATTTGCAATGTTGTGCTACAGAAGCAAACTGATATCATAACTTGATGAAAAGAAGTGACAGATTTATAGGACGGATCCTGACGCATCAACGAATAAATGATTTGGGAATGAAGGGATGTGCAGGGCGTAACAGTTGTAAAGAGAGACCAAAAAACAAACAAACAAACACCGTCGGAACAGGCCTTGAAGGCGCAACGGTACCGACCGGCCGCCGGGTAATCCTCCGTCCCTAGGCGTCACCGATGCGGATACGGAGGGGTATGTGGTCAGCACTCCGCTCTACCGAGAGAGAGAGAGAGAGAGATCAAGATTTCACGATAGTCAGCAGGTTCAAGTGGTTGTAGATCGCGGTAATTATGGAGATATGAACAGACCTGCACAACGTGGAGAGCTGCATCAAACTAGTCTTCAGAGTAGAGACTGCAACAAAAACATTAGTTTCTTACGTATGCCCTAATAAATATGATTTGATAATTGCTTCTCTGAACCATCTATGTGCAGCAAGAATCGAAACGAGGACAGAATAACATGTTTGCAACCAATGGCATTGCCATTTTCCTTACTTTCATTGTAACAGAATGTTATAGTAGCATATTAATCGTTCGGATGATAAGAATATCAGATGAATAATCAGCAAGGAAAACTGTTCTTACTGAGAGACTCCATTGTATCAGATACATGAAAGAGATTTTCCCTCTGACCCTATGACAAAGTGAGTGAAAGTTGTGTTGTTCCACCCATATTTGAGCGACCTTCATCATACTCTAACACGCGGTCTTCCTTTTAACAAGCACTATTTTGCTGTTTAGTCTGCAGGGTAACCATTTTATAGATCGGGCTATGACAACCACCCACAGCTGTGTATCGTGCTGAAGCAATGTTTCCGCGAACTCGGTGGAATCGTTTATATCTGGTCGCTACTACGCCCTGCTACTATGATAGTGTTGCGTTTGGACAGCCATCTCCCTCCCCGTGACGTGCGTAACAATTGAATTAGAAGTTGCTTGTCAGGAGCTGTGTCAAAAGCCTTCTGGAAATACAAGAATATGGAATTAATTTAAGATCCCCTGTCATTAGCACTCATTACTTCATGTGGTTAAAGAGCTAGCTGTGTTTCACAAGAACGTTATTTACAGAATTCGTGCTGAATATGTGTCAACAGATCGTCTTCTTCGAGGTGATGTTCGAACACAGTATGTGTTCCAAAATTCCACTGCGAATCGGTGTCAATGGTATGGGTCCGTAATTCAACGCATTACTCCTGTTTCCTTTGACCTCTCTAACCTTTCATTCTGTAGGTATGGATCTTCCGCTGACCGAGCGATAGTGCATGATGGATAAGCATACTCTGAAAGGAACCTAACAGATATACAATCTGGACCAGAAGACTTGCCTTTACATGTTAAGCGATTTGAGTTGTTTCGCTGCACCGATGCTATCTACTTCTAAGCTACTCATGTTGGCAGCTGTTCTTAATTCGAATTCCGGAATATTTACTTCATCTTCTTTGGTGCAGGAATTTCGTAATACCGTTTTGAAAACTCTGCTTTAGTGGCACTGTCGTCGGTAACATTATCATCGCTAACGCGAGGTGAGGGTATTGATTGTGTCTGGTCCTGGTGTACTTCACATGCTACCAGAATTACTTTCGATTTTATGCCAGATCTTGAGACAGAGTTTCGGTGTGAAAACTATTAAAAGCATCTCATATTGAATCCTCACTAGAACTCGAGCTTGAGTGAAACATCGCCAGTCTTGGACATTTTGTACTCTTTTTCAATTTGGTATGTTCTTTTCGTTCCTTCTGCATCAGTGTTCTGACCTGTTTTGCGTACCATGGGGGATCAGTGCCATCTCGTATTAATTTATTTGGTATAAATCTCTCAATTGCCGCTGATACTATTCCTTCGAATTTAATCCATTCAATACCGGGGGGAGGGGGGAGGGGGGTACTTAATGTCCTCCTTTGAAAATGTTGTAATGTAGTCAGTTACATTACATTTTTAGATTTTGATACATTTTTAAAATACATTTATTGAATAAATTTTTAAAATTTTTCATTTAAGCTTAACCCAAAAAGTAAGTCTTAATAGTAGATGTCGCTTTCCACAAAGAAAGTCATATACAGTACTTTCAGATTCAGGACCTTACTTACACATCAGTATCTCCTTGGTGTTCATAAATTGCCCCCAGTTTGGTAGTACACGTTACTGTAAATGCGTTGACATTTCTGACAGCCCTAAAAGATATTTCCAGGTTCTGGAGCCTACTTACACATCAGTACCTCTTTGGAAAGCACGTTGTTAATATAACTCAACAACAATTAAAGAAATTTGTTTTTTAGGGTGGGCGTATAGTATGTCCTCCCCCCCCCCCCCCCCCCCACTTTTGTAATTCGCGTAATGGAAAATGCGTTTGTTTTGGTGTATTTTGATGTTACGGTACTGAGTCTCTCTACAGTGACCTTATCCCTGTATCCATCATGATACTCCCTATTTACTTACGATAATTTGTTGCTAATACACTATTTGACCAAAAGTATCCGGACACCACAAAAAACATACGTTTTTCATATTAGGTGCATTGTGCTGCCACCTAATGCCAGGTACTCCATATCAGCGACTTCAGTAGTCATTAGACATCCTGAGAGAGCGGAATGGGGAGCTCAGCGGAACTCACGGACTTCGAACGTGGTCAGGTGATTGGGTGTCACATGTGTCACACGTCTGTAACGCGAGATTTTCACACTCCTAAACATCCCTAGGTCCACTGTTACCGATGAAATAATGAAGTGAAAACGTGAAGGGACAAGCACAGCAGAAAAGCGTACAGGCCGATCTCGACTGTTGACTGACAAAGACCGCCGGCAGTTGAAGAGGGTCGTGATGTGTAATAGGCAGACATCTATCCAGACCATCACATAGGAATTCCAAACTGCATCAGGATCCACTGCAAATAGTATGACAGTTAGGCGGGAGGTGAGAAAACGGATATCATGGTCGAGCGGCTGCTCATAAGCCACACACCACGCCAATAAATGCCAAACGACGCCTCGCTTGGTGTAAGGAGCGTAAGCATTGGACGACTGAACAGTGGAAAAACGTTGTTAGAAGTGACGAATCGCGGTACACAATGTGGCGATCCGAAGGCAGGGAATGGGTATAGCGAATGCCCTGTGAACGTCATCTGCCAACGTGTGTAGTGCCAACAGTAAAATTCGCAGGCGGTGGTGTTATGGTGTGGTCGTGTTTTTCATCGAGGGGGTTTGCAACTCTAGTTGTTTTGTGTA
The DNA here is from genome assembly GCF_021461385.2 of Schistocerca piceifrons. Lineage (NCBI taxonomy): Eukaryota > Metazoa > Arthropoda > Insecta > Orthoptera > Acrididae > Schistocerca > Schistocerca piceifrons. Next base: position 15,918,677 of record NC_060149.1, read on the forward strand.
GAACTGTCACAGCACAGGCATACATTGATGTTTTAAGCAACTTCTTACTTCCCACTGTTGAAGAGCAATTCGGGGATGGCGACTGTATCCTTCAAAACGATCGAGCACCTGTTCATAATTCACGGCCTGTGGCGGAGTGGCTCGCGACAATTACATCCCTGTAATGGACTGGCCTGCAAAGAGCCCTGACCTGAATCCTATAGAACACCTTCGGGATGTTTTGGAACGCCGACTTCGTGCCAGGCCTCACCGACCGACATCGATACGTCTCCTCAGTGCAGCACTCCGTGAAGAATGGGCTGCAATTCCCTAAGAAACCTTCCAGCACCTGATTGAACGTATGCCTGCGAGAGTGGAAGCTGTCATCAACGGTAAGGATGGGTCAACACCATATTGAATTCCAGCATTACCGATGGAGGGAGCCACGAACTTGTAAGTCATTTTCAGCCAGGTGTCCGGATACTTTTGATCACATAATGTAGGTCAGGTATGTTTTTCAACCATTTATGCTTCGAGTGGGCTCGTGAAGAAATTGGACAAAATAATATTCGGAGATTGCATTTAATACGATTTCAGGCGATGTTTTATGCCTGGCACTCAAATTTTCTTTGAACTGTTCAGCAACTGTATCATCTAAGTCGGAGACGGGGGCGGTAAAATAAACCAATCATTAACTTATTCCGGTTTCCAACCCATATTAACTCACAAGAGTTACCTATTTCATTATCGCTACAAGATATATTACGGCTAACAGCAACAAAAACTTCACTACAGACTGCATTTAATCCGTCCTTTCTGAACACCGATAGGTCCTTTGTAAGAATTTCGACAGAACTTATCTCCTCCTTTAGCCAGACGATTTACAACTACAATCCTTTGTCTTGATGTGTTACCTCTGATGCGACAGTATCGTGGTGCCATTTTTCAATACGACAATGCTCGTCCACAGATGGCGCATATGTCTATGAACTGCCTGCTTGATAATGAGGTACTCACGTGGTCAGCTAGATCCCAAAATCTGTACCAGAGAGAACATGTGTGGAGCAAGTTTGGTATGTCAACTCCCGTCCCAGTGCGAATATCGAGCATATCAAGGACCAATTACAACAGTTATGGATCAGCCTACCTCAGAAGAGGATACAATGGGTTCCACATCTACACCTAAACTCTGAGAACCTCTGTGAAGTGCATGGCAAAGGGTACGTCCGGTGTATCAGTTATTTTGGTTTTTCCCCTTAAAAAAAAAAAAAAGAAAATGGTTCAAATGTCTCTGAGCACTATGGGACTAAACTTCTGAGGTCATCAGTCCCCTAGAACTTGGAACTACTTCAACCTAACTAACCTAAGGACATCACACACATCCATGCCCGAGGCAGGATTCGAACCTGCGACCGTAGTGGTCGCGCGGTTCCAGACTGTAGCGCCTAGAAACGCTCGGCCACCCCGGCCGACTTTCCCCCTTCCATTCATATATGGTGTGCAGGAAGAATGATTGTTAAAATGGCTCTGTTCATACTGTAATTAATGTAATATTGTCCTCATGATCACTATGGGAGCGATATGTAGGGGATTGTACTATATGTTCTAAGATTCTGCAAGAAATGGATGTCAAGGACACTGGACGGTAATTTTGTGGATCACTTTAGCTGCCCTTCATGTAGACCTGCGTGACCTGTGCTTTTTTCCAGCTACTGGGCACGGTTTTTTGTTCGAGGTATCTACAATAGGTTATAGTTAACAGAGAGGCTAACTCGAGCAGAAATCGGATGTAGAACTTGATACGGATTCCATCGGGCCCTGGGCCTTTGTGCAATTTTAACGATTTCAGCTGTTTCTCAACTCCACTGACGCTAATATCCATATCACTCATCTTTTCAGTGGGACGAGTATTAAACAGTGGTAATACTGCTGAGCTTTCCTTTGTAAAGGGACTTTGAAAACCGAGTTAAGCATTTCTATTTTTGCTTTGCTACTTTCAGTTTCAGTTCCAGCCTCGTCCATGAGAGACTACATAAACTTTGGTGTCACTAAACAGCCTTCACATACAGCCATAATTCTTTGGGTTTTGTGAAATATTCTGCTACGGTATTCACTGAACGCTCCACACATTGCTCTCTTGACTGCCAAACGTGTATCATTCAGCATCTCTCTATCGATAGCCTTTGCTTTGTTTTATATCTATAATACAGTAGCCTGTGTTCCTTTAGAAGTTTCTTTACAGTGGCTCTATACGATGGAGGATCTCCCCTGTCATGAAATGTTCTCCTGGGTACATACCTATCTAATGCATGGTCCACTATTCTTTTAAACTTGAGTCATAGTTCCCCTTCGTGCTTCTGTCTTAAGCTAAAATCTGAAGTTCCCCACTGAGAAATGATACTACCATTTCTCTCTATAGTTTGCTGAACGTGTAAATTTTTCTGCTTTGTTTTAGTTGCCCTTTGTGCTTTGGTATTCATTTTTGCTGTAACTGCCTCATGGTCACTGATACCAGTTTCGATGTGGACTTCATCAAAGAGGTCAGGTCTGTTCGTTGGTGTTAGATCTAATATATTTCTATCGTGAGTGAGGTTCTGAACTATCTGTTGTAGGTAGTTTTCAGAGAAGGCATATAGTGACGTTCCACAGAGTGACTTGTAACGTCCACCACTAACAAAACTATAGTTATCCAATTTGATTGTTGGATGATTAACGTCTCCTACAATGATTACAGAATGATTAGGAAACTTATGTACAATAGAACTCAGGTTTTCTCTAAAGTTTTTGATTACATCGCGAGGTGAGTATGGTGTCGGTAGAAAGACGTTGTTATAATTTTATGCAGACCATTGATACTGAGTCTTGACCAAACAAAAATATGCAGCTTCAATTTCTGGCTCACTGGAATTGAGTTTCTTGTCTACACCACCTCCATTACCCATTTTCCTATCCTTTCGGTATACTCTTAAATGTTCCCCAAAGATCTCACTACTTCTGGCATTTTGTTGCGAATGCTTAGGCAGTTAACCACCTGGATTTTAATACTATCACTCGTGGGAGTCATTTCTTTGGATCTTACACTGATACTTCTGGGTTTCCTAAAGCAATAGTTATCGGGACTGGATGGATTGTCGCCTAATCGAAAAAGCTACTTGGGTGCCTCCCTCTGACGTGTAGTGCACACCTGACGCATTTAAGCGGACCCTACAACTCTCAGACCTAGTCTAGAAAATCAGGAATAAAATATGGCTTCCTTTACCTTGATTCATTTATCTTCGAACAATGGTAAAAATATTCAACTGTATCACACTCATTCCTCTGATAGTATTGACAAATTATGAAATTCATGCACTCCAAAAACGCCGTGGATAAATGAGCATTCCTGTTCCAACGAAATATTTCCTTCAATAATTCAACTTCTTATTTCTAGGTCACAACTCTTTTATTACGTGTTAATTCGACCGAATCTGCCCCAATACAGCTCTCTCGTGCTCTGTACGAACTTGCATTGTCGACGCAACACAAAAATGTCATGCCCGCCGGAAGAAGCAGGAAACTACGGAAGGCTCTTAGATACTCAGGCTCACCAGCTAGCAACCCTGCTCCGTAGCTCTCTGACAAGGATGTTGGTCACAGTATCCTTACATAGTTTGATATTCAAATTACGAATGTAATGATTAAATTTTTATTTGCTTTGTTTTCGTCTTCTTAAGTGTACTGTTCAAATGGCTCTGAGGTCATCAGTCCCCAGAACTTAGAACTACTTAAACCTGACTAACCTAAGGACATCACACACATCCATGCCCGAGGCAGGATTCGAACCTGCGACCGTAGCAGCAGCGCGGTTCCGGACTGAAGCGCCTAGAGCCGCTTGGTCACAGCGGCCGACGTAAGTGTATTGTCTGTGAACATATTGGTTAGAGGTGATACGGTTCTGTTCGCCATCTTTGTAGCTGTACACACGTGTGTGTGTGTGTGTGTGTGTGTGTGTGTGTGTGTGTGTGTGTGTGTGTGTGTGTGTGTACTCTAGTTCAAAAAAGGATTTGACTGAAAGCTCGCGAAGTTTCCTGTCTTCTTCGTGTGACTGTCGATGACTCAATACCTACTCATCGGTGAGTTGCTACCTTTGCTCCCGAGTTTTCCATGCAAATGTGATTTTTTTTTAGCCCTAACTTCTCTGTTTTCAAAAACTTGTAATTTTACTAAAACATCTTGTTAGTTAATGAAATATTTCAATCAGGCTGTTTGAGTTTCCAGAAAATTCACTCTTCCCAATCGAATCAGTGCATGCATCCAAGCCTGGAGGGTGCAACGTCATAACTGGTAAGTGAGCTCATACTTCCAAAATCATTTAAATTTGACTCGATTTTGTAATCACCGCAGTATCACCAAATTATGTTTCAAGCCATCAAATTTCATTCGTTTCCTCCTCCTCTTCTAGGTGCTTAAATTTTTTTTGTCAAGCAGTTTATTTAAGATGGACGATAAACATTCGTTCTAAGTGCGACCAGAGGTCGGGTGCCATCCTCTTGGTTTCAGGTGATGTTATGCCACTGGGCACTGCAAGAGGGGAATCAAAATATCCCCCAGCCCGTAATATCTCTATCGATGGCGGCACCATGTTTGTGTTCGCTCGATTTCAATAACAGAAGTAACACCGTTTGATCTACTTTCACTGGCACTCTTGCAACACACAGCGCCTTCTACGACCTTAGGTGAACGCGGCAAAGGAAGTTCTTAGGACCACCTACGACTGTCAGCAAGGAGAAAACAGCTTTTAAACCTTATGGGCCTATAATGTCTTCCCTGCTGTCCCTGCAGTTACCTAAGAGGAGTGTACATGAAAGTGATCATATCATGTATGATAAGTCAATAAAATTTCATCGTAAATTACGATCATTAAAGAATATCCACTCCCTTCTCCTCCACTTCATACATCCAATCATGTGACGAATGTTATCTACGTCTCTTTTAAACAACTATAAGGATGATTGTGAAGACAGTATATAAAAGTTAAAAGCTGCATTGCTCCACTGGTATTACTCACCCGTACGAAGGCCAATTGCAATTTTACGACATGAAGCAGTGTACAACACATAAGATTTTTATGGAATTTGGCTGTAGCCACGAATTTCGACGAAATGTTCTTTAACTTAGAAATGTAATATAGAAAACGACAGAACATTGGAGGAAAGGTGACACTGGAAGAATAAGCGTTTTTTAAGATTTAAAGAAAATTTTTAATTCGATGAAGTATAAATACATTTTCTTACTTAATTCTGTTGATTGGAAGTTCCGTGCAGTTGTTCAGGGCAGCACTACATGGAAGATGGCTATGCATTTCGCATCTGATGAGAGTTAACTGTTCGAAACAAACTTAGCACAACAAGAAAAAAGGAAGATTTGTATTTAATGATGAGGATATTAGAGACGAGTACATGGTCGTCCTGAAGGACGGGGAAGGAAATCGGTCGTGTCCTTTCGAAAGAAACCACCCCTGTATTTGCCTTGCAACTTAGAGAAACCACGGAAAACCTAATGGCCGGACGACAATCTGAATCGAGATCGTCTTCTATACTATACAGTGTCCTACCACCGCTCCACCTCGAATGAAGTCGAAAATTGATGGGGCCTCTGTGTTCACGTAAAGTAGTGAGGGTCGGGCACCGCGTAGATCTCATACTCACTCCTTTTCAAGCTTCTTCCGAGTTGTAGAAGAACCTTATTATGGAAATATTTCCTTCATCTACATGTACTGCATATACACACTCCACAAGCCACCGTACAGTGCGTGGCGGAGGGTACTCTGTACCACTACTAGCCATTTCCTTTCTTGTTCCAGTCGCAAACAGTGGAGGGAAAAACGACTGTCTAAATGCCTACGTATGAGCCCTAATTTCTCAAAACTTATCTTCACTGTCTTTTCGCAAAATGTATGTTGGAGGCAGTAGACTCGTTCTGCAGTCAGCTTCAACGCTGGTTCTCTAAATTTTCTAGGTAATGTTGCTCGAAAAGAACGTCGCTTTCCCTGCAGGTATTCCCATTTGAGTTCCTGAAGCATCTCTGTTATACTTTCTTGTTGCTCTAACCTACCGGTAACAAATCTAGCTGCCTAGCTCTGAACTGCTTCGATGTCTTCCTTTAATCCGACCTGGTGCGGATCCTAGACACTCGAGCAGTACTCTTAGAATAGGAGGCGCCAGCGTCACATATGCGGTATCCTTCACAGATGAACCACAGTTCCTCAAAATTTTCCCTACAAACCTAAGTCGAGCATTCGCCTTCCATACCACAATGTCTATTTCATATCGTTTTTGCAACGTTACGCCCAGCTATTTAAACGCCGCGACTGTGTCAAGAAGTAAATTACTAACGCTGTATTCTAATATCACGAGTTTGTATTTCCTACTCATCTGCAGTAACTTACACTTTTCTACATTTAGAGCTAGTGCCATTAATCACACCAACTAGAAATTTGGTCTAAGTTATCTTGTATGCTCCCACAGCCACTTACCGTTCACCGCAGTATCATCAGCAAACATTTCGCAGATTGGTGCCAGAGCATTTACGTATATAAAAAATAATAGTGATCCTGTCGCACTTCCCTGGGGTTCTCGTGCCGACATCCGAGTATCTGATGAACGCTTGCCGTCGAGGACAACCTACTGGATTCTGTTACTGAAAACGTGTTCAAGCCACACACATACCTGCTCGTAAGTTCGTTAACAGTCTGCAATGGGCACCGTGGCAAATGTTTTCCGGATGTCCAGAAATATGGAATCTACCTGTTGTCCTCCATCCATAGTTCGCAGAATATCATGTGAGATAAAGGCAAGCTAAGTTTCACGTGAACGATGCTTTCTAAAGCCGTGCTGATTTGTAGACAGAAGCTTTTCGGTCCCAAGGAAATTTATTATGTTCAAACTCAGAATATGTTCAAAAATTCTGCAGCAAACCGGTGTTAAAGATATTGATCTGTAATTTAGCGCGTCCGTTCTTTTACCCTTCTTATATGCAGGAGGTACCTGTGCTTTTCTTCAGTCGTTTGTGACTGCAATAGACGAGAGATTCACGATAAATCCGAGCTAAATAAGAGGCTACGTGTATAGTCCGCGAGCCACTCTATGGTGCGTGACGGAGGATTTTTGTGTAGCACTGCCACTTCCCTCTTTCCTGTCCCAGTCACGAATGGTCAGCGGGAAGAACGATTGTTGGTAAGCCTCCGTGGGAGGTCGAATCTCTCTAATTTGACATCATGGGCTTTCCGCGAGATATACGTAGGAGGGAGCAATATATTGATTGTATCTTCTACGATCGTACATTGTCGACATTTTGACTGCAAAACACACCGTGATGCAGAACGCCACTCTTGAAACGTCGGCCACTGGAGTTGGCCGAGCCTCTCCATGACGCTTTCCCGCTTACTAAATGAACCTGTAAAGAAATGCGCAGCTCTTCTTTGAATCTTCTATTTCCTCCATTTCTGAGGTGCCTTGCCACGGTTCGCGCGGCTGCTCCCGTCGGAGGTTCGAGCCCTCCCTCGGGCATGGGTGTGTGTGTGTGTGTGTGTGTGTGTGTGTGTGTGTGTGTGTGTGTGTTGCCCTTAGCATAAGTTATTTTAAGTTGGATTAAGTAGTGTGTAAGCCTAGGAACCGATGACCTCAGCAGTTTGGTCCCATAGGAACTTACCACAATTATCCAAATTTCTTCTGTCAGTCCTGTATGGTACGGATCCCAGACCGATGAGCAGTATACGAGTATTGCTTGGTGAATTCTTCCGCCTATTTATGCGTAATACTTGTTTATGCTGAGGGTCAACTATCACTCCGTGCACTAAGCTACTTCCTACAATTTTCTAGGGTTGCGCCTCCTATGTATACAACAGCATCCAACTTCCCATGTTATTCACTTGGTCATTTACACATATTGTGAAAAATAATGGCTCTACAACACTCCCTTGGGATAGGCCGAAATTGCTTTTGCGTCTGAAGATTTCTGCCCATTAAGAATGGCGTACTGTCCAGTTCGCTAGGAACTCTTCAATCCTGTCACACAGTTTATCTCAATTTCTTCATTAGATGCCAGTGCGGAATGGTATCGAACGCCTGTTGGAAGTCAAAGAACCGGCATCAACCTGGGCGCCCGTATGTATTGCTTTCTGGATCTGTCGGACGAACAGAGTGTTTTCTATTTGCCAGACTTAAACAGAGGACATAAACACAGAGACAAGGACTTATTTCCGATATTACTGTTACATGAACTGCCGAAATTACTGTGTACAAATGTTGTTGTTTTCACTTACACGAGGTCAGCGAAAAGTGCTTTCCTGATACTGCACAATGTTTATTAATTCTGTGTGTCCAAGGATGTATATCAAGCCATAATATAATAAATACTTTTTTTCGCATTTGACATGTGTATCGAGTGAAGTCATGAGGGATGGAAAAGACCCGACGTGGTTCATCTGTCGTGGGAAGACGTTGCAAAATGAGCTTCACTACAGACTTGAACTACGTTGTAACATTCTGAAAAAGAAATGAAGCCAAAATAAGATTAAAGAGAGCAGTCTGGGAAGCATCCAGTGCGTTCGAAAAGACAGCTTTATTTACCGTTCTGACGAAAAATCCTACAATGCTTTCATAAAGGTTGTAATCAGTACCAAATTCACCTCTACGGTCACACAGTGATCATACTAGAATCGATAAGGAAGATAATGTTGCGTCTTCCGAAATTTTCTCACTTCCGGTTACCCTTCCAGTAAGTGAATCAGTATCGAAACTACAGATATTAAGACCACGGAATAAAAAAATCAACTACAGTTGCTCAACACAGGAGACTCGACTGTGTCTCTTTACGATTATATATGTAGGCTAATTTAAATTAGTTGTCATCAAACGTTAAAGGTGTGATGTGGCGACGCGAAGTCAAATAGTGTCTGCAGTGAGCCGCCACAAGCGTACTGCTCTCCATGGCGATAGATAATCGTTTTAAAGTCTGTGTCTCGTACAAATATCACATAAAAAATCTCAAATTTACGTACGGTATTTATACATGTACTGTCAATCCACATGTCACAAATATGTTATTAATTTTCATTGAGACCGAAGTTACGTTACTTTTTTTAAACGGATGAAATTTTTCGACACGGGAAAGAGTTTCTAAATTATAATGTCATAGCTCAGAAACGACTCAGTTTAACTCCCGAAGTGAATGGAGGGGTATTATAATAATGAGTTTTAAGTTTATAAGTTGAACTTGTGTATCTGTCTGTGGCATCGTTGTTCCCAACCGAAACGTCTGATTTTAATGCAGTTTTTTAATTTGCAAGCTGGTTTAATCGGGATGGTTCTTAGCTATGTTCCATGAAAGTTTGTTCAGCCATTTAAATTTGATCAGCTAAATTAAGTAAAAATGTTCTTCGCCAGTGCGCTCTCTTATTATACGCTACGTAATACGTAAGAGCTTCATCAAGCTACGTAGTACCAGATTTTAGAGCTCAGAAAGATCTAAATAAAAGTCGGCGAGAATATATGTTTATCTTTTATGGTTGACCAACAATAGTGATTTTTGTCTTTTGAAGTCACCCGTTTCAGCCCCTACAAAACAGAAGAAGGGTGATTGTGACTCGACTGTGAAAGATAAACATATTCTTTATAAGACTTTTGAGGTTCACAACTCAGAACTAAATCAAATGATTTTGCCGTAATAGTTCAGGCAGCCTACTGCAAGAGAGCAGAATGGCAGCCCACTTTCTTCCGACTTGATTTAGTATTACCGGCACTTCTTATTGCTTATGTTAGGCTACATGTATACTAAAACATAGCCATTGAATATATGTGTGAACTAAAAAAATAAACATGTAAATAGCAGAAGTGAAGAAGATGTCGCGTCACAATTTCGTGTTTCGTCCCGGAAAGTATTTGTGTGAATGTGGGGATAAAGTGTCGATCGTACTAGTAAAATATAAAGTTTAAAAAGCATGAAATCAGATTTAAACTAAAAATGTAAAAAATACTGACACAAAAAAACCTCTAAAAATAAAAAAATAAAATGTATTGCTCTTTTATGTTTAATGTAAGCAATAACAATATGATGCAAGCGTAGTCGCGTCGGGGAACCACTAAGTAAATAAAATAAAATCAGAATACATCTAAAATGACGAAGTACGAGATTTAAATACAAATAAGCTACGTAGGCAACGTAGGTAAATATCAAACCGACAATATCTAAGCGTTGTGTTTAAGTCTTAATTAATTTACTCCGAAAAATTCGCAATCTACATCTACATCTACATCCGTACTCCGCAAGCCACCTGACGGTGTGTGGCGGAGGGTACCTTGAGTACCTCTATGGGTTCTCCCTTCTATGCCAGTCTCGTATTGTTCGGGGAAAGAAGGATTGTCGGTATGCCTCTGTGTGGGCTCTCATCTCTCTGATTTTATCCTCATGGTCTCTTCGCGAGATATACGTAGGAGGGAGCAATATACTGCTTGACTCCTCGGTGAAGGTTTGTTCTCGAAACTTCAACAAAAGCCCGTACCGAGCTACTGAGCGTCTCTCCTGCAGTCTTCCACTGGAGTTTATCTATCATCTCCGTAACGCTTTCGCGATTACTAAATGATCCTGTAACGAAGCGCGCTGCTCTCCGTTGGATCTTCTCTATCTCTTCTATCAACCCTATCTGGTACGGATCCCACACCGGTGAGCAGTATTCAATCAGTGGGCGAACAAGCGTACTGTAACCTACTTTCTTTGTTTTCGGATTGCATTTCCTTAGGATTCTTCCAATGAATCTCAGTCTGGCATCTGCTTTACCGACGATCAACTTTATATGATCATTCCATTTTAAATCACTCCTAATGCGTCCTCCCAGATAATTTATGGAATTAACTGCTTCCAGTTGCTGACCTGCTATATTGTAGCTAAATGATAAGGGATATTTCTTTCTATGTATTCGCAGCACATTACACTTGTCTACATTGAGATTCAATTGCCATTCCATGCACCATGCGTCAATTCGTTGCAGATCCTCCTGCATTTCAGTACAATTTTCCATTGTTACAACCTCTCGATATACCACAGCACCATCAGCAAAAAGCCTCAGTGAACTTCCGATGTCATCTACAAGGTCATTTATGTATATTGTGAATAGCAACGGTCCTACGACACTCCCCTACGGCACACCTGAAATCACTCTTACTTGGGAAGACTTCTCTCCATTGAGAATGACATGCTGCGTTCTGTTATCTAGGAACTCTTCTTTCCAATCACACAATTGGTCTGATAGTCTATATGCTCTTACTTTGTTCATTAAACGACTGTGGGGAACTGTATCGAACGCCTTGCGGAAGTCAAGAAACACGGCATCTACCTGGGAACCCGTGTCAATATAGGTACAACCATCAACAACGCCTGCCCTCATACGACTGCTCGTTCGGGTCGTGGTTTAATGAAGCGTCAGTTAGTACCCTATCATCAAGCCAACGCAGAATATAGGCCTCATAAGAGAGGTTAATGCACGAAACTAAGTTCGTACGTAATTATGCAAAAATATGATATAAAATAAATAGGTAACTGTTCTTTAAAAAATTATTACTGGAGCGGAGGATGTGTTGTAATAATAACTCCCATCTGTGTAGTTCAGAGGAGCTTGAAGTGGGGAACCAAATGGCTTGAATCATGAAGCAGCCATTGAAACTGATCACATTGTACTCAACTGCATGTTGTACTGCTAAGTGGTCGACTTCATTCTTGACAACAATTCAGTAGTGGCCACTCATACTAGTGGACAGTTAATAAGTTGTGCGCCGGCCGCGGTGACCGAGCGGTTCTAGGCGCTTCAGTCCGGAACCGCGCTGCTGCTACGGTCGCAGGTTCGAATCCCGCCTCGGACATGGATGTGTGTGATGTTCTTAAGTTAGTTTGGTTTAAGTAGTTCTAAGTTCTAGGGGACTGATAACCTCAGATGTTAAATCCCATAGTGCTCAGAGCCAAGTTATGGCATGAAAAATCTGTTTGTGGATTAGGTTTCGGTGGTACTGCCTGTCTATGAAGGCCTTTGTAAGACCTTCAACATACTGGAAAAAGGAGGTCTCATCACTGCAGACGTGTCGTCCATGTGGAAGGGATTTTGTGGTGTGGAAGCGATGGCAGCTGTCGAAATGCTACTAAAGTTGATGGTTAGTGGGTTTAATCCCTCATGAATGTTGCCTTTCTGCTATCGAATCCTACCTTTCCCAACACCCTCCAGACTCCAAACCCACTAGCTCATTTCTTACACACCTTAACAGCTATATACCAACTCACAACAACATTTCCTTTGAAGGAAAAGTATACAAACAAATCCTCAGCACAGCTGTGGGTACTTGCATGACACCCTCCTATTCAAACCCATTTATGACTTATCTAGAACCTGGTTCAGATTTGGACTCTGGGCCAAGACACCCTATACACATTCCTTCACAACCTCAATAGCTTCTTTCCTATCTGCATCATCTGGTACTCCTCTACCCGCACCCATCCCCAACCTCTTGTCACAGGGATCATGTTCCTGTGGCAGACCAAGGTGCAAGACCTGCCCAATCCAACCAAGCAGAACTTCCCTCTCCAGTCTATCGCCTTCCTATATGCTGATCTCCACCTCTCTGATGGCTCCATCAGAACCTCTGTCCACGTTAAAACCACTAACCACCACCAGAACCCATATTTTGACAGCTGTCATCCGTTCCATACCGAAAAATGCCCCCCCTACAGTCTAGCTGCCCACTGATGTATTATCTTCAGCTGCAATAACTCCTTCGCCTAGTATACTGAAGGTCTTATGTGGGCCTTCACAGACAGGCAATACCCCACAAACCTTATGCACACGCAGGTTTCTTATGCTGTATCCCCACACATCCCGAATCCTCCCACCAAACCCAATAATCAGCTACAAATAAGCACCCCACATCATCACGCAATATCACCTTGGACTGAAACATCTGAACAATATCCTTCATCAGGGCTTTGATTATCTCTCATCACACCCTGAAATGAGGGACATCCTACCAAAGATCATTCCCACCACTCCAAAACTGGTGTTACATCACCCACCAAACGTACACAACATCCTAGGCCATCTGTATTCCACTTACATTCACAATGCCTTGCCATAGAGATCATATCCCTGTGACCACCAAGGTGAAAAACCTGCCCAATCATCCCAACCAGCACCTCCTACTCCAGTCCTGTCAGAGGCTTATCCTATCCCTTCAGAGGCCAGGCCACCTATAAAAGTAGCCACGTCACATACCAACTCTGCTGCAAACATTACACAACATTTTACATTGGTGTGATTACCAGCCAACTGTCCACCAGGATTAATGGCCACTGCTGAACTGTTGCTAAGATCAATGTTGACCAACCAGTGGCACAAAATGCAACTGTGCACAAATGCTCAATCCCAAAGGCTGCGCCGGCCAGAGTGGCCGAGCGGTTCTAGGCGCTACAGTCTGGAACCGCGAGACCACTACGGTCGTGGGTTCGAATCCTGCCTCGGGCATGGATGTGTGTGATGTCCTTAGGTTAGTTAGGTTTAAGTAGTTCTAAGTTCTAGGGGACTGATGACCTCAGCAGTTAAGTCCCATAGTGCTCAGAGCAATTTGAACCAAAGGCTGCTTCCCAACGTATGCCATCTGATTCCTTCCCTCCACGACCAGCGTCTCTTAACTATGCGGATGTTAGTCATCTTTATGACACATCTTCTGCTCTCATAATCGTCCTAGCCTCAGCCTCTGGCAAACCACTATCGCCACACCCTCCACACAACAGTTTCCCCTTCCTCTGTACCGTGACTCTTGCCTTCAGTGTGCAACATTCCCCACCAGCTCCTGTAACCTGCATCACATACCTAGCCCATATGCCTGCCACACTTCCCCCCAAATTCCTAGCTGGCAAACTGGCTACCTCCCTGCGAGTTGCCAGCCACCCACCTCAATCCCACTCCCTGCTTACCACCTCCCTCTCCTTCTATCCACCCCACCTGACACCACACAAACCCCAACCTGGTCCACTTGGCAAAATGAAGCACTGGCAGAATTAGTCCAGCTGGCACCATGTAGGTGCTTAGGTGTACATGTGTATGTGTATGTATGTGTGTGTACTCTAGCTCATAAACGGATTACTCTGAAAGCTAGCAAGTTTTTTTGTTTCTGCGACTGCAGTCTTTCTCGGCATATTCCAATGATGAGTTCCTCTCGGGTTATCAGCCGAGTGGTGGCGTCGTCTTGTCGCAACTTTTCGATGAGTTTCGTACCCATCATCTTCTGGCAAAGTGTTGGTGCTGCACTCACTCTCATCTAATACTTTCCCCTCTTCGAGGAAGTGTGTGTGGGGGAGTTTGTAGCCTTACGGCTTTTACTCCAATGTGTACTTGTGTGTATGATTATTTCTGTAGTTTTTGGGTGTCTGCATGATGTGATGAATGTTCTGTATGTGTCTGGTACTTGCCTGAGGTTGGAGAGATGATTGGTATTATGGAGGAGAGAGGAAGTTTAGGAATTGGGTACAGGAATTTTCTCTTCGACTTAGTCATCGAAGATTGTCATTGGTCGTTTGTGCTTATCGCAGGACATGTCATACCGACCATGGGAGTGGATGAGGGCGTTTCCTTATCTGGAAGAGCCTTCATAGAAGGTCCTTGCCAGATCTTGGAAACACTCTTTCAGGGTTGGGATTTCAGCAGCTGCAGATCATCGGTGGAGAATCCGAGGGGTAGATGCAGTGCCCTCCCGAGGGCACGGCTCTGCAGCCTTTAGGGTTTGCCCAGGTGATGCTTCGCTGCATATCCGCAGACAGGGCATGCATACTCCATTACGGGCCATATGAGGGCCAGATAAATGTTCACTCCTACAGAGCAGGGAAGGGAGCTGGATGTGCTGAGGACTGTGTATAGGATGGACATTCTGCCACAGACCTTCCTGTGGACCTTGTCTATGTGGGGTTTCCACGTAAGACGAGAGTCCAGGGTTACGCCAAGGTACTTGGCGGTTCTACTCCAGGGGAGTTGGGTTCCGTTTAGGTGAAGGTAGGGGGGGGGGCGTTGAGGAGGTCTGCGCCTTAGAGCCTACGGGTGATCAGCATAGCCTGCGCCTTTTCAGAGTTGATGGTGATGCGCCTGTGACGGGCCCAAGTTTCTGTGTCATCTAAAACCCTTTGTAGCCTACGGATGACCAGGTCCTTGTTCGCATTTCGAGTGTAGGAGCCTGTGTCATCTGCCTACTGTGCGGTGTGCACCAGGGGGCCGTCAGTGTGTCTGCAGTGTACAGACTGTACAAAACGGGCCCCAGGACCGATCCCTGTGGCACCCCAGCACGAATACGCCTTTTGGTGGAGGTGGAAGTTTCTACTTTGACAGAGAGATTTCTATCCGTGAGATAGCTTTTGATCTGCTTAACTATGCTCCTGGGGATCCCTTGTGTGTACATCTTGTAGAGTAGCCCTCTATGCCATACTGAGTCGAAGGCTTTGGCTACGTCTAGTAGCACTATCCCGCGGTAGCCTCTGTGGTTGAAGCCCTTCGTGGCTGCTTCAACCACTTTCATGATCTGTTGTGGGGCAGAGTGGTTCTGCCGGAATCCGAATTGGAAATCCGGCAGAAGTTGCTCTCTGGTAATGTGGTCCTGTATGGGTATTAGCAGGAGGTGCTCATAGACCTTGCTGAGAGTTGGCAAGAGGCCAATCGGCCTGTAGTGCTGCGGGAATGCGGGAATAGAGGGTCTTCTTTTTTTTAAAAAAATCTTTATTTCCAAAGTCGTAATAATTATACAATTTTAACCCAGTACCTTATATGATTAGTGGGTCCAGATATTTATACAAGGATAACAACTGCAGCTAAATCCTAAGTAATATTTAAGTAACTAATTGTTGAAGTAAGCTGCAGGGTAATTGCAATGGGCAAACTAGTTAATTTTAATTATATAGAGATTACTTAATGAACCTATCTATAACTAGTTACTACTACCTGTAGCGTTACAGGCGAGTCAATAAGATATAAACCTACTTGTGAAGCCTTGCTCATTGAGCAAAGTCAAGTTCGGAGCTTGTCCTTGATCGGTGGTGTTGCACCCCACTCGCCCTAATCCCGAATCCGGCGGATTCCAGACTGTGGAAGTCGGCCTGTCCACGCTCAGGCGGTATGGGAATAGGGTACCGGACTCAGTAGGTGTTAGGTATTTCTCAAGTTCTTGTTGATTTAATTCTCTCAGATATTCGGTTAAAACTTTCCGTGATACCACGTTTGCCAGTTTTTTGATGGTCTGAGAAGTGTCGTGTTGTCTGAGTAAACTGTATGTGTTATGGTGTGGCAGTTGGTCATGTAACGTTGAAGCTACATCATTGGCAAGGGGGCACTTGTAAACAACATGGTCAGGAGTACCCTCCAGAAAGCCACAGTCACTCGCGGGTGTAGTCTTCTTCCCAAATCGACATAAATATGTTGGGTAGGGTCCATGACCAGTGAGAAAGTGGAATATTCCCCGGGTTGGTTCGAAGTACTTCATTCCCAGCCGTTCCCTAATGTCTGGAAGAAGATCAAAAGTTCTACGTCCGGTTTCTTCAGCTTCCCAGGATTCTTGCCATAACTGGTCTTCTCTTAGTCTAATCTCAACCCTGTTCCCAGCCCTGATGCCTAATATCCCTTCTGTTTTCTCTATGTTCCCTTTCTTGGCCCAGTACCATGCAGCCTGTTCACGAATTTTGATGTCCAGGGGGCAACCCCCCATTATGACTAACAAGGCTCCTCCTAGCGTTGTCCTGTATGCCCCCACTGATCTCACTATCATATTCCTCTGAACTCACTGTCATGGCAGGCACCACCCTCGTGAGTCTGTGTGCCCACACTACCGAGCTGTAACCCACTATTGATGTGAGTATGCTATTAGGGTATAATTTAATGAGATGTGGTGGAAGATGAAATCTTTTATGTCCAATGGAAATGAGGTTGTTGGGTACTTGAAGGGCTCTCTGGGTTACGGTGTCGATGTGCTTCCCAAAGGACCACCTTTCATCAATGATGATTCCAAGGTAGCGAGTCTCTCGTCGCCGGAGAACTGGTGAGCCCTCAATCCTCACTGTCGGGTTTCGAATTAACTGACCTTTCAACAGAAGGTAGGTAGACTTCCTGGTGAAATTATCATCTTCGTATTTTGGTACCAAAGTAGTAATATCTGTATAGCTCTTTCTATCTTGGGCTCTATATCCTCTCGGCTACGGCCGCCGACCAGTAGGAGGAGGTCATCTGCATACCTCTAGCACTACATCGCTTTGCTGTAGTTTGTCCAATAATGGCTCCATATGGATATCCCAAAACAGGGGGCCCAGAACGGAGTCCTGGGGACATCCCTTAGTAATAGATTTTCCGATTCTTCCGCTAGGGGATGATAGCCAGACCTCCCGATCCTTGCAATAGCTCCTCAGACAGCCACACAGCGGCCCTGGACACTTTCTTCCGTAGACAGGAGAAGAGCGAAGGCCACCACAGGTTGTCAAAGGCGCCACTTATATCTACCATGATGCTGACAACTTACTTGTACGGGGTAAAGCCACAAACCTCGGCCGCCAGGGCGATTGCATCAGATGCCGACCGCCCAGGCCTGAAGCCGAACTGCCTGCTGCTCATCCCGCACAACACTCGGTGCGCAGCCAGTCTGTCAGCCAGCAGTCTCTCTGGGATCTTCCCCAGCAGATCGAGGAAGCAAATTGGTCTGTAAGATTTAGTTTCTGCTGGGCCTTTATCGGGTCCCTTTTTGATAATTACTACATTAGCAGTTTTCCAAATCGGTGGGAACTTTCTTTGCCTAAGGCATTCATTAAAGAGGTAAGTTAGTGGCGCAACTATCTGGGGGGCCAGGAATTGCACCACCTCCACCACAATGTCGTCCGGCCCAGGAGCTTTTAGAAATCTTATATGGGCAGACACCTCCTCTTCAGAGAAGGGGCTGACTGCTGTTGCATTGTCATATTCGTTGTGGTCTTCATTGCACAGCTGTTGTTGTCCTACAGTTTCCCTGTCCGCAGTGTCATCAGGCAACAGGGACCAGAGGAGGACCTCAGCAGTCTCCTGCCAAGACTCCGTCATCCTTCCCCCGTGCCTGACGGTCGACAGCTCCACGGGAGAACGGATTTTCTCTCGGACTAACTTATAGGGTACACCCCATGGGTCCAAGGCCAACTGATTTAAAACAAAGTGTTCCCAACTACTAGATCTCACTGCGTGCAGTTCTTTTTGGAATCTGTCTTTTGCTTCCTGGTACAGCTGCAATCACCTTTCTCTTTCCAGCCAGACGACACTGCACTGGTAGTGCCTCCTGAGCCTTCTGACAGACCGGCGCATATCCTCTAGTTCGCCTGACCGTGGTGACGAAGAGGCAGCCATCTCCTTCCTCCTAGTAGGTACGGCAGCTTTCACCACTCGAGCTATCACGCTCACCAGTTCCTCAGCTCTTTTGTCCACGTCAATGTCCTGGTGTCTGTCACCCTGTGGCAATGCAGGAATGTCGCACTCCCTTGCTAGTCGTTCCCAGTCGGCTCTTTTGTAATTGTATTGCACTTCCCACCCCATGGCCCAGCGGCTCTCTCTGTCTCCCACGGTAAAGGTTATGAGATTATGGACACTAGTGGTGGCGTTCTCTTCTACCTTCCATTGTTGAATAAAGTTGACTGCATTGGGCGTGACCAGGGTCACATCAATGTTTGTTCCTTGACCTCCCCCCGCCACATAGGTCGGAGGGTTGCCTGGCTTGTTGGCCACCACTAGTTGCAAACCCATGATGACCTCTTCTGCCTTCTCTCTGTTCGGGTACCTAGTGCCGCTGTACCATAGGGGGGATTTTGCATTAATATCGGTATTTATTATTACTCTTCACCCCTGCAACTACGTAATCATTGTAGTCAGATGTCCCAAATGTCTCTCGATATCGTTCTCGTACTGAAAGTACATGTTGATAAGTGTGATCACTCCCGCGGGAGATTGCAACTCCACGACGTTGCAGTGGCTAGTTGTAAATTGTGACAGTACTGTAGCCCTCAGGAGTTTGTCGATTATTAACGATTGCTGCTGTTGGGCCCTCTTCTCTACTTACAACTTGCCAGGTCGCAGCTGCAAAAGCTATTTTCTCAGCTTGGGAGTACGGCTCCTGCAGGCAGAGCACACCCAGTCTCCTTTCCTCCATCTCCTTACGCAGCTCCTACATCACCAGTCTGCTGTTGTGAGTGTTGAGTTGGCTGATAGTAATTTTAGTCATTTATGGAAAATACGTATGAATTCTGTCATTTGGCCAGGTCTTGCTCCAGTCGAAAGAGATTTGTCCATTAGCCAAAACTGCTTGTTCATAGATGACGTCAAGGTTAAATTTTTCTCTTCGTCTTTCAAAGACTTTCTTAAGTAGGTCTTGCAGGGCTCCGAAGTCGGTGGGGAGATTCACTGACTTAAGCTATATCGTGTCTATAGCCTCCATTACCGAGAAGGTGACTTTCCTGCCATTTTCGTGCCCCACCCGGACCACGTGTCGTAAGGCAGTGGTCAGGGTAGTCGGCTGCTCCAACCTCGCCAGTTGCATCGTAAATTCAATGTTAGGATGTACCCTAACTGGGTCAACTAGTGGCAATCTAACAACAGGAGTGCTCGTCTTTGTTCTTTCCTGTCTTTGGGATTGCCACCGGCGTGGTCACTACTACAGGATGCCATTGCTGCTGACTTTAGTCGGCCTCATCTCCTGGCTTTGGGAGGAGGGAGTTGCAACCGTGAAAGGGAGGTCAGTTTGAGTCCCCCTATCCATTGTAGGGAAGTCAGTCTGAGTGCAGTTGCTTCAATTTTGGTGGCGCCCGAAAGCGACCTCAGGAATTCCTTGAAAGCACTTGCCCTGATGGATTCCCTCTTCCTTTTGCTCGGGGATTTCCTCTTAGGCATCCTGTTAGTCTTAGCACTTTTAACCATAATCAGTTCTTGAAATCAGTCTTTCTTCTAACAACCTGTTGGGTTGGGATTGTTTGGGGGAAGAGACCAAACAGCGTGGTCATCTTATTTTATTTATTCGTTCGGCATTCAGTGTCATTACACTCCACCAGGAAATTATTACACTACACAATGCTACTTATAGTTTTGAGCCAATCTATGGCTAGGTCAGGCAGGTAATGTATGTCCTTCAGTTCACCACTATATCCTACCACTTCACACACCAGTAGGTGGTCCATTGTCTGGATTTCACCACATTCACACACACGGGACTCTCCGCAAGTCCCCACTTATTCATTAGATGTTTGCATCTTCCCGCGCTTGTTCTAAGGCGATTTAAGGCAACGCAGAGCTTCCGAGGGAGATCAAAACCATTTATCTTCTTGCCGGGGTCGTCGATAAGCTTTTGGTTCTTGTGTGTCCCTTTGCGCCATGATTCCCCCAAGGCTAGCTTCGGGTCGAAGTCCTGTAATTCCGTGCCAATCTTCCAAAAGGGGGATTTTAGCCTGTTGATGGGTGATAAGTCTTGGTGTATAGGGAGTTCTGGATTGTGTACGATCTTCCTATATATTCTTGAGGTCGCCATGGAGCGCCTTATATCAGGGGGTTCTATGTTGGCAAGGACTGGGAGCCAGTCACATGGGGTAGCCCTAAGTGTGCCTGAGATAATTCTCATCGTCTCTTTCAATTGGGTGTCTACTTTATTTACATGCGCACTTTTCGCCCAGACTGGTGAACAATATTCAGCCACGCTGTACACGAGGGCTAATGCTGACGTCCTTAGTGTATTAGCTCCGCACCCCCATGATGTTCCGGCCAGTTTAGACATAATGGCATTTCGAGATTTTAATTTCTGTTTGGTGTCTTCCAGATGGGACCTAAATGTTAGTGTGCGGTCTAATTATACTCCCAGATATTTGGGCTTATCTTCATGTCTGATATGCCGGTCATTCAGGGAAAGTTGTAGTTTCCTGCTTGAAGCTCTGTTATTAAGGTGCATTATGGTACTGGTCGTTTTATTGGGGTTGGGATGCAAATGCCACTTAAGGTAGCAAGTGTTCAGCGCTTCAAGGTCCACATTCAATGTTTTTTCAAGATCTTCGAAATTTTTGCTTTGGTATGCAATGGCCAGATCATTCGCATATGCAAATTTACGCGACCTGGTGCTCGGCATATCAGATACGTATAAATTAAAAAGGGTCGGCGCCAGGGCTGACCCCTGTGGCAGGCCATTGTTTATGACCATGCTTTTGCTGCTCTTTCCATGGAGATAGACCTTGATCTTCCTGCCTGTCAGCGTATTTTTTAGTAATGTGTACGTCTGTATGCATTTGATAATTCGAGTAAGCTTGAGCAGTAGTCCTTCGGTCCAGACAGTGTCATAGGCTGATGTAAGATCTATTAATACCAGGCCCGTTTTCAGCTTGTTCTGATAGCCTTTCTCTATATATGTTGTAAGGGACAAAACTTGTTCACAGCAGTTCCTTCCCACACTGAACCCTGCTTGATAGTCCGGGAGGTTCGCCTCAATGTATGCTGCTAGTCTGGCCAGTAATATTCTCTCAAATAGTTTGTAAGAGGTACAAAGCAGTGAGATCGGTCTATAGTTCTTTGGATTATCTCCATCCTTCCCTGGTTTCAGTACCGCTATTACCTTAGCTTCTTTCCATAACTTCGGGAGTGCACCTGATTTAATGCATTCCGTGAAGAGCTTGTCCATCCATTTCCTCCCAATGGGTCCCAACTCCCTCAGAAATTCTGGGAGGATTTCGTCGGGTCCGGCTGCTTTCCCTGTTTTCATTAGTGTTAGGGCCTGGGTAATCTCCTCGACGTCTACTGCTTTGACAATATCTAGATTAGTTGGATTATTGGCTAATTCCTTGGTTAGGTTCCTGGAGATCCTTTTCTTCTCCTCAGTCTTCAGGCGTGTTTTGGAGGTCTGTTTCATGGCAGTCGCTATTTCGGATGGGCCCACACCCGCGGCCGATCTTCGTGGTGTTGTGGCACCACCCAGTTTCCGTAGTAGACCCCAGCCCTTCCTACTAGAATGGGTAAAGTCCAGATTCTCCATTGCCATCTCCACCTGTTCCTACGTTCCTCGTTCATAGTGTTGATCAGTCGTTCTGCAGTCTCGTCCTCCCCACTCCTCTCATACTGTTCTAACAATGACTCGCACTCCTCTGACCAGCAAGGAATGTATTCCCTCCGGGCCCCTCGGGGGGTAGCCTTTAGGGCCCCTTTATATATCAGGTTTACAAACCTTTGGTAGTTCTCTAGACTTGGTGGTATTCGATTTATTGTCTTGTCAATAAAAGATTTATATTTCCCCAGTCTGCTTTTCTCAGATTCCACCGTGGAATCGGGGGGCTCTTTATGATCGGGATGGAAAGGCCGATCTCCACAATAATCGGGAGGTGTTGGCTCCGTGGGAAAGCTTCGAGGACTCTTCTTGTAGCTTGCATTGGTACGCCTGTTGCGCCGCGTGTGACAAAGGTCAGGTCAGGTGTCGTCTTTGTGCCCCATACTTTTGAATTGAAGGACGCTCTGTCCTTGGGATCAAACAGGAGATGTAGGTCCCAGTAGTCAGCCCAGTCACTTAGTCCAACGCCTTCCGGAGTGGATCTCTGATATCCCCATCTCGTGTGCTGGGAATTGAAGTCGCCGGCATAGATTGCTGGATGATTAGCCTGCGGTAAGATTCCTATAGGCCATTGCTGCGAAGGTGGTTTGTAGACATTGTAGATTGTCATCTCTCCCAGTTTAATGCCTATTGCGTGTGGAACCGATTCCACATTGTTCTCGAGGTTTCCTAGAAGCTCATTTTTCACCAGGGTCGCCATACCATGTTTGTCGTGTCCTGAGTATCCCACATTGGTGAATCCTGGTATGCATAATCGTTCGATGTTTTCATCCGTCAGGTGTGTCTCCTGCAAGAGTACGACACTTACTCTTTCTCTTGTTACAATTTTTTCAAGGATTTCTCCTTTTGTCCTTGTGTAGCCTTCTATATTGAAGTGGCACACTCTCACCATCTTCGTGGAGTAATTCCGCTTCTGAATCGTTTGCCTTCTTGTAGACCGGGAGGCATTTGAGCGTCCGGTCGCCGGAATTGTGTAGACTTTTTGCCGTTGCATTTTACTGCAGCGTTGCCCGGAGAGCACCATCTTGAAGGTTGTCTACACGTCGCTCCCCAGCGAGGTCATCGGTCTCACCGGATTAGGGAAGGACAGGGGAGGAAGTCGGCCGTGCCCTTTCAAAGAAACCATCCAGGCATTTGTTTGGAGCGATTTAGGGAAATCACGGAAAACCTAAATCAGGATGGCCGGACACGGGATTGAACCGTCGTCCTCCCGAATGTGAGTCCGAGTCCAATGTGCTAAGCACTGCGCCACATCGCTCGGTCTAACAACCTGTAAGTAGGGCAGTTGCGTCCGGTGGCTCCACAAGGTCTCTTGCCCCGTCTTTTGCATGGGATGCAGACTGCTGCAGCCTTACAATCTTTTCTAATACGACCATCCTCACCACATTTCGAGCAGGCCGACCCCCTGGTACAGTGCCTCAGAACGTGGTCAAGGTCTCCACAGTTGTGGCAACGTGGTACCACAAGATAATCTCTGGTGTTGACTGTGTGGAATCCAATGTACAGTTTGCTCATTTCAGTGATCTTCTTCCACATGTGTGCGGAGACCTCGGCAACGTGATGGACCACATCACTGTCCCGACGCCCCGTTTTAAATCTCAACTTGAAGCTGTCTTTGAACTCTTCATCTTTCAAGTCCTCAAAGTTCTGAGCCCTTATAGTTTCACATAATTCTTCATTTCTCATGATAGTTGGCACATCATATAAGATGACTAAAGGATTTCTTTTTCTGGGTGGTTCGCATTTGACTATCGAGTTCAACTTAGTATTATTCAGAAGTTTTTCTTTATCCTCTTCAGACGCAACCTCAACGATTACTGAATTTTTACTAGGTTTCACTCTATTTGTTTTGATTTTGTCTTTAACTGGGTTTATTGTAGTTGTTAGCAGTTCCTGAATTTTTCTTACACTTGTATCTTGGTCAGGCGGGGTCCTGAGAATGACCATTGTGTCTGGCTGTTTTGCTATGCGTCCAATGGTATCTCTGGTGGTTAACGGTTTGGGTGGCGCTTGTGAGACCACTCCCGCCCAGGCCTTTTTAGGTTGCTTCCTCAGCCTCTCATTCTCTTTCTCCCACTCTTCCACGTGGCCCTCGAGTTTGGCATTGTCGATGGCCCATGCCGCCAACTCGTTCTTAATAATTGTCAGTGCGGCTTGACTAATTTTCGCATTATTTATATTCTGCTCCAAGAGCAGCGTGACTCTAGCATGTCTCTGTAAGACAGTCTCATCACCTGCCTGTACCAGCTCGTCCTGTGGAGTGGGTTCAGGTATCAAAGAAGCCCGTGAAGGTGCACTCGTATCACTTGCTTCGGTTGTGGCCATTTTTAGTACGAGTGATATAATGGTGGGAGCCCGTCTCTTGCCCCAGACCGGCTCCTCTGGCATGGAGGGTGGGGACGACTGCTGCAACTCGCCCACCGACCTCGCCCCTAGGTCAAGGGCACTCCCGAGTTGCTGGATTAACGCGCCATTGCCAGCACACTGGTCCCCCTCGGTGGCCCCGTCATCGACGATTTCACCTGACACTCCTCTGGAACTGCACCCCGCACTCCGGAGAGGAGGATGCACCTCTCGCCCTTCAACGCCTACTTGCCCGATTTTCCACCTATCGGCGAAGGACCCACTCCTACTCAGGTATGCCGAGCCTGACGTCTGGTACCACTGGAAGGCGGAAAGAGCCACTTGGGAAGGAGAGGCTATGTGTGACGCATCACTTCCCCTCGTGAGGCCCGTCGCGGTACGCCCTGGTGCGAGTCTCCGTGCCTTACAGCGCACTGGCGCGGACTGACCAACACCAAAACGCACCGTAAAGCGACAAGGCACCCCACGCCAGACAATAGAGGGACTTTCCCTGGTTTGTGTATCGCCACCACATCCGCGTGTTTCCAGCAAGCTGGGAACTCGTGGGAACGAGTAATCTCGTTGAAGACGTTCGTGAGGTGTTCGATAGTCGAGGGTGGGAGGTTTTTATCTAACTGATTGGTGACACTATCATGTCCCGGCGCCTTTTTTGTGGGGAGGGTCCTAATTACTTTTGCCACATCCTTGCGGGCGAAAAGTTACCTCTTCATGTTCTTCATCCTGGGGTTCTGCTGCCACTTGAAACTGCTTCTCGAAGGAGTCGGCGAGGGCGTTGGCGTTTTCAGCATGGCAATAGGCCAGACATCGCTCGCCGTGCAGTGGCGGCATCCTAGTAAGTTTTTTTGTGAATTGCTTGGTTGCTTGCCATAGTGTGTGATCGTCTACTTTGAGATCTGTGAGGCGGTTTTGCCATTGCTGGTTTCTGTGCTCACTGAGCACTACCTTCAGCTCTGTCTGCAGACGATTGAGCAGGCTTCTGGTGGCCTGATTTCTGGTGATATTGCATTCTTTTGCCACTCTGTTCTTATGTCGAATTTGAGCTAGCAAGTGTTCCGGAAACTTTATTTGCGGGTGCGGTCAGTTCCTTTGCGGGGGGCGGGTTGACCTCTTCCGACTGCCTGCAAGATCGTAGCGCTTGTTCTACCATTTCGGCAGTAGGTGACGGTGCGCGAGCAGTATCAGAGGCGACAGTTTCTTGGTATCGCTCCCAGTCTGTACGTTTGTAAGACGTCTGGTACCGTGGGAGTGCTACCTATTCTCCCACATCGACCTCTAGAATCACTGCGTTGTGGTCGGAGGACATTCTGTTGATTGTCCTTGTGGCCACAAACCCCGCGATCCTCCTAGTGAGGGTTATGTCTAACACGACAGGCCTACCTCCATTTTTTGGAAAATGTGTGGGCTCGACTGGACCCCATGTTTCGAAGTGGTGGTCGTGCGCTAGTCGTTGCAGTTTGGCGCCTGCTCTGGAGGTTACTCAAGAGTTCCAGTCGGGTTATTTGGCTTTGAAGTCGCCTCCTATTATGAGTTTGCCTTCTATTTGCCCTAGAGCACCTATGTCTCCCTCGTCTATCTCGTCTTGTGGGGGTCGGTAGAGTGCAACTATTGTTAGGGGTCCAGTGGCAGTGGTTACTTCCACAGCCACTGCTTCGATACCAGGTGGTGGGGGATACCTCTTTTTATGTATATGGCCGCTCCTCCACCTTGGTTTGGCCTGTCTTTATGGTAGCTAACGTTGTTGGGAACTGTCGCTTTTATTTCCGGTTTTAGGTGGGTTTCACCCATCATGCATATGACGATGGAGAACTCCTTGATGAGTCCCCTGAACTCAACCTCTTGATTAACAATGTCATCTGCGTTAAAGACGCACATTGTCAGGCCTTGGATATTTGGTCGTCTATCCATGATGGGGTTTTGAAACTACTGAGGAAGTCGCAGAGGGGAGCGACTGCTGGACTGCTGCCTGAAGGGCAACGAAGATCTGAGTGTTCTGCTTCTGGGCCTCCCTGAATTCCTTCATCATTTCCATGACGGGGTTCATGGTCTGCACCATAATGCCTAACAACTGATCCGAGGGGTTGGACTGAGTGTGGAGTTCCCTAGAGCTTCCTCTGTCTTGGTGGACCTGATCATTTTTGTTGTGTCTTTCCTGGTGTTGTTCTTGTGACTGTATTTGGTGTTGTGGTAATAGGGCTACGTTTTCATGGGTTCTCGAGGGAGAAACCACTTCCGCGTATGCTGCCCTTGGTGTGTCTGGTCTTGGTTTTACCCAAGCCTTGTGTGTGTGTATTGATGTGTTTTATTTCTTTGTGTGACTGGATGGGGTGGTGGTGTCTTGTTTTCGTGTGTGGGGGGCGGCCCTTGCACCCTTTGCCTGCTGTGAGTGTCTTTTGTGGACCTCAAAACCTTCGTAACCCGCTGTGTGGTTTTTGCCACACAGCGCACACCTTATTTGTGGGTCCGAGGGTTTTAGTGTGCATGACCTCGTGTCATGGGCCTCGGCGCACTTTCTGCACCGTATCACCATGGTGCAGTGATGTGATTTAGGCCCTGACACCTGAAGCACTGCACCATCTTGTTTTTGCAGCGTAGTGGTTCTGTGGTGACAGGCACAGCCAGGACCATTTTGACATCCCTTTTGTTCTGTGGGATGTCTGGCAGTGTGACCTGGAATAGGGGCCACTTGCTTTCCACATTGTCCATATGCTAGACAGCCTTGACGACGTACCCCTGGGCAGTCAAGTCTGTTTCGATTGCCTGGGTAGACAGTCATCTTGGGAGGTCTCTGATAACGATATTCTTGTTTCGTATTTTTGTTGTGGGGAACATGTAGTGGGGTATGTTTTTGTTAGTATAAAGTGTTTTGACTGTATTACAGTTTTCTAGTGTGTGTAGTGATATTTTTATTTTGTCACCACCGGCAGGTTTCGCCTTGAAATTGCCTCCCCTGATTTCTGTTTTTAGCAACTCGAAGAGTTCTTCGTAATTCTGAGGAAGCTCTGCGACAATCAGAGTGAGTTGGTGGGTGACGTGTTTCTGTGGTGTTGCTTTGTGTTGTCTCTGGCTCATCAGTTACCGCCTGAAACCTGTTCGGGATGGGTTCCGCTCCCTGGACTGCCGGAAGCCTCGGCAGGCGGTGCCCGGTTACACGGCTCTCTTCCAGGGCGATGGTTTCCTGGTCCCCTCTCAGGGCGACAACAGGTGCTGTTGGGGGCGCAGTTTCCTCAGAGGGTGAGGGAGTGGTTGGGGTAAGGGTGGTGGACTGTTTCTTGCTCTTGGAGTGCTTTTCCTTTCGGTTCTTCCTTGCACACCGCTGTTTGGATGAAGAGGACTTGTTTGGGGGGGGGGATTTTAGGTATTTGGATCAGGTGGAGGGCTGGGTCGATGTGGTGGATTTGGGGAGGATTTCGGTCAGCTGACAGGTCGTCGGCTTGCCTTTATTTAGGGGCGCTATGTAGTTTGGGAGGTTGTTGGTGGCATTGGCAAGCAGGAGCGGACTTGGGATAAGGGGAGGAGGGGTGGGATCGCAGGTACTGACTACGTATGAAGCTGTTGGTGTTTTGTGTATTAATGCATTTCTTGTGCTATTAGCCATGTCCAGAACGGAGAAGGGCGCTGCTATCAAGGGGGTGCCAATTACAGCCATCGTTGTCACTCTTAGGTTGCCTGGCTGAATTGCAGGCCCTGCTGCGCTGGTGGACGCGGAGGTCTGGACGGCGGCGACGGAAACCTTCTCGTTGGTTCCGCGGCCGGCTTCCAGGTCCTAGCCCACAATTTCCGTAACCTTTGGGGGAGCAAAGACTGGCTCTGCAGCAGCTGGGGCGCTCGAAAAGGCCGGCGACGCGGCCAGCGGCATCAACAAGACGCGCCTTCTGTCAACAGCGGTAGACCGCTTCGACCCCGAGGCACCACTGGAGCTCAGCATCCCGAAAAACGAAAAGAAACACGACAATTCTGCTGTCGGGCGTCGCCAAACAAAATATCCTGCCCACCGTAATTGCTTACTGCAGATCTGTATTGAGATCCCCCTGATGCTTTAATAAAAGCAAAGCTGATGATTCTCCTGTTTTGTCACCCATGCGAACGGGGGCCTATGGCTGACAGTGCGTGACTTAGTGGAACAGATGTTGAACACTTGACTGCCATTTAGCGAGTGGCTGCCTCACTCTCATATAATACTTTCCACTCTTTGGGGAAGTGTGTGTGGGGGAGTTTGTATCCTTACGGCTTTTACTCCACTGTGTACTCGTGTGTATGGTTATTTCTGTAGTTTCTGGGTGATGTGATGAATGTTCTGTATGTGTCTGGTAGTTGCCTGAGGTTGGCGAGGTGATTGGTATTTTGGGGGAGGGAGGAAGATTAGGAATTGGATATAGGGATGTTCTCTTCGACTTAGTCGTCGAAGATCGTCATTGGTCGTTTGTGCTTATCGCAGGACATGTCATACCGACTTAAGGAGTGGATGGGGACGTTTCCTGCTCTGGAAGAGCCTTCATACAGGGTCCTTGCCAGATCTTGAAAACGCCCTTTCAGGGGTGGGATTTCAGCAGCAGCATGCAGGTCACCGGTGGGGAATCCGAGGGGTAGATGCAGTGCCCTCCTGAGGGCGCGGATCTGTAGCCTTTAGAGTTTGTACAGGTGCTGCTTCGCTGCGTATCCCCAGACAGGGCATGCATACTCCATTACAGGCCACATGAGGGCCTGATAAATGTTCACTCCTACAGAGCAGGGAAGGGAACTGGATGTGTTGAGGAGTGTGTATAGGATGGACACTCTGGCACAGACCTTCCTGTGGACCTTGTCTATGTGGGGTTTCCACGTAAGACGAGAGTCCAGGTTACGCCAAGGTACTTGGCGGTTCTGCTCCAGGGGAGTTGGCTTCCGTTTAGGTGAAGGTAGAGGGTGAGGGCAGGTGTTGAGGAGGTCCGCACCTTAGAGCCTACGGGTGATCAGCATAGCCTGCGTCTTTTCAGAGTTGATGGTGATGTGCCAGTGACGGGCCCAAGTTTCTGTGTCATCTAAAACCCTTTTTAGCCTATGGATTACCAGGTCCTTGTTCGTATTTCGAGTGTAGAATGCTGTGTCATCCGGTTACTGTGCAGTGTGCACCAGGGGGGCCGTTGGTGTGTCCGCAGTGTACAGACTGTACAAAACGGGCCCCAGGATCGATCCCAGTGGTACGCTAGCACGAATACGCCTTTTGGTGGATGTGGAAGTTTCTACTTTGGCAGAGAAACTTCTATCCGTGAGATAGCTTTTGATCTGCTTAACTATGCTCCTGGGGATCCCTTGTGTGTACATCTTGTAGAGTAGCCGTCTATGCCATACTGAGTCGAAGGCTATCCCGCAGTAGCCTCTGTGGTTGAAGCACTCTGTGGCTGTTTCAACCACTTCCATGATCTGTTGTGGGGCAGAGTGGTTCTGGTGGTTCTGTGTGGGTATCAGCAGGAGGCGCTCATAGATCCTGCTGACAGTTGGCAAGAGGTTAATCGGCCTGTAGTGCTGCGGGAATGCGGGAATAGTGGGTCTTTCCCTGGTTTGTGTATCGCGACCACTTCCGCGTGTTTCCAGCAAGCTGGGAACTCGTGGGAACGAGTAATCTCGTTGAAGACGTTCGCGAGGTTCAAAATGCTTGAAATGGCTCGAAGCACTATGGGACTTAACATCTGAGGTCATCAATCCCCTAGACTTAGAACTACGTAAACCTAACTAACCTAAGGACATCACACACATCCATGCCCGAGGCAGGATTCGAACCTGCGACCGCAGAAGCGGTGTGGTTCCAGACTGAAGCGCCTAGAACCGCTCGGCCACTGTGGCCGGCCGTTCGCGACGTGTTCGATAGCCGAGGGTGGGAGGTTTTTAACTAACTGATTGGTGACACTATCATGTCCCGGCGCCTTTTTTGTGGGGAGGGACCTAATTACTTTTGTCACGTCCTTGGGAGCGAAACGTTACCTCTTCATGTTCTTCATTCTGGGTTTCTGCCGTTTGGAACTGCTTCTCGAAGGAGTCGGCGAGGGCGTTGGCCTTTTCAGCATGGCTGTAGGCCCGACCCCTCTCGCCCCGTAGTGGCGGCATCCTAGCGCGTCTTTTTGTGAATTGCTTGGTTGCTTGCCATAATGTGTGATCGTCTAGTTTGAGAGCCGTGATGTGGTTTTGCCATTGCTGGTTTGTGTGCTCATTGAGCGCTACCTTCAGCTCTCCCTGCAGACGATTGAGGAGCCTCCTGGTGGCCTGATTTCTGGTGATCTTCCACTCTTTTACCACTCTGTTCTTATGTCGAGTGGCTGTGTTCTGCATATCTATATAGCTGCTTGGCCGTCATCCGCTACTGTAGTCCGGCCAATCACTTTCCTCCGGAATGGTGTACCGCTTCGGTGTTGGTGGGGGACCGCGGCGGCGAGATCCGGTGGCTATCCAGTCTGTCTGCGGACGAAAAAAAAAAAAAAAAGTTCAAATGGCTCTGAGCACTATGGGACTTAACTTCTGATTTCACCAGTCCCCTAGAACTTAGAACTACTTAAACCTAACTAACACACAACACCCAGTCATCACGAGGCAGATAAAAGTCTGCGGACGCCGCTGCCTTCAGGTCGGAGCGTTCCTGACGTATGTTGTCAATTGCGGGATTCCACGCTGCACTGAGCTGAAAACCGCTATCTCTGTTTACTAATCTGTTGTGCAGACGCATCTGCACTACCTCTTTGAAGATCGAGTCCCAGAGACTGTTGTCGATGCACAGCTTCTTGGTTTTTTTTTTTCGAATTCGAAGGTGTCTCCCCGGATAATGCTATGTTCTGCTAGCGCAGACTTGTTTGCCTGTCCTGGTCGTACGTTCCTGATGTGTCCAGTACTGCGCTGGGAGATACATCGTTGTGTCTGCCCGATACATTCCCTCCCACATTCGCACTCAATGCTGTAAATGCCCGACGCCTGAAAACCCAGCTGGTCTTTGGTTGAGCCACAACTCCTCCGAGAAGAATTCGTCAGTTTTGTTCATTTTTTGTGTGCCGATATACAACTCAATGCTTCTGCTTTCTGTAAAACTTAAGTAATGATACACAAAAGTCACAAATAATAAACAATTACATGTCACAATTTCTTTGTAAATTATTATCATTACATATCAAAAGATACAAAATTGATAATATTTTTGTGTCATTGCATGCACACCAAGTAATTAACGTGATAGCATAAAATCTTTCTGGAACTAATGTTAAATTCCTGAAGACTCTTATTATTTATGTATTTAGACTTGGGTTGTGGCTGTGTTGCTCGCATTGCATTAGCCACTGCTAAGAGAAGCTGTATACTGTGGACAGATATATGTGTACATGAAGAGTAATTCATCAATGCACTGTTGTTTCTCAGACTTCTTCAGGTAACTATTGGATTTTCCAAGTCCTGTCAACTATTTACTAAGAGATTTCAATAAAATACTCCATTAGGTTCCCTTGTATTTACCGGCGTGTTAGGTGGTTACTAAACAAATTCTGTAAATGATGTCCTATTTCTTAGCCGGCCGGAGTGGCCGTGCGGTTCTAGGCGCTACAGTCTGGAACCGAGCGACCACTACGATCGCAGGTTCGAATCCTGCCTCGGGCATCGATGTGTGTGATGTCCTTAGGTTAGTTAGGTTTAATTAGTTCTAAGTTCTAGGCGACTGATGACCTCATAAGTTAAGTCGCATAGTGCTCAGAGCCATTTGAACAATTTTTTTGTCCTATTTCTTCATGTTATTCACCAGCCAACAGATTCCTGTTTACCATCTGCTGAGTGATCTACACAAAAAAATACATTTCACTTCTTCAAATTGTGAATGGATCTTCCGATGTCAGTTCAGCGTCTACTGAATACCTGTAGAAAACTTTCCACATGTTCAAGTAGGTTTTGGATCTTTTAATAACCGTTACCCGTCTACCGTCCGTTTCCCGTGGCAAGTGTCTCACTTCTTAGGTTCTCCTTAAAGATTATTATATACGTCCATCGGCTACTGAGCTATTCCCTCAAAAACAATCCAGTTCTTGAGATTTGCTTGGCTCTTGCATTGCCTGTTCGACAGCTGTTGACAGATTTCCATCGTAAAAAAGTCCCAAGTCTGTAGGTAGTTCTTGCAACTTCTGATGGTTGTTCGCCGCCCAGTGGCCGATGCTCATCTTTAGTTATATCCTTGTATAGCTGACTAAAGTCACTAATCTTTTTTTTTTTTTTTTTTAATTCAGCGTTTTTTCCATGTTGTCGAAGTTTTCTTTGTGAGCATGGAGCAATGTATTTTACTTTTATGTGACATTTACGACTCGATATTATGACACTTGTTTTCTTTGTATTTGTGGTCATTGATGGTGTTGGGAAGTGAAGGATTTTGATTTTGGACTTCGGTCGAGGTGGTGGAAAAGAAAATTCACGGATGGGGCTTTCAGTCCCTTCACATTTCACTTAAGAAATTTACAGCGTCTATGGACCCATCTTTCATTGGTCAAAGACGATTGGTGTTTGCTATCATATCAGGCTCACGCGATTTGATTCTACGTAGGTCACTCCTGCAGCATCATTATTAATGTATTCTCAGTATCTATAGATAGTGCTATGACAAGTATCTGAAGTGATAAGGGACATTTGACGACTTATAGCATATGACAATTATACTAGTGTTTATTCCCGGCTGATGTTATCACAAAGTAGTATGCAGGAGGTAGCTCTTACGAATATGACATTTCGCACGTGCTCTTCCTGACGGAACTCACGTGTTGCTGGGCTCGTTTTATTATTATTATTATTATTATTATTATTACTATTGTTGATTTTCTGAACGTGCCTATATAGTCACCTCAATACTGGAAATGTTGCACAACAGTTGGTTTTGGAAATTCATAATATACGTAAGTGTAAGTTGTACCCGGGTACGAAGTTACATAGACGTAACAAAATAGCCTCGTTCGTTACTGGGCACTGCTCCTATGAGTTAAGTGGACGCACCGAAGATCACCGTTGCGGGATTGGTTCCGTTGTTGGGAGATTCCTTTGCTCTTTTAAGTCTAAAATCTCTGTTTATGGATATGATAGTCTTATTTGGTTCTGAGTATTGTCATTTGAGGTATTCCTCAGGTACAGTGAAAAGATCCTGTAACTGGAGTTTATGGATAAATCAATTTATCGGTGTTAGCCAGGGGATGCTCGAAAATATGAAGACTTCTCGCAGTTTTAGCTGTATGTCATCCACTTGAATCGAAGGGATGTTCCCAATGTCGAAATTTTTCTAGGATATTATTTGCTGCAATTCATGTCCAGAAATGACTTATATGTACTGCTTGGAAAGATTGACACATCTTTTGCCGAGAGCCTTGTATATTAACTTTACAGCATAAGAAATGATTGGCGGAAATTACGGGCATATTGTAATTCTGTACAACTACGACACGCATGAAATGTGACATATAAGTTTACGTTGGACACGCATGCAGGAGGCAATATTATTTGAAAATGATGTATAAATGTTCATTTCAACAGTCTAGATATATTCCAAAAAGACACAAGTTCTTCCCTGCAAGTAAAATATATGGTCATTACCTACATATGCACTGCGTAGTAACTGAATAATCAGAAGGACGGGAATCGACATCCAATGGTGGACATTGTAACTAATAATAATAATAATAATAATAATAATAGTAACGTTGGATTTGATATAAAATACCACAGGAAATTGTTGTGCTAGGATTCGCTTGCGAAATCATGTTGTCACACACTACAATGTACCCTTATTGCTTTTTCAAAAAATGTGAAAGAATACTAGATACCGTAATGTGAATTCGAAAACAAAAAGTATTACAAGGGAAAAAACTAATAATATTGAACTCTGATAATACTGTCACGCCAGTGTACCCCACTGTAGACGACGATCATATCAGTCTACTTTCTTCGGTAATGTAGTTCCCTCAACTGAGATCCAAGTGCAAATAGAGTCACCTCGCTCGAACTGGAACACTGTTCTCGAATGGTTGTTGGTGTTACGTGGTGAACAGTATGTTTATCCAAGCCTTGCAGTCAAACAGGCTCGTAAAAGAAGGTCTTCTAATGACTATTTAGATCCTACGAAGAATATTCTAAATACGTTTTAGGCAGCAGTATGCTAAATCACAAAAAGGTCCAAGTTCGATGTCACAAAGTTTTTGCGTTCACTTTAAAAATAATTAACGCTCACCAAAGGATAGGCTTTGACAAGAGCTCTACTATTAAAAAACTGACAGTAAATATGCAGAACTTTCCTTTAACGGTGCTGTAACAACATTCAACAGAATATATCTAATCTTCCTCTCAATAAAACTGTGAATATTTCTTAATTCTGCGATGCATTCGAATTCGTACACAGTCACGACATTCACAAGGCACTGTCCAAACGGGTAAGTTCGTACGATATGACACAACAAAAATGCCAGGGATGTATGCAGCCATCAGATACAAATACAATCTTATATCCCACACACAGATAATTTCAAAATCCAAAACGGAACGAAATCGACAGATATAAAGATAGTTTTGGGGGTACCCGAAAGGAGTGCTTAAAATGTATGTAGATAAATGACCTGGGCCGGCCGGATTGGCCGTGCGGTTCTAGGCGCTACAGTCTGGAGCCGAGCGACCGCTACGGTCGCAGGTTCGAATCCTGCCTCGGGCATGGACGTGTGTGATGTCCTTAGGTTAGTTAGGTTTAATTAGTTCTAAGCGACTGATGACCTCAGAAGTTAAGTCGCATAGTGCTCAGAGCCACTTGAACCATTTTGAACCATAAATGAGCTGGTGGATAGCTCTGGAAGCTCAGAGAGGCTTTTCGCTGAAGATGGTGTTACCTATAGGAAGGCTGCAACGCAAAAACAAGTATAGTGAAATACAGAAAGACGTGCATGGTATCGACATTTGGTACAGGGACTGGCAGTTGACCCTGAATGAGAATGAATGTAACATATTGCGCATAAACAGATGAAGAGGTCCTTTACTGATGATTATGGCACTGAGGAAAACCTAAAGAGAAATCACCACATAAAACACGTTGTAGGTAAAACAAATTCCAGGATGAGATTCCCTGGAAGAATGTTAAGTAAATGTAATGAATCCACTGAACATATCTTGGACCGTCCTTGAGTATTTCTCGTGAGCCTGAGAACTTATCGTGGATAGATTAATTAAAGATACAACGGAGAGCGGAACGTTCCTTCTTGTATCGTTTACTAAACTCGAGGACATAATGCAAATACTCGTGGCAAACGTTACAAGACAGGTGTTGTGTATCGTGGAGAAGTTTAATGTTGAAATTCCGAGAGCGTGTGTTCCTAGAAGAGTTCTGCAACAAATTACTTCCTCCCAAATACGTCTGGCGAAATGGCCATGTCGATAAAATCAGAGAAATTTGTGTCGATGCAGAGGTTCACTGATAGTCGTTCTTTCAACGCATAATTTGTTAAGGGGACATGGATGGAGGGAAACAATAATGGGACTTGAAGTACACTCCGCTACCACACGTACGATTTCTGAGTAAGGAAGTAAATGTTGATAGTGGCTGTTCCTCTTGGATGTATTGCAGCACCAACGAACGCTCGCACGTACTCTATCTGGCCATCTGGACGCCTATTAATGGACTTTAAATGAAGTGTGTCCATCCTTCGCCTGCAAGACGTTTTAAAATCTGCTGGGGACACCTCCAGTGAGGTGGGTGAATGTCTCTGAAGGAATGATAGCCCATTTCTCCTCAAGGGTCGAAACCAAATAAGGTAGTAATGAAGGATGCTGGGGTTTGGAGCTAGGTCAACGTTCTAACTCGTCGCGTAGTCGTTCCATTGAGTTCAGTTTGGACTCCTAGCAGGCCAGTCCACTTCAAGAATGTTATGGCCCACAGACTGTTGCCTCATAGATGCTGCTTTACGACAGGTGCATTGTCATTCTGATATAAATAGTCATTGTCTGTCTACTCGGAACATCTAGCGATGTCTGGCGGAGTGTACTTCTGGTACCACAAAATGATCCTCCCTTCCTTGTTCCACTCGCGAATGGCACGTGGGAAGAATGATTGTGGGTAAGCCTCGAAATTAGCTATAATTTCTCGAATTTTCACGTAGTGGTCATTTCGCGAGGTGTATGTGAGGGGAAGTAATATGTTGTCCGACTCTTGCCGGAAAGTGCTCTCTCGAAATGTCAATAGCAAATCTCTCCGTGATACACAACGCCTCTCTTGTAGCGTCTGCCACAGGAGTTTGTGGAGCATCTCTGTAACGGTCTCGCGCCGACTAAACGTTGGGTCTTCCCTCTTTCTTGTATCATTCCTACCTTGTAAGGGTCCCAGATAGATGAATAATACTCAAAAATCGGTCGAACAAGCGTCTTGTAAGACATTTCTTTAGTCGATGCATTACATTTCCTTAAGATTCTTCCTATGAATCTGCTTTTCCTACTATTCGTTTCGAATGGTCATTCCATTTTGAGGTCGCTTCGAATAGATGCTACTAGATATTTTACGATGGTTACTGTTTCCATCAATTTGTCACCCATAAGTGTAGTTGCGGAGTAGTGGACTTCTTTTCCTATATATGCGCAATATACCACATTTACTTACTTTCAGGGTCAACTGACAGTGCCTGCACTGTTCATCAATCCTGCGCAGGTTATTTTGCAAATCGGTACTGTCTTCTCGCGTTGCTACTTTCTTATAGGCTACCTTAGCATCTGCGGACAGACTGAAAATGTTTCCGACGTTTTCTACTTGATCATTTGTATCCATAGTAAACAATAATGTTCCTCCAAAACATAATAAATCGGCGATAGCGGAACAACACCGTGACTGTGGACAACCTATCAGGTTCCAAGAAGCCCGAGTACTGGTGAACGAATCGTGGATGCGAGAACGCAAAATACGGGAGACGATCGAAATTATTAAGCGGCCTGACAACATCAACAGAGAAGATGGCTACAACTCCTGGCGTCCTGGCTGCCGGCCATCCCAGTCCAACGGGCCGCGAGCGTTCGCAGGGGCAGAAGCTACACGGGGCATGGACGTACCTGAACAAACAGCTGTAGAGCAACTGTCGGTCCACTTCCGCGCACACCAGGAGGAAAACTTGCCGACCAGAAGCCGAACGCTGATTGGCGGACAGCTACCAATCGTTGACGACATGGACATCCACGAATAGCCTCTTTCCTTCCATCTTCCCTTACGTCATGACTAGCCAATTAAAAGTTTTACAACAGTAACGTCAGACATCGATAGGGTGTAATAAATAGAAGCACCTATCCCCATGCAAAACCAGCCGTGCCCTGAGAAAGGCCGTTGCAGTTCGGCCGAAACGTCGGTTTTAGTTTATTATTGTTGTTAGTTTTTAGCAATGACGAGGCATAATACCCAGAAGAATTTTAATCACTATGACACCGGCCGCGGAAGTCTACGTTCTTATATCATTTCTGACTGTGTTGGCACATACATTCTTGCCTCTCGACTGTATATCCCCAACCAAGTTAGGAGAGCTGATTTAGAAATTTTCTTGATATCCTTCAGGATAAAACTCACGTCCTCATCGGTCAATGACGAGGGCACCCGGTCCGTGGCTGGTTTCTCAATTTTTTTTATACAATAGCGATCTTTTATCGAGTGAACCGTCGATCTAGATGTAACGGCTACTTTAACAATCTCGTAAGAGGCTTTTCACTGATTATGCAAACGTAGAATAAGTCTTCTTTCGATTAGGGTTGTTTCACTACCCACACGGCCTCTGTTGCAAACGCCGCTTAAAACAAAAGGTGGGGGACAGTCAGACTGTTGACACAAGAATGTGCCATGAGATAGCAGTGTCATCACTAGGTGTGAATTTTAGAAGTAGTCAGACGGTGGTCAAATGCTTTATGAAGTACCTTTTGTGTGAAATTTTCTATTTCGTTAACCTTGTTATCACTATGAATGTGCCGCGCGGGATTAGCCGAGCGGTCTGGGGCGCTGCAGTCATGGACTGTGCGGCTGGTCCCGGCGGAGGTTCGAGTCCTCCCTCGGGCATGGGTGTGTGTGTTTGTCCTTAGGATAATTTAGGTTAAGTTGTGTGTAAGCTTAGGGACTGATGACCTTAGCAGTTAAGCCCCATAAGACTTCACACACATTTGAACATTTTTGAACTATGAATGTATTTTGTTTCTTGTTTTTCAATAAAAATGATTTAGAGAGGTACTTTCACAGGTTTGGCTCTTCAGAATTTGTATTCGCTTCTTCTCACGTGCCACACTTTTAAAAAATGCTGTTAGACGAATACTTTTTGGACTCGCTGCAAAACAAAAATAATTCGCCATATCACGAAAACAGCGGGACCGTACAATGGAGCAAACGCTAGGAAAGAGAGAGCTGTTCTTCAAACAGTGAAACAATGTTTAAATCATAGTTTCCCTAGATTTAAGATTTTGTTGCATACATTATATGTATGTGTTGTAGCGATCATATATTTTCAAACGTCCAGATAACATCTTGCATCTACCGATAACAAACAGACCCGAACTTTTCGACTCTGTTAGCGCAGAACAGGGAATCAGTGATCATAAGGCCGTTGCAGCATACCTGGATATGGAAGTAAATGATGATGATGATAAAGTCCCATACTCCGTGACGGAGCGTAGGGGAACGATGCGGGAGACCCGCACCGCCGTACTAGGCAAGGTCCTAGTGGAGGTGGTTTGCCATTGCCTTCCTCCGACCGTAATGGGGATGAATGATGATGATGAACACGACACAACAACACCCAGTTTTTTCGAGGCAGGAAAAATCCCTGACCCCGCCGGGAATCGAACCCGGGACCCCGTGCTCGGGAAGTGAGAACGCTACCGCGAGACCACGAGCAGCGGACATGGAAGTAAATAGGAATATAAAAAAAAGGGAGGAAGGTTTATCTGTTTAGCAAGAGTAATAGGAGGCAGATTTCAGACTACCTAACAGATCAAA
The DNA here is from genome assembly GCF_021461385.2 of Schistocerca piceifrons. Classification (NCBI taxonomy): domain Eukaryota; kingdom Metazoa; phylum Arthropoda; class Insecta; order Orthoptera; family Acrididae; genus Schistocerca; species Schistocerca piceifrons. The sequence goes on from NC_060149.1 coordinate 15,958,115, forward strand.
ACGAAAATTTCTGTTCCGACACTGACAATGTTGAGAGTTTATGGAAAAGTTCAACGCTATCGTAAAATGCGTTATAGACAGGTACGTGCCGAGCAAAACTGTGAGGGACGGAAAAAACCCACCGTGGTTCAACAACAAAGTTAGGAAACTACTGCGAAAGCTTCACTGCAAATTTAAACGCAGCCAAAACCTCTCAGACAAACAGAAGCTAAACGATGTCAAAGTTAGCAGACAAACAGAAGCTAAACGATGTCAAAGTTAGCGTAAGGAGGGCTATGCGTGAAGCGTTCAGTGAATTCGAAAGTAAAATTCTATCTACCGACTTGACATAAAATCCTAGGAAGTTGTGGTCTTACGTTAAATCAGTAACTGGATCGAAATGGCATATCCAGACGCTCTGGGATGATAATGGCATTGAAACAGAGGATGACATGCGTAAAGCTGAAATACTAAACACCTTTTTCCAAAGCTGTTTCACAGAGGAAGACCGCGCTACAGTTCCTTCTCTAAATCCTCGCACGAACGAAAAAATGTCTGACATCGAAATAAGTGTCCAAGAAATAGAAAAGCAACTGAAATCACTCAACACAGGAAAGTCCACTGGACCTGACGGGATACCAATTCGATTCTACACAGAGTACGCGAAAGAACTTGCCCCCCTTCTAACAGCCGTGTACCGCAAGTCTCTAGAGGAACAGAAGGTTCCAAATGATTGGAAAAGAGCACAGGTAGTCCCAGTTTTCAAGAAGGGTCGTCTCGCAGATGCGCAAAACTATGGGCCTATATCTCTGACATCGATCTGTTGTAGAATTTTAGAACATGTTTTTGCTCGCGTATCATGTCATTTCTGAAAACCCAGAATCTACTCTGTAGAATCAACATGGATTCCGGAAACAGCAATCGTGTGAGACCCAACTCGCTTTATTTGTACATGAGACCCAGAAAATATTAGATACAGGCTCCCGGATAGATGTCATTTTCCTTGACTTCCGGAAGGCGTTCGATACAGTTCCGCACTGTCGCCTGATAAAGTAAGAGCCTACGGAATATCAGACCAGCTGTGTGGCTGGAATGAGGAGTTTTTAGCAAACAGAACACAGCATTTGTTCTCAATGGAGAGACGTCTACAGACGTTAAAGTAACCTCTGGCGTGCTACAGGGGGGTGTTATGGGACCATTGCTTTTCACAATACATATAAATGACCTAGTAGATAGTGTCGGAAGTTCCAGGTGGCTTTTCGCGGATGATACTGTAGTATACAGAGAAGTTGCAGCATTAGAAAACTGTAGCGAAATGCAGGAAGATCTGCAACGGATAGGCACTTGGTGCAGGGAGTAGCAACTGACCCTTAACGTAGATAAATGTAATGTATTGCGAATACATAGAAAGAAGGATCCTTTATTGTATGATTATATGATAGCAGAACGAGCAATGGTAGAGTTACTTCTGTAAAATAACTGGGAGTATGCGTAGGGAACGATTTGAAGTGGAATGATCATATAAAATTAATTGTTGGTAAGGCGGGTGCCGGGTTGAGATTGATTGGGAGAGTTCTTAGAAAATGTAGTCCATCTACAAAGGAGGTGGCTTACAAAACACTCGTTCGGTCTATACTTGAGTATTGCTCATCAGTGTGGGATCCGTACTAGGTCGGGTTGACAGAGGAAATAGAGAAGATCTAAAGAAGAGCGGCACGTTTCATCACAGGGTTATTTGGTAAGCGTGATAGTGTTACGGAGATGTTTAGCAAACACAAGTGGCAGACTCTGCAAGAGAGGCGCTTTGCATCGCGGTGTAGCTGCTGTCCAGGTTTCGAGAGGGTGCACTTCTGGATGAGGTATCGAATATATTGCTTCTCCCTACTTATACCTCCCGAGATCACGAACGTAAAATTACAGAGATTCGAGCCCGCACGGAGGCTTTCCGGCAGTCGTTCTTCCCGCGAACCATACGCGACTGGAACAGGAAAGGGAGGTAATGACAGCGGCACGTAAAGTGCCCTCCGCCGCACACCGTTGGGTGGCCTTCGGAGTATAAATGTAGATGTAGATGTACTTTACTTAATTTAACTTAACTTGGCCTGAAGTTCACTTATGATTGATAAGTACGTCACGAAAGTTTCAAGCTTCACAAAATTTTTTATTGACATTAGTTGACAACCGAAATGCTCAGACTCCTGCGGTAAAACAAAACACTGACTGACTGACCTCTTTGACTGACTTCACTGACCGACTGACCTAGCAGTCGCGCTGCGTCGCTTGAAATACAATTTTTAACAATTGCTACATTGTAAATTGATTACAAAACGTAACTTACAATTAAAAACAATTTTATCTAAACTGACTGCTGTTACAGTTGTACAGATTATAACATATAATGTAGAATAACATATTATTTTTTATTATCATCTTTGGTCTTTTGTGTGAAAATTAATCTACAATCTGATTTCAACAATTATTTTTATTTCACTTCAATTTCGAATTAGTGATTGTACGAATTTCGTTGCTAAAATTAGTTCGAAGTATACACATCGTGCTTCGCCAGATTATATACATTAAATATTCACTTGTTGTCTTATATGCCGGAGTTTTGTAAATTTGGGTAGTGTAACTAACAAGTGGTAATTATCTGCCTAATTTACCAGCACCATCAATTACAATGATTTACGTAAAAATGATAACGAATGAATTTGCATCACTGGATAATAATTGTTATTTTCATTTGAATCGGAATGACGTTCTTTGTGTTAACTATTGTGCCAGTTGCAATTACAGTAATTAGAGGCTTTATTTATCTATGCCAACATTTCCACAGCCTCTTAATATTTGTTGCTAAACATTTATTACGTCAATTTCTCGATTTGATGTATAATTTGGCATATGTACGTAATTTTGTTAATGACAACAGTCTATTGGCAATTACGATAAGGTACGTCCTTCCAGAATATTCTATATGTGTTTGCAAAGAATAATAGGTTTTTTGGCAAATTGAACTGAATGATACCTATAAAGATACACATAAAAGGTCTTATGGAGCACTGAATCGTACGATAAATACACGGATGCATATTTAAAAAAAAAAAAAAAAAAAAAAAAAAAAAAAAAAAAGAAGGTGGTATCAGACACTTCATAATAATCTTGGGAGAGGATGTAGCGTTATAGTGTGTATGTGTGTGTGTATGTGTGTGTGTGAGAGAGAGAGAGAGAGAGGGGGCGGAGAGAGAGATCAGACGAAGGATTTACATTAGAGCATATTCATTTTTGTTCCTTTCTTCGTGTATCAGAAGTTGGCTGGATTGATGATGCACGGAGGGAAGAAACAGTTTCAAAGTTTTTTCTAGTCACTGGAATTGTTTCATAGGATATAACTACTTTTCTCAACCTGCATAATACACCATTGTTGGGCTAAAATTTAGTATTTTTTGAACTTCCAGAACAATATCAACATATTTTACGAAGTGGCACATTTAATCGTTATTTTGTTTTCGTAGATAAGAATGAAATGTCACTTTTTTATCTTTAAAATTGAGCGCCTTTGTACATATAGAAAAATGATAAATTTCTCCGCAACTGCACTGAAATTAAAGAGATAAGGCGTTCGCGGTATTCTATATCTAATGGTAAAATTAATTACCAGATTTTTACTTCTTTCAAGCTTTCACAATAATAACGTGTTGCTCGCCCTGCTGACTCTGACAGCGAAAATGGAGCCGCAGACCAAAAGTCGACTCCTGGCGTCCGTTCTAGGTATCCATGTATGTGTGATCCACATCTCCTCGTAAATCACTTGATCGAGTTCAACGAAACTTAGTACACATATCACTTACTGTCTGAAAAGAACCTCTGTGGGGTAAGAACCACCACTCTCTGCAAGGGGCCGTGCGGTTAAAGGCGCTGCAGTCTGGAACCGCAAGACCGCTACGGTCGCAGGTTCGAATCCTGCCTCGGGCATGGATGTTTGTGATGTCCTTAGGTTAGTTAGGTTTAACTAGTTCTAAGTTCTAGGGGACTAATGACCTCAGAAGTTGAGTCCCATAGTGCTCAGAGCCATTTGAACCATTTTGAACTCTCTGCAAGGGTGCGGATGGGGGTGTAAAAGTGTCGTGGCTTACGACGAGTAAATAGCCAGAATATATTCATTACGTATTTAAGAATGAGAGCGCTTAGTGTCTTACAACAAGCTTTACACATAATCTGAAACCTCTACGAGACTTTTCCTCGCTGACACCCCCCACAAAGTGATGAAAGGAAAAAAGCTTATCACTTACTACATTTTCGCTGTTCATGCAGTAAAACTACTTCATCAGGCTTAACATTTTAATTTATTACTTCTTCATTACTAAATCTATTGGCAGTACCTTTCGTACACAGTATTTACATACTCCACTGGATGTAACTGCAAAATTATATCGTTATACGATATTTACTTCATGGGATATTACGTCATAAACATTGAGTTATGTGAAAACGAAAGTGTAGGCTGAAATTCACTAAAAATACGGTGAAATACGAGTACTATGGGTGAAATATCATAAATATGTACTCTAAAATAAAAAAAAAGGCGCACCGCGACGAAATTATATGAATTTATCCGAATGGGATAGAAATCGGTAGATGTGACCTAAATATACAGACAAACAAATAATTACAGTTTCAGAAAAACTGGATAGTTTATGCAAGAGATAGAGCTTCGCAAACTGAGAAAGTCAGTAACACATTGTTCCACATCTGGACCTTATGCAAGCAGTTATTCAGTTTTGCACTGATTGACAAAGCTGTTGGATGTCCTCCAGAGTGATATCGTGCTAAACTCTGTCCAATTGCCGCGTTAGGCCGCCAAAATCCCGAGCTGGCTTGAGGGTCGTGCCCATAATGCTTCAAACTTTCTCAATTGGAGACAGATTTGGCGACCTTGCTGGCCAAGATAGGGTCTGTTAAGCACGAAGATAAGCAGCAGAAACTCTCACACGTGTGAAATGGCCTTATATTGCTGAAATGTAAGCCCAGGATGGCTTACCACGAAGGGCAACAAAATTGGCGGAGAATGAATGAAATCAAGTCACACCCCATACTATCGCTAATGGTTGTTGGGCCGTATGGTGAGTGACAGCCAGGTTGGTACCCGAGGCGTCACTGGACACTTCTTCGCTGGTCGCCGGGGCTCAGCTCGAAGCGGGACTTATCACTAGACCACGGATTTTTAGGTCGTAAAAAAGTGTGTTTTAGGCACCTAAAATAGGCTCCTTCAGTGGGCCATTTAGGCTATATAAAACCTAAAATAGGCTCTAATAAAAATGATGCAGAGAAAATAAAAATTAATTAAAATACACACTGTTGACAGTATGAACATCTTATTAGTAATTAAAACAAGGAGAATGAATATTTACACAGTTACAGAGCACAGCAATCTACAACATTAATGTTGAACATAACTCCAAATATTTTTGAGTTCATGCAAGATAAAGTTCTCCGTAAAAAAGATGTGGCAATGGTTTAATTAATACATTCGTAGTTTCACATATTCTGACCATAGTTGGTTTCATAATAAGTAACCAAAATCTTTTCTAGGTTTTCTAGTGAAAAACTGTGGCGCTTGTCAGTCAGAACCAATTTATACGCTAAAAAAGAACGTTCTACATCGACAGATGTGACAGGGCGTACTTCATTTTCGGCACATCTTGGACAGGAATGCTGCAGTCAGGAGCGATGGATTTTCCACTAAGTATGTCGGCAGCTGCACACAGCTCCTTCAGGCCAGTGTTCTTCTGCAAAACCGTTTGCATTTTTGCCCGTACTTTTTCCCCTACTTCCTTCATTAATTTTCATTTTGACTTCTTCAAGCAAAGAATTATTGTCGTAGATAGGTCGCTCTGAGCCTTCTAATTGTGAAATTATTCTTGCCATAAATGTGTAGTGGGCCCTAATGTAAGATAAGTCCCGTTTTAAAGAAGAATCTTTGAGTAACTCCATTGCTGCAGTTACGGATGCAGCATCCTCCGGTATATTTTCAACCACTTTCTGGACAGCTGAGAGATGCGTACTATAGTATTCTGCAGCTATCAGCCACGTGCCCCAGCGGGTGACAACAGGCACTGGCGGCAATGGGGCATCTGGAAGATGTTCTTTGAATGCCTGTATTCTTGATGGTACCTTAACAAAAATTTTCTTCGCCATAGATATTACTTTATTTACTTTAGGAAATTGTAGCCTTACTTGCTCTGCTATGTGGTTCATCCCATACACTACACAAGTTACGCGCAGCATCAATGGGTAGAATAATTTTGATGGTTGAAACGCTGCTATCATATATGCAGCATCATCAGTGACGGCCAGAAGCACCTTAATCTCATCCACTCCGTTTGGGTAAGGCACCTTGAGCCCATTGTTCACAAACTGTGCTATTGTTTGTTGGTTAGTTTTTGCAAGCTGTTTTGAGTAAATCAAATGAGCCCTGGAGGGATCATCTGGATCTAGCTTGCCAATAATCAGGTTTGCAATGTAACGGCCAAGACTGTCAGTAGTTTCATCCACAGAAATCCATATACAAGATTCTCCAACATCTTCTCGGATTCTGTGAAATGCAGCATTGTAAGCTGAATTCACATAATTCTAACGTGAAGTTGACTCTGCAGGAATAGACTGATGGCAGTACTTCTCAAGAAAACCTCTGAAAATAGGGTTTTCTAGTTTCCGAAAGGGGATGTTTGCTGCCACAAGTGCATGACACAAACCACTGAAGAACTTGGTTTTTTCGGAGGATTCATCAGATTTATTGGTTAAAAGAGTTTGCCTCAATTTTGACTTTCGTTCAACATTAGCTTTATGTGCGATTCCATCTGCATGCTGAGTTAAGTGAGATTTCTCAAGACTCGAAACCTAATACGAGAGAAAAGGGAAATGCAGTTTAGAATCGCATATAAAGAGTATTTCGTATTACTAAAGGATAGCGATAAAAAAGAATCCTAAGTGACAGTCTAAGAAAAACATCAACTAACCTCCTTGTTGCATGCTTGGCAGAAAATAATTTTCCCATCTGTTGTATAATGCGGAAAATCTTGCAGTCACTGCCTTATATGATTAGACTTTGAACTAGCTGTTTTCGGCATGGTGTAGTATTCTCACACAGAAACTAGAATTTATTTTGAACTTAGAACGTCAGTAACACTTAACACGTCGGTCGCTACACAATGTACTGATTTGTTTTCGCTGGGAAAAAGTGAACGATGACCTGTTTTTTTTTTTTTTCCTTTTACTGCGGTGTATGGGAGCGGTGGGGGAAGTACCGTACTCGTTGCTGGACATATGGCACCTGACAGATGGCTGCCCCTCTGAACAAGCGAATGGAATCTACCGGTGCTTCAGATGAAAACATCTCACTACTGGCAAATTATTTTTCGAACCGGAAAATTCACGTATAATACCTTTCACGAAACAGAGTAGTTTGATAGGACTGCCTGTAGACAGCAGCGAGAAAATGCGCGAAGGACAGTAATTTAGCTATAGAGGGCGTCTATGATTAACAGTGTGATTTTTTTAATCCGTGCTCAGCTTAAGGCCTATGACACCGTTTCTTTGCCAAAATACACGGCTGGCCAGAATCCTACGAACGAAATATTTTCAAATATAACATTTAGTACTCCCACGTTCGATTGTAATGCGTAACTCAAATCTTTGACCGGTTCCCATTCGCTCACCGAAGTTAAGCACCGTCGCGCTCGGCGTGTACTTGGATGGATGACCATTCAACCGTGCCGGGTGCTGTTGGTAGTAAGGCAAGCAAAGGAATTGTAAGCAGTCTCTAACGACCTTCGCCTTCGACGAGACGTAAAGCCCAATTTACTTCCTCTTTCTAATCTTTGAAAACACAAGAACTCTATGTCAGATTAACGAAATAGGTACTTTTTAGGATTTTGATGCCGAAATAGGCAAAATTAAGCGTCAACGTCGAAATACGCAATTTTAGGTCCTATAGAACTAACGGTATTCAGTTTAGTTAGTCATGAAACGTATAATTACCAACTTATATGCAAATTGGAGCTTAGGAAAAAAACTAGGTTTTAACCTAAAGATCCGTGATCTATTTTTTTACATATGAATAATAAAACACCTAGAAAGAGTATTTGGTATTAACAGGGGTAGCGATATAAAAAAATAAAAAAAGACCGAAGTGTTAGGCAAATACGAAGCATGAGCGCATATCAAATAGTCACCTTGCTGCACGCTGGGCAGAAAATATTTTTTTCTATCTGTCGTATAGTGTGGAAAAACTTGGAACCACTATCTTATATGATGAAATAGGCACTTTATAGGATATTAAAGCCGATATAGGCAAAAATAGGCACTAACGTCGAAATAGGCTTTTTCAGGTCTTATAGAATTTACGCTATTAAATGTAAATAGTCATGAAACGCATAAGCTCAAATTTTTATGCAAATAGGAACTCAGGAACAAAATAGGTTTTTACCTAAAATCCGCGGTCTACTTATCACTAAAGACAGTTCTGCTCGAGTCCCCGATGATCGTGGAAGATGTGTTTAGAGACAGTGGTGGCTTATCACACTGACAGTCGCCTGCCACACTGCCAGACAGCCAGATCCCTTTGCTTGTCATCCTTACAGCACAGCGCTACTTCGAAAATATTTTACGCTCCGTTTTGTTGCCCTTGATGGCATACGATCCTGAGCTTAGAGATAATGCCCTTCCTTTTCAGTGCTTACCATCTTACTTGCCAAACCCTGCCTTGGTCAGCGAGGTCGCCGGATCTTTCCCGCAGTCGAGAACGTTTGGACCATTATCGGCATGGCCCTCAAATCAGCTCGCGATTTTGACGATCTAACGGACCAGTTGGACAGATTTTGGCACGATATCCCTCAGGACGACATCCAACAACCCTATCAATCGTGCCAACCCAAATAACTGCTTGCACAGAGGCCAGAGGTAGACCAACGCGTTACTGATTTTATCAATTTGTGGAACTATTTCTTTCGAATAAATCATCCAAATTTCTGAAATTGCGATCATTTGTTTGTCTGGAACATGTACATAACATCTACCGAATTCCTTACTATTCGGATAATTCCTTCGTGGTGAGTCTTTTTTTTTTTATTATTATAAGGATTTCCTTGAGTGCGAGTTCGCAAAAAACCAATGATGTTTACGGTATCCGGCATCCCGGCACATTGTCTACCATGCAGCCACAATATTGGCTGTCAATGGCAAACAAGGAGCGGGACTGGAGGTATGTAGTGCTGAGAACAGCATGAGGCTGCGGAGCGTAGCTGAGATGCTTGGTCAACGAGTAATCGACAGCAGCGCTACAGTGCTGGTCGTGTCGATATAAAGCAGAAGAATGCCAACGATAAACAAAGCAAACACTGCATTATGTCTACAACAAAGTTGCAGAAGTTGACATTTCGTCAGAAAGGGACACAAGGTATTTGGCAGAGTGAGAAAGAAGTGGCACATGAAATACTAGTGTTTCTGCAAGATCAGTCAGTGAAATGTGTGGTGTTGTATTCGCTCGACTATGGGGACAGTTTACAGGAGGTGTACAATGATGACGGTGCATGATTAACAAGGGAAAGTGATACTGAAACAGGTGTCGAGCGCCGGCCGTGGTGGCCGAGTGGTTCTAGGCGCTACAGTCTCGAACCGCGCGACCGCTACGGTCGCAAGTTCGAATCCTGCCTCGGGCATGGATGTGTGTGATGTCCTTAGGTTAGTTAGGTTTAAGTAGTTCTAAAGTTCCAGGGGACTGATGACCTCAGAAGTTAAGTCCCATAGTGCTCAGAGCCATTTGAACCATTTGAACCAGGTGTCGAGCCATGTAGGTCATCATCCTTGTTGGACAGCGAGTCACAAATCCCGTCTCCAGTGACACGTAGAGAAGGACAATTGTTGTTCAGGGAGCGTGTACTGAACGTACATGGAAGATCATCCGGAGCATAGTAAAAAAACAATCATGAACAAATTTCGAATAATTCCGCAGCAAAATGACCGTGTAGTGCATAAGAAAAACCACAGATATTCAGGGAATTACAAGGCGCACTTTTTACAAAAATTAGTGTACGAACGTTTCAGGCACGCTCGATACAACTTACGGGGTATGCTTGATGGTGACCTACTACTTTATGCACATCAAACTGAGCGAGACATAGATTACAGTGATTACAAGGGAAACGGTGGATGGTTGCATAACTTCAAACAGTGCTACAGAGTTGAAAGACGTAAGATACACAGCAAACTGCAGAATCGGCCCGAAAATTTGTAGATCGGATAAATACCTTATTCAACGTTCAGTAAGGAATTTGTTTTCAACTCTGACCAATCGGGATTAGAAGAGGAAATGCATACAAAGGAACCCTGGAAATTAAGAGTACCGAGAGAGTTGTATCAAAATCAACTAATATCAATGCCTTAACGCATTCATGCACTATTATGCCATTGTTAATCTGGATGGTAAATTGGCTGGTAAGTATTTTTTTGTGCTGCAAGAAGATGGAAGTGCTGTGCCCCTACGATTCTTTCTCGTGCACGTGACCTCACAAGGCCAGCGGGGAGTATTTACGTCAAACCAACCGAGAGCGGGAAAATGAGCGTGAGAGAACTACAAATACGGTATGTGCGCTGCTTTTGGCCAGAAGCTGGTTAAAATAACTTGCTTTTGCTTGATTCCTGGTGTGTGCCCAAAAATCATACTCCTTTAGAGCAAACTATCCCTCCTGAATGTGCTTGACATTGCAACTCATACCACCTGGAACCACCGGACAAGTTCAGTCTCTGGATGTTTGTTTTTCCTGTGCCTATAAAACATATTATCGCACTATCTGCTGTTATGCCTTAAAGGATAGCCAGTTTCACCATACGCACCACGACAGACCGTTTTGCAATCGGCTGTGTGCCATCATATTCCATTAGTTCTCATCACACCGTTACATCAATTTGATTCTCTACGCATTCTTTAATAGTGGATAACTGTCTGAACGTCCTGAACGGTCTGTAACTCCCAAGGCGTTCGCCTTCGATCTTGATGGTGCGAACCTTTCTAATTACTGTCGTGCGCCACTTTTCATTCGGTGTTGATGGTGCAAATTAATGGCTTGTTTTGAACATTTCTCGAATGTCGACGGTATAGTAAAGCGTAATACATACATCCCATAGAAGGTTGATCTCTGCACCTCCAGGACACTCATTTTCTGTCGCCATCCTGATGCACATGGTGAGTCATCAGCAGCTAATATTTTTCCTGTCACAAATGTTAACACAATAATTTCAAGTGAGCCTTACTAAAGACTGAACTTGCGACCTCGCATTCAAGGGGTTCCTTGTTAGTGTGCATGTGAAAAAAATGTGACAAGTGCGTATGTGGGCGAAACTAAGGGTAAAAAGCTTCTCGTAAACCCCTGAATCGAATTCAGCCAAACTCGGTACACATTTTACTTACTATCTGGGAAGAAAAACTGAGGGGTAAGAAACAGAAACCTCCTGTTTGGGTGGGGGTGATAATGTGGCGAGAGACGGAGAGGAGATGGAGAGAGGGGGGAAGGAGGAGATGGACAAATAAAGCGGGAAGGAGGATGAGGAGATGGGGAGAGAGAGAAGGGACCAGATGAAGAAAGAAAACAAGGGGAAAGAAATAGACAGAAGAAGAGGGTGTTAGAAATACAGAGAGGAGGAGCTGGCGATGGACAGAGAGAGACTGAAGAGGAGATGGACAGAGACATGGGAGGAGGAGGACGCGCATGAGATGGCCTAATACAAGACTGGAATAAATACATCCACTTTACAACGCCAGGTATTCTGCTATCTTAACACTAGTATATCCCCGAGTCACACGTTTTGCCCCTATCTCTATGTTAGTGTGATGATGGATGCCTTCCAGCCGACTTGAACTGCTTCACTGGATAGATGCTGTGCACGTACTTATTATGATCTCATCAATGTGACAACTACATTATAGGAGAGTCATCTCTTTACACCAGGACTTGTTTTATCACACAGGTCAGCGGTGATGAAGGTGTCTTCGCATAACAGAACGAGATTGCGTTTCTCATCTTGCATCCTCATGCCCCAGATCTCAACCTTACCGAAAATAAATATATGGAGATAAACGTGACCATAGTATAAAACTGGCATTATATCGAGCCGAGATCATACTTCTGGAACGTAGATCTTAGTTTCAAATGGTTCAAATGGCTCTGAGCACTATGGGACTTAACATCTGAGGTCATGAGTCCCCTAGAACATAGAACTACTTAAACCTAACTAACCTAAGCACATCACACACATCCATGCCCGAGGCAGGATTCGAACCTGCGACCGTAGCAGTCACGCGGTTCCGGACTGAAGCACCTAGAACCGCACGGCCACAGCGGCCGGATCTTAGTTTCGTGGAGGATTCTTACAATATGAGCGACCTTTTGCCCACCCCACAGACTCAGTTTTTCGCAGGACACGGTTGGTCATAGAAGTCGAAGTACCACGGAAAGATTGTTAAATGATGAAAAAGCACATGGTGTGTTCTTTTGAGTGTCTAAAATATCTCCAGGTTTAAATACCTTTATAAATCGTTAATTTCGCAGAGTCAGTTGCACATTTTCTACAATGTGACTAGTTTCGATCTCCCTGGATCATTTTCTAAGATCAGTAATGTGTATAATATTTTTAAAAATAGGAACACAGTAGATGAATTATCTCGGGACAAGTATGTCGGCTGTAGTCATCTCTCGTTCCCTTTGCCTGTTCAGATAAAGGAATAGAGAACGCTTGGAGTTAAAGATCCCACTGACGAAGAATTCATTAGAGACGGAGCAAAACATAAGATTGGGAAAGAATGGGAAAGGTAATCCGTCATGCCGTTCCAAAGGATCCATCCCACATTTGCATTAAGCGATTTAGAAAAATCAGAAAGGCTACATCAGGATGGGCAGGCAGTGGTTTGAACCGCCGTCTCTCCCTAATACGAGTCCAAGTGCGTCAAATCTCGGTTTTGTTGTTTTCATACATCCTGTAGATGAAAAAATTCACGCAGCAACCAAAAAATCGTTTAAAACGGTGTTGGAACAAAACACTGAACTCGTATAGTAGCATTCTAGCAGCGCCAGTTAAGCTGTTGCGCTGCCAAGGCACTTTTCCCCAGCGTTTCTTCCGTGACCCAACATCATCACATGGATGGTATAAGCGCACATCACTTCGGAGCCTTACGGCTTTCTTGGAGCAGCTGAGATCCAAAAATTCTTACCAGTCATCCCATTTGCGGTTTGAGTTCCAGCACAATGTTGTACAAGCAAGAGAGGTGGCGCAGTGATCCAGGTCGCACGATAAAGGCCTCCGTCCAGTATTTTTCCAGAGAAGCACATGGCGTTTACTTTGGAGTTGTAATCGAAACCGAGCTTCTTCTCCAGCTCTAATGACCTTGCTGTTTCTACACTTCTTTCATTCGGAAGAAGTTTTAACCTGTGTAGTAGATTGTCACTGGCCGAGAGACGTAGCAAAAATCACTTGTTTTACGTCAGTGACGTGTTTCTGTCAATTAGAAACCATATGCATTTATTACAATGAAGCGCCAAAAAAAACTGGTATTGGCATGCATATTCAATTACAGAGATATGTAAACAGGCAGAATATTGCGTTGCAGTCGCCAACGACTATATACGACAACAAGTTTCTGACGCAGCTGTTGGATCAGTTACTGCTGCTACAATGGCGGGTTATCAAGATTTAAATGAGTTTGAACGTGGTGTTATAGTCGGCGCACGAGCGAAGTCACACAACATGGGACACAGCATCTACGATGTAGCGATGAAGTGGGGATTTTCCCGTACGACCATATCACGAGTGTGCAGTGAATATCTGGAATCCGGTAAAACATCAAATCTCCGACATCGCTGCAGCCGGAAAAAGATTCTGCAAGAACGGGACCAACGATCGTTCAAAGTGACAGAAGTTCAAACCTTCCGCAAATTGCTGCCGATTTCAATGCTGAGCCATCAATGTGCGTCAGCATGCGAACCATTCAACGAAACATCATCGATATGGACTTTCAGAGCCAAAGGCCCACTCGTGCACTATTGATGACAGCATCACACAAAGATTTACGCTTGGACAATGCATGTAGGCAGGGGACTGTTCAAGCTGCAGGAGCCTCTGTAGTGGTGTGGGGCGTGTACAGTTGGAGTGCTATGTGACCCCTGATACGTCTAGATGCGACTCTGACAGGTAACAATTACGTGAGAATACTGTCTGATCACCTGCAACCATTCATGTCCATTGTGCATTCCGACGGACTTGGGCAATTCCAGCAGGACAATGCAACATCCCACACCTCCAGAATTGCTATAGAGTATCTCCAGGAACACTCTTCTGAGTTTAAACACTTCCGCTGGCCATCAAACTCCCCAGACGTGAACATTGTTGAGTATATCTGGGATGTCTTGCAACGTGCGGTTCAGAAGAGATCTCTACCCCCTTGCACTATTACGGATTTATGGACAGCCCTGTAGGATTCATGGTGTCAGTTCTCTCCAGCACTACTTCAGCTATTAGTCGAGTCCGTCCCACGTCGTGTTGCGGCACTTCTGCGTGCTCCCGGGGGCCCTACACGATGTTATGCAGGTGTACGTCTCTTTGGCTCTTTAGTGTATATCTAAATTTATTATTTGGTAGAGGGTGCGTAGAACCTCTTTCAGACTATTTCTCTACCGTTCCACCTTAGAATAGCACATTGAAAAAAATGTACACTAAACTTTTCGTGAGGACTCTGCTTTCTTTTTTTATGGTATAAGTCAAAAGACTTACCTATGTATATAGAAGTCAACAAAATATTTTGGAATCCGGCGGAGAACGTTGGTGTTTGCAGTTTCGTGAAGAGATCTCGCAGCAGCTTCGTGATAATACAAAACAAGCTGTTCTTCTTTGAACTTTTTCGATGTCCTTCGTCAGTTCCATCTGGTGAGGACCCCACTGCACAACAGTACTCCAGAAGAGAACGGACAGACTTGGTGTAGACAATTCCTTCTTTGAGTTCTTCCAGTTTAAGATGTTCATAATTTCACTATAGTCGACAAATTCGTCGCGAGAGAACAACAACTGTATTGTTAAAACTTCCTGGCAGATTAAAACTGTGTGCCGGACCGAGACTCGAACTCGGGACCTTTGCCTTTCGCGGGCAAATGCTCTGGTAGAACAAATCGCACATTTGTGAGGAGAATCGAAAAGCAATATATCTATTTTGGTACATAACTTATCTCTATCCAAAAAAATGAGGTGTTCCGATACTACAAAATTATGCTGCTCACCTCATCATTGCGAAGAGCAATAAAGAAATTTATTAAGAAAGTTCTAGGTGCTGTACCAGGAAATTGACTGGTTCTAAGGCCCAATAAGGATGTGTGCACACGGTTTTAATCTGCCAGGAAGTTTCATATCACCGCACACTCCACTGCAGAGTGAAAATCTCATTCTGGAAACATCCCCCAGGCTATGGCTAAGCCATGTCTCCGCAATATCCTTTCTTTCAGGAGTGCTAATTCTGCAGGGTTCGCAGGAGAGCTTCTGTAAAGTTTGGAAGGTAGGAGACGAGATACTGGCAGAAGTAAAGCTGTGAGGACGGGGCGTGAGTCGTGCTTGGGTAGCTCAGTTAGTAGAGCACTTGCCCGCGAAAGGCAAAGGTCCCGAGTTCGAGTCTCGGTCCGGCACACACTTTTAATCTGCCAGGAAGTTTCAAATGGAAAGCTGTTTGCCACATGACATAAATTGCTGAATAAAGTCATTCACAAGCAGAGAGACTGTATGCCACACTATTCCAACTGTGATCACTACTGTCTCTGTAGGCAAAGTCAGTTTACCCTGTCCAGTTCCTTCACAAAGTTGTAAGAAGAATCTACCTCAGCTCCTTTGTTCAGCTGCAACCATTCAGTACATTTGTCACACTTAGATTTCTGAAGGGCTTTCCTAGCTGCATATCCTCCTATGTATGTCAAAATAGGTAACATGTTAGGTGGAACATCATCCATACCGAAGGTCATGTGCATAATATCAGAAAAAATGCTAATGTCAATATCACAGTCTACCTGCTGTTGGACAGGAATTATGTGTTTCAAGTGTACATTATCATTTTGAGCTGCAAACAGTACATAATTTTTGAATCTTAATTTTCTTTCATTTTCTAAAACTTGGATGTAGCTAATGTAGTAATTTGCCCCACTCAACTGTCGGTAGCACCCAAAGCGGTCCTCTAAATCATCACTTTGAAATTTTCCTAGCAATATGTAGTCAATGTCATATTTCTCAAATAAGTATGGAATTATCTGCAGAAAAGATTCAGTTGTTAATATTAAAGACTGGAATGTCTGTGATGTCAAAGCATCACTTATTGGTACAGATACTCTACAAACTTTTAGCCTATGACACAGATTATTTAGAAATGTCACCTGATTGTCTGTTGTCTTCCTGATGGCTTCTCTGTAAGGATCATTGAATCTCTGGCCTTCAAATACACTTCTAACATTCACAATCTTCCACCAGTTCACAATCACCTGAAGGAAAGTCACTGTCTGATTTATGTGCTCAGTAACGTTAGGCAAATCCTTTGTTGCATGTTTCAAAGCTACAATGTTATTATCATTGAAAATTTTCAAAGCTAATTTCACATTTTGTTTCTGAATAGACGATGGATACAGCACTCTAGCTGATAGTGTGTGGCCATATTTGACCAAAGAGTTTCTTTCTTTCTCATATACCAACTCCAAATGCTTATACTGTGCTGTCAATATTACTGAATGATCAGTCATGTCATGAAACTGTAACAATTTATTAACACTTCTTTTTGTCTGCCAATTGTTCCTGATACATTTCAGAATGTGTACAGTGTCAAACATAAAAAAAAGTTTCCTGGAAGAATCTAGAGGGTGTTCAATAGTGGGTTGGAGAATTTTACTGGGGGTGAACAGTTCATATGCCTTCCTGTTTACACTGTTGTTAACTGCTATCAGACTAACAACTTTGAAGCCCACTCTTTCCACTATGCACACAACATTATTGATCAAAGATTTCAGCTCTTCACTTGTCATGTTAGCTACTGGTATAATTGCTACAACATCAACATATTTAGACAAAAGAGAAGAGACCATAAAAACCTGTGCTGTTTTGGCACACGTCTCAGGATGAAAAAAGCTACTCCCATGTATTGAGCCAGATTTAAATGAACGTCGTGGTTGCACATAAATCTCATCTAACAACAGAGACACTAACAACTCGTTTTTTTTAATATTTCACCCTATTTTCTAAATAAGGACTCGTTTGAACTGATGAAGTGACTAACTGGTAATTACAAATTAATTTCTGCAGGGTTTGTGGGTGGGGTAAAAACATTAAATCACATTTCCTCAAGGCATTGTATGCACTGACAGAATGTACATACAAGCAGCATGCCATTATCATGGTGTTGTTGCCATAGTGTCTGTTGTTTTTTGAGATTTGTGATACATGGAGTTATTCTACCATAAATTTCAGTTGTGCATTTTCATCATAATTTGGGATAGTCTGCAGGCAATTGACAGCACAGTTTAATTTATCTGTAACACTACGCAAAATTTCCCCTTTCTCAACCATTGATATTACATTTTCTAAAACGTTTATGGAAGTTAATTTCTTCACATCATTGATGGATGCATTAATTGCAAAATGAATTCCTTCACTAACATTTACCCTAAAGCTCAAATCACTATTAACAGTGACGAATGCAGTAAGACAAGGTATTCCCAAAAGACAGATACGCAATTTTCCATCATCTCTAATCACAGACCACTTGTTGCTGCAAATTTTCTGGCCTTCTAGAAATACAGAAATGTCATTGAGACACGAAAGTGAATTTTGTTGGAGGTGTAAGTTGTTTGACTCAATACTATCTCGAATAGCTTTTTTAAGATTATCGTCTTCCACATCAGCAAGACGTCTCATTTTTGTAGTTGACTTAGAACAGTATGAGGGAGTGTTGGGGAAAAATAGTTGGCACAGCATTTTCGATGAGTTTTGGGATTATTCTGGGAAATTCTTTCAGTTGTCCTCTGTCCATAATTATGTCCACTCGAATTACACATGATTAATCGAAGTGTTTTACACAAATATTTGGCCGTTTTAGTTTGGTTAAGTCTGTTGGGATATTTCGAAGCCACAGTACACGTCGACTCTCGTCAGATGGCAAAGAAAATGTAGTCGTTCTCTCTGTTTCGGAATCATAATTCGACTGACCGCCGAACACACTACATCGACGTGGCATTTCAAGAGTTCCAGACCTAGCAATAAAATGAAACCATATTTCAATACATTACCTCGAAGTTACAGTGAGGTGTAAGATCTCGAAATCGCGTCAGGATAAACACACACAGACGGTTAGAATCTTCTAATGTAGTAATCGAAGATGTATTTGAGGTTAACATACCTTGCTTACAATTATCAATGTTTTGCACACAACACCGTAAATATAACAAATTGTGGATGCATCACCACCACACTTACACATATAAACACGTATTCTGTTGAGGCGCTTAGTTAAAATCCACTTTTATAGTACGAAAAACAAACGCAGCAAATAGCAATGCTCTTTCACACACGTTGCTTCCACTAAGATGGCGAGTGTGACGTCACGTTGGCGCGCCGGGGCCTGTATTTCTCCTCGGCCTCGGAGTGTAGTAAATGACGTGTAAAAATCACAGTTTTTTCCAAAATGTCAGGAACTGTCCCTTAGGAATTTTTATACACTTTTACTTTTTATAACTTTAGTGCAAGACACTACCTTTATAATTTCAATGTTTCACAATTAAAATTTTTTGAGAAACTGCTTTAGTTTTTGTTATTTTATATTCCACTTTCATAATTTACTATTTCCTGTCTTTTCCAGTTCACACATCTATTATTCCGCACCATTAATATGTTAACGAGAATTTTTACATAACTGTACTTTTTATAATTTTAGCGCAAACACTCCCTTTTTAAACTCACGACATCTCGGCCACCATCCCTCTCTGCTTTCTTTCCCTCTCACAGTCCAATTCCCCCTTACCTCCTTTTCCCCCTACCCCCGCCACCAACTCCTATCTCAACCAATATAGTACTCTGATAGGTTCTGACACAGACACGACGGACTCCTGACGCATCTCCATAGGGAACTTCTACATTTATGTACAATTCGTTTCTACTTATTATAAAATAATGGACAGTACACATTAAGCTTTATTTTGTTTTAGGTCTGAAGATGATTCAGAGGGATCGAGACATGTCACGTATTAAAAATCTACAGTTGAGACTGAAGAATGAATGCACATTGTTTGTTCATATTTGTAATCCTTATGTATTTAGCTGAATTTACGGTCTTTAAATTTCAATTCATCTTCTCGACTCAGACTAAAATTTTACCTGTGCAGGTATTTGGAGATTACGAAAAAGGCATAACATTTTAACTTAGTGTATTTGGGAGCTCAGAATGAGAACAGAGTCAAAAGGCTAGTTGATTTTAAGAGTTTTTTCTTTAGTATTTTAGAAGTCCTTCAATGTTTCCTAGGAATTCATTTACGCCCAGTAAGCCAGCCTTGCGGTTGATAACTACTTTACTTCAGTGTGAGTGGAAGGCCACTTATCTTACATCTCAGTCGATATTTGCATTTCTTGTAGTTCAGCTGCTTTAAATGGTAATTGCCGCAGAGTATATTACTGATTCACTAAATGTGCCTTTAGGAAGATTCCAGTCGCATTGGTTACCTGATTTGTCCCCGTGTAGCCCAGAAGGCCGCTGTATGTTGGATTTTACCACTTATATCTAGGTCATTAGGGACAGAAAAATAATGTGTGAGCGGTTTAAACTGACTGTTATCATTTTTCGCTCCCTTCGCTAATGGCGCAGAGGGTAGGAACTTTGACAGCGTTATAACGACGTGAGAAAATCTTATTATCGTCCGTATTTAACTGTGCGAGTTCAGCTAGCTTTGAACACGGCATCGATTTTCTAACCGTCTTGTGCGCCGCACAGACCACAATGTTGGCAATGTATAAGCGACATGTACGCGGATCATACTGAATGTAATTAACAACATTTTTAAAATTTATGATCTTCATTTTTAGACAAACTAATTACATCGCCTTTATCTAAATACTTTCTTTCACTTCAGAACCAGTCTCCATTTCTTTGCATACAGTTGTTCCAACACTCTGCGAGTTTGAAAATACCTTTACGATAGAACTCTGATATAGCTTCTCAGAGATACTGGAGCACTGCTTGTTAAACATGCCTAATCGTCTCGTGGCGTGGGCCTCGCATCTGTTCCTTAACAGAACCAAAAAAATGGTACTCGGAGGGTGGCAATTCGGGACTATAGGAAGGATAAGAAAGAGTTTCTCACCCAAATACCTTGATCTCCTCCAAGAGGACACGAGAAGTCTGAGGATGCTTTTTATCATGTTGCAATACGATCTTCTTCCCAGGGCGTTCATCGCGCAACGCACGAAAGAACTTCAAAAGTATCTGGATACTGAAGGTGGCATTTATGGTTCGTCCAGGTTCAAGAAAATCGGACTCTTGCTTCTCTTCTTTCCGTTGAGGTAGTTCAAGGACTACTGTTACGAGGCTCATCTCGGATACTAATGTTTCCTCTTTTGAAATATTTCAGCTATTTCCTGACACTGCTAGTACCCATGCAGACACCTCCAAACGCACTTTAAGGTCCGAGACGAATTTCAGCAGCACATTTTTCCCTCTTTAAGATGGAATTCACTGGCAGCACGCTGTCGAAGGGAAATATTGATATTGGCCTCTTCGGACGTACTGCCTGTGGCCACGTGATGGACACTAATGACGCCAAAATATGGCAGCACGGTTTAAAGTCTGTAGATTACGCTCCTGCAGTCGTTTTTGTTACAGGTTTAAAACTGAAGTTTCGACAGTGGTTTGCTCACAACTTTCGGTGTGACTGTCGTAGTTAACACTTCGAGCCTATGAAACTGTGTAAAACCAGAGTGGTTTTGAGGACGTTTAAGATGACAGAAAGCACACCACGCATCATCCCTCTCCCTTTTTGATTAACTGCGATGTCAGAAACGCAGGTAGTGTCGTTCACAGGGTATTCGCACAACGAACGCAAGCAGATAATATGGAGTTCGAGTGAAAATACAAATGCCTGTAACGAGTCACACCTATTATTCTTCCTAGGATGCGTTTCCATATCAAGTGGATATATGTCAGTAGAGGATCACAATCGATTATAGCCAAAAACGCTGACATCAGCATTTGGTGCTCGGGAAATCGTCATTTTTATAATTTACTGACATCAGAATCAGCATTCCGGGAATTCTGACATTATCACATCCGAACAGTTGCACTAAGGCCGTGACACCATCACGTCCATCCTGCATTCCACCTGCCACTCGCCTTGAGCCCCCTCAACGCTACACACCCCTGCACACCTGCTAGTCGTACGAGCACTCTAATTAATTTACGTGGCAATGGCGTTACGTATTTGCCAATCACCGAGATGTGCCGTGGCACCAGCGGCGTGCAATTTCACCCCCTACCCCCTCAGCGATTTTAATTTTTGTGATTTCATTCTGCGAGTGCTGTCATTTACTGTCTGCACTTTGTCTAGCATAAAACACTGCCAGCAGCAATCAGCCGGACGGAAAAATTCGTACATTAAGTATTTGTCAATTCTTTTCTTGTTATAGCAATACAGTTATTATTAGCAAAACTCACCAATTTGTGTGTGGGTGTCACAGCACTCCAATGCAGCACAAGGGCAGCAGGTAACGTTGTACTGCTTCCTTGTACGACTTAGAGAACTACTGCATATTTATTTTACAGATGCACTGCTCTACTACGGTAACTTAATAATGTTATGAAATTCTCTGTATGCAGTTTATATTTAATGTATTTGTACTTAGTTGAACAGGACAGGTATGTGTATTACTGCCACGCCACTGTCCACAGGATGTCTTTCCGACCTGTCAGACCTGTTGTCATTCGACAAGCACTCAGTAGGAATATAGCATGTCAGTGAGAATATATATTGGGTGTTAGGCGTATAAAATCAGGTATTGTGATCATGAGTACATTAATAAGCACCCACTGCAGTGTGTTTGTTGTTTTTTCTCTGAATTAAAAGTCTTCCCACAAACACATCACACAGTTTACTGCTTGATGTTTTCTGCATGGTCATAACTACACCAGTCAGAAGACTACGCCGTTTTGTGTCACCACTTTAACACCTGACCTGCTGCTCAGGGAAGAATAAGCATTAGTGGCTTGTTCTTGCCGCATGTACTTGGAGGCACTAACCAACCTAAAGACATACTACTCCTAACAGCTTCAATTATTAGCCTGCAAATGAAGTAAATAATGATGTAACATTGTTCAGTGCACTGTCTTCAGTCACCAATAAGAATATCTGTACCTGTAACACCCTGTGTATGTGTGCACGATGTAATGAGTGCCATTGCATATATTTTTATATGTGGTACCTTAATATGTACTCGCATCAATGTGTCGGCTGTTTTATCTCTGAACTGAAGTCTCCCCAAAAGCGCGTCATAAACTTTACGATCTGATGTTTTCTGCATTGCCATAATTACACCACTAAGTTGGCTATGCCTGTCATTGTAGGAAAACCGTTTCGTGTCCATATGTCCACACTTGAACGCCTGACCTACTGCCCAGGGAAAAATAAGCATCAATGGCTTGCTGTTGCCACTTATATTTGGAGGTACTAACAAACCTAAAAAGCACACTACTCTTACAAGGTATAATCATTAGTTTGCAATTGAAGTAAATACTGATGTAATGCTTTCAGAACACCGTCCTTAGTCACCAACAGAAAAAGCTGCACTTATACCTATTATACATTTTCTCTCTCTCTCAAAGAGAACTGTCAGGCGCATTTTCTCAGGTGTCTCGGCAGATATCTGGAATTTAGATTTTGCAATCAGTAGTTGGGGTTCCCCCAAACAAACACTGCTCACCAAGTGGTCATTCGATGCCCAGTCTCAACAGAAAGTGTCGAATTGTTTCCCTTTACTAACAACATGATTATTTAAGCAGAATTTTATCTGTCCATTCGATAGTACGGTCGCAGACTCGTGTAGTACGATATTCATTTTATCGGTATGTGTCAACAGCGAACATCAAACTGCTGCATGGTGGTAACAGTCAGTGCAGGCCAAGTCGCTGCTCAGTCGGTACTAGAGTACGTCTTACTTCGCATTTAATACAGCCTAAGACCAAACAAACACGCACCACGAAGAAATTATCCGAACAGAACGGAAATCTGTAGATATGATGCACATGTATAGAAAAACAAATATTTACAATTACCAAAAATTGGATGATTTGTACAAGAGAAAATGCTGCACAAACTGAGCCAGTCAATAATGTGTTGGTCCACCTCTGACCTTTATGCTTGCCAAAGCCTACCTTGGCCCACAAGCTCGCCAGACATCTCCCCTACTGAGAACGTTCGGAGCATTATGGGCAGGATCCTCCAATCATCTCGGGATTTTGACGATCTAACGAGCCAGTTGGACAGAATTTGGCACGGCATCCCTCAGGAGGACCTCCAACAACCCTGTCAATTAACGCCAAGTCGAACAGCTGCTTGCATAAGTGTCAGAGCTGGACCAACACGTATTGACTTGTTGTTTCTAGGATGGCCTACGGCTGTGCGTCTGAGGTGTGACTTTTGAGGTTTTAACTATAGAGGCTCTAATAGTTATACCACAGAGGCCTATAACGACCCTGTCTAAAGTCATAATACCTATGTGTACATCTTATTCCATTTGGTATAAAAACAAATTCTCTATATGCTTCCCTGAATTGACGAATTAAATCATTAAGATTTGGCTTATAGTACCGGAGTTCTTCAAGTACAATAACAGCCGCTGAATAATTTATTTTGTTTCCATAGAAGGTAATAGCCAATTCATCAAACCTTTCTTGGTTGGCAGGAACAAGGAAGGCGAGCCGAAGGTCGTCCGGGTAATTTCTAATATGGTCCCAGTTGCCATAAAAAAACTCCAACGCAGACATTAGCTGTAAATAACAATCTTTATTCAGAACGTAACGGTACCCTTCCTTTTACAAAAAGTCATGTACACTCTATTTCTAACAACAAAGGTTACATATTTAACTTCACTTTGCACTACATCATTCTTCGCAGGTTCATCGCCAGCAATTTGAAGCCCAATATAAAAAGGATTAATACCTTGAAATAACTTATTTTTAGCTCGACATTGCGTTTCCAAATCTGTCCATGATTTTACTTTTGAAATATCTGCACTTGTCTCAGGCTTGGAATACGTTACAAACTTAAATCTATTTTTTCTACTATATCTACGCCATGGTACACCAGACGAACGTTCAGGTTTAAGACTAAGTGGACCAATCTTATTACTACAGGCCATATGAACTTTTTCCAAAGCACCTTGGTCTTCAAATATTTTCTTATTAGCTCTATCATCTAATGTCAAACGTTCTATTCTTACATTAATCGTGTATACATACGTTACAACTTTGTTAATTATTACTGAAGAATACTTGTTAGAGAAAAACTTAAATTCGTCTGTAATGTCATAGTGTTGCAACTTTGAAAAATTGATAGCAGTTTCATCATGTTACTCGACTGCGCCCATTTTTCTGAAACTGTAATGATGTATATCAGTAGTGCGAGGATAAGTTCAGAATTCAGGTCTGTTGGGAAGCGTGCGATGGTAGACGGTGCAACAGCAATGACCACTGCGTCCATAAGCAAGAGACACGTGTTCGAATCCTAGTCTTTCACAAATTTTCACCATTGATTTAAATCAATTCCCTCTGGTAAATAAGGTCTTTAATTCCATTGTGTCTTGATTCCTGATGGTTGCACAATCAAACTGATACCTGTTCTGCCAGACATGTCCGAAGGAACGGACACCACATATACAAAACATTTCTGTGACTAGTCTGGTACTAGAAAGAAAAGTAGCTCGTGTCTAACGTTCTGTCGATATTAGGATCAATAGAGACAGAGCATACCATCAGTTACGGAAAGAACAGGAAAGAAAATGGGCAGTGTCCATCTATGAGGAACCATCTTGGCATTTGCCTCAAACAATTTAAAGAAACTACGGAACTGTCGTAGGGCACACCACTGTCGGCGTGTCTCTTTCGGCTGATCCATGAGGGAGGCGTCACCTTACTGACAGTCCACGGTAGTAGTAGTACAAGGTCCGGCAGAAAAACCTCCCCTTTAAGGAAAGCTAATAAAAACAAAACCAAATAAGGTAGAACAATTTTATTTATACTAAATAAAAGTACATATTATGCCATTTTAGAAAATACTCTTATGGTCTTACTTTTTAAATAAAACATCCCTTAAATGGCTTCCTGCACTGTCGACACACTGTTTGAGTCTTTCCCTGAAGTTATTCATTACTCTTTGAGTCATTTCAGGTGGAATAGCTTCAACCTCTTGTGTAATTGCTTCTTTCAGGGCTCGTAAAGATTGTGGACGTTGTTCATAAACTTTTGCTTTTAAATAGCCCCAAAGAAAGAAATCACAGGGCGTTAAGTCCGGCGATCGTGGGGGCCAGCCAATGTCTCCACGCAACGACATCACATGTCCAGGAAACCTTTCCTTCACCAATGCCAGTGACTGCCGCGCTGTGTGGGCAGTAGCACCATCTTGCTGGAACGACACGTTCTCTATTTCACCAAAAAGCTCCCTTAGTTGCGGTTGGAGAAAGTCGCGGAGCATGGCACAATAGCGTTCACTGTTGACGGTTAAATTCCTGTCATTTTCTTCGAAAAAGTAAGGACCGATCACTCCGGAATTGTA
This sequence comes from Schistocerca piceifrons, assembly GCF_021461385.2. Classification (NCBI taxonomy): domain Eukaryota; kingdom Metazoa; phylum Arthropoda; class Insecta; order Orthoptera; family Acrididae; genus Schistocerca; species Schistocerca piceifrons. The sequence goes on from NC_060149.1 coordinate 15,983,965, forward strand.
AACAGCACACCATACTGTTACTTTAGGGCTATGAAGTGGTCGTTGATGAAGTTCTTGGGGATTGTGTTCACACCAGTACCTGCAATTTTGGCTGTTCACTGTTCCGGCAAGGTGAAAGTGTGCTTCATCAGAAAAAATCACAATATCGTTGGGACGAATGTTCCGAAGAAGGTCTTGGCACAAACTTACACGGACACCACAGTCTCGTTCACTCAGTTCCTGCGTAGTTACAATTTTGTAAGGATGCATGTTAAGATCTCGATGCAAGATTCTTCTCACACTTCGATCAGATATCCGTAATGCTGCCGCATGCTTTTTAGCGGATCGTCGAGGAGAGTGTTGAACTGAAGCTCTAACTGCATCAACATTTCCGGGGCCTGTTGCAGTCCGTGGTCGTCCAGGTGGTTTCCTTTTTAATGCGGAACCTGTCTCACGAAAGTTAGCAACCCAAGAATAAATTGTTTTCTTATCGGGAACAGGGTCCCGTCGTCCGAGCGCAAAGCGAACGCGAAAAGCACGTTGAGTATTAATAGGCGATTCACCATTTTGAATAAAATCTTCCACTACGAAGGCACGATGTTCACCAGACCACGCCATGGCGTACACTGAAAACGGCACATAGGCAGCTACTTAACGACGCGCCCCCCACCACTCTGCTCCTTCTACTGTCCGCTGCACGTTACTTTGTAATCGGGGAGTTTTTTATGCCGGACCCTGTAGTAGTAGTTTTACCTATCCGTAGATCTCTTTGACAAGGATATTGAAGATGTGTCGGTATTACAATTTAACAACAGCAAAAATAAAGTAATTCGTTCATAGAGACTAGTAGTTTTACCTATTCGTAGATCTCTTTGACAAGGATATTGAAGATGTGTCGGTATTACAATTTAACAACAGCAAAAATAAAGTAATTCGTTCATAGAGACTAGTAGTTTTACCTATCCGTAGATCTCTTTGACAAGGATATTGAAGATGTGTCAGTATTACAATTTAACAACAGCAAAAATAAAGTAATTCGTTCATAGAGACTAGTAGTTTTACCTATTCGTAGATCTCTTTGACAAGGATATTGAAGATGTGTCGGTATTACAATTTAACAACAGCAAAAATAAAGTAATTCGTTCATAGAGACTAGTAGTTTTACCTATCCGTAGATCTCTTTGACAAGGATATTGAAGATGTGTCAGTATTACAATTTAACAACAGCAAAAATAAAGTAATTCGTTCATAGAGACTAGTAGTTTTACCTATTCGTAGATCTCTTTGACAAGGATATTGAAGATGTGTCGGTATTACAATTTAACAACAGCAAAAATAAAGTAATTCGTTCATAGAGACTAGTAGTTTTACCTATCCGTAGATCTCTTTGACAAGGATATTGAAGATGTGTCAGTATTACAATTTAACAACAGCAAAAATAAAGTAATTCGTTCATAGAGACTAGTAGTTTTACCTATTCGCAGATCTCTTTGACAAGGATATTGAAGATGTGTCGGTATTACAATTTAACAACAGCAAAAATAAAGTAATTCGTTCATAGAGACTAGTAGTTTTACCTATTCGTAGATCTCTTTGACAAGGATATTGAAGATGTGTCGGTATTACAATTTAACAACAGCAAAAATAAAGTAATTCGTTCATAGAAACTAGTAGTTTTACCTATTCGTAGATCTCTTTGACAAGGATATTGAAGATGTGTCAGTATTACAATTTAACAACAGCAAAAATAAAGTAATTCGTTCATAGAGACTAGTAGTTTTACCTATTCGTAGATCTCTTTGACAAGGATATTGAAGATGTGTCGGTATTACAATTTAACAACAGCAAAAATAAAGTAATTCGTTCATAGAGACTAGTAGTTTTACCTATCCGTAGATCTCTTTGACAAGGATATTGAAGATGTGTCAGTATTACAATTTAACAACAGCAAAAATAAAGTAATTCGTTCATAGAGACTAGTAGTTTTACCTATTCGTAGATCTCTTTGACAAGGATATTGAAGATGTGTCGGTATTACAATTTAACAACAGCAAAAATAAAGTAATTCGTTCATAGAGACTAGTAGTTTTACCTATCCGTAGATCTCTTTGACAAGGATATTGAAGATGTGTCAGTATTACAATTTAACAACAGCAAAAATAAAGTAATTCGTTCATAGAGACTAGTAGTTTTACCTATTCGCAGATCTCTTTGACAAGGATATTGAAGATGTGTCGGTATTACAATTTAACAACAGCAAAAATAAAGTAATTCGTTCATAGAGACTAGTAGTTTTACCTATTCGTAGATCTCTTTGACAAGGATATTGAAAATGCGTTGATATTACAATTTAACAACAGTAAAAGTAAAGTAATTCGTTCACAGAGACATTTACAGACTTATGGGTCTAGAATGACAAGGCTGGGTCAGTTAGTCGGGTGTGGCCTTATAATTGCAACCATCCCAACATTTGCCTGAAATAATTTAGGGAGCCACGTAAAACCTGAATCATGATGACTGGATGAAAATTAGAGCCTCCATCCTCCCGAATATAAGGCTACTCTGTTTGAAACAGTGCTACCTCGTTCGGTTGACCCCTACTGTCCAATACTGTTACCTAATACTGATAAAAGGCTAAAATGCTACACTGTTCATTCATCTCTCACTCCCAGTCACTATACACATATTGTTTCATAACACTACACACAGACATGAAATGCTATCGGATGATGTCAGGACAATTTTGTACACCTCAGCTTCCCATTTGGTAGCCTGAAAAACTGGGTCGGCATCCCTCTATAACGAATGAGATTTTGAGCTTAGAGAGACGCTAAGGTGTTTGCATTATACAGTACAATCCGTAGCTTTAGATGCACGTTTCTCTAGAAAAGAAAAAAGTAGACAAAACTACAGAGTGAAAGTCCTATGTGGAATGTTGTATGTTTTATTATTGTTATTATTATTTGTGTAATCTACGCGTAAGTAATCCTTCAGTGTACAGAATTTTTGGGTTAACTGGTAGTTTTTAACTGCCTTTTTAAATAAGTTTATTTTGGCAATTTCTTTAATCTCCTCTGGTAATTTAGTGTACAGTTTTATTATAGGTACAAAATGATGTTTTGAGTTTTATGTTTATTCTTTTCCCGTAAATGTATTTTAAGTCTAGATCTTATTCCATGGTCAGGCACAGAGCTGTTTATGCAAAAATAACCCATGTTATTTTTGATGTGTACAATTGTTTGGTTAATGTATTCACATGGTGCAGTTAAAATCTACAGAGTTTTAAGCAGATCTTCTCAATGAGATCGACAACTATTTTTGGTTATTATTCTTATAGGTCTTTTCTGCATTTGAAAATTGTGCTCATAGTCGTGCATTTGATCCCCAGAAAAGTATAGCATAACTAAGAACTGAGTTTACATAAGAACCAAGGAACATTGGCTATTACACACTGATTACAGGACTCTAAGGGCATAACATGCCAATAACATTCTGTTTGCAAGTATCTTCATGTGATCACACCACTTCAACTGAGAATCAATATTCATAACTAGTAGTAATTTTGCATTTGCTACACTGTCTACAAAGGTATCATCTACATTTAATTTAATAGTGTCATTTGCTGTCCTCAAACAGAAATTCATGGCAATTGTTTTCTTTATGTTCAATGTCACTGTATTGCTTATTGACTAGTTATGAAGTTCCTTGAGATTTTCATTTGCTTTCTCTGCAAAGAGTTCTCTTATTTTCTCAATGACTGTAATATTGTTGTCATCAGCAAAGACAATTTTTTCCCACGACTAACACTTCTGGAAAAGTCATTGATCTTCAGGGTGACAATTATTGAACTAAATGAAATAAAATCGTCGTAACTTCAAAACGGTTTGCGTTAGGACGTTCAAACCGCACGGTGGGCCGTGGGACATGGTGGGAATTAATGCGCGCATGTTTGGTAGCGACGAAGCTCACTTTCATTTGGATGGGTTCGTCAATAAGCACAACTGGCGCATTTGGGAGACTGAGAATCCGCATTTCACGATCGAAATGTCTCTTCACTCTCAACGGGTGACTATGTGGTATGCTATATTCCTTGATGGCACGGTGACTACGTCAATATTTTGTAAGATGATGTCATCCCTGTTATCCAAAGTGACCCTGATTTCGACAAGATGTGGTTCATGCAGGACGGAGCTTGACCCCATCGAAGCAGGAGAGTGTTTGATGTCCTGGAGGAACGCTTTGGGGACCTCATTCTGGCTCTGGGATACCTAGAGGCCACTGACATGGGCCTCGATTGGCCGCCATATTCTCCTGTCTGAACACGTGTGACTCCTTTTTGCGCGGCTGTATTAAAGACAAGATGTACAGCAATAACGCCAAAACCACTGAGCTAAAAGCAGCCGTTAAGGAGGTCATCGACAGCACAGATGTTCCGACATTTCAGCCGGTCATGCAGAATTTCGCTATTCGTCTGCGACCCATGAGCCAATGATGGAATAGTGGCAGGTATGTCGAACATGTCATAACCTAAATCCGAATGTCTGTAAAGACGTTTACATGTTGAATAAAGTGTGTGCAGGCCGTATTTAGTAACTAATTTACGATTTTTTCATATAGTTCAATAACTGTAACCCTGTATATCAGGAAAAGTGTTGGCCACAATTGCTGTCATGAGGAACTCCTTCATTAATGCATTTTGTCTCTGATAAGCGTCTTACTAAAACTTTAGACGTATTTGAGATACTAGTAGGTGTTACCTCTACTCTTTGTACCCTATCTGGTAGGTATGATCGGAACCAGTCATTAGCTCTCCTTCTTATCCGTAATATTTCTAGATTATTTAGTAGAATCTTAAGCTCAACAGTATCGAAAGCCTGAGAGAAATTAAAAATAAGTATGTGAAACACTCGTAGTTGTTAAGATCACCAAGTAGCACTTTTATGAATTCTCCTAGATTCCGTTCTTCTACCACTTCAGAAACCAAACTGTGGTTCACTTAAAAGATTCTGTTTATTCAAGTACCTCATTCAAAATGGTTCAAATGGCTCTGAGCACTATGGAACTTAACTTCTGAGGTCATCAGTCCCCTAGAACATAGAACTACTTCAACCTAACTAACCTAAGGACATCACATACATCCATGCCCGAGGCAGGATTCGAACCTGCGACTGTAGCGGTCTCGCGGTTCCAGACTGTAGCGCCTAGAACCGCTCGGCCACCCCGGCCGGCAGTACCTCATTAATCTGTCTTTCGTAACTGATTCTATTATTATTGAGAATGGTGACAACGGGGAAATTGGGCCAGTAATTTTCTATGTTCTCTGCATTACTTTTCTTTAGCAGACGTACAACTCTTGCCTGTTTTAAATACTCTGGAAATTTCCCTGATATGAAAGATTCATTTATTATGTTTGTGGGGGAACTTGTGTACTCTCTATGCATTGTTTCAGTACACGCACTGGTACTTCATCTAAGCCTACTGAATTTTTATTTCTTAGTTTTTGTACAGTTTTAGTGATGTCATGCCCTGTGGTTGGTAGCGATATCGTTATACTTAGTGCATAATTATGTGGAGTTGTTATATTTGTTTTTGGGAGTTTTTGCTTTAAATTCTCTGAAATACTTAAAAAAATTCTCATTCACATAGGTTGCTAGGTGATATGGTTCATTTATTACTTTATCACCATTCCTTATCAGCATAGTATGTTATTATGCTTTTGTTTGGCTCTCCCAGTTTCTTTTTTTATGACATTCCAGGTCGTTTTGATTTTATTCTGAGCGGTGTATATTATTTTGTCATTAAATGACATTTTTGCAGCAGTCAGCATATTCCCATAAGTCTTTTTGAGCCTATGATAGAAATACAAGGGCTCTGGCTCATTACGAATATTTATTGTTGAACTGCAGTACATAGGGGTTTGGGAGAACTTCTTAAAACCCGCTGTTATTCATCTGTTTTTGTGAGACATTATACTGATGTGGGTACTTTTGGAAACGTCTCGTCAAAGTTGAAATTAAATAATGTTGAGAACTTCAAATCTCTGGTTTGCAAGCTCATTAGAAAAATCTTGTATTTTGATTTCCGATAAATGCCCTTATTAAGCTTGCAGTTTAGGTAATTTTTCAATGCTCAAATGTAATGTTGTTATTTGGCAGACATAGGCTGATAGTCCAAGATATATTACAGCTGCATCACTCTTTTCTCTCTCGATATTTGTGGCCACATGGCCAATAACTGTGACAGTTATTGAAGTTACCCTTGTTGCACTATTGACCAACAAGGACATGTCAAAACTCTGAAGGATTTTGTGAGGGCACTACTAGTTTCCTCTGTGATATTCGTGTTTATGTCTGTACAGATAATCATGTTGACTTTTGTACTTGAGTTTTTATCCAGAACTTCGCTAATTTATAGAAAAAGTATCCACACTACCACTGGGAGATCGAAACAAACACAAAATAATTAATTTCTAGATGTTCAGAAACCTTGTTAATTCAATAGATGATATTTCTAAGTGTTTGTCTTCACTTACTGTACTAAGTTTATGTCTTGACTTGAACTGTCTTCCTTTTCTAATATAAATGCGTTATCCTCTGCCATTTGAAGCAGTCCAAAAATAAGAGTCTGTCCTTTCGTTCAATGTCATTACTACATATCAGGGTTCTGTCTCTGTACACCAGTGCTCAGTGGCACAAACTACTGTACAGTTCAGAGATTGGAGCTGAATTTCAGATTGTTGTATTTTATTTTTTACTGATTGAAAGTTTCGATGAACGGTTGTAAAGTGTGCGAAATGTCCCATGTTGCTTGTTCCAATGGTTTATTTTTCTTTATGACATGTAGTATGTGTCTCATGTGTGTGTGGGAGGAGGGAGGGGGCACACTCTATCTTGTGAGCGACTGTCTCAGATTTTTTTAAACTGTTGGTGATACTTTTTAGGCTCGGAACCTGTTGTCTCGATTTATCCTAAAAAATACCTACTTCTCCTACCAGTGGCAACAAGTATTTGACAATGGGTGGCACGAAATCTACTTTCTATGCTTACATGAATCATCTGTACCAGTTTTCGTTCCCAGTTTTGTTTATGTGTAGGCCGTACCACGTATGCTACAAAAACATAGGTGACCGGTTTCTGCCATATCACATGACCATCATCAGATCTGTAATTTAATTTAGAAAGTAACAGAAACCTTACTAGATTGACAATAAAGTACGACAAAATGCTTATAAGGATAAAATACAATACGACTTCTTGTACCCATGGCATCCTTCGAAGATGGTAGATGGAGCACTCTTCTGAGCTGCTGTGATGTCAACTGGTGCCAGCAAGTGATGGGCTCCGCTTACCTCTTCTCCCTGTACCTCACGTCAACCATTCAGTGTATAACGGGTTCACATAATCGTCAAAACGTAAAAAAAAGGACAATAATAAAATAAAAATAGTTATGTATAAAATATAAAATAAAAAAATAATCCAGACATTGCAAACAAAATTTTGTATTATAAACCGCAGTACTAGACTCTGACAGTCCCATTTCAGTAATTAGTGAAACAGCCTTTAGCAAATGCGACAAATCGAACGATTGCCCCACACTTCCGTTACGTAAACTTAAATTACAAGGTGCAATCTTTGGAAAAAGTGTAGATGTACGCCAACAAACCAACTTAGAATTCTTTTGTCAAAGCCACAGTTTCTCTTTGAACTTTCTTATCGTTCCATTATTGTCAACAGAAATTATATTGGGAGTAGACTTTTTGAATGAATACAGAGCAATCTTAAACTTTCACGATGCTGAAATAAGTTGAGAGAAAGAAGGTAAGTCAATAGCTTTGAAATTTGTTGATTGGCTCTCAAACCATGACGAGGAAATTAATCGGCTTTACCTCCTGTTAGACAACAGTTAGGAATTTTCCACGGACCCTGACACTAACAATAACTCTGCAAGTATTGACAGGGATGATATCGACGGCATATTTGATACTAATGAGTTAATTCAGAATAAAATTCAAACAATTGAGAATTGTAATGATACTGATAGGCAGGATCGTTTTGAGATGTTACAAGCACATACCACAGTTTTTACTCACAAAACAGGAACAATCAAGGGATTTCAATACCAATTTATTGTTCGTGAGCATACTAAATTTTGTGTTAGACCATACGTAATTCCTTCACATTATAGGGACCGTGTTAGAACAGAAACACAATCTATGCTTGACGAGGGCATTATTGAGCCTGCAGTAAGCTCATACAACAATCCATTACATGTTGTTGAGGAGAAAAATGGATCGATCAGGCTTGCCTTAGATTCGAGATAAATCAATACTATCATCATTCCTGAAAAAACAGACAGGCCGAAAACGTTGGAAGAAATTCTTCAAAATTTTAATGGTGTAAAAGTGTTGCCCTCTATTGATCTCAGATCCAGCTTTTATCAGATCAAACTTCATCCAAAATGTAGAAAATACACAGCTTTTCTGAGTTTCGGCGTTTGTTATCAATTTCGGAAACTTCCTTTTGGTTTGAACATTTCTTCGGCAGCATTCATTCGTGGGCTAAATTTCATATTACCTGAGTTCTTGAAACGTCACATCACCTTGTATGTGGACGATATTCTAATAGCAGAAGCCTCATGGGAACAACATAATCGCATCCTCAACAGTATGTTGCGTATTTTTGCAGAATCTGGAATTACAGTTAACCTGGAAAAGTCTGAATTCGGTAGGTCAAAGGTTATGTTTTTGGGACATGTTATTTCTTCTGAAGGCATTCAGCCGGATCCTGAAAAGTTAGAAGCAATCAGAGTCATTCCAGTTCCATCCACAAAAAACAAGTCCGCAGTTTTCTAGGTCTCGTAAATTTTTACCGTCGTTTTCTGAATATGCAAATTCTAGTTAAACCAAAACTTCGTTCACTCACTGGAAAAAATACTATTTGGAACTGGGACAAACAGGCACAATTTGAATTCACTTCTTTGAAAGAAGCGCTACTTAACGCGCCAATACTAGCTCATCCACATCTGTCACAAGATTTGTGTCTTAGCACGGATTCCTCTAAAGTTGGTCTTGGTGCCCATTTATTTCAAGAAGACGTAGAAAATGACACCACTGTTCAGAAAACCATTGCTTTTGCTAGCTGAGTGCTAACAAAATCTGAAAAAAAATTATTCCGTTACTGAATTATAGGCTTTAGCTATCGTTTGGGCATTTAACAAATTCCGTTTCTTTCTTTCTGATAAGAACGTAAAAGTATACAGTGATCATCGTCCATTACAATTTCTTATGTCTTCAAAATTAAATCAGGTTAAAACGTTGGGCATTGTTTCTGCAAGACTTCCGCTTCACAATAGTCTACATCCCCGGAAAGGAGAACATTGTTGCAGACGCACTATCACGTGCACCGGCTGGGCTTGAGAAAAGTAACACAGAAGGCAACCTCGAAAAAAAGTTGAGTATTCTTTACATTCAGAAAGTCGCCTTTGAAAACTTCATCACCACATCTTTAAAGGACACTGCTCATGAACAAGATAAGGATCCAATTTGGAAAGACCCCAAAAGTAAATGGCATGAAAGGACAAACGCGCAGATTCGGCATTATTATCTGGTTGGAAACAACGTACTTTTCAAACGTTGCACTGTTGATGACTATCTATGGGTACTTTGCATTCCTGACAATTTTGTTAATAAGTTCATCTGGTACATTCATTTCAGCTACGCACATTTTGGTCCACGACAATGTTTTCATATTCTCCGGACGACTTGTTATTTTAACAATATGGAAAAGAGAATTCTATTTGTAAACTTTGTCAAAAAGCTAAACCATGTACCATCTCACATCGTGCTCCGTTGTTTCCTATCATTCCCTCTAAATCAAAAGAATTTGATGCTGTTGATATCTTGGGACCCCTTGTCAGAACATCGAATGGATTTTCGTATGTTCTAGTCACTGTCGAACTTACTTCAAAATTTGTTTCTTTCACTCCGTTACGTAAAGCCACTGGACGGTCTGTATCCAACGCCTTTGTTAAAAATTTCTTACGTGAAGTTGGACACATTCCTAAAGTCATTTCAGATAACGGACTGCAATTCAGATCTGCTGTTTGGTCACGCATGCTTCGGGATCATAAAATTAAACCTATTTTTATTTCATTGTACTCAGCACATTGTAACCCGTCTGAACAGACTTTATTGTCACAGAAACCATCAATGTTGAGACAGATATTTACACTTATTTCAAAACGTGCTCAATGAAATGCCTCATGACTCCACTGCTTTACCACCTATTCTTGTACTGAAGGATCAAGAACCACCAAACAGAATCAGAGAGGTTGTACCTTTTTCGAATACACGTAAACTTCGACACAAATACGTAATTGATCTGGCTATTAAAAATATAAATTCTGCTGTAGACAAAAGACGAAAACTACACGGTAAAGCAAATGCAAAGAAACTATATATCAGTCAGAAAGTTATCATTAAAGCTCATTCATTGTCACATAAGAAACACTTGAGTCACAAATTCTTTCTGATTTACAATGGCCCTTACAGAATCCGACGTATACCACTTGATACTTGAGTTGAAGCTGAAACTCTGCATACTAGGAAGAGTAAAGGATTGCACCACATTTCATACGTAAAACCATATTTGAGAGATAATCTGCTTTTTAACTTAGTCTTTGCCATAAAATCTTTCACTTCACATTACTAGTATGCTTTGCGACACTTAAAAACTGTTAATATGCAACAATGTTTTAAAGTTAACTATCCAGTCAAGAACCTAGGGAACTTATTTAGACAGTAATTACGAACGCATTTTTTTAGTGGACAGACGACACAGTATTATTGTATGTACATTCTTGTTTGTTCGTTGCACGATTACGTAACGAATATAAGGCTTACATACTTAGAACATATACTGGTATTGCTAATGAGATTTTAATGCAACATGTTGGTTTACTTGAAAATACGTTATGGATTTAAAGTACTTTCTGAGAGATACTAGATGACAGTGGTTAATTTATTTGACAGCAAACACGATTACATCACGATGCTACTAATCAGTGACACAATTTATATTATTGCTTTTGCGCTGTATTTGTTTTATATCTACACAGTTTTTCTGAATTCTTCTGGAAAGTAAAACATGATTTGGTAGTAACTTTTGTGGTATAGCTACAATGAGACAGCCTTTACCGTAGCTCAACAATACGTTACAGTATAGTACTTTCTTGATCATGGTAATGTACGTAATAACGACGATATGTACATCTACATCTACATCTACTTTTATACTCCGCAAGCCACCCAACGGTGAGTGGCGGAGGGCACTTTACGTGCCACTGTCATTACCTCCCTTTCCTGTTCCAGTCGCGTATGGTTCGCGGGAAGAACGACTGCCGGAAAGCCTCCGTGCGCGCTCGAATTTCTCTACTTTTACATTCTTGATCTCCTCGGGAGGTATAAGTAGGGGGAAGCAATATATTCGATACCTCATCCAGAAACACACGCTCTCGAAACCTGGTGAGCAAGCTACACCGCGATGCAGAGCGCCTCTCGTGCAGAGTCTGCCACTTGAGTTTGCTAAACATCTCCGAAACGCTATCACGGTTACCAAATAACCCTGTGACGAAACGCGCCGCTCTTCTTTGGATCTTCTCTATCTCCTCCGTCAACCCGATCTGGTACGGATCCAACACTGATGAGCAATACTCAAGTATAGGTCGAACGAGTGCTTTGTAAGCCACCTCCTTTGTTGATGGACTTCATTTTCTAAGGACTCCCCAACGAATCTCAACCTGGCACCCGCCTTACCAACAATTAATTTTATATAATCATTCCACTTCAAATCGTTCCGTACGCATACTCCCAGACATTTTGTAGAAGTAACTGCTACCAGTGTTTGTTCCGCTATCATATAATCATACAATAAAAGATCCTTCTTTCTATGTATTCGCAATACATTACATTTATCTATGTTAAGGGTCAGTTGCCACTCCCTGCACCAAGTGCCTATCCGCTGCAGATCTTCCTGCATTTCGCTGCAATTTTCTAATGTTGCACCTTCTCTGCATAGTACAGCATCATCCACGAAAAGCCGCATGGAACTTCCGACACTATCTACTAGGTCATTTATATATATTGTGAAAAGCAATGGTCCCATAACACCCCCCTGTAGCGCGCCAGAGGTTACTTTAACGTCTGTAGACGTCTCTCCATTGAGAACAACATGCTGTGTTCTGTTTGCTAAAAACTCTTCAATCCAGCCACACAGCTGGTCTGATATTCCGTAGGCTCTTACTTTGTTTATCAGGCGACAGTGCGGAACTGTATCGAACGCTTTCCGGAAGTCAAGGAAAATGGCATCTACCTGGGAGTCTGTATCTAATATTTTCTGGGTCTCATGAACAAATAAAGCGAGTTGGGTCTCACACGATCGCTGTTTCCGGAATCCATGTTGATTCCTACAGAGTAGATTCTGGGTTTCCAGAAATGACATGATACGCGAGCAAAAAACATGTTCCAAAAATTCTACAACAGATCGATGTCAGAGATATAGGCCCATAGTTTAGCGCATCTGCTCTACGACCCTTCTTGAAAACTGGGACTACCTGTGCTCTTTTCCAATCATTTGGAACCTTCCTTTCCTCTAGAGACTTACGGTACGCGGGTGTTAGAGGGGGGGGGGGGGGGCAAGTTCTTTTGCGTACTCTGTGTAGAATCGAATTGGTATCCCGTCAGGTTCAGTGGACTTTCCTGTGTTTAGTGATTTCAGTTGCTTTTCTATTCCTTGGACACTTATTTCGATGTCAGACATTTTTTCGTTCGTGCGAGGATTTAGAGAAGGAACTGCCGTGGGGTCTTCCTCTTTGAAACAGCTTTGGAAAAATGTGTTTAGTATTTCAGCTTTACGCGTTTTATCCTCTGTTTCAATGCCATCATCATCCCAGTGTCTGGATATGCTGTTTCGAGCCACTTACTGATTTAACTTAAGACCAGAACTTCCTAGGACTTTCTGTCAAGTCGGTACATAGAATTTTACTTTCGAATTCATTGAACGCTTCACACATAGTCCTCCTTATGCTAACTTTGACATCGTTTAGCTTCTGTTTGTCTGAGAGGTTCTGGCTGCGTTTAAATTTGCAGTGAAGCTCTCTTTACTTTCGCAGTAGTTTCCTAACTTTGTTGTTGAACCACGGTGGGTTTTTCCCATCCCTCACAGTTTTACTCGGCACGTACCTTGAAACGTCCCCTTAGAAAAATTATAAATGACTGTGCTTAAACTGACACACAATACTACGGTATGTTGATGATTTTCACTTATGGACCGTCTGACAGCAACTGAATTTGCAGTGAAGCTCTCTTTACTTTCGCAGTAGTTTCCTAACTTTGTTGTTGAACCACGGTGGGTTTTTCCCATCCCTCACAGTTTTACTCGGCACGTACCTTGAAACGTCCCCTTAGAAAAATTATAAATGACTGTGCTTAAACTGACACACAATACTACGGTATGTTGATGATTTTCACTTATGGACCGTCTGACAGCAACTGAATAAAACACAATTTTAGTGATTCCAAGCTACATTAATGTAAAGGTTAAAAACAGTTCTACAGTGGCACAAAAGTCGAAATCATTCGCAGAACGATATTGGTTACTACATGAAATTAAGATGCTCTACTCGAAAAAACAGCACCTAAACTTGATGCTCTATGAAACTCATCTAGAATTGGCAAAAAACGTAGGAAACGCCGCAGTTTTCATGGCACTAGTAGAAAAAACTGAGCACAACACATACATAGCAATGAAACATTTACAAAACAAACATAAACACAAGATAATGAAACTAACAGTAAAAAAGACGCAAAAATACATTTACATTTTAAATGGGAAACCACATGAACACCAACACTCATTCCATCCACGCTTAGTTAACCTAACAGAGACAGAACTACACGAAAACGAAAAAATGCTCTTGGAAAAAGGCTTGAAACACTGCACCAATAGCAAGGTGAACAATCAATACATAGAAAATCTCATAGTAGAAACCGAACACATCCTTACACGTGAAGAACAACAAAATAAGTGTGAAATAAACATAGGACTGACAAGAGAACTAGTAAAAGAAGAAATAAAAGGCATAATAAAACAAACACAGCAGACACACAATAAGAACAACCAAACAGAAGCAGCTATTATGAAAAGGTTAAAACAAAAGTTAACAAACAACAACGTATTAATAACAAGAGCAGACAAGGGAAATGTAACAGTACTCATGGATAAAGAGCAATACATCACAAAAACCAAGGAATACATAAACACCAACGCAATACAAAAACTGAAGTCAGATCCAACTACACGATTCCAGGCAAATGTGAAACGAACACTGAAAAACATTGAACACACACTCACAGACAAACAAAAGTACTACTTAACACAGAAAAACCCACAAGCACCAACACTCCACAGTCAACCGAAAGTACATAAAGACGGAATGCCAATGAGACCTGTTATCAACTTCAAGAAAGCCCCAACATACCGCATAGCCAAACACCTCCAAAAGTTAGTTACAAAACACTATAAAGTAGAGAACAACAGAACAGTGATAAACACAGGAAACCTAATAGAAAATATACAGAACATACAGGTACCACACACAGCATCACTGATTTCATTCGATATAGAAAATATGTATACCTCCATCCCTATCACAGAAACAATAGAAATCATAGAACAAAATCTCTCATCCCACAGCAACCTCACCACAGACGCAATAAAAGAAATAACAGATATGCTCAGACTGACAACTGAACAAAACTACTTTCAGTTTGAGGAAGAATATTATCTACAAACTGATGGGCTGCCCATGGGATCCCCAATATCAGGAACACTAGCAAACATTTTCATCAGTCACCTTGAAAATCAGATATTTGATAAGATAACCACAAATGAAAGTTTCAAAATCATATATTGGTACAGATACGTGGATGACATTATTTGTTTGGTAGACGAGCCAAGTGAAAAAATAGATGAACTCCATTCAGAAATAAACAAAGCTCATAAGAACATAAAATTCACACTTGAAAAAGAAAAAGAAAATCAAATAAATTTTCTTGACATTACAATTAAAAAAGAAAATGGAAAACATACATTTAACATCTTTAGAAAACCAACAGCCACGGACACAATAATACATTCCACATCCAACCACCCCCAAAGCCAGAAATTTGCAGCACTAAGACACATGTTACATAGATTAAACAGAATCCCACTCAGTAAGAGAAACTATGAACAAGAAATGAACACGATCATACAAATAGCTAGGAACAACGGGTATGACACACATGTGGTACACAGGCTCAATCAAAAAATAAAAACACAAATAAAAAACAAACACAACATTTCCACAATACAAAAGAACTCACAAGCTGAAAACTTACAAACACACTCAACAAACACACACAATGACAACACCACACAGAAAAGAACCAGATGGTACACCATGACCTACACACATAAACTAACACACAGAGTTGCAAACATCCTAAAGAGACAGGGCTTCAAAATAGCATATAAGCCTGGGCAAACCCTTCAATCACACCTAAGCCAGCCAGCTACCAAGAGGGACAAATTCCAACAATCAGGAATATATAAACTTGAATGTCAAAGTTGTGATGCAGTATACATAGGTATGACATGCAGGAATTTTGAAACAAGATACAAAGAACATATCAGATGTTGGAAGTATGAAACAAACCATTCCACATTTGCAGAGCATTTAAAACACTACAACCATCATCCTACAAACATGGAACAAGAAATGAAAATAATGAGAATAAGCAACCATGACAAACATCTTATACAAATGCAAGAAAACTTCCACATCCAGAAAGCCATAGCAGAAAACAAACATGTGATAAATGAACAAACACACATCAGCACAGGCTCCTTACTACACTTAATAAAGGAAATGATAACATAAGAAAAGTATATAACACCAAAATACACACACACACACACACACACACACACACACACACACACACACACACACACACATACACAGCCCCCTCTTCCAAAAAAAAAAAAAATGCATAACACCAAAATACAGACAGACATACATACACAGCACAAAAAAAAAATATATATATATATATATATCACACCAAAACACACACACATACACAGGACATAAACAAAAATAAATAATTAAATACAATAAAATAAAATGACACCAAAAAACACTCACTCACACACACACACACACACACACACACAAGCGCACACACAAATGCATACACGAACAGACCACAGATACTTCGATAGTTACACTCATAAGTTTGGCAGTAATATTCGATCTTTGGCAAAAACATTTGACAGTCGGCAACAGAAACCAAAACATTGCATTAAAAAAAGCGTTCAGTGCATAGTGCTGTGGAATGCAGGAAAAAGCAGCAAATTGGCGCTCATAGGAAGAAGAACAAGACCAAAAATGCAACAGGAGCGTAATATGTAAGAAACTGTCTACGCAACCTGTAAGTACAGTTCAAAACATTACTACTTAATAGGAAATACCAACCACCAGAACTGTTTATAACCTATAGGCACAGTGACAAAAATGTAAATAAAATAGCTAACATATGTACATATTACAGGCCACTGATGATGCCTTGCAGAAAATAAAGGCGAAACGCGTATGGCACTAAAATTGTGTTTTATTCAGTTGCTGTCAGACGGTCCATAAGTGAAAATCATCAACATACCGTAGTATTACGCGCAACTGAGGAGGACAGGACCAAAAAATTGAAGATGACACACAATATTTTTTTAGCGCAATGCACTCTGACTTTCAATAATCCCTACAAGAGAATGGCCCTGACTAAATTAACCTATGCGTTTCACAAATCACTTACCTCACAAAAATCTTCGTTACTCGAACTACTGCAATACAGCGAGCGCCACTACTGCCAGCTAAATAAAAGATTCAAACTACGGAAGGCACTAACTACTGATAGGCATAGTTAGCAAATGAAAGATTTTAATAGAGAACAAATAATGTATTTACCTTAATAGTGTTGAAAAATCATAATATACATAGCAGTTCATGACATCCAGTCTTACAAATTTCAAAACTCCGCCATTTCTCTCCCCACATCCACCACTGCTGGCGGCTCACCTCCAACTGCGCAACGCTACGCGCTGCTCACATCCAGCTGCCGCTGCCCAACACTACAATGGCAGACAACAATGCAAACTAGCCACAGACTGCACACAGCACAGCCAGTGATTTTCATACAGAGCGCTACGTAACGTTGCCAATAAGAAAACATAAACAGCCTACTTACATAGCCCCCATGCACCCCACAAAAAATTTTACAAATTGTTTTGGGCAGTGGCCAATAATGATTTGATAAAATTTTTCATAATTACAATAACAAAGATATCAAATGCACACACTTATTGATACACTGTTGGTCAAAAGCTAAAATTTTCTCACAGTCCATAAAGACAGTCCTGATCATTCATCACAGTAAAAATGCAGTGTTTTTCTCAAAGTCTGAGCAATAAAAGAAAATGCACACGGAAGTAGTGGATTTCCATGCAGTCTTGAAGATGTAGTGTTGTCCTTCCAACAGAAAGACAGTGCTGACTCTTGACATGCAGACAGGTAGTGGGCCACAACAGAGCAAACCCACAGCAGAGTCACTCGCAGTTTTGAAGAATATTGTTAGGTGGGTCATCACAGAGTAGACCCACTGTAGTTCTGGTAGAGATTACGGTACTGGTGGGCCACCAGAGGTGCAGACCCACTGTAGTCCTGGTAGAGATTGTGGTGTTGGTGGCCACCAGAGGTACAGACCCACTGCAGTCCTTGTAGAAATAATGGTACTGTTGAGTCAGCAAAGGTGTAGACCCACTGTAGTCCTTGTAGAAATAATGGTATTGGTAGGTCATCAAAGATGCAGACCCACTGTAGTCCTTGTAGAGATGGCCAGCAGCCATCTGTTGTGACTGTGCAGGTGCACAATCACCATTGAAGAGTCTTGCGGATAATATAGCATGTCCATAACCACCACTTGTGCACTCACAAAGTGTTTGAAATTGTCCTTGGAACCAGCAATGCTGTTATCCAGTCCCTTGCTGAATTATTAACACATGTGCAAACACTAACAGTCCCTACTTCTCACATATTGTCCATATACTATGACCAACAGAAACGTGTGCAGTGAAATGGAACTTACAAGTTACTTAATTTGATGAACTGGTGTCAATTACAATTTTATAACATAAGAATACAATTACAAAGGTAAAAAATACATCATTAAGGAACATAACAGTACAGATAACATTTGTAGTACAAGCTTTACAAAAGAATCAAAATAACATATACATCAGTGTTACAGGAAATAAGACATAAGTTCATACATAAAAGATCAGAATAACTTTTGAAACATCAACTTCACACACAAGCATTAAAACAAAACAGAATAAATAATGTCTAAACATCTTTACAAAGTAAATAACATATTATTAGAAAAATTCTACAACGTAACTCTCATGAGATAAACACATAAAGACAGGAAGAACACAAATACCCAAGGGTACACAAACACATAGTATGATAACACAAGGAAAGGACAGGGTTTGTTTTACTGCAGCATTTTGCAAACAAAACTTTCTTTACTTCTCGGAGAACTCCCTTCGTTCTACAGTATTTCCAAAAAGTCCTATCTGTACCTGCTTTCTGTACTTTTTTCGTATAACTTCTCAATGCATTTCTTCCAATTAATCGCAACTCATTCTCTTATATAGTCTACCCCATCTTAAGCTAACTTAAATCTACTGAGCTCAGATGCTAAACTAAGGGATGAGGCAATGCAGCAGCACAAAACAATTAACACAAACATCAATGACAAAAAATGCAGATTTGCAAAGCAAGCAGCATTATAGAAATTAGTAAAGCAATTGCAATATTACAACTAATATAAGGCAATGCACAGCAAACAAGAAAAATAAATTCGTAGTAAAACTGGCTTAACAGAGTAATGTAAAGTGAAATTTAGTAGCACTATGCCTCGCAAGCAGCAGCAGCAAATGCAATAACTTATACCTAAACATGACAAAGCTCAAGCAGAAAAAATAGTACACTAAAGACAACAACGCAGATAAGGGAAATGTCTGTTCACATCTTAATATCTATGTCATTAAAGTGGTGCTCCACAAAAACTAATTCTACAAAAAATTACCAAGTACTTGAAAAGAAAATTATATATGCAGTTACTGTTATTAGTCCCTTCTTATTGTTCTTTCCATTCCAAGAGCTCCTTTTTCGAAGAATGTGGATTATAAAGTAATTATTTAATAGATCTGTTGACAGAAAGTGTTCACATTAGCAAATGCATTTAATTTTATTTTATAAAACCAATGCTGCAACACAGCTGGAAAACAGATATCAAATGAAATAAGCAACTATGTACAAAGCATAAAAATATCATTCAATAGTCATGTGGCATTTCATAAGTTAGTAGAAATTCTCTCAACTCTCGTAGAAAGACACTTGTCCTAATCAGGTGTGCAGATGTACGAATATGTCCCATCAGTTCATAAGCATTTCAGTAAGTAGTACAAAGTACAATATATTTCCAAGTAATGAGCGTGTCGTATTTGCGATGCTTTCTACAAAGGAATGTCAATAGCGAGGATAATGGCCTCTTTTCTTTTTTTTTTTCACCTGTGCCTCTGAAAGGCACACACAAATGGCTTTTTTCCAGGCGAATGTCACGCAGCTGGATGCCCACGACGCATTACGTGCAGGTGGTCACTTAACTTTCTTACCGAAATATTTACGACACCAGTTTGCGCACTACAGTGACAGTCTCATATACAAAATTTCACAGGTCTAGAATTTGCGTTACAAATCTGTAGAAATAAAATCCTGTAAATATAACAGTGTCCAAAAAATTTTCGTTGGCATTGTGGTACATTCACGCATTTACACACATTTCATAACTCTTAAAGTACAATTCTTGGTTTCCAACATCCTTTTTCACAAGTCAGAGTCCCTAACCACTACTCATTATTCATTACCTTATTACATATATACATATTCATCGACACTTCTTCAATATTTCATCATAATAAATACGTAGCATAATCAAATTCCTCATATAGCATCAGGTTATTGATCATAAACATACCGCAACAGCGTAATACACATCGTCATCATAACATCATAAAACCTCAGCCAAATCTCAAAAAAGGCGTAGCTTTCTGCAATAATGTCAAAAAATAAAAAAAATTCTCTGCTCATTTAATAGTGTCATCTACCTCCAACGTACTTGAAAAATCATGACTCCATACCAAATACATCATTCAAAGTTCTCATAGTATCACAATGGTTCTGAAAAAATATGAAGAGTTCACAAAGTACATACAAAATACAATTTCATAAGTGTGAAGTTATCCAACTGTGTAATTACATAAACATCTGTCACTGATGTAGTAAAAAAAAATTTTGTCTCTCTCAGTTAAATGATCAGATAGCTGTGTAATTTGTGTGTTAGAGAAATATGGTACCGATGTGTAAAGTTGTATAAGCAAATACCATATTAGCTAGGGCTCCTTGTGCTTGCCACACAAATGGTACACAAAGTAAGCATATACCCCCTGAGGATTAATGTAATTATACCCTCAGGTGTTACAGATTATTGCAATGGAAAGAAATGTATCACGGAAAAACTGTGTATCATTGTACTTCAAATATCTTTAAAAATAAATGATTTAAGTGCAAAATTAATCACTCAAATACGTGTCCTGTAGCGCTAAACTGTGCTCTTGTTGTAAGATAATCTCTGTGGAAGTGTCGTAGTTATTGTCCTCCGAAAGCTAAGTTATGCAGACGTCAATGTACTTACCTCATGATAAACAAAAGTGAAGTGCATTGCGTATAGATATCTTAGTTATTACGCTTATTGCCGTGATGAAGAAAGTACTGTGCTGTAACGTATTGTTGTGCTACGGAAAAGGCTGTCTCATTGTAGCTATACCACAAAAGTTACTACTAAAACATGTTTTATTTTCCAGAATAATTCAGAAAAACTGTGCAGATATAAAACAGAAACACCGCAAAAGCAACATTGTAAATTGTCACTCATTAGTAGCGTCGTGATAAAATCGTGTAGCTGTCACATAAACTAACCACTGTGTCATCTGGTATCTCTCAGAAAGTACTTTAAATCCAGAATGTATTTTCAAGTAAACCAAAATGTTGCATTAAAATCTCATTAGCAGTACCTGTATATGTTCTAGGTATGTAAGTCTTATAGTCGTTACGTAATCGTGCAACTAACAAGGAAGAATGTACACACACAATAACACTGTGTCGTCTGTTCACTATAACAATGCATTCGTAATTTCTGTTTAAATAAGTTCTCTTGGTTCTTGACTGGATAGTTAACTTCAAACATTGTTGCATGTTAACAGTTTCTAAGTGTGACAAAGAGTACTAGTAATGTGAAGTGAAAAGTTTTATGGCAAAGACAAAGTTAAAAAGCAGATTGTCTCTCAATAAACGGTTTTACATGTGAAATGTGGTGCAATCTTTTACCCTTTCAACTTGAACCCAATTATCATGCAGTATACGTCGGTAAGGAATGCTAAAATTTTTCTCAATGTTAGCGTCTATGTAATTTTTCCCTGAGCCAACCGGCGCACGTGGCAGCCTGCGGTGCGAGTCATTGTCTGTCTCTTTGTTGGCGTGTGTCGTTATTGGGATTAGGAGACCTAACTTCTACAAATTCACCTTGTCGAGAGTGCCCTGCTCTGTTTGAGTCCCGCCAGTTCTGATGGAATTCAGGTCTGTCGTTTTGTCGGTAGTTTACATAGTTTCTTGTTTGTCAGTCATGTGGTGGAGAATTTCTCCCAGAATCGTAACTGCGCGCTGAACTGTTGCGTCTGAAATTATTCTGTCTCCCTTGATAATAATAGTTCTGGTTACCATATTGTCTGTTTCTATGGTTATCTCTGTCATATTCATTACTACGGAAATGCGATCTTTCTCTGTAACTATTATTCTGCCAGCGGTTGTCATAAGGGTGGTGTCTGTTTTGGTCACGATTTGTGTTGTGAGAATAGCCTTGTCGTGTCCATTTATTATTTCTGTCATCATGGAAATGTGACGGATGTGACCTGTAATTGTTGTTTTCATGTTTTCGCGTTCCGCGATTGTCAGTGTCAATTTCTAATTCTTGTAAGAGTCCCTGAAAAGTTTCAATGTCGTCTTTGCAACGTCCTGCCAAAATAATACGTCGTAAATGTTCAGGTAATTTGATGAAGCAAATGTGGATGAGTTCTGAGGGGCTGTATGGGTTTGACAGGTACTGATTCTTGTGCAACATGTCTTCAAAATATTTCACAAGACTGGAAAATTCAGATTGTTCGAAATGTTTCATCATTATGATGCTACGTTTTACTCGGTCTTGTGTAGCTTGAGACCAATATGCTGAGAGGAAGGCATGACAAAATTCTCCTTCACTGTGACAATCGTGAATGACCGATTGCATTCTTACAGCTGGTTCATTCTCTAAACAGCCACACATAAATTCTAATCTGTGCTCTAATGACCAGTTGGGAGGAAAACAATGAGAGAATTGATGGAGCCACGCTTGTGGATGAATGTCGTTGCCAGAATTGTTAAATGTTTTAAATTTACGTGTAGTAATGAACAGCTTATAGTCAAAATCATCATGTCGGCGAGTCGCATATCGGTCATTGTTACGTCGTTTCGGCGGTTCCATTTCAAAATTCGGTGCACCTTGCCAATTTCTTTCATAATTTGCGAAATGTCCTGTGTTATTATTTTGTGGTTGTTTCGTATTTCCATGTCCCTCTTCCTGTACTGGAGCGCGAGTGTCCTCTGAAATATGTAATTCTTGTATTTCTTGTGCCAACTGATCTTGTACTTCCCGGATTTCTCTTTTGTACTGTGTATTGATTTGATTTTGATTTTGTTTGAAATTTATAATTTGTTCATACTCTTCAGTGGCCGTGAAGGCTACAAGTCTTGTGTCATTCAGATCATCATCTTCCTTTGTAGATAAGTTAGTGAACTGATCTGAAAGTTCGGCTACTTTATCCAATAGTGAAATTATTTCCTCTGTGCGTTTTTCTGAACCAAGTTCCAGAGTGTCCATTTGTGTTGAAGTCGTATCTACTGTGCCTTTTAAGTTTTCCTGAGTTTTTGCAAGTTGCGTAACCGAATCGGTAGATGCAAGTGAGTCAATTTTAGCTTGCAAGGTGTCGTGATTTTCATGAACAATAGTTTGCAGTTCTTTTATGGCTGCTTCGTGATTCTGTAATGCATTTTCATGATGCGAAAAAATAGGTTGGAAATGCTCACAAATTTGTGTTTTTACGTCATTACAGACTTTTTGACATTTCGATTCAATGTTACGTAGCTCAGTAGTTAAATCTTCACGTGTTTGTTCAAGCGCGGTGTGAAGATTTTGTTCCATTGCGTCTAACTGTTGCTGTGTTTGTCTCTGGTGTTGTTCCATTGTGTCTAACTTTTGAAGCTTTTGCTGTGTTTGTCTCTGATTTTGTTCCATTTATTGCATTAGCTGTAATAACAATGCATTAGTGTCTGGAATCTGTTCCTCTACGCTTTTTGGCAGTGCATTTGCACCGGCAACATATACATTTTGAGAAGCAGAAAATGTGTCTTGACTCATTTGAGAAAACGGTGAGGACCTAAAACCTGAGTCTACAGTATTTGCAATATTGTGTTCTGTCATTTCGGATACCTGAGGCAAGCTGTTGCCAACCGATCGATCGATAATGCTTCCCTGTTCACTAATTGTTTCACTGCCTACACCATTATTTGCAGCCCGCTCCATTTCCCTATGCACAATTACCAAATTATTACTTTGAACATTAGTTAATTCATTACTTTGCGGTGCTAACACACTGCTTTCTTCTTCACTGTCATTTCTCAGTTTCCTTTGAAGCCTAGTATTACGTTTTTCACACGCCATTATTGTCACAATATTTCACACAACACAGAAAAGCACAATTTGAAGAGCAAAATAACAAAACACATTAACATAGCATTGAAAATAATATCTAGTTAATTGCAAGTGCAGCTGCGAAATACCTGGTGCAAATCTACATTGCATGCCACAACTGTGTACGACAATGAAAAACTACAACTGCAAAGGAAATTATCTCTATAATTATGCATTAGCAATAAACAAAAGCTACACTAATTACATGAACTACAAGAAAAAATCAGAAGATTCCAGGTTCGAATCCTGGCAGGGTCGCCATATGAAACGTCCTCGTAGAAAAATTATAAATGACTGTGCTTAAACTGACACACAAAATTTTTTTAGCGCAACGCAATCTGACTTTCAGTAATCCCTACAAGAGAATGGCCCTGACTAAATTAACCTATGCATTTCACAAATCACTTACCTCACAAAAATCTTCGTTACTCAAACTACTGCAATACAGCGAGCGCCACTACTGCCAGCTAAATAAAAGATTCAAACTACGGAAGGCACTAACTACTGATAGGCATAGTTAGCAAATGAAAGATTTTAATAGAGAACAAATAATGTATTTACCTTAATAGTGTTGAAAAATCATAATATACATAGCAGTTCATGACATCCAGTCTTACAAATTTCAGAACTCTGTCATTTCTCTCCCCACATCCACCACTGCTGGCGGCTCACCTCCAACTGCGCAACGCTACGCGCTGTTCACATCCAGCTGCCGCTGCCCAACACTACAATGGCAGACAACAATGCAAACTAGCCACAGACTGCACACAGCACAGCCAGTGATTTTCATACAGAGCGCTACGTAACATTGCCAATAAGAAAACATAAACAGCCTACTTACAACCTGTCTAAAACGCATTTTACGATTGCTTTGAACTTTTCCATAAACACTCAACATTGTCAGTTTCGGAACAAAAATTATCGTTTTGATCTGTTAGGTAGTCTGAAATCTGCCTCCTATTACTCTTGCTAAACAGATAAACCTTCCTCCCTTTTTTATATTCCTATTTACTTCGATGTTCAGTGATGCTGCAACGGCCTTATGATAACTGATTCCCTGCTCTGTGCTTACAGAGTCGAAAAGTTCGGGTGTTTGTTATCAGTAGGTCCAAGATGTTATCTCCACGAGTCGGTTCTCTGTTTAATTGTTTAAGGTAATTTTCGGATAGTGCACTCAGCATAATGTACTCAATGCTCTGTCCCTACCACCCTTCCTAAACATCTGAGTGTCCCAGTCTATATCTGGTAAATTGAAATCTCCACCTAAGACTCTAGCATGCTGAGGATGTTTATGTGAAATGTATTCCAGATTTTTTTCTCAGTTGTTCTGTCACTAATGCTGCTGAGTCGGGAGGTCAGTAAAAGGAGCCAATTATTAACCTAGCTCGGTTGTTGAGTATAACCTGCACCCATAATAATTTTTAGGAACTATTCACTTCTATTTCACTACAGGATAAACTACTACTAACAGCAAAAAACACGCCACCACCGTTTACATGCAATCTATCCTTTCTAAACACCGTCTGTGCCTTAGTAAAAATTTTTGTAGAATTTATCTCTGGCTTCAGCCAGCTTTCAGTACCTATAACGATTTCAGCTTCAGCGCTTTCTATCAGCGCTTGAGGTTCCGGTACTTTACCAATGCAGCTTCGGCAGTTTACAGTTACAATACCGATTGCTGCTTGGTCCCCGCATGTCCCGACTTTGCCCCGCATCCTTTGAGGCTGTTGCCCTTTCTGTACTTGCCCGAAGCCATCTAACCTAAAACACCGCCCAGTCCACACCACACAACCCCTGCTACCCATGTAGCCACGTGCTGTGTGTAGTGGACTCCTGACCTATCCAGCGGAACCTGAAACCCCACCACCCTATGGCACAAGTCGAGGAATCTGCAGCCCACACGGTCGCATAGGCGTCTCAGCCTCTGATTCAGAACCTCCACTTGACTCTGTACCAAAGGTCCGCAGTCAGTCCTGTCGATGAGGCTGCAGATGGTGAGTTCTGCTTTCATCCCGCTAGCGAGACTAGCAGTCTTCATCAAATCAGATAGCCGCCGGAAGCCAGAGAGGATTTCCTCCGATCCATAGCGACACACATCACTGGTGCCAACATGAGCGACCACCTGCAGATGGGTGCAACCTGTACCCTTCATGGCATCTGGAGGGACCCTTTCCACATCTGGAATGACTCCCCCTGGTATGCACACTGAGTGCACATTGGTTTTCTTCCTCTCCCTTGCAGCCATATCCCTAAGGGGCCACATTACGCACGTGATGTTGGAGCTCCCAACTACCAGTAAGCCCACCCTCTGCGGCCGCCCTGATCTTGCAGTCTGAGAGGCAACCTCTGGAAAATGACAAGCAGCCATGTCCGACTGAAGATCAGTATCAGCTGGAGATAGAGATTGAAACCAGTTCATCAGACAAACTAGAGAGGCCTTCCGTTCAGCCCTCTGGAATGTCTTTCACCCCTTGCCACACCTCGAGACGACCTCCCACTCTACCACAGGTGAGGGGTCAGCCTCAATGTGGGCAGTATTCCGGGCAGCCACAGCCGTAGTCCAATCAGGGGATGCGTGGGACGAGCTGGCCGTCTCTGACAAACCCCCGTCCGGACCCCCGCAATGATGCCCATTGGTAACAGTCTCAAGCTGTGTGACCGAAGCCAACACTGCCTGAAGCTGGGAGCGAAGGGACGCCAACTCAGGCCGTATCCAAACACAGCAGTCGCAGTCCCTACCCATGCTAAATACTGTTGTGCAAAGAACGTCTGAACTAATCTACAGAGAGCACAAACAATTCGACACAAAAGTTAAACGGTTATTAAAATACAAGATTGCCTAGTAAATGCAGTAATGCTGCTACTTGCGCACTGCTGACACACTGCTCGGCTGCATAAGGCTATCTGTACTCTCAGTAACGTACAAAGACTATTCGAAAGAAATAAACAAATGACAGACGACTACGCGACTTGACACGTCACAGATATTAAAATGCAAATCTGCCCCTGCTAATTATGAAACTACACAATGTTTTGACGGATTTAACAAAACAAGTGCGCTAAGAACACTCAAACAAATTTTCAACTTGACTACTAAACTTACATGATCGCTAAATAAGCCACTTGCTGCTGCTTGCGCACTGCTGATACATTGCTCGGCGGCAGAAGGAGACTACGCGATTTGACACTATTCAGGTACTAAAACGCGATGCTACAACTCTCAAATACTATAATACGCCCGAAGTTTATGAATTAAACTTTGCAAGTACCAAAAAACACGCAAATAAATTAAGCATTAAACTAAATAACAAATAAACGAGCTAAGAGTATGCGACTTGCTGCTGGCAGCTGCTTATCCAACGGCGGCAGGGAGCACATTGGCTGTGACCAGCCGACACTGGCCGTTCAAAACAAAAACAGAAGACAGACGACTACGCGAATTTACACTATTGAGGTATTAAAACGCGATGCTACAACCCTCAAATACTATAATACGCCCGAAATTTATGAATTAAACAATGCAAGTACCCAAAAACTCGCAAAGAAATTAAGAATTAAACTATGTAACAACAAAGTGAGCTAAGAGTATACGACTTGCTGCTGGCAGCTGATTATCCAACGGCGGCAGGCATAGCATTTCACTTTTGTTTATTACAAGGTAAGTACATTGACTTCTACAGAACTTTGCTTACAGCGACGATAATTACGACACTTGGCACATTTTTACCCTTAAATTCAAATGGTTCAAATGGCTCTGAGCACTATGGGACTCAACTGCTGAGGTCATTAGTCCCCTAGAATTTAGAACTAGCTAAACCTAACTAACCTAAGGACATCACAAACATCCATGCCCGAGGCAGGATTCGAACCTGCGACCGTAGCGGTCTTGCGGTTCCAGACTGCAGCGCCTTTAACCGCACGGCCACTTCGGCTGGCTTTACCCTTAAGTAATGACGGAGATTATCCTACAACAAGACACACAGTTTAGCGCAACAGTACATGTACAATTAATTCCATTGCTGTAATGTGTAACACCTGAGGGTATAATTACATTTATCCTCAGGGGGTACACGCCTACTTGGTGCACTAAGCGTGTGGCAAGCGGTAGGAGCCCTAGCTAATATGGTATTTACTAATACAACTTTACACATCGGTACCATATTTCTTTAACACAGAATTACATAGCTATCTGATCATTTAATGGAGAGAGACAAATATTTTTTTCATTACGTCAGTCACAAATGTTAACGCAGTTACAGAGCTGCATCACTTCACACTCATGAAATTGTAGTTTGTCTGTACTTTGTGAACTCTACATTTTTTTGGAACTATTGTGATACTAAGAGAGCTTTGAATGTTGTATTTGGTAAGGGATCATGATTTTTGAAGTACGTTTGAGGTAGTTGACACTATTGAAACGAGCAGAGAGGAATTTTTGTTTAGGTTATGAAATTATTGAAAGAAGCTGTGAAGATTTTGAGATGTGATTCATCTGTTATGATGATGTTATTATGACAATGATGTGTATTATGCTCATGAGGTATGTTGATGATCAATAAGATGATGCTATACGAGGAATGTGATCATGTGTTTATATGTATATGAATAATGAGAAGAGGTTAGGGACACTGGTTTGGGAAAAGGATGTTGGAAACCAGGAATCGTACTTAAAGAGTTATGAAATGGGTGTACATGCATGAATGTATCACAACACTGCTATTCATCAGATTTCGTTTCTACACATTTCTAATGTAATTTTTCGAGCTGTCAAATTTTTTTATATGAGACTGTCACTGTAACGGAAACTGCTGTCATAAATATTTCGGTAAGGAAGGTAAGTGACCTTGACGTAATGCGCTGTAGGCGCCCAGCTGCACGACACTTGCCTGAAAAAAAAGAGAAAAGAGGCCATTAACCTCGCTATTGACATTTCTTTGTAGAAAGCAAATGCGACACGCACATACTTGAAAACATATGATTACACTTTGGGGCTCGTAATTTCTGATATTTACTGAAATGCCTAATGAAATAATGAGGAACATTTTACATCTATTGTCTTTCTAGTTGAGAGATTTTTTTTATTGCCTTAGAAGATGCCATATGGCCAGTGAATGACGTTTTATGCCTTGCTTTATATATATATATATATATATATATATATATATATATATATATATTTGCTCATTTTGTTTAATATCTAGTTTCTAGCAGCACTGCAGCATTGGTTAAAATAAAATTTAATAGCTGTACTAATAGAAATGTTTTCTGTCTACAGCCCCGTATATAATAATTTTATGATCTACTTTCTTAAAAAAAAGGGGAGCACAAATAGACATTTCCCTTCACAGGAATTGCATACATAATTTTTTCAACTATTTGGTAACCTGTTTGGTAGAGTTAAGTTATTGCGATGCATCACTCTAATGTTAAGATCTGGCATAGGTGTTAGACATTTCCTATCTTTACTGTGACATTTTTTTTCTGCTTGAGCTTTCTCATGTTTAGGTATAAGTTATTGCACTTGTTACTTTGTATTACTCTGCTAAACCAGTTACAATACTGATTTATTTTTCTTGTTGCTGCACATTGGCTCACATTAGTTGTAATGTTGCATATGCTTTGCTAATTTAGATATACTGCTGCTTGCTTTGCCAGTTTGCATTTTTTTGTCATTGCTCTTTGTGTTAACTTTTTTGTGCTGTTGCATTGCCTCGCCCCTTAGTTTACGCATCTGAGCTCAGTAGATTTAAGTTAGCTTAAGACGGGGTAGACTATAATAAGAGGATGAGTTGTGATGAATTGGAAGAAATGCATTGACAAGGTATAAAAAAGTTTGGCAAAAAAAGTAGTGTACAATAAAGAATAATTATTTTGAAAGAAGATATGAACGAAACAGTAGGGTTTAGGGACAACAGGTTTAGATTTTTTTTTTTTTTTGCGAGAGTAAAACAGTCTAGAACCGAGCGACCGCTACGGTCGCAGGTTCGAATCCTGCCTCGGGCATGGTTGTGTGTGATGTCCTTAGGTTAGTTAGGTTTAATTATTTCTAAGTTCTAGGCGACTGATAACCTCAGAAGTTAAGTCGCATAGTGCCCAGAGCGATTTGAACCATTTTTTTGACCTGCCTACAAATATTCATCAAAACTTCGACTGACTCTGCTGTGGGTTTGCTCTATTGTGGCCCATTACCAGTCTGCATGTCAAGAGCCAGCATTGTCTTTCCGCTGGAAGGACAACACTACTTCTTCAAGACTACATGGAAATCAACTACTTCCGTGTGCATTTTCTTTTACTGATGAGACTTTGTGCAATGTAATTACTACTGTGATGAATGATCATGACTGTCTTTATGATAACAGTTTTTGCTTTTGGCTAACAGTGTATCAATAAGTGTGTGCATTTGATATGTTTGTTATTGTAATTAGGAAAAATTTATTCAAATCTTTATTGGGCACTGCTCAAAGGAATTTGTAAAATTTTTTGTGGGGAACATGGGGGCTATGTAAGTAGGCTGTTTAAATTTTTATGTTGGCAACGCTACGTAGCGCTCTGTATGAAAATCACTGACTGTGCTGGGTGCAGTCTGTGGCTGGTTTGCATTTTTGGAATATTTGCTATTGTAGTGTTGGGCAGTTGGATGTGAACAGATCGTAGCGTTGCGCAGTTGGAGGTGAACCGCCAGCAGTGGTTGATGTGGGGAGAGAGATGGCAGAGTTTTGAGAGCGGGCGATATGGACGCGTGTACGTCAGGAAAAGGAAATTTGTAAGATCGGATGTGATGAATTGATATATATATATTATAACTTTTGAACACTATAAGGTAAATACATTTTTTGTTCTCCATCAAAATCTTTCATTTGCTAACTATTCCTATCAGTAGTCAGTGCCCTCAGTAGTTAGAATCTTTTATTTAGCTGGCAGTATTGTCGATCGCTGTATTGCAGTAGTTTGAGTAACGAAAATTTTTGTGAGGTAAGTGATTCATTAAAGGTATAGGTTATTGTTAGTCAGGGCAATTATTTTGTAGGGATTATTGAAAGTCAGATTGCGTTACGCTAAAAAAAAATTTGTGTGTCAGTTTAGTGTTGATCAGAATAAGTAAATAGAGAAATGTCTGAGTACGTTCATTTTTGCTCAGCTGTTTGAAAATCAAATAACGTAGAGGTTTTCCAGCACTGTCAGTTATAAATTTTTATAAGGAGATGTTTCAAACTCATCTACTACTTTAAGTGTCTCATTTCCTAATCTAATTCTCACAGCATCACCTGATTTAATTCGACTACATTCCATTATTCTTGTTTTGTTTTGTTGATCTCCATGTTATATCCTTCTTTCAAGACACTGTCCAATCCGTTAAACTGCTCTTCCAAGTCTTTTGCTGTCTCTGACAGAATTACAATGTCATCGACAAATGTCAAAGTTTTTATTTCTTTTCCAAGGATTTTAATTCCTACTTAAAATTTTTCTTTTGTTTCCTTTACAGGTTGCACAATTCTCAATTGAATAACATCGGCGATAGGCTGCAACCCTGTCTCACTCCCTTCCCAACCACTGCTTCTCTTTCATCCCCCTCGACTCTTATAACTGCCATCTGGTTTCTGTACAAATTGTAAATAGCTTTTCGCTCCCTATATTTCACCCCTGCCACCTTCAGTATTTGAAAGAGAATATTCAAGTCAAGATTTGTAAAAGCTTACTCTAGGTCTACAAATGCTAGAAACGTAGGTTTGCCTTTCTTTAACCTATCTTATAAGATACGCCGTAGGGTCAGTATTGTCTCACCTGTTCCAACATTCCTACGGTATCCAAACTGATCTTCCCTGAGGGCGGCTTCCACCTGATTCTCCATTCGTCTGTAAGGAATTCGTATTAGCATTTTGCAGCCGTGGCTTATTAAACTCATAGTTCGGTAATTTTCACATCGTCTCTGGGATTCGATTTATTATATTCTTCTTGAAGTCTGGAGGTATTTCGCCTTTCTCATACATCTTGTTCACCTGTTGGGAAAGTTTTGTCATGACTGGCTCTGCCAAGGCTATCAGTAGTTCTAATGGAATGTTGTCTACTCCCGGGGCCTTGTTTCGACTTAGGTCTTTCAGTGCTCTGTCAAACTCTTTACGCAATATCACATCTCCCATTTCATCTTCATCTACGTCCTCTCCCATTTTCATAATATTACTCTCAAGTACATCGCTCTTGTATAAAACGTCTGTATACTCCTTCCACCTTTTTGCTTTCCCTTCTTTGCTTAGAACAGGTTTTCCATCTGAGCTCTTGATATTCATGCAAGTGGTTCTCTTTTCTCCAAAGGTAACTCTAATTTTCCTGTTGGCAGTATCTATCATACCCCTAGTGATATACGCATCTACGTCCTTACATTTGTCCTCTAGCCATCTCTACTTAGCCATTTTGCACTTCCTGCCGATCTCATTTTTGAGATGTTTGTACAGTACAGTCTTATTTGATTATTAATCGCACCTCCCGATATCTTACTTCAAAGAACAGTTTTTTTTCTTTAACGAATAAACACGACACATCGACGAACGTCTCCGTTCATCCGCAGCGCAAATAACTAAAAAGCTGTACATAAATCAGAAAAAGATTTCCGTGAATGGCCTCGACCCTGCGAGCCTCCGTTTCTCTCTCTCTCTTTTTAATATATATTCCGTCCTTACTGTCACGTTTCCACTACCCATTAACCATCACTGTAGATCTCTTCGTCTCTCACATGAGTGTTGTGCAAGATAACATGCCATCGAAAGTACCCAGCATCTGCATCCGGTCTCAGCCAATGCCCTGTCCGTCAAACCAGGATGAGCATGTTGGAAAAGGCGTCCTGAAAGCGGAACAATAAGCAGCTGCACTAGCATATACTGGCGAAGCAACAAGTGATCGTCTCCCCCATCACCAGCGACCACAAAGTGTACAAAATGACCAAGTAGCCAAATTACGCTATTGTATTATATTTCGTTCTCGGAAAAAAAAAAGTCAGAGTTCTGGGCCGCAGAACAACGTCAGTGGTGTAGACGGTGTCACTATCATCATCATTTCCATGGGCCTTTGTCCGACTACAACGCGGGGTCGGTCTTGTTAGTATGGATGTGGCGATGTTAGAATCAGAGGCTGGCTGGAAGCCCTTCCTGTCGCCACACTGTAGCCCCCGGAACAGAATTAGTGTATCTCAGCCGTCTGCGTCTAGTGTAAGCCATGAAATAGTGCGAGTCTTGTTACTGAGGCGGGACATAGGACCAGCCAGGTATTCACCCAGTGGGATGTGAAAAACCGCCTAAAAACCACATGCAGGCTGGCCGCCACACCGGCCCTCGTCGTTAATCTGCCGGCCGGATTCGATCCGGGGCCTGCGCGCCTACCAGAGTCCAGGAATCAGCGCATTAGCGCCCTCAGCTAACCTGGCGGGTCTGGGCGGTGTCGACAAATCTGGTAAGAAAAGCCAACTGTTTCCGGAGCCAATACCAGATCGCCAAATGTGCACAGCAGGTAAATCGATGTTGAATGCAACCTATAAGAGCACACAGCACACTTACTACACTCGTCTGTGTCACTAACACTGAAGTACATCGGCACCAAAATCGCTCGAGGCGAGGTCAAATTCTCTGACGTGACGTAGTTTAAAATTAAGGCGACCAGTGTCAACAGGCGGATCAAGACTCGGTGGACACAGAAGTGTGAACAGCCGAGCCGTGAAAGTATTGGAGCCCTCAGTAATAATCAAAACAGTGCACCGAATGTATTAAGCAGAAGCGTTTTTCTTGATGTTAGAGAGGCTCAAACACCATAAGATGCGTGGTTTGGTACTGATCGAATAGCGCAGTCTAAATATGGAACGTTTCCGTGAATACCGCCCAGACGATTGCTTTAATTTTGTTGCCATCATCACAGTAAGGGGAACAATCGGTAACGTAAAGTGCCTTACACAACACATAAGTATCTAAAATGCGAACATTTTGGAGAACTGTAACTTGACGCCGTTCGTGTTCCAATACGACTCCCTGCATTTTGTCGGTTCCAATATTCCCGTTCAGTATCACCATGTTAAAAGAGCAACGATCGATGAATACTCCCAACGACGCATGCCGGTGTGCGGTAGTAGCTCACGGAATAGCAGCTACCGAGGCGGCCTGTCATATCTTAAATATATTTATTTAAGCTGTTTTACACTGCGTACTGTCAGCTCTAAATTTTTAAATTTAGTATCCTGCTCCGTGTAGATCACGCCACTAATTAATTTAATACTGATTAACAAGCAAAGCTGTAAGGAGAATAAGACATTCACTCACAAATATAGTTACCAAAATATAACTCGTTACCAGTAAGCGCTGTTGAGAAAATGCTTAGTACTACACGACAACTGCAGCTTCTTTACAATGCCGCTTTAAAAAGAAAAAAAAGAAGAGGCTGAAACTATCACATCCAAGGAGGGAGATCTGCTTTCAGAATCAGGAAAACAAACTCGATGCGGCACTGTCTGTGAAAGTTACTAGTGGTGCTTCAATGGCAATAAATAGTGACCGACAATTCGTTCTCTTTTCAAACATTCAAAACTCTCACAGAATTTGTAGGCACAAGTAATTATGAGAAACTATAGAGGAACTGCACGAGAGTAATTCCTAACGATTAGAGGCTAATTTTGCACTACGCTGTTAATCGCCGTAATCCATTATTATTAGGCGAAGACTATAGAAAGACGTGGATGCCGGTGGTTGCTTGCACATAACCATGGAGACGAGCGTTTTTGTATTATAATAGTAGTTAGCCGTAGATTTCGGTATTGTTTTTTCATAGGTCATTTTTCTTCTTTTCTAATGTGGCAACATGTAAATAATAATTCGCGTTGTGTTCTTTTTAATTTAAAAGATGTGCATTTCTTTCCCGTACCTCATCTCTTACTCTTCGTGGCGCCGAATTTATGGATTACCTACATTTTTCGAACACTTGCGGAAACTAAAATGCAGATTAAGACATGAATGTTCTGAGAAAATAGAAAGTGTGTGTGTGTGTGTGAGAGAGAGAGAGAGAGAGAGAGAGAGAGAGACAAGAGAGAAATGAGCCCGATGGCAAGAACTTGTTGATATTCAAATTTCTTATTTGTCAGAAATTTGAAAGCTATCAGTGCGCCTCAGAATGAAAGACAATCAAGTTTATTTCTGGCAAATGCTCACATAAACTCCTTAATGGCTAAACCATTTTACACTGATCAGTCATTATCAACAGCACATTAATACCACTTGGCCGGTGGCTGCGTTCGAACGTCTCAGCAGTCAACATTTCCGTGGGGCTCCTTCTGGAGCCTATTACGACGCAAACATCTGCTAAGAAATATTTATAGCATCCAATCATTGGATACTAGAATAGCCACTGTGCCTGCTCATGCTCTCTGCCAATAACAGCGAAACTATGAACAAATGAGAACAATCGTGATTTCATGGTGGGGCCCTTTCCTTTCTGCTTACGCGCACTTGTCTTACTTCCTTTTTCCAACGACATAACTTTTTCGCCATTACACATTGGTAGCGTTTTATGTGAACCAACATAATTATGCCATGCACTCCGCGTATTTTCTTTACAAACTTAAAATTGTAACTGCGTTACCGTAAATCACATATCACAATTTTTCTTCTTCTGTGTTTCATTACAGTGTTATTTCGCCATACGTGCATTTCTGTGTATTCATGCACTATATTACTTTCTTCTTACTATATAAGATATTCTTTTAAACTGCACCAAGTCTTCGTCGTCCATAGATTATCTGGAAGTTGATGACGTAACCAAACCATTTAAGTCAAGTCTTTGCATTTCCTCCACAACTCTTTCTCCACTCACATTTTTCTTTTTATCTCTCCCTTAGTAATAGTAACATTCCAACACCTTTTTTTGTAAATTTCCATTTCTGTCACATTATAGTTAGGTTTTTACGTACTCCGATTCTTACTGTTATGTTTCATCCTGCGACTTATCTTAGAAGATAGGTTAAACAAGAGGCATACCTACGTTTATAGCATTTGGCTGGAATAAACTCATTGAAATTCTGAAGCTAGCAGTGATAAGATTCAGGGAGCGAAGGGTTATATACAGCTTGTAGCAGAAACCAGACTGCAATTAAGACACGAAAAGGAGCACTAGTTGAGAAGAGAGTCAGACAGGGTTGTAGCCTATCCTAGATGTTACTCAACTGTACACAGAGTAAGGGGTAAAGGAAATAAAAATTTGAAGGAATGGAAGTTCAGAAAGAAGAAATAAAAATTGAAGTTTACCGATGACATTTTAATTCTGTCAGAGACAGTGAATGACTCGGAAGAGTAGTTGAACGGAATCTTGAAAAAAGCTTACGAGATAAATATTGATGAAAGTAAACAAGGGTAATGTATGTAATGGAATTAAATCAGGCGATGCTGAGGGAATTAGATTGGAAAATGAGATACTAAAAGTAGTAGATGAGCATTGTTATTTGGTTTGCAAATTAACTGACGGTGGCAGAAGTAGACAGAATATAAAATGCAGACTGGCTATAGCAAAGGAAGCGTTTCTGAAAAAGAGGAATTTGTTAACATCGAATATAAATTTAAGTGCTAGGAAGCCTCTTCTTAAAGTGTTTGTTTGGAGTGTAGTCTTGTGCGGGAGTGAGTCGTGGAGGATAAGCAATTTAGACAGGAAGGGAATAGAAGCTTTTAACATGCGGTGCTACAAAAGAATGCTGAAGATAAGACGAATGGATCTGCTGACTGATGAGGAAGTACTGATAGAACTGAAGAGCATAAGAAATTTGTGGCACAACTTGACTAAAAAGAGGGATCACTTAGTAAGGTACACCGGAGGCATCAAGGAATTGTTAGTATGGTACTCGATGGAAGTTCGCGGGGTAAAGATTGTAGAGGAAGACCAATGGATGATACAGTAAGCAGGCTCAAATGAATGTAGATTGTGGTAGTTATTAGGAGATGAAACAGCTTGCGCAGGACAGACTAGCGTGGAGAGTTTCATCAAACTTGTCTTTGCATTGAAGATGGCAACACCGACAACATCAGCAACACATTGTACGGTAATGTGTGTCGCTGAATGCCTGTCAAACGATTCAGAGCGACTGTGACATAAGTTCTATTTGGTGCGATGGTGGTAGTTTACTTTAAACGTGGATAGATGTACGTTAATGCCCATGGGTAAAAGAAATCTTCATGTAATGTGCGTAGATCAAATATTTTTGCGTAATGTTACTAAAAGTCGCGAAATTAAACGAGCAGTTTTAGGCTGGGCGGCTCGTTGATTACAGATTATTGGGAGAATTGTGGGAAAGTGCAGTGCACGTGCCATACAGATCGCATATGGAACACTTCCGCCGTTTACATGACTGATACCGCTTGCTGATGCGTAAAGGGCTGGCCACCAGGGCATTTCTACCCATTTGGAGGCTTTTTACTTGTTCACTTATTCAACCCGACGAGGTTCGGGCCTTGGGGCTCTCTCTTACTTCGGGCCATGGTTTCACACAGACAGTATATATTTACATCATAGTTACCTAAGAAATAATGATAATTGTAGTATGACAAGCAGCATTAATAGAATCAAAAATGGGAAATGGTGGTCCTTTCATTATTACTATACTAGCGATCCACCTCGACTTCGCTCGGGTAGCACCAAGTGTCTACGGCAGGACGACTTGTCCGGCATAGCGGTAATAAATTATATGCATAAACCATCTTCGTGAATTAGTCTATCAGTGAAAATCTTATTAAAATTCCTACAATAGTTCCTGAGGTTAACCTTCAAATACAGACGTAAAAACGAGGCTGGGATCTTAATTCGTCGTAGTTCATGCAAATGGCACGAGATATTTATTAATTTGTATACAACAATCGTCCTCGTTTGTCAGCCTGTCTCCTAGTGAAAACCGTATCGAAGTCCTTACATTAATTCCTGAGCTTAGCTTTCACATGTAGACAGAAAAACAAGGCAATGAAGTTTAACTTACAATACAGGGTGGTTGGCTTGTTTGTATCCTTGTGAATGTGAGTGTTTGAGATAAACCAGGACACGGTTCAAAATGGTTTGAATGGCTCTAAACACTATGGGACCTAACAGCTGAGATCATGAGTTCCCTAGGCTTAGAACTAATTAAACCTAACTAACCTAAGGACATCACACACATCCGTGCCCGAGCAGGATTCCAACCTGCGACCGTAGCAGCAGCGCGGTTCCGAATGAAGCGCCTAGAACCGCTCGGTCACAACGGCCGGCCCAGGACTCGAGTTTTATAATTCTGACAGCCGTGTTACTGATGTCCGTTCTCTTTAAGCGAATAACTGCAGCCGCGCCCCACATCTCACAACAGTCATCATTATCAGTTTATACAGGGTGTTACAAAAAGGTACGGCCAAACTTTCAGGAAACATTCCTCACACACAAATAAAGAAAAGATGTTACGTGGACATGTGTCCGGAAACGCTTACTTTCCATTTTACAGCTCACTTTAGTTTCGACCACCTACGCTCAATCGAGCACGTTATCATGATTTCGTACGGAATACTCTACCTGTGCTGCTAGAACATGTGGCTTTACAAGTAAGACACAGCATGTGGTCCATGCGCGATGGAGCTCCTGCACATTTCGGTCGAAGTGTTCGTACGCTTCTCAACAACAGATTCGGTGACCGATGGATTGGTAGAGGCGGACCAATTCCATGGCCTCCACGCTCTCCTGACCTCAGCCCTCTTGACTTTCATTTATGGGGGCATTTGAAAGCTGTTGTCTACCCAACCCCGGTACCAAAAGTAGAGACTCTTCGTGCTCGTATTGTGGACGGCTGTGATACAATACGCCATTCTCCAGGGCTGCATCAGCGCATCAGGGATTCCATGCGACGGAGGGTGAATGCATGTATCCTCGCTAACGGAGGACATTTTGAACATTTCCTGTAACAAAGTGTTTGAAGTCACGCAGGTACGTTCTGTTGCTGTGTGTTTCCATTCCATGATTAATGTGATTTGAAGAGAAGTAATAAAATGAGCTCTAACATGGAAAGTAAGCGTTTCCGGACACATGTCCACATAACATATTTTCTTTCTTTGTGTGTGAGAAATGTTTCCTGAAAGTTTGGTCGTACCTTTTTGTCACACCCTGTATAAACTGATAATGATGACTGTTGTGAGATGTGGGGCGCGGTTGCAGTTATTCGCTTAAAGAGAACGGACATCAGTAACACGGCTGTCAGAATTATAAAACTCGAATCCTGGGCCGGCCGTTGTGACCAAGCGGTTCTAGGCGCTTCATTCGGAACCGCGCTGCTGCTAGGGTCGCAGGTTGGAATCCTGCTCGGGCACGGATGTGTGTGATGTCCTTAGGTTAGTTAGGTTTAATTAGTTCTAAGTCTAGGGAACTGATGATCTCAGCTGTTAGGCCCCATAGTGTTTAGAGCCATTTAAACCATTTTGAACTGTGTCCTGGTTTATCTCAAACACTCACATTCACAAGGATACAAACAAGCCAACCACCACGTCAATCGTCCAGCTCGTAATTGAGTCTTGCACGTATCACTTACATTACATATTAACACACTTCAAGTAAATTGCGAACACTCTAAAAACACAATAACTCGCCATTTTTGAATTCAAACTATTCCTAAACTAAAAAGAAAAATAGAAAAAAACACCTAACACTTCATTTCAAACCCCTCAACCCAGGTAGAAGGCATTCAGGTAAAGTCCATCGGCCTTTCAGATTAAATAGACTCAAACCCAGCTATGTTAGCTGTACGATGCACTTGCGCGAACTACTGCTGAGTACAGCTAGTATGTTTGGGATTCCCATCATGTTGGATTAATGGAAGACATCGAAGCAATTCAGAGGCTTGGTGCTAGATTTGTCACTGGCAGGTTCGATCGGCAAGAGAGTGTTACGGATCTCAAGTAGGCATTCTCGGAGGAAAGGTAGCGATCATCCGCGATACACTATTGAAGAAGCGCAGAGAACCGGTTATTTGCGACAGGCTGCATGACGATCCTGCTTCCTCCAACCTTAATGCCAAGTAAGACAAAACAAGGAAGATTAGGGCTCGTAGAGGATCATATACAGTAGGCAGTAATTTTTGCCCCATTCCATTTACGAGTGGAGTAGGAAGGGGGATTACTACTAAAGGTAAGGAGCTCCCTGCGCCAGTGGCTCGTGGGGCGCGTTCACAGTACGTTGACGCAGAAACGAATGTGAGGTAGTATTTTCGGAGAACTTTGTGATTTGCGTATTAAAGAACAACGTATGGCGGAAGCGAACCCAATTCAATTATCCTGACATCAATATCTCGGTCTTCCCTGCAGTAGTGGAAGCGGGCAGCAGCGGTGAGGGATTTTCCAGCGTTCTCGCTTTCACACAAACAGTGGATAGGACGTGCTGGGCCAGCTGTTTCACAAGCGGATGCGCCGAGGCGCGGGCTGCTGACGTGTCGTAAGCGGGGAAACTCGCTCATTCCGCTGTTGTCGCGCCGCCGAGAAAGCTGAGTCTCCCAGACAGCTCGGCGCCAGCCGCGCCGCCCAACACGTAAACAGCCTGCTCCGGCCGTCTGCGCCGCCTTTTGTGTACAAACAGGAGTACCAGGCTCCACACACTCACTCTTTCTAACATAAAGTTGACATCAAATAATTATTCTAACCAATATGACAACTGTTATTTATACGAGTTACGGTATATTCGGTATAAGGTTGATTCACAACGATTCAGGAAATATGTTCAAAAATGTTTCAAATGGCTCTGAACACTATGGGATTTAAATGCTGAGGTCACCAGTCCCCTAGAACTTAGAACTACTTAAACCTAACTAACCTAAGGACATCACACACATCCATGCCCGAGGCAGGATTCGAACCTGCGACCGTAGCGGTCGCGCGGTTCCAGACTGTAGCGCCTAGAACCGCTCGGCCACTCCGGCCGGCAGGAAATATGTGTTTTATTATAAATCCAGTCGTGAGCCACAAAAATTTTATTAATCAGATATCTAATTTCGATCAGTTATGACCATCTTCAGACCTGAAAAATAACCTACAAAGGTAGCTTGACATTCAGTGTCTCCAACTTACCGGGTGATCAAAAAGTCAGTATAAATTTGAAAACTGAATAAATTACGGAATAATGTAGATAGAGAGGTACAAATTGACACACATGCTTGGAATGACATGGGGTTTTATTAGAACCAAAAAAATACATAAAGTTCAAAAAATGTCCGACAGATGGCGCTTCATCTGATCAGAATAGCAATAATTAGGATAACAAACTAAGACAAAGCAAAGATGATGTTATTTACAGCAAATGCTCAATATGCCCACCATCATTCATCAACAATAGCTGTAGTCGAGGAATGATATAGTGAACAGCACTGTAAAGCATGTCCTGAGTTATGGTGAGGCATTGGCGTCGGATGTTGTCTTTCAGCATCCCTAGAGATGTCGGTCGATCACGATACACTTGTGACTTCAGGTAACCCCAAAGCCAATAATCGCACGGACAGAGGTCTGGGGACCTGGGAGGCCAAGCATGACGAAAGTGGCGGCTGAGCACACGATCACCACACAACGCGCGCAAGAGATCTTTCACGCGTCTAGCAATATGGGGTGGTTCTAATAAAACCCCATGTCATTCCAAGCATGTGTGTCAATTTTTACCTCCCAATCTACATTATCCCGTGGTTTATTAAGTTTTCAAATTTATAATGACTTTTTGTTCACTCGGTACATAAAATACAGAGTCATAAATCGTTATTAGATAACATGACAGCATTTCGGTACCTGAGTGAACCCAGTACATTACATAATTCGTGTCACTGCGTAAATGGATGGTACAGTCACATTAATCAGCCATACAAGCTTCGTAATAAAATTTTAAAAAAATTTCTGTGTACCATAGATAGTATTACGCCAGATACGTTGACTCTTTAAAGGCATGAGGTATACAGCAGTGCAGCGACGAGTGACGCTCATTATGTCCAAAAGCACAACTGCTTTTACATTT
The DNA here is from genome assembly GCF_021461385.2 of Schistocerca piceifrons. Taxonomy (NCBI): domain Eukaryota; kingdom Metazoa; phylum Arthropoda; class Insecta; order Orthoptera; family Acrididae; genus Schistocerca; species Schistocerca piceifrons. The sequence goes on from NC_060149.1 coordinate 16,026,008, forward strand.
CATTGCATATAACTGAACCGGCTTATGTGCTCCCTAACAGTGGCTGGATTATGCGGACACAGTTTGTAAATTTAAATTTTAAAAAAATCATAATTCTGTTTAACTGGCGCGCTGCAAACCTGTTGTTTTAATGATTGCCGGCCGGAGTGGCCGAGCGGTTCTAGGCGCTACAATCTGGAACCTCGCGACCGCTACGGTCGCAGGTTCGAATCCTGCCTCTGGCATGGACGTGTGTGATGCCCTTAGGTTAGTTAGGTTTAAGTAGTTCTAGGGGACTGATGACCTCAGCAGTTAAGTTCCATAGTGCTCAGAGCCATTTTTTTAATGATTCGTATGCACTGTACAATGGTATTGCACATTTTCATACCATAGTATTTTATTTTAATAAAATCTCCCCTTTTTAAAGTTTATTTTAACTGTGGCTCATAAGTAAACGCTATGGGATACAGGTGCTGACTGACATTTTATTGGTTTCTATACATATGGTTGAGATCCGGTTTCTAGAATCAAGTCTAGGATCAAGATGGATGGTGTGGGAGCCATGTGTTCGCTTGGAGGTATGGTTTTTGTGCTCTGTTTGATTAGCAATCTACAGATTTCGCTTCAGTTTCTTTTCTTTATTGTTATATCATCACCACCCCCACATATGGGAAGGGAGTGGGTTGTCAGCGGATACAAACTGCCGCTCTTCAACCACATGAGGGGAAAATTTTAGAAAATGTAATATAAAAACTGGGCATGGTATTTGACAAAAATAAAGGTTTTGTACAATAAAAAGACAGATCTTCAGTTGCGTAAGTTAAAATATAGAAGTTTGAGTCGATGATTAATTAAAATATAGACACAGATGAATGGAAAATGCGTGTCACACACGAAGATATAAAAACAGATAGACAGTTGCATAGCGTAAAACGGAGAGTCCGATGTGTGATTTATTAAAAGAGATACATGGATGAGTGGAAACAGACCGCCATTCGTTTCAACGATCGATTGCATTGTATAATGACGCTATGTAATTTTGTAACGCTGCTGGTATTTTTAATAAAAACTCTATTCTTATTACATTTTATTACACAACATATGAGCAAAGTAATCTGCGTTTTGTGATTTATTTGCGCTAAATCCTGTGGACAGGGTATTGTACAATCAATTTAAAAGAGTGTTTGGTTGAGGTTATGTGAAGTGGCGCGCTGCGGCGGCATTTAGGACGCCAAAAGTTCAAGCACGCCAGTAGTCGCTACACGGCTGTATGCTTTACGTCTTTAAAGTGACAATATGTCTGCCGTAGCAGACTGCATGGTACTCAGAAATTTTTTTTAGATTCTATGACGAAGCTTGTATCGTTGATAAATGTGTCTGTACAAGCTGTATACGCAACAACATGAATTATAAACAATCCTGCTGGCAGAACATTCGCAACTGAGTTATAGCAGAGGTGTCGTGATATCATTTGTACACATTCCCTACCAAGGCAGTCCGCAGTACTGTCTGGTGCCACTTGCGCATTGACGTAGGTTTCATAGCACCTAGCCGGACAAGCTAGAAAAAATTTGTTTTTTATTTGTGTTGCGGCGTGTGAAAACTATCTCCCGTCTTTTGCTATATCCAATACGACACCTGAGGATGGGCTTATAACAGTCCGAAACCGGTCGTGTGAAAATAAAGTAATTTACAACTGAAGCGGTATTTTCAACCTCTGCTAACATGAATTATGTACTGGATACACTCAGGTAGGGAAACGCTGTCATGTTTGCTAATAATGATTTCTGATTCAGTATGTTACGTAATTTGGAGATTTTGTACGTAAGACTATCTTTGTATGTTATTTTTTAGGTCTGACGATGGTCATACCTGATCGAAATCAGTTACCTGGTTAATAAAACTTTTGTGATCCATGACTGGATTTGTAACGAAACGAGTATTGTTTGACCTTTCCCGTGTCAAACATACTGTAAATAAAAAAAAATTTCATCAGACGCTATTAATTTTATTGGTAACCATCATCAATGGCGACCCAATCAACCTCTGAATATATAACGCGTTTTGTATTTTGATTCATATGAAGTTAGAAACAGATTTCCCTACGATTGCGATACTTACGTTACTTATGTATTTTGTTGCTCCTTTTTACAGTTTCTGGAGACAACTATTTTTTTCTAATTGCCAGCAGAGGTTATAATAAAAAAAAAAACTTGGTTTCGCTGTCACTACTCGTTTTTCTCGGCTTTTAGAAGCCCACTTTTTCTTTAATTAGTTTCGTTTTTATATGCAGTTCACAGTTTTATATTTAGTTCACAAACCTTCGTGTCATAGGCGACTTCTACTGCAGCTACCCATCTTTTGCAGTCAGTGCTGTGTGTTCATTTGTTTTCGTATGTATTTTAGATATTTGGATGAAGTCGCCTACTACACAATGTTTCACGAAATTTAGAGAAAGTTCATTTAATAGAAAAGTAGACTTCTAAAAGCCGTAAAAACTAATAATACTGAACGTGAAGTCAAGCTTTTTTTTTTTAGTACAGCCTCTGCTATCAAAAGGAAGAACAACTGTTTGTCTACAAAATATGTCAACATGAGCATTAATTCCGTAAGTAATATGTATGAAGCATCACATTGGTAAGCAAAAAATATCTTTTAATTGGGATTCACAGACATGTAAATTTTTGTTAAATGACATTATGGCTGCTTTTGACTGTAAAATTATTTATTTATAAAACCCAAAATTGAAATTTCGTCTGTGTAGCAATTATCAGATAGAGTACTGCTAAAATGTCCTGCAGAAGATATCAAAACCTAAACAATATCAACAATGGACATGTTGGTGACATATGAGTTGGTGAGTTGAAATATCCGCCACGTGACATTTTTAACATTTTAAGGAAAGTGTGTAACTTCTATATTACTATATGTACAAAATTCAAATTTGGTGAATTAATTGCCATTCGTGATCAGTATAGTAATCCAGAATATTTGATGATCAGAAGCCATTGTTGCCAATAATTTTGTGTGCTTTATTTGCAAGTTGGCAGTTTTGAAACTCAAATAGAAGGGAACATTGTAAAAATGTGTTGTATCAGTTTTTAGTGCAAGTAAATTTTCGTAATTAATAACATAATGCTTTATTCTATCCTCTGAGTTAACAATGTGAAAGTGTAAGTGGTTATACAAGTTTAGGCATTAAGCTAATGGTCCTTTTTTAAGAAAAATCAGTGTTATGGTTCTCTTATGTAGGTCTCTGTTCACACATTTCGTCATCCACATCCGTATTCACGTTTTGAATCACTTTGCTGTTTCCAATCACACGGTTATAGTACTGAAAATGAGTATCATTTGCACTTTGCGCACCAAAATGCTTCACCAACAGTTTCTGAACGTCAATCGCCTTTGCCTCTGCAACGCCAACTGGCAGCGCTTGTGGGTATATAGAAGCTCACGTTTTGCCTTTCTTCAGGATGCTTATCTCCAAACCCACGTTGTTCTTGTGCAGACACTTACCTCTGACCTAAATTCTGCCCTCTCTTTTGAAAATAATGCATTCGCATTGAGCTATGTTGAAATGTAATGCTGCGGCACTTTTCACGGTCTACTCAGCTTCAGTCTTCAAACCATAATACACTACTGGCCATTAAAATTGCTACACCAAGAAGAAATGCAGATGACAAACGGGTATTCATTGGACAAACATATTATACTAGAACTGACATGTGATTACATTTTCACACAATTTGGGTGCATAGATCCTGAGAAATCAGTACCCAAAACAACCACATCTGGCCGTAATAACGGCCTTAATACGCCTGTGCATAGACTCAAACGGAGCTTGGAAGGCGTGTACAGGTACAGCTGTCCATGCAGCTTCAACACGATACCACAGTTCATCAAGAGTAGTGACTGGCGTATTGTGAAGAGCCAGTTGCTTGGCCACCATTGACCAGACTTTTTCAGTTGGTGAGAGATCTGCAGAATGTGCTGGCCAGGGCAGCAGTCGAACATTTTCTGTATCCAGAAAGGCCCGTACAGGACCTGCAACATGCGGTCCTGCATTGTCCTGCTGAAATATACGGTTTCGCAGGGATCGAATGAAGGGTAGAGCCATGGGTCGTAACACATCTGAAATGTAACGACCACTGTTCAAAGCGCCGTCAATGCGATCAAGACGTGACCGAGACGTGTAACCAATGGCACCCCATACCATCACGCCGGGTGATACGCCAGTATGGCGATGACGTATACACGCTTCCAATGTGCGTTCACCGCGATGTCGCCAAACACGGATGCGACCATCATGATACTGTAAACAGAACCTGGATCCATCCGAAAAAATGACATTTTGTCATTCGTGCACCCAGGTTCGTCGTTGAGTACACCATCGCAGGCGCTCCTGTCAGTGATGCAGCGTCAATGGTAACCGCAGCCATGGTCTCCGAGCTGATAGTCCATGCTGCTGCAAACGCCGTCGAACTGTTCGTGCAGATGGTTGTTGTATTGCAAACGTCCCCATCTGTTGACTCAGGGATCGAAACGTGGCTGCACGATCCGTTACAGCGATGCGGATAAGATGCCTGTCATCTCGACGACTAGTGATACGAGGCCGTTGGGATCCAGCACGGCGTTCCGTGTTACCCTCCTGAACCCACCGATTCCATATTCTGCTAACAGTAATTGGATCTCGACCAACGCGAGCAGCAATGTCGCGATACGATAAACCGCAATCGTGATAGGCGACAATCCGACCTTTACCAAAGTCGGAAACGTGATGGTACGCATTTCTCCTCCTTACACAAGGCATCACAACAACGTTTCACCAGGCAACGCCGGTCAGTTGCTGTTTGTGTATGAGAAATCGGTTGGAAACGTTCCTCGTGTCAGCACGTTGTAGGTGTCGCCACCTGCGCCAACCCTGTGTGAATGCTCTGAAAAGCTGATCATTTGCATATCATAACATCTTCTTCTTGTCGGTTAAATTTCGCGTCTGTAGCACGTCTTCTTTGTGGCGTTGCAATTTTAATGGCCGGTAGTGTATATCCAATCCTGTCCCTGCCGAAAAACTTCAGCAAACTTTTTCATTAGATTGACCCATGTTTTCTGGCTGTGTTATTTCTTTACGGCGCTTGATTTCACCCTTTATGTGTCCAAAAAGACGGTCGGGTGGAACGTAAGAGTGCCCAGGTACTGTAAACACAATTTCAACCTCTTGACAGTCACGTGGGACTGCTTGTAACCATTTTGACGTCATTCTTAATTATTTGATTTCAGTTCTGTCCACCGCAGCTGTCATAGAACAAGCCGTTCTTCTTCACACCATTCAAATCGATCTTCCTTTGCAGACAATCACGAACAGCTGAAGCTACTTGGTTGGATTCTTTGCCGCTCTGATCTTCGATCTAAGTGTAGAAAAAATTGTGCCCCTCCCCCCCCCCCCCAAAAAAAAATAGACATTTCGTGAGCCTAACTTCCCTTGTGGAGTCGACTTCACGATAGTGAAGTTGTAGAAATAGAACTGCCTACTATAATAGGCCGCCTGACCAGGACATCTTCCGCGAGATGAAGTTCCTCTGGCAGTCATAAATTAATATTTTTTTCCACTTTCATGAACCTTCGCTTTTTCGTGGTAAGGTTTTGCACGGGTTTGGTGAACTTTCAGTTCTGTTTCCTTATCTTCTCATACACTTGTGTCATTGCAAAACTTGATTAAACGTTTAGACGAAAACAAGTGGAGCAGACATCTGTAGATGTTGTATCAAACCTTACGCTGTAATGTGTGTTGATGATATCCCTAAGTTTTTTCCCTTCACTTCAGTAGTAGAAGATGCCTTATCCTGATACATTTGCTACAGTTTCTCTACATTCAGACGCAATGCCAGATACTGACGTTTGCCTCTCTTCGTCCATATTTCCAGAGGTGGTTCGGGAGCTCAGCTGTTTAGTTCATAATGTCAAATCAAACACCTTTCAACCGTCTAAATTTCCAAATTGTTATTTCATTGGGCTACCAGTTTCGGCGATATATTACGCCATATTCAGGCACCTAACCGACGTTTAGGAAGATTCCAAGAACGGTTCTCGACAAAATAGGGGCCAACATTCAACACTTCATCGGCAGGTGATGTTCGAAGTGATCGCTATTTCAAAAATCTACAGATACCAGTTTCTCATAACTTATACTTATTAGGAGCAGTCAGATAATTTTTATACTGAGCCATAAAGGTACTGAAATACATCAATGAATAGATATAATAATTCCATTAATTTATACTGAAGTTGATTATTACCTTGTCTGTTTCATGAAAGACCCTAAAAATTCCTTCCACTATTACACGTTTTAATCCCAAGGCCCCGAGAAATGTGCTTCGGCTAACCGGGATGACTGGTTTTTCTCGTTTCTGTGTGGAAAAGCGTATTGTTTCTGTATTTCGGTGCACAGTTTAGGTGCTTTCATCTGGCCCACCGACTAGCACAGATGTTGATGCTTGATTATTTTCGGATATATGCATTTTGTTTCTCCTTGGTTGCGTGTTCATAGAAGATTCTGTTGAACCACGAACATCGGCTTCCTTCAAGCCTATGCACTGGCAAGCTTTTGGTTTAGAATTGTATGTGGTTTATGACCATACCCGAAAACAAACCAAGTTATTCGAATCATCTGAAGGAAACAAAAGAAAAATTCGGAGTAGGTATTAAAATCCATGGAGAAGAAATAAAAACTTTAAGGTTCGCCGTTGACATTGAAATTCTGTCAGAGACAGCAAAGGACTTGGAAGAGCAGTTGAACGGAATGGACAGTGTCTTGAAAGGAGGATATAAGATGAACATCAACAAAAGCAAAATGAGGATAATGGAATGTAGTCGAATTATGTCGGGTGATGCTGAGGTAATTACTACTTCAAGTAGTAAAAGAGTTTTGCTATTTGGGCATCAAAATAACTGATGATGGTCGAAGTAGAGAGGATATAAAATGTAGACTGGCAATGGCAAGGAAAGCGTTTCCGCAGAAGAAAAATTTGTTAACATCGAGTATAGATTTAAATGTCAGGAAGTCGTTTCTGAAAGTATTTGTATAGAGTGTAGCCATGTATGGAAGTGAAACATGGACGATAAGTAGTTTAGACAAGAATAGAATAGAAGCTTTCGAAATGTGGTGCTACAGAAGAATGCTGAAGATTAGATGGGTAGATCACATAACTAATGAGGAGGTATTGAATAGACCTGGGGAGAAGAGGAGTTTGTGGCACAACTTGACTAGAAGAAGGGATCGGTTGGTAGGACATGTTCTGAGACATCAAGGGATCACTAATTTAGTACTGGAGGGCATCGTGGAGGGTAAAAACCGTATAGGGAGACCAAGAGATGAATACACTGAGCAGATTGAGAACGATGTAGGCTGCAGTACGTACTGGGAGATGAAGCAGCTTGCACAGGATAGAGTAGCATGGAGAGCTGCATCAAACCAGTCTCAGGACTGAAGATCACAACAACAATAACAGCAGAACAAGGTCTTTTTTTTGTTTGGCATCCGGGGAGTGCCCATACAGACAACTCAACAGTGGAAAATACGACAGTGTGTTTCGACAATTTAAAACATTCATTAGTTCCAAGCTGTACCCTGGTACGAATTTACATAGTCTATGACTTGTTATGTGACTCCATGCAGACGATTTCCTTGTTAGTTATGACGTTACGAAGATACGGGAAACACAACACCCAATCGCCGAGCCAAGAAAATCTTCGAACCGGTTGGTAATCGAACCTGGGCCCTTTAGTTAGTAATCGACTGCGCTGACTCCGCAACTACCGAGGCGGACTAGATAAAGTTGATTGATATGCTTGTGAAGTGTATATGATATTATCTTAACTTTTTTTTTTTGAATCGGCTGTATGCATTCGTGTGGTTGTCGAGGTATTTTTCCTCGCTTCACCGGGGCTACGTTGTGTAGTAAGGTTCCGCGCTCTCCATATTGGTTGTGGGCACACCAGTAACCACAACTAAATCTCGCAAAAGACTGGCTGATGCTTGTCCTGACACCTTAGAAGCAAGGCAGCGAGTATGGTGTAACTTGGCCTGAAGCATTATGGTTAGCAGATACACTTTGCAAGTTTTGGAAGGGGAAGAAAGAAATAGTTGTGTTCAGGTTGCAGGATTTGAACTTCACCCAAATATTCAAAGCCTTTTATTACAGCACTTCGTTGACTTATGCAAGATTACTTTTCAGCACGTGGTGGAGTTTGATACTGATAACTGGATGACATGCATAGCTCAATATGATCTAAATTTTCACTTGGCAAACTTTCCACGTCAGACGCACATGTCACCAATTGTGGGCTTCATAAGTAAGTAATTTTACTGTCAAAAGCGACCATGATACCATTTAAAAAGTACGTAAAGTAATTTTTCAATTTAAAATGAAAGATATATGTGCAAAGTATTTACAGAATCACGACCAATAGCTATTTGCCAATAAAGCGAAACGCGTCTGGTGACAAATCTCTTCATTTGCAGAATGTGTAAGGCAGGGAAAACCAGATGGTACTGCTGCGTAAGATAACCGTCGAAACAAACATAATATATTTGTCTTATTCAGTGTGTAAAGAGTAAGAGGGCGTGCTGAAAAGTAAAGCCTCCAGATTTTTTATGTGAAAACTCTTAAGGCTTTTTAAATAAACGAAACTTTATTAACATTCTACATCTTTATTCTTCACGCCTACACGTTTGTAGCCCTCTGCCGCTAGAGGGCTCCGAACTGTAGCTTATAACATGGCGGTACGTAACGTAACTATGTCGGTGCGTAAGAAACAGCATGCTGTAATCAAGTTTCGGATTCAAAGAGTTCGTCCATGTGTGGAGCACCGTCTCCTTCAACATGACCACACTCGAGCGCTGCGGCTGCTGCAGCAATCCAACGCCTTGGGTTCACCGTCATCGATCATCCTCCATACAGCCCCGATTTTGCCCCACCCGAATTTCATCTGTTTCCTAAAACTGAAGAACAACTACGAGGACATCACTTAGTGATGTAGCGCTGCAAGCAGAGGTGAGGTTGTGGCTCCGTCAACGAAGTCAAGCATTCTACAGTGTCGATATCGATATCAAAAAACTTGTCTCTCGTTGGAAGAAATGTGTTCGTCGTCAGAGTGACTATGCTGAAAAATGAATATGTAGATATGAGCAATAAATATGTAGAATTTGCTAACATTTGTTTTATTTAAAAAAGGTTTAAGAGTTTACGCATAAAAAATTCAGAGCCATTACTTTTTAGCACGCCCTCGTACATGGAAGTGGGCTTTAAAATTTTTTACATGAGATGTGTTTTCAGTTGCGAATATAGACAACTATCAGCTGTATAAGGGAATGACAACAATGAAAATTTATACGGGACCGGGACTCGAATCCACAATCTTTTGTTGGAGCATACCATGTGGGCGGAAAAAGGAAGGAGTTTGGTGGTGCTGTCAGTATCAGCTGTGACAATTTTATATCTTTTGAGTTAAACTGCTCAAAACCAAGTTTGTGCCGCCACAGAACTTAAATATTTTAAGTTTTTATCGATCGGAGATCTATTCTTTAATGCTATCTCGGCCGAAGTAAATCACTAGATACAGCCCAGCTTTGTAATGGAAGTAAAACTGCATTGTGAGTGCACTTCAGTGTTCAGCATTATGACTTGCGTACACTGTTCATTCAGTTAACACGCCTCGAAGAATCCTTTCAAGATTAGACGGAGCACACATTTTAACTCGACGGCAGGAAGTACTGCGAGCACGGGAATTGGCGAACACCACAGCAATGTCAGACGAAGATTCAAGTAGTGAGAAGTAACACACTGAAGATCTGCATCGGACGGGTCGTGTGGTCGACAACACCAGCTGAAGAACATTGCCTCCTACAAAATATGGCCCATTCAGGTTCCCCTAGCCGAACTAACAGAACTGTGCGCTTCCTTTTTGTATGCAACTGGGAAGGTCCCTTCACGACCAATTTCACCTCTAAGCGTTCAGCACCATCTACAGTAGAAACCCCTCTGTACCGTAGTGTACGGAGAGCACCACAAAAACGCGGTGCGTATGGGAACACCTTGAAAATTACCTGTTCCCTCAGCACTTTCATTTCTTCCGTTATATTTTCTTGATAGTAGATCACTATGTGTTTTGACTTCTTTCCATCACAGAGACCTCCCACCGAGATATCAATAGAGTACGACTAACTAATGTAAAAGTGTACAGATCCTCCAGATAGCGATACTAATTCTGAAACTACAAAACCTTCAGTATTAGAATAACGAGGAAAATGTGAATTACAAATGATCGTCATCTCGCGCACTTCATTAGTTTTCGGAGATGTTTCCGGGAGATCAAAATGTAATCTTGCCGTGTTTCTGCTGTGAACACTGAAGGCATCTTCGAGGCGAGACCATGACTAGGTTCCCAGCATCAATGTGTACCTGTATATTTATTGGTATACCAAAATCACGTTGTTGAAAACTATAGTGTGGAATAATATGCGCATGCATTACAGATAACAAAGTGCCACTCACACGTAAAACTTTTTCATCAAAGACAGAAATGCTACAGGGGTCGAATCCAGACCAATATACAGCCACTCGAGCAGCTGTAAAAAAATGGTTTCTAGTCATTAAAATTGATGAATTCAGTCGAAATGCCAGGCATCGAAAATTCAGAACAAGAATTGCTGTGAAGGAGAGGGCGTTAAATAAGTTTTTTCCATGAACTGAAGACATGGATTCCCTTGTCTCCATTAATCAGGGAGTCTACCTGTAGTTATTACTCTGCTCTCCTGACAACAGAATCCCAACAACATAATACTGTTGCGTTTTTCCATTTTTGAACCTATGGTGGTTGGAGAATGTTGTGAATGTAGTAACTGAACCCTACTATCAGTTCAACCCAAACATCTACTGCAGCAACTAACTGTTCCCCTAGCATGGTTCCTTAATGGTGGCTGATTTGCACGCTTGCCAAAAACAACAAATAACATTTATTAAGAGTAGTTTATAAAATAGTACTTAACTTTGGTACAGTTTGATAAGTGACACTTGATGTCCTAAATCTACTACAGTGATACCTAAATAACTGTGCTGTGTCTCGGCAGTCTATGATACTGTAAATATCACTGACAGTGACGTGTTAGTCATTAAAATTGGTGAATTGTTTCGTGTGGTGTCACCGCCAGACACCACACTTGCTAGGTGGTAGCCTTTAAATCGGCCGCGGTCCGGTAGTATACGTCGGACCCGCGTGTCGCCACTGTCAGTGATTGCAGACCGAGCGCCACCAGACGGCAGGTCTAAAGAGACTTCCTAGCACTCGCCCCAGTTGTACAGCCGACTTTGCTAGCGATGCTACACTGACAAATACGCTCTCATTTGCCGAGACGATAGTTAGCATAGCCTTCAGCTACGTCATTTGCTACGACCTAGCAAGGCGCCATTTCCAGTTAATATTGAGATTGTAAAACATGTACCGTCAAGAGCGATGTACACCAATTATGGATTAAAGTTAAGTATTCCAGCAGCAACGTACCTTATTGGCTATATTAATTACATTGTCCTGTTCCAGACCTCACGCCAGTTTGCGTGAGCTTAAACGCGTGCATTTCGGCCTCCTCTAGCTACACGGTGTTGGCTCTTCTGCCAACACATCATTTCGGAATGCCAGACAGCGAAGATTCAGAACAAAAATTGCTGTGAAGGAGAAGGTGTGAAATGAAGTTTTCCATGAACTGCGGACATGGATGCCCTTGTATCCACTGATCTGTAAATAACGGCTGCTAAGTCGGAAGGTAGTCTTCAGAATACTGTACTGACCTGACTGTAAGCTCTGAACAGAACGTTCTTGCTGCTGGTTAGTGACTCTGAGTGTCCACAGTGGGTCGCGTTTGTGGTGCCTGTCAGCAGAAGAATTTCCACGTCTGCCATAACAAGGCAGAAGCAAAGCAGTCTGCGGTGAAAAGTGTTCCCTACTTGTTGCCGTCATCTACCAGTGGACATACACGATGCGCAAGAGGAAGTGACGTGGAAGCAGGAAGATGTCGGTGCTTGTGAGCGCCAAACCGACGTAAGAGACGCCAGGCGAGCTGTGCCTGTGCGGCTGCAACTTCACGGGGTATTTGTTTTGTACTTTTTGCCTAGTACCCTACAGAGAAGGTGGTGTCTGATGCATCGCTCTTGTACAATGTGTGTCGTCTGTCGCATAAAAATTTTCCACACTAGTACAGAATATCATAGATTCACGCCTTTCGTAAATCAGTACCATTCTTCATAGATCTTAGAGGGGCTTCCATCTAGGCTGGTGTTTTGAAGATCACATTCATGTTATACACTGAAGAGCCAAAAATCTGGTACACCTGCCTAATATCGTGTAGGGCTACCGTGAGCATCTAGAAGTGCCGCAACACGACGTGGAATGGACTCGACTAATGTCTGAAGTAGTACTGGAGGGAACTGACACCATGAATCCTGCAGGGCTGTCCATAAATTCCTAAGAGTACAAGAGGGTGGAGATTTTTTCTGAACAGCACGTTGCAAGGCATCCCAGATATACTCAATAATGTTCATGTCTGGGGAATCTGATGGCCAGCGGAAGTGTTTAAACTCAGAATAGTATTCCTGGAGATACTCTATAGCATTTCTGGAGGTGTGGGATGTTGCATTGTCCGGCTGGAATTGCCTAAGTCCTTCGGAATGCACAATGTACACGAATGGATGCAGGTGGTCAGACAGGATGCTTACGTACGTGTCAACTGTCAGAGCAGTATCTAGACGTATCAGAGGCCCCATATAACTCCAACCGCACACGCCATACACAATTACAGAGCCTCCACCAGCTTGAACAGTCCCCTGCTGACATGCAGGGTACACGGATTCATGAGGTTGTCTCCGTACTCGTACACGTCCATCCGCTCGATAAAATTTGAAGCAAGACTCGTCCGACCAGGCAGCATGTTTCCAGTCATCAACAGTCTAATGTCGGAGTTGACGTGCCCTGACGAGGCGTAAGGTTTTGTGCCGTACAGTCATCAAGGGTACACGAGTGGTCATTCGGCTCTGAAAGCCCGTATCAATGATGTTTCATTGAATGGTTCGCACACTGACACTTGTTGATGGCCTAGCATTGAAGTCTGCAGCAATTTGCGGAAGGGTTGGACTTGTGTCACGTTGAACGATTCTCTTCATTCGTCGTTGGTCTTGCAGGATCTTTTTCCGGCCGCAGCGACATCGGAGATTCGTTTTTTTTACCGGATTCCTGATATTCACGGTACACTCGTTCAAGGATCGTACGGGAAAATTCCCACTTCATCACTACCTCAGAGATACTGTGCCCCTTCGCTCGTGCGCCGACTGTAACATCACGTTCAAACTCAATTAAATTTTGATAACCTGCCATTGTAGCCAGACACTTGTTGTCTTATATAGGCATTGCCGATCGTAGCGCCGTATTCTGCCCGTTCGATGAATCCTCTGCCAGGCACTTAAATGTGATTTTCAGAGTATCCATGTAGATGTAGATGTAGATGTGTTTGCGTCTCTGTATTTGAATACGCGTGCCTATACTAGTTTCTTTGGCGCTTCAGTGTATTTCTTCAAGATATAAATAGGTACACTTGGACAACTAAACACTCATAAATAGTAAACATTGCGTTTAGAGAAGTTATTGACTGGAAGTTTGCAAATTGTCTGTCTCATTTCTAAGAAATCGCGTCATATTGAATTTGCAAAAAATGGTTCAAATGGCTCTGAGCACTATGGGACTCAACTGCTGAGGTCATTAGTCCCCTAGAACTTAGAACTAGTTAAACCTAACTAACCTAAGGACATCACAAACATCCATGCCCGAGGCAGGATTCGAACCTGCGACCGCAGCGGTCTTGCGGTTCCAGACTGCAGCGCCTTTAACCGCACGGCCACTTCGGCCGGCATTGAATTTGCACATCATAGGTTACAACACCAGTGATTTAATGCACGAACAGGCCTAGAAACATTTTTGACAACTGGTAGCGCTGTTGCCAGTTTTTATGTGCAAGATGCAAAAGGCTATCGTCAGTACTACCTGAAAGCTATAATCGTATAGCACTGTAGCAACACTGATGCCGGCCGTAGAAACGTAAACAAAATTGCAGTTTGGCTGCGGCGTGCGAGTGGGTCAGTCGTACAAAGCCCACTTTAACTGTGAGGGAACTTCTTTCAGCATAAGGATTGTAGTAAGAATTGAAGAATCTTAAAAAATTTGACTGCAACTATTGATGACAATTAAAATTTGAAATAAAACAAACACAACCACTTTGGAACTTTTTAAACAAATCAGTTCAAACACTTTTGTACTTTATTGTATTGTGAGTCATCCAGAGAGACAAATCTGTTACTTTACTTATTTTCCGTCAGAAATGTCGTATAAAACTGCATTCTTTAGTAAAACATCTTTAAGAACTAATATCTTCGTTACATAAAGGTGTGCCACAGTACACATTTTCACAAATGACTTGGGCTCAGAAAGACGTAAATAATCTACTGCCAAAATATGTGATCAGTTACCCAATGCTATTAAATGCCTAACAGATAATAAAAATAATTTTGGAAATAATCTGAACCAGTTCTCTACGGGCAGTTCTTTCTATTCCATGTAAGTGTTTTTATATAGAAACGTGGAGCTCGTTTAGCGCAAAGGCTTTACTCGCTCACTTGTGTTATTAATATTGTTGTCTGATATTTGCGCTCATCTGTAAATAGTCAGTATGCAATCACAATTAATACCAATGAAATTAAGGTTCCATTTTCTTGCTTGTTCCACGTGAATAAGATGTGGTGTACAAAGCGACCCATGGAACGCGTAAATAACTAACTCAATCACTGACTCGCAGTGAAGATGGCTATAAGGTTCGATCCCGATACACAGGGTGGGTGAAATCGTACTTTCGCTACTTGACAGGGCCACCACGAAAAGCAAGTGATCGTAGGACAATGAAACTTTGTGGAAACAGCAGTAGGGACACGCAGAGGAGAAATAACAAATAAACCAATGAAGGAAGCATTTTAATTTCCACATGAGAGGGTAACATTTGTTAACTGCGTGCCATGTTTACGTTCCAGGCTACAAATGTTGCTCAGTTTGGCGACAGGCTAGAACCGCAACAGAGATACCATTTCACGATTGTTGGTAGCACCTTTCGATGGTGGATCATGGCATGTTTAGCTATCGTGACAAAGCTCTTGCACTGCTCTGAGATCGTACATGCGTACAGTACTCTCAGCCATCTCAACAGTAACTTTTTCAACAATTTTTGCCGTAATTGGCCGTCGGTCTCTTCCAGAATCAGTTCCCAAATCCCCAGTTAATTCGGACTTGTGTATCATGTTCTTCGACGCCAGTGTGGAAAGTGGACCTCTGCGTATTCCGTTAATGCGTCGATACGCGCAAAGCTCGTGTGCAGCTCTAAGATCGTACATTGCGTCCAGCATTCTCAGCCATGACAACAGTAACTTCTTCAACAATTTGTGCCGTAATTGACGTCGGTCTCTTCCAGGAGCAGTTCACAAATCCCCAGTTAATTCGGAGTTTCGAATCACGTTCTTCGACGCCAGTGTGGAAAGTGGACCTCTGCATATTCCCTTCGTGCGTCGATACTCGCAAAGAACTGCAGCACTGTTGCTGCTGTTTACACAAAACAGCTTTACGAGTAAAGCTCTGCTCACCTTTTCCAGATCCACGTTGATTGTCAAATTCAAAATGGTTCAAATGGCTCTGAGCACTATGGGACTTAACATCTGAGGTCATCAGTCCTCTAGAACTTAGAACTACTTAAACCTAACAAACCTTAGGACATCACACACATCCGTGCCCGAGGCAGGATTGGAACCTGCGACCGTAGCAGTCGCGCGGTCCCGGACGGAAGCGCCTAGAACCGCTCGGTCACCGCGGCCGGCTGTTGACTGTCTGCAAGTGTAATGCATACAGATGCTGGTGTTTCAGCCCTACGCCGCTGGGCCAGTATCGGCACCTAACGGCAAGCCGTGACACTAATACTACTAACAACACAAATGCTGCGACGCACAGCCTGAACATCATTCCTATAAACTTTGGTACACATACGGTAATAGTTTTCCCTCTACACTGGTTCAATTAGCGAAGGTTTAATCGTAAGCCCCCTGTATCACAAGAGGAGGAGTTGATGTCCCAGACGGATGCTCCAAAACTGAGAGAACATTCTATCTACCGGAAACACTCCAAGAATCGTCATCTTTTGTGCTTCGCGGCCACAAATTTTTGTGTTTATTTTTGAGGTTGGCCAACTGCGAGTGGAAGAGGCGCGGTGTGTGGGTAGCAGCTGCGCTGCGAGGGGAGGCGCCAGGAGCTGTCAGCATTTCATCCGCAGATATTTGTTGAAACGGCGGGCAGCGCGGGGCTGGCAGCAGCTGCACCGATCGAGCAGATAAGCCACGGGCGAGAAAACACTTGTCCCGCGCGGCGCGGCCACAGATAAGCCCCCTGCACTCAGCGGCTGGGCCGCCCAAAGAAAACGTCTCGCTTCATTTCTCCTCCGTCTGCAAAAGAACAAAAAGGCACCAGGCGACGCGCCGCTCCGCCGCTTTCCACGGCGCGATACGTGATCGCCGTGTCGTCGTTTGTTTTGCCTTTCGCGCTCGGGGTTTCGCGTTGCTCTCCGCGAGGCTGCCGTCGTTAAATATGAGAAATGTGTCAGTTAACACAGATATGTCTCCAGATAACCAAAGTACGCTCTGACTCGCTCTGTCCCTAAGTTATCCCTGTTTCTCGGATGGGCACTTGATTTGGCATTATTAAAATATTCGAGATGATATTCTTTACGAAAGCTCACATTTTGTGTATGTGTTTACTTCAATAATAATATAGTATATTATCAAAAGTATCTGGACACCTAGTAACGAGCTCCTCGCCACGTAGTGAAGGCCCAAGAAATGTCTACCCCGACCGCCGTGTTATCCCGTGCCTTGCGGAGTCAGGGGGATGGGGTATGGTGGGCCATACGGTCGCTACACCGAATGTTTTGGAGACTTTCCAGACCATGGATCCGCTGCTGCTCGGTGAAGTAGCACCTCAGTTGGTAAGACGAGGCTGAGTGCACCCCACAACTGTCCTCCGACCGAAGAAAAATCCTTGTTGTACCGGGAAGCGAACGTGGGTCCTCCAAATGGCACCCATCTATGCTGATCAATCGGCTACTGATCCGGACATCTATTAGCGGACTTTAATATATCGAGCGTCCGCCCTTCGCCTTTTTGACGGCTTGAACTCTACTGCGGTCACTTCAATGAGGTGGGTGAATGTCTGTGGAGAAATGACAGCCCAATCTTCCTTAAGAGCCGGAACCAGAGAAGGTACTGATGGAGGCTGAGTTCTGGAGTGAAGTCGACATTCTAATTCATCCTAAACGTGTTCTATTGGGTGCAGGTCGGGACTCCTGGCAGGCTAGTTCGTTTTAGGAATATTAATGACCACTAATCATTGCCCCTAAGATGCTGCTTTAGGACAGCGTGCGTTGTCACGCTGATACAAAAAATAGTCGTCTCCGAACTGTTCCTCTACTGCATGCAGTACACAGTGGTGCAAAATCCTTCAGCATTTAGCGTTTCCTTAAACGCAATAAGGGATCACACCCCAACCACTTTACCGTAGCACCATTCTACATCTACATCTACATAGACAATCCGCAATCCACCGTACGGTGCGTGACGGAGGGTACCCTGTATCACTACTAGTCATTTCCACTCCAGTTCCACTCGCAAATAGAGCGATGGAAAAACGACTGTCTAAATGCCACCGCGTGAGCCCTAATTTCTCGTATCTTATCTTCATAATACTTACGCACAATGTATGTTGGCGGCAGTAGAATCGTTTGGCATTCAGCTTCAAATGCCAGGTCTCTGAATTTTCTTAATAGTGTTTCTCGAAAAGAACGTCGCCTTCCCCGCAGGGATTCTCATTTCAGTTTCCGATGCATCTCCGTAACACTTACGTGTTCTTCGAACCTACCTGTAACAAATCTAGCAACCCGCCTCTGAATTGCTTCGATGTCTTCCCTCAGTCCTACACGGTACAGATCCCAAACAGTCGAGCAGTACTCAAGAATAGGTCGCACCAGTGTCCTATATGCGATCTCCTTTACAGATAAACCACTCTTTCCTGAAATTCTCCCAATAAACCGGAGTCGACCATTCGCCATCCCTACCACGCTTCTCACATGCTCGTTCCATTTCATATGGCTTTCGAACGTTACGCCCAGATGTTTAAACGACTTGCCTGTGTCAAGCAGGACACTAGTAATACTATACCGAACATTACAGGTTTGCCCTTCGTACTCATCCTCATTAACTTACGTTTTTCCACATTTAGAGCTAGCTGCCATTCATCACACCAACTGTAAATTTTGTCTGAGTCGTGTTGTATCTTCCTACAGTCACTCAACTTCGACACCTTACCGTACACCACAGCATCATCAGCAAACAACCGCAAATTGCTGCCCACCCTGTCCGCCAAATCATTTATCTTTCCAGAGAACAAGCCGGCCGGAGTGGCCGAGCGGTTGTAGGCGCTACCGTCTGGAACGGCGCAACCGCTACGGTCGCAGGTTCGAATTCCGTCTCGGGCATGGATGTGTGTGATGTCCTTAGGTTAGTTAGGTTTAAGTAGTTCTAAGTTCTAGGGGACTGATGACCTTTGAAGTTAAGTCCCATAGTGCTCAGAGCCATTTGAACAGAGAACAACGGCGGTCCTGTTACACTTCCCTGGGGCACTCCTGAGGATATCATTGTCTCTGATCAACACTCCCTGTTGGCATTTCAGATGGTGGCTGGTCACGTTCTCCAGGCCGGCCGGTGTGGCCGTGCGGTTCTAGGCGCTTCAGTCTGGAACCGCGTGGCCGCTGCGGTCGCAGGTTCGAATCCTATCTCGGGCATGGATGTGTGTGATGTCCTTAGGTTAGTTAGGTTTAAGTATTTCTAAGTTCTAAGAGACTGATGACCACAGATGTTAAGTCCCATAGTGCTCAGAGCCATTTGAGCCACGTTCTCCAGACATTTGCCACACCCAGACCCTTCCATCGGATTGGTACAGGGTATAGCGTGATTCATCACTACAAATTACCATCTTTCAGACACCCAATCTCGACTAGCATCGCTCTTTACACCACCTCAAGCGCCGTTTGACACTGGTTACAGAAACGTGTGGCTTACGAGGAGCTACTCGGCCATTACACCGAAGCATCCTACGTCTGGAATGCTGGTAGCACTCTGCATCTCACAAGTGTTACCTTCTGCTGATTTCATCCGACTTTTAACAATCAGCCTCCGCAATGCTCTTCGGTAGGGTTCCATCAGTACATGAGGTCTGCTTGTGTTTTGTTTAGCTATGTTTGATCCTTTCTCGTTTCCAATTTACAATCACATCACCAGCAGTTCAAATGGTTCAAATGGCTTTGACCACTATGGGACTTGACATCTGAGGTCATCAGTCCCCTAGATCTTAGAACTACTTAAACCAAACTACCCTAAGGACATCACAAACATCTATGCCCGAGGCAGGATTCGAAACTGCGAGCGTAGCGGTCGCCTGGTTCCAGACTGAAGCGCCCAGACCCGCTCGGCCACACCGGCCGGCCTCATGAGCAGTCAACCTAGGCAGCTTTAGATGGGTTGTAATGTCCCTGATGCATGTGTTGCTTCAGTCTGGAACGGCGCGACCGCTACGGCCGCAGGTTCGAATCCGGCCTCGGGCACGGATGTGTGTGATGTCCTTAGGTTAGCTAGGTTTAAGTACTTCTTCGTTCTAGGGGAGTGATGACCTCAGATGTTGAGTCCCATAGTGCTCAGAGCCATTTGAACCATTTTGATATGTTGCTCAGATGACATCCAACTACCCATTAGTGTTCAAAGTCAATGAGAGGTTGAATTATGTTTAAGTTAGTGGTTGTGACACTTCACCGTCTTTCTCACGTGAGCCTAGCAACTAATTTTGTGATCAGCTGGAAAGCGAAGGGAAACATAATGACCTCAGTTTCCAGTCTGCACGGCCACATTCTGGTCCAGCCCACTGAAAGAAAAGTTTATATTCTCCTTCTACTTAGCGGAATCAGGACTATGATTTTAAACGAAAGCACGAGTGTAAAGTTCAAGTTGATATATACTGCATAAAGTTTCTCGCGTGCAACATTTGGAAATTCACTATGTTTAATTGAAAGCAAATCTTTCTATTCTAACACCACATTTACGGTACGTTCCTAGCAGACTGTGTTTCACCCTGACTAATAATACCCAGTGGAATGTTAGCAATAAATGTCCAAAGTTAATGCTCGCCACAAAAGGGAAAATAAAAGCCACCACTTGCCAAGGGGATTTACAACTCTCACGGAAGGCACTCTATGAGTTACTTAGGAGAATTCTAAGCGATCCGGGACGGTGTACTGTCCTCGCGAGTTCACTATCCGTTTTTTCCCGCAAATACGCCATTTGACACAGTCCGGCTCTGACGTCAGCCGAGGCAGAGCGCGGTCCGACGTTTCACAGACGTGGATCTTAGCAGTGGCTGAGTGCGAAGTGAACCTTCATACTGCTTTTCTTTGCAAATTCACGGGGCTTCGTGCTCCAGTGAGTTGTAGGATGGGCGGATCGTGCCGTTCCTACTTCTTCCTGGGGTGTTGAGTGTTGTCTTCCCGTTTGAATCTTCCTCACGGTTGCGTTGGTGCTAATGGGTCTTCTTGTTCATGTTGCGGCGTTGCTTGACACAAGCAACAGGTCTGGCCACCTCGTGGTCGGGCGGCAGTGCACTCCGTTGCCCAAGTTGCGGACGAGGTCGGTCTCCGACATCCGTGCGGCTGCATAAAAACGATGCGCCGCCTGCCGGAATCGGTGTTTGAGCAGCGAGACTCCTGCTACTCTGTGGAGTTCTCCGGTGCTGAAGTCTCGTGGCAGGTGAAGCGCTGACCTAAGTGCCCCGTTCTGGACCGTCTACAGCTTTGCGACAGACGAGTCGGCCGCGTTGCCCCACACCACAGCAGCGTACTCTAACACTGGCCCGATGAGTGTCAAGTACAGAGTTATGCCGCAGTGTAGGGGCAGGGTCGTCGTCGGGTTGAGAAAGGGGTACAACGAGCGCAAGCTGCCAAGCGCTTTACCCCTTACTTCCCCGACGTGCGCCTTCAACGTCAGGCGCCGGTGCAGTGACGCCTAGGTAGAGTCCGGCGTTCGACCACGGGATGGGGCCTCCCATAATGAGCCGCCATTTGGTGGCCCAAGCTCCGAGGACGTGACAAGCCGATTGCGCATCAGCCTGGCGTCGACGCTTCTGCGTAGAGAGCCGTATCGTCCGCGTAGAGCGCAACGTGCACGCCCTGCCTCCTCGGGACGTCGGCGGTGTATAGCGAGTAGAGCGAGGGGCCGACGACGGACTCCAGCTGCAGTGGGGCGTGCTGGCGTCGTCCCGTCGTCGGCGCGCACGTGGAAGGTGCGCCCAGTCAGGTAGGATTTGAGCGGGCGGGCGTGCGACACCGGTAGGCCTCGTGTAAGTAATTTATGCACGAGGCCGTCGTGCTACTCGCTGTCGAAGGCTCTGGAAACGTCCGGGAGTACCGCCCCGAGATACTCGCTATGTTCCAGGGCCCCCATCGGCTGTTCTACCAGTCCAAGCAGTTGTTGCTGCGCGGAGTGGCCCCTCCTGGAGCCGAACTGTTCGTCAGGGAGCAGGCCTTCCTCCCCGACGTGTCGCCACAGCCTCTTAACGTGTAGCCTCTCGAAAACATTCGAGACATCTACATCTACATCTACATTTATACTCCGCAAGCCACCCAACGGTGTGTGGCGGAGGGCACTTTACGTGCCACTGTCATTACCTCCCTTTCCTGTTCCACTCGCGTATGGTTCGCGGGAAGAACGACTGTCTGAAAGCCTCCGTCCGCGCTCTAATCTCTCTAATTTTACATTCGTGATCTCCTCGGGAGGTATAAGTAGGGGGAAGCAATATATTCGATACCTCTTCCAGAAACGCACCCTCTCGAAACCTGGCGAGCAAGCTACACCGCGATGCAGAGTGCCTCTCTTGCAGAGTCTGCCACTTGAGTTTGTTAAACATCTCCGTAACGCTATCACGGTTACGAAATAACCCTGTGACGAAACGCGCCGCTCTTCTTTGGATCTTCTCTATCTCCTCCGTCAACCCGATCTGGTACGAATCCCACACTGATGAGCAATACTCAAGTATAGGTCGAACGAGTGTTTTGTAAGCCACCTCCTTTGTTGATGGACTACAGTTTCTAAGGACTCTCCCAATGAATCTCAACCTGGTACCTGCCTTACCAACAATTAATTTTATATGATCATTCCACTTCAAATCGTTCCGGACGCATACCCCCAGATATTTTACAGAAGTAACTGCTACCAGTGTTTGTTCCGCTATCATATAATCATACAATAAAGGATCCTTCTTTCTATGTATTCGCAATACATTACATTTGTCTATGTGAAGGGTCAGTTGCCACTCCCTGCACCAAGTGCCTATCCGCTGCAGATCTTCCTGCATTTCGCTACAATTTTCTAATGCTGCAACTTCTCTGTATACTACAGCATCATCCGCGAAAAGCCGCATTGAACTTCCGACACTATCTACTAGGTCATTTATATATATTGTGAAAAGCAATGGTCCCATAACACTCCCCTGTGGCACGCCAGAGGTTACTTTAACGTCTGTAGACGTCTCTCCATTGATAACAACATGCTGTGTTCTGTTTGCTAAAAACTCTTCAATCCAGCCACACAGCTGGTCTGATATGCCGTAGGCTCTTACTTTATCAGGCGACAGTGCGGAACTGTATCGAACGCCTTCCGGAAGTCAAGAAAAATAGCATCTACCTGGGAGCCTGTATCTAATACTTTCTGGGTCTCATGAACAAATAAAGCGAGTTGGGTCTCACACGATCGCTGTTTCCGGAATCCATGTTGATTCCTACAGAGTAGATTCTGGGTTTCCAAAAACGACATGATA
This sequence comes from Schistocerca piceifrons, assembly GCF_021461385.2. Lineage (NCBI taxonomy): Eukaryota > Metazoa > Arthropoda > Insecta > Orthoptera > Acrididae > Schistocerca > Schistocerca piceifrons. The sequence goes on from NC_060149.1 coordinate 16,049,024, forward strand.
CTCGAGCAAAAAACATGTTCTAAGATTCTACAACAGATCGACGTCAGAGATATAGGTCCATAGTTTTGCGCATCTGCTCGACTGCGGGCAACAGGCTGACGCGTCTGTGGTTTTGCGGCAGCCGCAGGTCTTTTCCGGCCTCGGGGACCGCTACAACTTCCGCACGTTTCCGTGCAGGTGGGAAGCAGCAGGCCCCGAGCACGGAGTTGATCTTCGTAAGTTGCCGCACGGCGCTCGGCGGCAGTATCGCCGCCAGGTCTCTGCTGATGTTGTCGCACCTTCCTGCCTTCCTCGTCTGCAGGCGAGCGAGTTGTTGCGCGACCTCATCCTCCGTCACTTCTGCGATGACTTCGTCCACCTCTCTGTGCGCCACGTACACAGGGAGGCGCCGCTCTACCAGACGGACGCGTTCTTCGTCCACGATGTCCTCCACTGGTGTGAAATTGGCAGCGAATGCGTCGGCTAACGCGCCAGCTTTGGCGTCCGGCTCGGTGATGACGTCACCGCCGACGTGGAGCGGCGGGACTCGCTGGCGTTGTTGCAGGAAGCTTTTGGTCATCCTACAGGCTCTTCCGTCCTCTATCTCGAGAGTGGCAATTCTGCCGGCCCAGTCGCGGTTGCGGTGGTTTGCAATCCCGTACTTAATTTCGCGACGCGTGCGGTTTATTGTGGCCTTCGTTGCCGGCTGTCGCGTAATCTGCCACTCTCGGAACAGACGGTTCTTCTCCCGGATGGCCTGGAGGATGTCTGGTGGGAGCTGCTTCGAGTGTTTCCGTGGACGTCTTCGTTGACGCGGCGTGGCTGCTGCCGCTTCGTGCAAGGGCCGCATCGGCGCCCTCTGCCTCTGGGTCAGGCATAGCGGCGACTGTCTCTCCTAGGTGGTCCCGAACCTTCCTACTGCCTCTGCAGTATTTATATAAGTGCGGGAGCGGACGGCCGAGGGAACGTCTGTAGTCTATGGCTTTCTCGGACACATAGTCTTTAATAACGTAGCTATAAATTAATTTAGAAACTTCTTAATTTTTACATGTATTTAGATAAGTTGTTTGAAAGCACAAGAAAAGTTTCAGCTCGCTCGAATAAAAATTTTGCCTTCTAGGTTTTTCATTGTGGAACTAACGGTAGATCGTTACCTCCGAACCATACCTTTGCTAGAACTTGTATTGGCTGTTATTAATACTACAACTTTAAAATTTATTACAGCTCTATTAATTGGTAGGTTTTATCATCGGCATTAACAAAAATTCTCTATCATTAAAATTACAGGTACTTAATCTGCTACAATTGGGTGGGTACATTTTAGTTACAAAATTGGTTTTTACTTAATTACTCAAAAACTATAAGAGGCAGCTTAACGTGGTCTCTCAGTTATGATTTTTAGGGTGAACTGAAGCATAAACCAAATTTTTACTTTTCCATGTCCAATATTTACCGCCTTCAATTGTTCCTAAAAACATGGATTCCGGTGTTAATTTTTTTGTTCTACGGTTTTTAAACTTGTACCACTTATTTATAAGCTCTACACGCACATTCTGACCAAATTCTGGCTTTCTACTTTTGTTATTTAGCGCCAATTATTTTTCTCTTAAAACTGAACTTTTACGTAAATTATTAATTCTAAAAACTTGACATTTGTAACATTATTATACTAAAATATATGTTTACAAAATTTTAAACATAAATTTTGGTTTTTAATTTCATACGTAATTGTGGTGCAATACTTGCGCGCTGCCGGCCGGGGTTGCCGAGCGAAAAAAAAATGGTTCAAGTGGCTCTGAGCACTATGGGACTCAACTGCTGAGGTCATTAGTCCCCTAGAACTTAGAACTAGTTAAACCTAACTAACCTAAGGACATCACAAACATCCATGCCCGAGGCAGGATTCGAACCTGCGACCGTAGCGGTCTTGCGGTTCCAGACTGCAGCGCCTTTAACCGCACGGCCACTTCGGCCGGCGTTGCCGAGCGGTTCTCGGCGCTACAGTCTGGAACGCGTGACCGCTACGGTCGCAGGTTCGAATCCTGGCTCGGCCACGGATGTGTGTGATGTCCTTAGGTTAGTTAGGTTTAAGTAGTTGTAAGTTCTAGGGGACTGATGACCTCAGATGTTAAGTCCCATAGTGCTCAGAGCCCCCCTCCCCCCCATACTTCCGCGCTACGCGCAGACGCGTCAAGGTGACTTGGCGCTACTAGCAGTGAACTGGGGGAAGTCCCGGCACACTCTCTCTCCTCTGTATCTCACACATGATGCAGCGCTGCCTTTGCTTCAGTTCCTTCGTCCAAACCGTTTAACACAGTATATTATGCGAAGAATCATCGAACCATTGCGTGGCTTACTCGCTATCATCTTGTAAAATAGTGGGATGATGAGGCATCGTCGTATAAAATTATGGTGACATCGCTCCATACCTGTGATCATAGAGATAGTGTAGTTTACGTCAAAGGCAATGAAAAAGTGTTGTGTCTGCATCCTATCTTGAAGAGTGCATTAATAAGTAATCTAGAGGAGTACAATTGCCCACCATTTCGAAGACTCAAGGAAGTGTATGGTGACAACAACAACAGTAGTTGTGTGTGTGCTTCAGAAAATGTACGAATACTTTTAAGTTTGAAACCTTCCCGCCGAATAAATAAAAGAAATAATGATTGAACTTAATGCGTTTAGGCAATAACCTTCCCCTCTAGAATAAAATAATTTAACTTACTTTCCGTCTAATGAAAAAAAAAAGAGAATTGAACTTTTTCTGCCTTGCAACTTTCCTGTCTGGACTTGCGTTTGACAACGTGTCTGATCTGATAGTCTTTAGCCTTTATTGGTAACAATATTAATGCGACTGATCAAAAAAAGATTATTTCGACGTGAACACATAAGCTTACGCCATGGCCCTTAGTACTGTGAACCTGAAAACATACATATATATTTTACTTACCTTTTATTTTACTGGGTCGCCTCTGGATAACATCTGATTGCATATCTGAATGTACTCACGCTGATCTATTGTTGATAATTATTTGGGTTGGCATTCATTTACTTGGATTGCAAATATGTGAGCTAAAACTGTACTTATTATTCATTTACTTTTTGATTCAAGCTACTGGTGAAAAATTCAATGTCATTATTAAATAAAAAAATTGAGAATACTCAACAAAAGACAAATCTTGTGGTTACTGGGTTCAATGAAAAGTAATACGATATTGACTGAGACAAACTGAGCTATTCTGAAAATGAGTGAATATTAATTTTTAGTTCTTTATAATGGCTCAATTTATAGGACTTTAGTTTGCGGATCGTTTACATATAACAGATTAAAAATGTAACAACGAATTTACAATATGCTGTTAGCGCTTAAATACCTTTGGTGTCTTCAAGGCGTCGATTTATAGTAATTCTTGAATAATTAACAATTATATAATTATAGTATTCTTCAAGTAATATATAGCTGGTCGCGAACAGGCACACCGCTCTGTCTCACTGCACAATAATTAACTCGAGAGTGTTCTATCGACAATGCTGCGCGCTTCTCGCCGCGCTCCCTATGTATCAATCCGCGGGCTCTCCCGCCAACAAAGAGCTCGGTTGATTTTCTATTGACATATTTCAAGATGGATTACCGATAAATATTTTTTTAAACTTTTATTTATTTATTCACTTCATATTTTCCACCGTATCACTTACAGTCTTCAGGTAAGCGTTTAACACACATTGCCTGTGTTGCTCACGAAGAATTTTAGATCTTTCATCTACACGACACTGAAAGTGGAAGTGGTCCACAGCATCCATCTGCCTTTCTGTATACGGTAAAACCCCAATCATTTAATATGTGAACTGATGCACACATCTTATCTGGAAAGTGTTCTCATCCCTTAGCATCCACGCCCTGCACTGGCAGAAGTGAGAGCGCATGATACGTTTAGCACAATAATGGCTGACGGCTTAGTATCACAAAAATAATGCGGAACATACATGCAGTCCTGCTCCTGCTTAATACTGCGTATGCTGTGGAAATGCACACGCAATGTCTCAATAGTACAAATGCTGCAGGGTGATTCGACTTTCCAAAATTACGCGTATGTGCGCCTGTGGCTGGCTGGCTGCTTCCGTGAACACACATGTAGTCATCCTTTTTGCAGGACCCAGCCTGTCAGACTTTTCGATATGATGAAATATGAAACTGGAAAAGTTTCACACACACACAGGCAATAAACATAAACTGGCGATTGTGTCATCAGTATGAGCAAGCTAAGACTCCCATGCTGACACTGGATACAACTAAGTCGGTCTGAGCAGCTCCTCTTCCGATTATAATCGACGTCTAGAGTCTGAATATGAAGCGTCAGTCTGCCAGTGATGGTGTAGGTAAGTATCGTCATCTGTCGGATGATGATGACATACCGTCACCGCTCTTTGACAATCGAAGTATTGGTTTTCTCATTAATGATTCGCAGGTATGTGAGTATATATATATACTTGTGTGTTATGCATAATTAAAAAAATACTGTGGGTAGTGCTTGTAAAATTTTTTTTATATGATCTGAATTTTTGTACATATGTGTGAGCGGGATACTAGCGTGGTGTCATAGTGAACTAAGATGAACACGAAGTCCACACCCACCACAGTAGTACAAATTTATATGCCAACTAGCTCCGCAGATACTGAAGAAATGTATGATGAGATAAAAGAAATTATTCAGATGGTGAAGGGAGACGAAAATTTAATAGTCATGGGGGACTGGAATTTGATAGTAGGAAAAGGAAGAGAAGGAAAAGTAGTAGGTGAATATGGGCTGGGGGAAAGGAATGAAAGGGGAAGCCGCCTGATAGAATTCTGCAAAGATCATAACTTAATCATAGCTAACACTTGGTTTAAGACTCATGAAAGAAGATTGTGTACGTGGAACAGACATGTAGGTACCGGAAGGTTTCAGATTGATTATATAATGGTAAGACAGATATTTCGGAATCAGGTTTTAAATTGCAAGACATTTCTAAGGGAAGATGTGGACTCTGACCACAATTTATTGATTATGAACTGTAGATTAAAACTGAAGAAACTCCAAAAAAGTAGGAAATTAAGGAGATGCGACCTGGATAAACTGAAAGAACCAGAAGTTGATGAGAGTTTTTAGAGGGAGCATTAGGGAACAATTGACAAGAACAGGGAAGAGGAATGCATAGAAGACGATTGGGTAGCTTTGAGATATGAAATAGTGAAGGCAGCAGAGGATCAAGTAGGTAGAAAGACGAGGGCTAGTATAAATCCTTGGGTAAAAAGAGATAATGAATTTAATTGATGAAAGGAGAAAATATAAAAATGCAGTAAATGAAGCAGGCAAAAGTCAATACAAACGTCTAAAAAACGAGATCGGCAGGCAGTGCAAAATGGCTAAGCAGGAATGGCCACAGAACCAATGAAAGGATGTAGAAGCATACCGTATATCACTAGGAGTAAGGTAGATGCACCCTACAGGATATTTGAAGATATCTTTGGACGAAAGAGATCACCTGTATGAATATCAAGAGCTCAGATGGAAAACCAGTCCTAAGCAAAGAAGGGAAAGTAGAAAGGTGTAATTAGTATTTAGAGGGTCTATACAACGGGGATGTACTTTAGGGCAGTACTGTCGAAATGGAAGAGGACGTAGACGAAGATGAGATGGGAGATATGATAGTGCGCAAAGAATTTCACAGAGCACTGTAAGACATACATCGAAACAAGGCCCCGGGAGTAGACAGCATTCCGTTAGAACTACTGACAGCCTTGGGAGAACCAGTCATGACAAAACTCTTCCATCTGCAATGCAGGATGTATGAGACAGGAGAAATACCCTCAGACTTCAAGAAGAATATAATAATTCAAACCCCGAAGAAAGCAGGTGTTGACAGATGGGAAAATTACCGAACTATGAGTTTAATAAACCACGGCTTTAAAATACTAACACGAAATCCTTACAGGAGAATGAAAAAATTGGTAGAAGCCAACCTCGGCCAAGATCAGTTTGGATTCCGGAGAAATGTAGGAACACGCGAAGCAATACTGATCCTACGTCTTCTCATAGAAGATACGTTACGAAAAGGGAATCCTACGTTTATAGCATCTGTAAACCTAGAGAACGCTTTTGACAACGTTGAATGGAATACTCTCTTTCAAATTCTAAAGGTCGCAGGGATAAAATACAAGGAGCGAAAAGCTGTTTACAATTTGTATAGAAATCAGATAGCAGTTATGAGTCGAGGGGCACGAAAGCGAAGCAGTGGTTGAGAGGGAAGTGAGACAAGGTTGTAGTCTAACCCTGACGTTATTCAGTCTATATATCGAGCAAACTGTAAAGGAAGCAAAAGTGAAATTTGGAGTTGGAATTAAAGTCCAGGGAGAAGAAATAAAAACTTTGAGGTTTGCCGATGACATTGTAGCTCAGTCTGAGACAGCAAACGACTTGAAAGAGCAGTTGAACGGAGTGGACAGTGTCTTGAAAGAAGGATATAACATGAAGATCAACAAAAGGAAAACGAGAATAATGGAATGTAGTCGAATTAAATCAGGTGATGCCGATGGAATTAAATTAGGAAATGAGACATTTAAAATAGCAGATGAGTTTTGCTGTTTGGACAGCAAAAATAACTGATAATGGTCGAAATGGAGAGGACATAAAATGTAAACTGGCAATGGCAAGAAGCGTTTCTGAAGAAGAGATCTTTGTTAACATCGAGTAGAGATTTAAGTGTCAGGAAGACTTTTCTGAAAAACTGTCCGCCCCGATAGTTGAGTGGTCAGCGTGAAGGATTGCCGTCCAACGGGCCCGAGTTGGATTCCCGGCTAGGTCGGGGATTTTCGCCGCCCAGTGACTGGGTGTTGTGTTGTCTTCAACATCAATTCATCTCCATCCGGCGCGCGGGTCGCCTAATGTGGCGTCGAATGTAATACGACCTGCACCAAGGCGGCCGGACCTGCCCCGTAAGGGGCCTCCCGGACAGTGACGCCAAACGTTCATTTTTTTCTGAAAATATTTGTATTGAGTGTAGCCATGTATGAAAGTGAAACATGGACGACAAGCAACTGAGCCAAGACGAGAATAATAGCTTTTGAAATGTGGTCCTACAGAAGACAGCTGAAGATTAGATGGCTAGATCATGTAACTAATGAGGAGGTAGTAAACAGAATTGGGGAGAAGAAGAATTTGTGGCACAACTTGACTAAAAGAAGGTTTCGGTTGGTAGGAGACATTCTGAGGCAACAAGGCATCACCAATTTAGTACTGGAGGGAAGTTTGGGGGGGGGGGGGGGTAAAAATCGTGGATGGAGACCAAGAGATGCATACAGTAAGCAGATTCAGAAGGATGCAGATTGCAGTAATTCCTCGGAGATGAAGAGGCTTGCACAGAGAGTGCATGAAACCAGTCTTTGGACTGAAGATCACAACAACAACACCACGCAAAGCCTCTGTAATCATCAAATCCTTTGATCCTGATTTCCAAACCCAGCTACTGCAACGAGTACCTTCAATTCTCTTTGGTCCACACGCCTCTCTGCTCCCACTCGGCCCACCACGACCCATACAACCCCAAACCTCCCGCTGCCCGCCGACTCTTACTGCTGTGATCAAAGGGGTGGGGGAAACTGAACGGGAGCAAAATTCGAATCCTGACACCCAAATCCGAAAAGTGCTTCAAATTCACCACCATTTTGCCCCTACATTCCTCATTCACGTCTTTTCCGAAGATCTCCCGTGCCTCATCTATAATGATAATTTAACTTCTGACTGCAGAAACCCTCACTGCAAAGCTAAGTACCTGTACCAGCGATGTCCCAACCTTCAGTCCCCACTCACCTGCAAAACTGCTACTGCTGAAGACATCATTCGCTTCATCACCACTGTCCTTCAAAACATCTACCCCTTCCAGCGTTCACATATCCTTCATCATGTCAACCTTGCAGCCCGTTCTGTATTTTATATAAATGCCACTGCCACGTGTTCACAAAAGCACTCCCTCTTTTTCCGATGAGGCACCCTCATCTAATATATTCCATCCCACCCTTGAGCAGCCCCTTGAACCCCACAGCACTGTAGATCCCTTCCGTCACCACCTCCATCACAACCATACCAACAACATTTTCGTCCTGTCCACAACTTCAATGCTAGCTCTCTGTTCTTTAGTTTCACTCTCCAACGTGCTACCGCAATCTCTTCTGTCTAGCCCTTACCTGGAGCTGGTCGTCAAGTAGACGCCACATCAGCATTATTTGAATATGATCTTGACAAACTCACCTGCCAGATTCCTGTCTATTACTAGAATAAGGTAGGCTCGGAGAGTGTTAATCTATACTGCATTTTTTGCTGTCTCTTTAAATCTCATAGCCTATTATATCCGCATACATACCGATGGATCCAAAATTCCACACGAGGAGTACACCGATGTACTTTTCTACGCCATCGTATCTGGGTCAGTAAACATTAATTCTGCGTTAAAGTTCTTCAATTTTTACGGAGGAGCCTGCGGAAATTTTGGAAGTGATCAAATATTTATCTTTAACATCCTTCTTAAAGGCATTGACTATGTCCAACTCCCAGAATGTCGTTAAAATATTTAACACTGAAGATGGAATAAAATAGCCGATCATTACATATTGGATATGTTCGCTGTAAACGGAGAAGGCAAGCGGTTAGTCTGCCGTGGGAGCACTCCCACGCTGGCATCCGCTGTGTTGAAGAAGCTGAGATCTTGGTTAAGCAAGTCGCATCAATAGGAACTGTTCTCGATTTGAGGTCGCCGTACGCAGTCTCCTTATGTGAAGTGAGGAGGGCCGGCCGAAGTGGCCGAGCGGTTCTAGGCGCTTCAGTCAGTGTGGCCTGAGCTCCCAGTTGGTGCACATCGACAGCGCAGAAAGATACGTATATAGCTTCTTTTCTGTGTTTACCTCGTAGATTCTTACTTAAATTGCGTGTGAGTTTCGTATAGGAGGTGTAATTTCGAGTTTTAGTTACGGGAATTCTAAATTCAGGCAGATTGTAACGCAGTCGTTAGGCATTTGCACAGGTTAGTTCATACATTCTTTGCGTGTTTCCCTTGCGTTATCTAGGCACGGACTCGTGTTTCAGTAACTGTTGTTCAACATCGATTAGAATGGACAGGGACTGTGATTGCTGTGTTCGGATGAGGGCTGAGTTGGCATCCCTTTGCTCACAGCTGCAGGCGGTGCTGACTTCGGTCATCCAGCTTGAGGCTGTTGCCAATGGGCACCACTGTGGGGAGCCGGACTTGGGTATCACGGGGATGTCAACCTCGTCCCATCCGTCCCCAGATCGGTCTGCCACTGTGGTTGCCCTGTTTGCTGCCTGCAATGGGGCTGAGCCCTCGCCTGTGGTTGATTGGGAGGTCGTTCCAAGGCGTGGCAGGCAGCAAAAGACGTCCCCGGAGGCTGATCAGAAAGCCTCCCCGGTGCGTCTGACAAACAGGTTTCAGGTACTGTCTCTGGCTGAGCCAGATGCAGGTGCCTACTCTGTTTCAGAGGATGATTCTCAGCCTTCAAGGCCCGGACAAATGCAGAGGGTGGGCTTATTGATAGTTGGGAGCTCCAATGTAAGGCGCGTAATGGGGCCCCTTAGGGATATGGCGGCTAAGGAGGGGAAGAAATCCAGTGTGCACTCCGTGTGCATTCCGGGCGGAGTCATTCCTGATGTGGAAAGGGTCCTTCCGGATGCCATGAAGAGCACAGGATGCAGCCAGCTGCAGGTGGTGGCACATGTTGGCACTAATGACGTGTGTCGCTTTGGATCTGAGGAAATTCTCTCTGGATTCCAGCGGCTATCTGATTTGGTGAAGGCTGCCGGTCTTGCTTACGAGATGAAGGCAGAGCTCACCATCTGCAGCGTCGTTGACAGAACCGACTGCGTAACTTTAGTGCGGAGCCGGATGGAGGGTCTGACTCAGAGGCTCAGACGGTTTTGCGACCGTGTTGGCTGCAGATTCCTTGACTTGCGCCATAGGGTGGTAGGGTTTCGGGTTCCGCTGAATAGGTCAGGAGTTCACTACACTCAGCTGGCGGCTACACGGGTAGCGGAGGCTATGTGGCGTGGACTGGGCGGTTTTTAGGTTAGAAGGCCTCGGGAAAGTACGGTGTGGGCTGCAATCTCAAAGGATGCATGGCAAATACAGGACGTGCTTGGATCAAGGAACAGTCGGAATTGTAGTTGTAAATTGTTGTAGTTGTGCTGGGAAAGTCCCTGAGCTTTAAGTGCTAATAGAAAGCACAGGAGCTGAAATCGTTATAGGTACAGAAAGCTGGCTAAAGCCCGAAATAAGTTCTGCAGAAATTTTTACGAAGTCTCAGACGGTGTTCAGGAAAGATAGATTAGGCAGAATTGGTGGTGGAGTGTTTGTATCTGTAAGTAGTGGTTTATCTTGTAGTGAAGTCGAAGTAGATACTCCGTGCGAATTGGAATCGGTGGAGGTTATACTTAACAGCCGAACTAAGTTAATAATTGGCTCCTTCTACTGACCCACAGACTCCCGTGATATTGTTGCTGAACAGTTCAGAGAAAATTTGAGTCTCGTAACAAATAAATACCCCACTCATACGGTTTTAGTTGGTGGGGACTTCAACCTTCCCTCGATATGTTGACAAAAATACTTGTTCAAAACCGGTGGTAGGCAGAAAACATCTTCCGAGATTGTTCTAAATGCTTTCTCCGAAAATTATTTCGAGCAGTTAGCCCACGAACCCACACGAATTGTAAATGGTTGCGAAAACACACTTGACCTCTTAGCCACATACAATCCAGAGCTAATAGAGAGCATCATGACTGATACAGGGATTAGTGATCACAAGGTCGTTGGAGCTAGGCTCAATACCGTTTCTTCCAAATCCACCAGAAACAAACGCAAAATAATTTTATTTAAAAAAAGCGCATAAAGTGTCACTAGAAGCCTTCCTAAGAGACAATCTCCATTCCTTCCGAACTGACTATGCAAATGTAGACGAGATGTGGCTCAAATTCAAAGATATAGTAGCAACAGCAATTGAGAGATTCATACCCCATAAATTGGTAAGAGATGGAACTGATCCCCCATGGTACACAAAACAGGTCCGAACGCTGTTGCAGAGGCAACGGAAAAGCATGCGAATTTCAGAAGAACGCGAAATCCCGAAGATTGGCTAAAATTTACAGACGCGCGAAATTTGGCACGGACTTCAATGCGAGATGCCTTTAATAGGTTCCACAACGAACCATTGTCTCGAAATTTGGTAGAAAATCCGAAGAAATTCTAGTCGTATGTAAAGTACACAAGCGGCAACACGCAGTCAATACCTTCGCTGCGCAGTGCCGATGGTACTGTTACCGACGACTGTGCCACTAAAGCAAAGTTATTGAACGCAGTTTTCAGAAATTCCTTCACCAGGGAAGACGAATGGAATATTTCAGAATTTGAAACACGAAAAGCTGCTAGCATGAGTTTCTTAGAAGTAGATACCTTAGGGGTTGCCAAGCAACTCAAATCGCTTGATACGGGCAAGTCTTCAGGTCCAGATTGTATACCGATTAGGTTCCTTTCAGACTACGCTGATACAATAGCTCCCTACTTAGCAATCATATACAACCGCTCGCTCACCGATAGATCTGTACCTACAGATTGGAAAATTGCGCAGGTCGCACCAGTGTTTAAGAAGGATAGTAGGAGTAATCCATCGAGCTACAGACCTATACCATTGACGTCGGTTTGCTGTAGGGTTTTGGAGCATATATTGTATTCAAACATTACGAATCACCTCGAAGGGAACGATCTACTGATACGTAATCAGCATGGTTTCAGAAAACATCCTTCTTGTGCAACGCGGCTGGCTCTTTATTCGCACGAAGTAATGGCCGCTATCGACAGGGGATCTCAAATTGATTCCGTATTTCTAGATTTCCGGAAAGGTTTTGACACCGTTCCTCATAAACGACTTCTAATCAAGCTGCGGGTCTATGGGGTATCGCCTCAGTTGTGCGACTGGATTCGTGATTTCCTGTCAGGAAGGTCGCAGTTCGTAGTAATAGACGGCAAATCATCGAGTAAAATTGAAGTGATATCAGGTGTTCCCCAGGGAAGCGGTCTGGGACCTCTGCTGTTCCTGATCTATATAAATGACCTGGGTGACAATCTGAGCAGTTCTCTTGGGTTGTTCGCAGATGATGCTGTAATTTACCGTCTAGTAACGTCATCCGTAGACCAGTATCAGTTGCAAAGCGATTTAGAAAAGATTGCTGTGTGGTGTGGCAGGTGGCAGTTGACGCTAAATAACGAAAAGTGTGAGGTGACCCACATGAGTTCCAAAAGAAATCCGTTGGAATTCGATTACTCGATACATAGTTCAATTCTCAAGGCTGCCAATTCAACTAAGTACGTGGGTGTTAAAATTACGAACAACTTCAGCTGGAAAGACCACATAGATAATATTGTGGGGAAGGCGAGCCAAAGGTTGCGTTTCATTGGCAGGATACTCAGAAGATGCAACAAGTCCACTAAAGAGACAGCTTACACTACACTCGTTCGTCCTCTGTTACAATATTGTTGCGCGGTGTGGGATCCTTACCAGGTGGGATTGACGGAGGACATCGAAAGGGTGCAAAAAAGGGCAGATCGTTTTGTATTATCACGTAATAGGGGAGAGAGTGTGGCAGATATGATACGCGAGTTGGGATGGAAGTCATTAAAGCAAAGACGTTTTTCGTCGCGGCGAGATCTATTTACGAAATTTCAGTCACCAACTTGCTCTTCCGAATGCGAAAATATTTTGTTGAGCCAAACCTACATAGGTAGGAATGATCATAAAAATAAAATAAGAGAAATCATAGATCGAACAGAAAGGTTTAGGTGTTCGTTTTTCCCGCGCGCTGTTCGGGAGTGGAATGGTAGAGAGATAGTATGATTGTGGTTCGATGAACCCTCTGCCAAACACTTAAATGTGAATTGCAGAGTAATAATGTAGATGTAGATATAGATGTAGAACCGTGCTACCGCTACGGTCGCAGGTTCAAATCCTGCCTCGGGCATGGATGTGTGTGATGTCCTTAGGTTAGTTAGGTTTAATTAGTTCTAAGTTCTAGGGGACTGATGACCTCAGCTGTTAAGTCCCATAGTGCTCAGAGCCATTTTTTGAAGTGAGGAGCCAAGGAAAACAGTAAACAGATGTGAAATGCGTTTCAACAAACGGAAAGTGCCTACTATGAGGTATTACAACCTCAAATTCCTACAAGGGTATGGTTCACTAGGACTCATTGGGACAGATCAACGATTTCACCGCCGTTCGACTCCGCTTTAACCATGTATCTTATACTCACCATCTGTATAGAATCAATATTTACGATTCCTTTGCATGTGAGTGTGATTGAGTCAAAAGCTGATGTAAACCACATCTTGTTTTCGTGTTCCAAATTTGACGGCCCCTTTCAGGCAGCTTGTTGTCTTTTGGTTGCTGAAGTCATTCTCCCTTACAATGTGATTGTTAATTTCATTAGGAGTATTTGGAAAAATAAGTAGGTTATAATGTCATGTGCATTTTCATTTTTGTGTCTTGCTTATGAATAAATGTGTAGTTTACTTCTAAATCTCTTTGTTAAAAATTTCTTATGATCAAACTTGTGAAAGCTTAAGTATTTTTTGCGTTCTCTTACTTGTACAATATACTCCGGAGACCAAAGTTAAAAATAATGAAGTAGTCAATTCTGCATTACATAGTGGTTTTGGGATAGTTTTAATTAGTAGTGTATCGTTTGAAAGATTCTGCCTGGAGTAAAGCACAATTTCTTGTTTTTTTTCTTGATACATACATGTTTTGGTGTCGTTTCACCTTTCTTAGTGGATTTCCCTTCATATATCTGTCGAATCACAAGAAAATGTTACATGGAAATACATATAGTTTTAGAATCGTGACCACTATATGTATTCTTTATCGAAATTATACACCTTGATACTAAATTCGTTTGTTCATGGGGCTGTCTGTACAGCTGATATTGTAGTACAATTTGTCATCTGCAACTAATAAGGATTTGTCTATATTAATGTGCTTTATATGGATCGAAAAATTTTTAGGTCCAAAAAGAAACTATTAGTGTTTAAGTTTTTTGGGCTTTCTGTATGTTACATATCTTACTACAGTTATTTACTTGTTTATTTATGCTTTCAGTACTGCTGTGTTATTAGATGTATTTTTTATTTACTACTCTCAATGAGTTGCGATAACAATTTTCCATTAGGTGGTCAACTAGGTGTTTACACATTACGAGGATTGCAACACCTGATCTCCGTAGTCCATCTCCCACACTGATGTCTCGCTACATGGCCAGCCTATTTCCATTTCAGCATCTTAACAGACAATATCACGCCCTTAATTCCTGTATTTTCTGTTGCGATTGAGGTGGCGCAGCTGTAAGACACTTGACTCGTATTGAGGAAGACAGGGGTCAGGTTTAGGTTTTCCGTGGTTTCCCCAAATCGCATAAGGCGCATGACAGGATGGTTCCTTTGAAAGGGTACAGTCGATTTCCTTTCTCATCCTTCTTCAATCTGAGTTTGTGCTCCATCCCTAATCACCCTCGTCGTCGAAGTAACTTCAAGCGATAATATTGCTTCCTTCCTTTCCTCTTCTCTTACTCATTTGTTTGTTTCCCTGTCTCTTTTCCTTATCCCAACATTCACCAACAGCGGTAACGTAAACCGGCATAATACGCACTATTGAGCAACGGAAAATCCACGATGGCTGCGACAAGTGGAACATCAGCGACCTTGGCGGGATAATGTATGGTGCGGCATTATGGGAGGAAGGATAATTGGCCCCCATTTTATCGATGGCAGTCTAAATGGTGCAATGTATGCTGATTTCCTACGTAATGTTCTACCGATGTTACTGCAAGATGTTTCACTGCATGACAGAATGGCTATTTACTTCCAACACGATGGATGTCCGGCACATAGCTCGCGTGCGGTTGAAGCGGTATTGAAAAGCATATTTCATGACAGGTGGATTGGTCGTCGAACCACCATACCATGGCCCGCACGGTCACTGGATTTGACGTCCCCGGTTTCATTCTGTGGGGAAAGTTGAAGGATATTTGCTATCGTGATCCACCGACAACGCCTGACAACATGCGTCAGCGCATTGTCAATGCATGAGCGAACATTACGGAAGGCGAACTACTCGCTGTTGAGAGGAATGTTGTTACACGAATTGCCAAATGCATTGAGGTTGACGGACATCATTTTGAGGATTTATTGCATTAATGTGGTATTTACAGGTAATCACTCTGTAACAGCATGCGTTCTCAGGAATGATAAGTTCACAAAGGTACATATATCACATTGTAACTACCGAAATAAAATGTTCAAACGTACCTACGTTCTGTATTTTAATTTAAAAAACCTACCTGTTCGTCTAAAATTGTGAGCCGTATGTTTGTATCTATTACAGCACCATCCATCACAAAGTGAAAAAAGTGGTCCAATTAAAACATTCATATTTCTTTACGTACTGCACGAATATGCAATAAAAATGGGGTTTCCTATTTGAAAATACGCAGTTGATATCCGTTTGACCTATGACATCGCCATCTACCGGGCCAACCATAGCGCCATCTGGTTTCCCCCTTCAAGTTAGACAAGTTTTGTTCTTTGTAGTTTTTCGTTTGACGCTTATCTCGTGAGATATTTTGCCCGGTCACGATCAATGGACCACCCTGTATATAATGTTCCTACGTTCTACGCTCTACACTCTGTGTACTGTGTATCCTTTTAGAAGCGACTTACCATATCATTGTATAAAATGACTAAAGGATGAATAATAATAGTAATTATTATGATTGCTATTAATGTTAGACTATTATTATATTCCTTACATAGAATAAAGAATCTATTTACTTGATTCACTAGTTTCGCGTGCGCGTCACCAATCAAAGTTACGACGGCTATAATTAATCAATAACTGTTCCACAGACGTCCTCCATTTGTCAGAATTAGGCAACTTTTACTGAAGAATCCTGACAGTCACTAGATCATCAGTACATCAAAAGCCTGTCATACTCCTTCATGGAGTCTTAGTTTAGTTGCCAGTGGGTCCATAAAAATGCACTAACGCGATTACTGTGATACCAAGTTTTAGTAATTTGTATTTTTCACTATTATACATACAACAATGGTAAATGAACACCTCTAAAGAAGACACGAATTGCACTGGAATAGAACCGTAGTAGCAGCAATTCAGATAACGTGCTGTAGACAGATGGAGAACAAATTCCAGCTCGTTTACATTATTTAGTATTTGATAAATTCATGTTAGTAAAGTGACGATGTTTGGGAGCGGCTTAGGAGTCTCAATGCTGTCTACAATATACTTCTTTTGGAACGCCTGGTACGAAGTGCTCTAAAATAACAGAAATTCCTGCGGAAGCTACCTTCTACATTGATGTAGTTGGGCATGGCCGATTCCTCTTCTTACCCTTCCATGCTAGTAGCCGAGTTATTTGCTGTTTTACACCCCATACCATATGCCACAGAGTTACAAGTCGACAAAATCATTATATGTACACATTATATGAATACTCTGCTGTCCCCTGAAAGAGCAGCTTCAAGGAAACTTCAAAACATCTAGCGCAGGAGATCCTTAGACATCTTACTAGATCGAACGACTTCCACAAATCTATCAGTTTCCAGTGGATACTGGGGCAAAGAAGGCGCTGACCAGTTTACCAAGAACTTGGACCACTCGCACCCACTTTAATATCGGTTTCGAACTGGAACTGCTATCGATATTTGCAGTTAAGCCAAAGCGGAATGGTCAACGCTGTATAAGGAGTACATTAATGTCAAATGAATTAGATGCTAGGCTATGCAGGGAATGCCAATATTAATGTGGTAATAGTAAACTGCAGGAGCGTCTACAGAAAGGTCCCTGAACTGCTCTCATTAATAAACGGTCACAATGCCCACATAGTACTAGTGATGGAAAGTTGGCTGAAACCAGATGTAAACAGTAAAGAAATTATAAACTCAGACTGGAATGTATACCGCAGAGACAGGCTGGACAGTGAAGGGGGAGGCGTGTTTATAGCGATAAAAAGTGCAATATTATCGAAGGAAATTGACGAAGATCCGAAATGTGAAATAATTTGGGTGAAGGTCACGGTTAAAGCAGGCTCAAACATGGTAATTGGATGTTTCTATAGGCCCCCTGGCTCAGCAGCTGTTGTGGCAGAACGCCTGAAGGAAAATTTGGAAAATATTTCGAGTAGATTTCCCGACCATGTTATAGTTTTGGGTGGAGATTTTAATTTACCAGATATAGACTGGGAGAGTCAAACGTTTATAACGGGTGGCAGGGACAAAGAATCCAGTGATTTTTTTTTTGTGCATTATCTGAAAACTACCTTGAGCAGTTAAACAGAGAACCGACTCGTGGCGATAACGTATTAGACCTTCTGGTGACAAACAGACGCGAACTATTTGAAACAGTTAACGCAGAACAGTAAATCAGCGATCATAAAGCGGCTACAGCATCGGTGATTTCAGCCGTAAATAGAAATATTAAAAAAGGTAGGAAGATTTTTCTGTTTAGCAAAAGTGACAAAAAGTAGATTTCAGTGTACCTGACGGCTCAACACAAAAGTTTTATCTCAAGTACAGATAGTGTTGAGGATCAGTGGACAACGTTCAAAACCATCGTACAATATGCATTAGATGAATATGTGCCAAGCACGATCGTAAGAGATGGAAAAGAGCCACCGTGGTACAACAACCGAGTTAGAAAACTGCTGCGGAAGCAAAGGGAACTTCACAGCATACATAAACATAGTCAAAGCCTTGCAGACAAACAAAAATTACACGAAGCGAAATATAGAGTGAGGAGGGCTATGCGAGAGGCGTTCAAGGAATTCGAAACTGAAGTTCTGTGTACTGACTTGGCAGAAAATCCTAAGAAATATTGGTCGTATGTCAGAGCGGTAGGTGGATCAAAACAAAATGTCCAGACACTCTGTGACCAAAATGGTACTGAAACAGAGGATGACAGACTAAAGGGTGATATACTAAATGTCTTTTTCCAAAGCTGTTTCACAGAGGAAGACTGCACTGTAGTTCCTTCTCTAGATTGTCGCACAGATGACAGAAAGGTATATATCGAAATAGACGACAGAGGGATAGAAAAACAATTAAAATCGCTCAAAAGAGGAAAGGCCGCTGGACCTGGTGGGATACCAGTTCGATATTACACAAAGTACGAGTAGGAACTTGGCCCCATTCTTGTAGCGGTGTACCGTAGGTCTCTAGAAGAGCGTAGCGTTCCAAAGGATTGGAAAAGGGCACAGGTCATCCCCGTTTTCAAGAAGGGACGTCGAACAGATGTGAAGAACTATAGACCTATATCTCTAACGTCGATCAGTTGTAGAATTTTGGAATACGTATTATGTTCGAGTATAATGACTTTTCTGGAGACTAGAAATCTACTCTGTAGAAATCAGCATGGGTTTCGAAAAAGGCGATCGTGTGAAACTCAGCTCGCGCTATTCGCCCACGAGACTCAGAGAGCCACAGACACGGGTTCCCAGGTAGATGCTGTGATTCTTAACTTCCGCAAGGCGTTTGATACAGTTCTCCACAGTCGTTTAATATGAATAAAAAAATGGTTCGAATGGCTCTGAGCACTATGGGACTTAACATCTGAGGTCATCAGTCCCCTAGACTTAGAACTACTTAAACCTAACTAGCCTAAGGACATCATACATACATCCATGCCCGAGGCAGGATTCGAACCTGCGACCGTGGCAGTCGTGTGGTTGCGGACTGAAGCGGCTAGAACCGCTCGGCCACTACGGCCGGCAATGAATAAAGTAAGAGCATATGGACTATCAGACCAATTGTGTGATTGGATTGAAGAGTTTCTAGATAACAGAACGCAGCATGTCATTCTCAATGTAGAGAAGTCTTCCGAAGTAAGAGTGATTTCAGGTGTGCCGCAGGGGAGTGTCGTAGGATCGTTGCTATTCACGATATACATAAATGACCTTGTGAATGACATCGGAAGTTCACTAAGGCTTTTTGCGGATGATGCTGTAGTATATCGAGAGGTTGTAACAGTGGAAAGTTGTACTGAAGTGCAGGAGGATCTGCAACGAATTGACACATGGTGCAGGGAATGGCAATTGAATCTCAATGTAGACAAGTGTAGTGTGCTGCGAATACAAAGATGGAAAGATCCTTTATCATTTGGCTATGATATAGCAGGTCAGCAACTGGAAGCAGTTAATTCCATAAATTATCTCTGAGTAGGCATTAGGAGTGATTTAAAATGGAATGACCATATAAAATTAATTGTCGGTTAAGCAGATGCCAGACTGAGATCCACTGGAAGAATCCTAAGGAAATACAGTCCGAAAACAAAGGAAGTAGGTTACAGTACACTTGTTCGCCCACTGCTTGAATACCGCTCACCGGTGTGGGATCCGTACCAGATAGGGTTGATAGAAGAGATAGAGAAGATCCAACGGTGAACAGCACGCTTCGTTATAGGATCATTTAGTAATCGCGAAAGCGTTACGGACATGATAGATAAACTCCAGTGGAAGACTGCAAGAGAGACGCTCAGTAGCTCGGTACGGGCTTTTGTTGAAGTTTCGAGAACATACCTTCACCGAGGAGTCAAACAGTATATTGCTCCCTCCTACGTATATCTCGCGAGGAGACCATGAGGATAAAATCAGAGAGATTAGAACCCACACAGAGGCATACCGACAATCTTTCTTTCCACGAACAATACGAAACTGGAATAGAAGGGAAAACCGATACAGGTACTCAAGGCACCCTCTGCCACGCATCGTCAGGTGGCTTGCGGAGTATGGATGTAGATGTAGATATACGAAAGCATCTACCATATGCACCGTGGTATTTTAATTCTGGCCTCAAGAGGAAGTAGATTAGCACCATTAATAGGTAAAGAACAGACAATACGGCTAATGACAGGAAACAGGTTTTGATTTAAAAAGTTGTGAATATACGTGCATTTTTGATTAGGCTGCATTTACATTGCTTAGTGTTTTGATTTATATTTAACAGTAAAGTTTTTTTTTATTATTCTTAAACATTCATTAAAAAAAAAAACATTCATCCCCCCCCATGAACCATGGACCTTGCCGTTGGTGGGGAGGCTTGCGTGCCCCAGCGATACAGATAGCCGTACCGTAGGTGCAACCACAACGGAGGGGTATCTGTTGAGAGGTCAGACAAACGTGTGGTTCCTGAAGAGGGGCAGCAGCCTTTTCAGTAGTTGCAAGGGCAACAGTCTGGATGATTGACTGATCTGGCCTTGTAACAATAGTCAAAACGGCCTTGCTGTGCTGGTACTGCGAACGGCTGAAAGCAAGTGGAAACTACAGCCGTAGTTTTTCCCGAGGGCATGCAGCTTTACTGTATGATTAAGTGATGATGGCGTCCTCTTGGGTAAAACATTCCGGAGGTAAAATAGTCCCCCATTCGGATCTCCGGGCGGGGACTACTCAAGAGGATGCCGTTATCAGGAGAAAGAAAACTGGCGTTCTACGGATCGGAGCGTGGAATGTCAGATCCCTTAATCGGGCAAGTAGGTTAGAAAATTTAAAAAGGGAAATGGATAGGTTGAAGTTAGATATAGTGGGAATTAGTGAAGTTCGGTGGCAGGAGGAACAAGACTTCTGGTCAGGTGACTACAGGGTTATAAACACAAAATCAAATAGGGGTAATGCAGGAGTAGGTTTAATAATGAATAGGAAAATAGGAATGCGGGTAAGCTACTACAAACAGCATAGTGAACGCATTATTGTGGCCAAGATAGATACGAAGCCCACACCTACTACAGTAGTACAACTGGCTCTGCAGATGACGAAGAGATTGAAGAAATGTATGATGAAATAAAATAAATTATTCAGAGAGTGAAGGGAGACGAAAATTTAATAGTCATGGGTGACTGGAATTCGAGTGTAGGAAAAGGGAGAGAAGGAAACATAGTCGGTGAATATGGATTGGGGCTAAGAAATGAAAGAGGAAACCGCCTGGTAGAATTTTGCACAGAGCACAACATAATCATAGCTAACACTTGGTTTAAGAATCATGAAAGAAGGTTGTATACATGGAAGAACCCTGGAGATACTAAAAGGTATCAGATAGATTATATAATGGTAAGACAGAGATTTAGGAACCATGTTTTAAATTGTAAGACATTTCCAGGGGCAGATGTGGACTCTGACCACAATCTATTGGTTATGACCTGTAGATTAAAACTGAAGAAACTGCAAAAAGGTGGGAATTTAAGGAGATGGAACCTGGATAAACTGAAAGAACCAGAGGTTGTACAGAGTTTCAGGGAGAGCATAAGGGAGCAATTGACAGGAATGGGGGAAAGAAATACAGTAGAAGAAGAATGGGTAGCTTTGAGGGATGAAGTAGTGAAGGCAGCAGAGGATCAAGTAGGTAAAAAGACGAGGGCTGGTAGAAATCCTTGGGTAACAGAAGAAATATTGAATTTAATTGATGAAAGGAGAAAATATAAAAATGCAGTAAATGAAGCAGGCAAAAAGGAATACAAACGTCTCAAAAATGAGATCGACAGGAAGTGCAAAATGGCTAAGCAGGGATGGCTAGAGGACAAATGTAAGGATGTAGAGGCTTATCTCACTAGGGGTAAGATAGATACTGCCTACAGGAAAATTAAAGAGACCTTTGGAGATAAGAGAACGACTTGTATGAATATCAAGAGCTCAGAAGGAAACCCAGTTCTAAGCAAAGAAGGGAAAGCAGAAAGGTGGAAGGAGTATATAGAGGGTCTATACAAGGGCGATGTGCTTGAGGACAATATTATGGAAATGGAAGAGGATGTAGATGAAGATGAAGATGAAGATGAAATGGGAGATACGATACTGCGTGAAGAGTTTGACAGAGCACTGAAAGACTTGAGTCGAAACAAGGCCTCTGGAGTAGACAACATTCCATTGGAACTACTGACGGCCTTGGGAGAGCCAGTCCTGACAAAACTCTACCATCTGGTGAGCAAGATGTATGGAACAGGCAAAATACCCTCAGAATTCAAGAAGAATATAATAATTCCAATCCCAAAGAAAGCAGGTGTTGACAGATGTGAAAACTACCGAACTATCAGTTTAATAAGTCACAGCTGCAAAATACTAACACGAATTCTTTACAGACGAATGGAGAAACTAGTAGAAGCCAACCTCGGGGAAGATCAGTTTGGATTCCGTAGAAACACTGGAACACGTGAGGCAATACTGACCTTACGACTTATCTTAGAAGAAAGATTAAGGAAAGGCAAACCTACGTTTTTAGCATTAGTAGACTTAGACAAAGCTTTTGACAATGTTGACTGGAATACTCTCTTTCAAATTCTAAAGGTGGCAGGGGTAAAATACAGGGAGCGAAAGGCTACTTACAATTTGTACAGAAACCAGATGGCAGTTATAAGAGTCGAGGGACATGAAAGAGAAGCAGTGGTTGGGAAGGGAGTAAGACAGGGTTGTAGCCTCTCCCCGATGTTATTCAATCTGTATATTGAGCAAGCAGTAAAGGAAACAAAAGAAAAATTCGGAGTAGGTATTATAATCCATGGAGAAAAAATAAAAACTTTGAGGTTCGCCGATGACATTGTAATTCTGTCAGAGACAGCAAAGGACTTGGAAGAGCAGTTGAACGGAATGAACAGTGTCTTGAACGGAGGATATAAGATGAACATCAACAAAAGCAAAACGAGGATAATGGAATGTAGTCGAATTAAGTCGGGTGATGCTGAGGGAATTAGATTAGGAAATGAGACACTTAAAGTAGTAAAGGAGTTTTGCTGTTTGGGGAGCAAAATAACTGATGATGGTCGAAGTAGAGAGGATATAAAATGTAGACTGGCAATGGCAAATAAAGCTTTTCTGAAGAAGAGAAATTTGTTAACATCGAGTATAGATTTAAGTGTCAGGAAGTCATTTCTGAAAGTATTTGTATGGAGTGTAGCCATGTATGGAAGTGAAACATGGACGATAAATAGTTTGGACAAGAAGAGAATAGAAGCATTCGAAATGTGGTGCTACAGAAGAATGCTGAAGATTAGATGGGTAGATCACATAACTAATGAGGAGGTATTGAATAGAATTGGGGAGAAGAGGAGTTTGTGGCACAACTTGACGAGAAGAAGGGACCGGTTGGTAGGACATGTTCTGAGGCATCAAGGAATCACAAATTTAGCATTGGAGGGCAGCGTGGAGGGTAAAAATCGTAGAGGGAGACCAAGAGATGAATATACTAAGCAGATTCAGAAGGATGTAGATTGCAGTAGGTACTGGGAGATGAAGAAGCTTGCACAGGATAGAGTAGCATGGAGAGCTGCATCAAACCAGTCTCAGGACTGAAGACCACAACAACAACAACAACAACAAACATTCATTCCGCGTTCCCCCTGAATTTAAGTCCACCCAGATGCCAGAGATAAAGGAGGAACAAAATTTTTTGGAGCTGATTATTTTATGTTATCTGAGCAGAGCATGGAGGAATTTCAGGTAGTCTTCATCGTAAATAAGAAAATTATTATAAACACTACAGGAATCGCAGACAAATAATTATTTGACACTTCACGGATATCATTAAATTTTGTGAATCAACATGCTCAAATTCTGATGAGGACGAAAGCGACATTTACGAAGAACTAAAGAAGCTAGTAATTTATAGCGATTAGCACTGCAAGATGCTACTTGGTGGCTTTAATGCTAATGTAGCACTAAAAAAGGAACGATTACTTAATGGAAAACACAAATATGCAGCATGACAAAAAGAATGAAGCACCCCGAAGATGAAGAGCAAACTAAACATCTCAGGTTGAGAGAGTATCTAATGTTATTTCAGTGATTACAGTATCGAGTCAAATTTACAAAAAACTTGGCAGTATAAGCCCACTTGTCAGTATGACATTGCAACCTCTCTGACCTGAATGCATGCCGTGACTCAATTGGTAAGGGTGTCTTGAAGCCTTTTTATCCTCTCCTGACGCTGGATGGCCTACAGCTGTTGTAATTGGTCCTCGATGTCCCGGATACTGGCGTGTCCGAGCTGGCCCCACGCATTTCCCAAGGGGGAAACTTTACTGTTCACAGGGTCAGACAGTGCCATGTGTGGACAAGCATTGTCCTGTTGAACAATGACACCATCATACTGTCACATGAGAGATACTACGTTAAGACGCAGGATGCCTGTGATGGACCTTCAGTCACTACCAACAGTGCTTGAAGTCATAACAATGGTTTCCCACACCATGATGCCAGGAGTAACACCGCTTTACTTTTCCAAAACACTGGAAGAATGGGAAGTTTGCCGACGTCACCTCCATACTCGCCGACGATGGTCATGCAGGGTACTTCAGAACAAAGATTGACTCATCAGCAGTCAATTTTTGTAGGTCACAGTAACACTTCAGCGTATCCGTTTGTATTTTGATGTTAATGGCAGCCTAAGCATACAGTGGTAATTCCCTTGTATGACTGCTCCCAGTCTCCGAGCAGAGGTGCGGGATGACACGGAACGTTGTAAGGAGAACAACATGTGGTATCGTGCGACGCCACGCAAGTCCACGTCTAGAAGGTGGCAGTATCCCGTGTGACTGCACTGCCAATCTGCAAC